>NC_132945.1:21040500-21665500 GCF_034638445.1 Ciconia boyciana | reverse complement strand
GCCTTCCCAAATGCAAGTCTACTTCTAGTGTTCTCACCTGCCAGAACCCAGTACAGAAGGCAACAAATACTCAACACTAGCAATGAGCATATCTTCAGCCAAGAGATAAACCCACACAATAAATAGCATACAAAAGATTTCAAACATATATAGACACATATACATATATGTGTGTGTATATATATACACACACACGAAAAAAGCCTTTTAGTCCCATATTTAAAAGCGTGCATGGTTTATTACCATCAAACGAGGTGTAAAAAAGCACAGATCTTGGCTGGCTCAAGTTGAGAGCAACACTAAGTGCCCATAGACTCTGCCTGCCTTGAGAAATCAGTTCCTGCTGTAAAATAACAGACTTTAGCACATTCTATAGAATGACATCACCCAAAGTGGCCTGCCAAAAAAGTTACTTTTACATTTCTTCAACAAGAAGATTTCCTTTCACCACTCTTTTTAATTTTTTTTTTAGTCAATCGTTCAAAAATACAAAAGTTCTAAGTATTTCCAGGCCTATAGATTCACAGCTTTTAACATAAGCAAGTGACTATGCCTTTTAAAAATGTTGCATATATATGTATCTTTTTGCCTTCTTTTTAGTAGATTTATATTTGCAACCATGCTGAGCTAAAATAATACAAGTTGATGCAATTACCATACTGAAATTATTTTTTTCCTTTTGATTTATCACTATCCCACTGAAGAATACTCCATTTTATGTGAACAGTGAAAGTATGTCTACCCATTTAGTGAGTTGTAGGTAATCCGCTAAAAATTACTGAACATGGACAGTAAGATAAATCAGTCAAACGAGAAAACTTTTGCATTTTCAAGGAAGCTGTTTAAAGCTTACTGGATGACAATTACAAGTAACACATTCCACCCTTCCAAATAGTGTAAACAAACAAACAAGTTGCTAAGTTAGTTGCAGAAATTATGGTTCTTTCACTGAAATATTCAAGATAAGCTCTTCACTTTCTCACTTCTGATGAGGGTTTTGCATCTTACCTTTGTAGAAGCCACAGCTAAAGTACACAGCAGTTTTTTTCTTTGGCACTCATCATTCTCAGGTGTGACTACTTTCTCCATCAGTAAGTTGTATAAAGTCAACATCCAGTTCCTCACTGCAGAAATGGTGTCTTCATTACTAGGTTTGAACCTAAATAAGATAATTCAATATTAATTAATGCTGTAAAGGCTTGGATACTTTCCCTTTTGAAAACCTCAGAAGGGAGAAAAAAAAATTGCAGCGTGTTCAAGCTAAGACTATAAATTAAGAGTTATATATGCAACCCAATGCTATTTCTTTGACTTATGAGAATATTTTAAGTTCCCCTTTTGTAGTTCTTGGTTTTAAGCAAATTAATAGAAATACTACTGAAATCCAGATTTTTTTGGACAGGAGCTGAACTAGTCATAGTCCTAAATCTGAAGCACTTCATATGGTACAGGAAATAAAGCCACTTCAGAGAACAATCCAGTGTTATCAAGGGGAGAGACAAGATAGTCCAATGCAATTTTCTAATGTTTTAATCCAATGCTGCAATGTCTTAAACATCACCAAAATTGTCATACTCCTAATAAATATTTATATAGCGTATATGTGCGCAATATCTTTTAAAGACAGAACTGTGGAGGAAACAATATTCTTTAGTGCTCAGTGCTTCCACAATGATTTTTTAATATAGATTGATTACATTAGGAAAAAGTAGAGCAGATAATGAATGCAACTGTTTTGATTTGCTTGTAAAGTAGCTCATATCTAATGTTCTCCAAGAACATATGTTGCAGTGCTCATGTAAGAAATATTTTAAAAGGTTAGTTTTTATTTATTTTTTTATTATTAAAGAGTCTAGGCAATAGCAAATGAAGAACCCCAAATTGGCACTGAATTAATTTGTCATCTGTGACCACTTTTTAATGTAAACCTTGAGAAACTTCCACAGTTACTTCGGGTTATAAGTGAAGGAGAACAAGGTTTTAAGAGTCTATTGTCATGATTTGCAGCTCTTCCTTCTGTATGTCATTCACTTACAATTACCTTAGTAATGCTTTCTATTGCCTGTCTTCAGATGACTGATAAAAGGCTGATACCATGAAACTGGCATTCTGTTTTCTTGTGAGAAGGAAAAAAGCATGAATTCACATCGTATTCAAATACACTGATCCCAGTATGGCTCAGTGAAGTGAACAGAGTCTTACATAGGCATAAAATGAACTCTTATTTGTTCTATTAGTTCAGCAATTCTAGGCAACAGAGGATCAATTTAGATTAAGTATGTTTATACAATGGAAGGTATTTTTAAAATACAGAGGGGAAAAAAACACATGGGCCTATTGCACAGAGAATGGGAGATTTGATTCAGTTCTGTATATGATATAATATTTAGTAGAATTACAGTTACTTTTGAAGTTAAAACAACATCCTTGCATTTACAGTGGCTTTACTTGCAGATTGTAGTCCTCTTTCTTGAAAGGGCATCACAGCAAGGTAAGATTAAAGACAAACTTTATAAAACACCATTTTGTGGTATTAACTGTAGAAAAAAAGAGGAACTTTTCCCTTCAATACTTGTCAAGGCTGCTATAAGAACTTCAGTGCTAACTGCTCAGGTTACACATAATCCTCCAGCTGCGAGGCGACAATTAGCACCAAAATCTCTAGAAAAGCTTTCAGCTCTCAACAGGTGCCTCACCATTGTGTTCAGGTTTAAATCAAAATCTGGCAGAGTGAATGTCCCACCTCCTGCCACCCCTCCCCTTTGAAACAACTCTTATTACAGCCCCTATCAGAGCAGCTCCACTCTCATTTTCTCCAAAGAGACCAAACATGACTTTCACTCTTTTGTTTGAGTGCTTTTTTCCATTATCTTTCTTCATCTGTCTGACAGAGATCTGAAGGCAGGAAGTGGAATTTATTTGTTGTGTATTATGAGTGTACTACTTCTCTCCTGACTGGTGAAAACAGGAGCAAATCCTTTGAGAGCCATATAATTATACTGACAAAAATCAGAAAGTCTTTCCCTTTCTCTAGGCAGTTTCAGAAATGACAGTCCAGAAAAACCTCAGAAGTACATCAGTCTGTAACATTAATATTGTATCTGTATTAAAGTGTGAATTATAGATCTGAATTACTGGGTAATATTGTGCATTATAAAGTTTCCGTCCCTATCAAAACCCATCAATATTCTTTAGATTAGAATTTGTCTCTGTCCTTTAGAACAACTTCACAAGACAGGAATGGCAAAGTGCTTCTTACAATTCTGACTTCAACAGTAAGTACAAACACTGTTAGAACACTTCTCAGAAATTTTCTCTTTTTTCCAGTGTAGAGGCACACTCTACCCAGAAGGAATACTTATTAGGAAGAATTCTCTCCTTACTAGCCAGTCAAGGTTTTCTGATCCAGTAACATACTTTTTTGGCAAAATACAGAATTTAGAACCCTGCAATACTCAAGGGAGGGCCGATTGCCTAGTGAATTAATCATTTTTAATGAAGAAAAAGAAAATGGTTATGAGAGATATCAAAAGATGTAGTAAAACACGATGGCACTTAAAAGAATAAAAAATCCTGACGTTTGATCTGACTTGTTTCCATATGGAGACAAGATTGATAATAAAAACCAGATAGTTCTTTGGTGAAATTCAGTTTATAAAGTCAAGTTTCCACAACACAATGAGAAAACAGCAAGTAGATTAATCATGCACTATTTCCAGTTTTGCTTTCTGCTCTGCATCGTGTAGAGTCCTTTTGCCATCACCTTTCTGGGCCATGCTCCTGACTGCTCTTCCCAGGTTTTTTTGCTGCTTTCTGGTTTCTTTCCACCTCCTGTGGACAGATACCAGCAGTTTGCACCCTGCCCCTGGCAATCAGTCCCCTGAGAACTCAGCTCTCAAGACTCACACCTGATTAACTGTAATTTATATCTATGCAAAAACCCCATGCTGCAGGATGCATGAGAGTGAACACTGGCCATGTTGCTGGTCCAACAGCACTTGGGTCTGGATCCTACCCTAACGCAACTACCAAGTGGTACAGGGGATTTGGATCATTGGGTTATACAGATCTGATATTACCAGCATGCAATCTGGAGCTTCCACGTGACACCAAACCCTCCTGGAGCTGAGACATGCAACCTATTTACCATGATTTCTTTCTAAAGTATTTCTGTTCAGGGGAGTCTCAGAGTGTATTAACCTATTGGACTCTGAAAAAACCTAACAGTGTGACAGTTACTTGGAGAGAATGGTATCCTGAATAGTATGCTTATACTTGCTAAGCTTTTAATACCAATTTTTATTATATTTCTCCATCAGTTTAAATTTAGTAATAATTAATTCCTAATTGTGCACTTCTTTTCCCCCACCTTTGATCTGAAGCCTCCCCTGGATCAGAAGTGATAAATACACCATGGGAGGGAGGGTCACATAAATAGCATACCTTCCACAAGCAACTGAAGCTGTAGCTCTACACTACCTACCACAGCAGCCATTATCTCACAGTCATAACATGGAAATAGCTCCCAGTTATGCTGCAACTTCCTGCCATTCCTTTAGAATGGCTGTAAGAAGTAATTAATCTCCTGTACTGAAGCTAAAATATGGTAGCTAAAATAATGGTATGGTAGCTAAAATAATGGCAATCTTCAAAGTCAGTACACTATGAGCATGGCCTTACCCAAAGCAAAAAAGACAGACAGGTCTGCTTGGAACACGGGACAGCTTTGTAAAGCAGATTTTGAAAAGAGGTGCAGATGAGAAGAATCAGTCTGAGAATATTAAAACAGAAGACCAGAAGAGAGAAGAAAATCAATGTTGCTGACAGTTTGCCATTGGCAGGAATAAGCTTCTGTATTGAAAGAAGTATATTCATACAACAGCAGGAAATCTAGTTTTCACAACTCTGTTTAGTAGAATTCATAAGATACAGTTCTACTAAGTAGCAGAATTAAACTTTTCTTATTAAAAAATCAAAACAAAAATTCAAAGTCTCAAATTTTCATAGATTAAAATTGACTCAAACAAAAATGGCATAAACACTTAAGTGTAAACAGCGTATTCTCTTTAATTGCCTTAGTACAACTAGTATCACTTTCAAGAGGAAAGCTTGGAGTCTTGCATTCTGGAAACAGCTAGAATGATCATGGAATTTTTCATTTTTTTTTCTGCACATTATTTTAAAGCTAGTAAATTCATTGAAACTGATCCCCTCCTATAACATCCTTAGGTTTCCACAAAGCAGCAAACTTGTACTGAAAAGAAAATCTTCACCTAAGTGTTTCAAGCTGCTTTCCCAGAGAGAGGTTTACTGAGTAACTTGACATGACTGCAGGATAACACAAAGAGATTGCCCTGCCTACTTACCTCATTAGGCAGGTAATCAGCAGAACACACACAAAGCCAAAAAGACAGGATTTTGACTCCCAGCCATCCTAGATTTCATGCCAATTACAAAGATTAGTGGACAACCTGAAGTCATCAGTACATTACATGTTTCATTGGAAAATATTAATCTTTTTTAGGGATTTACACTGACTGTAGCAAACACCCTATACAGGAAGATGAATTTCACCCTGCTGAATTATTTTTTTATCAACAGCTTAGGATTCACTAGGAGCCTTAAGTACAAGCCAAGATTTAATCGTCCTAGTTTTCTTCAGTAATTGTAACAAAAGGACAGGTCTCTGATCCAAATTATTTACAATCTAAACAAGATTGAAAATAGCAAGGAAACACTGAACAAGTATCGATCACTATAAACAGAAGTAATCTCAGAAAACCTATTGCTGTTGACTTTTTGTGCAAGTGAAAGAAGAAAGTTAGATTTATTTTGGGGTGCTTCTAAGGAGCCCCTCCAAAATGTGAAGGAAACAAAAGTGAGAACATAAAGGTACTTTATCTGAAAATGCATTGGACAAGTGACAAGTCATGTCTCAGCACTGAAAGATGGGCAAAATAATAAGGAAAAGACATCAGAAATAAAAACATCAGAAAGAAAAAGGAAGAAATCAGGAAGCATCTACATAGGGAAAGAAGTGGACAAAGGAGAAAAGGAAATTTAAGGAGTGAACTGAAAGTGGTGCAAGGATTGCTGGGCTTTAGATGTGCAGTTCTGCTAGTTTACAGAACTTCAGCTGTTTTGCTGAGGAGAGAGCAGAAGTGATGGATGCAGCCCAGTGTAGGATAATCCTAAAGTCAGAGAACATATGCTTTGAGTTTAATCCAACTGCAGAGTTCTGGCAAACATGCTGCATTTATACAGGCAAATACATCAACTTTAATTTTTTAGCAGCTGTGCTGCCCTTTAATTTCTTATACCCTGAAGTGTACACTTGTACCCCTTTCACTTACCTCTAAAAAGCGGATCACTTAGAACAGCCCAGCCTTTCTATCTGAAGCCAACTAACAGCTCTTGCCCACTGGAATTTTCTTTGGGATGTACTGTTATTTTCCACTTGTTCTGCCCATTTTCTTCTTAATCAAATGCACATTGAAGTGTCTTCCTAGGAAGGTTGAGCCATACTAGCAGGAACCAAGACTCTCTAGTTCAGCTGGCAAGCTTCTCCCTAGGAATCCCAAATTATCCCAGATGCACAAAACCTCCTCTCTTTCACAATGCAAACTTCTCCTCCCAGACCCACCAGCTCTTCCACCTCTGCTCTAATACCTCCATGAATTTCAGCATTAACTCTACTCAGTGTATCAGAGCCGACTACCATCGGCAACAGTAAAAGACCACCACTAATTGCACTTTTCCTTCCAGCCCACAGCTGAGGATTTTACTCACACACCTCAGGTCACTGCTCTGGAGCTCTCTCCAGCAAAGCCAAGCTACCAGGCCTCTTTACAGAGTTCAGCAGGAGGCAATATCTGCACCTTCCCCCCCCCCCCCCCCCCCAAACCAATCAGGCCTTCACACCAATTAAGCTTATTGACACCAGGTTTTATACATTCCTTCCCAATGACGGCACATGCTTTCTTAAAGGGAACAAACCTTTTAATGTGGAGCACGGCACAAGGTCCCAAAAGGTAAAGAGTCAGCTCTGGCACAGCAGCCCAGTCCCCTTGAAGCCAAAAGGGAGAAAAGGATGTTGCAACAACACTGTAAAAAAGGAGAAAGCATTAATTTTACTCCTGTTGGTGTTTTCTTCCCCTGGCAGCTGAGGGACAGGAGGAGCTGCTTGGAGGTGAGGGGTGCTGAAGAAGTGGGAACCCTCGTTTTAAGGTCACTGGGGGCAGAAGAGGGGCATTTGTCTGGGGCAGCAAATGCAGAGGAGGGTGAAGACAACTCCCCTCCCGGTCCCTTGCTCCAGGGCCCCTCTGGCTGCCCACCCCCAGCGCTGTCTGCTGCTGCAGGGGGTAGGGAGCAACGTCCCGTGGGGGCCGGGAACGGAAAATCCCCCAGAGTGGTTTAAAAGAGGAGCCTGGGCTCTCCACCGCCACACACGAATGAGCTGAGAGGCAATGCTGCCTGCTTCCTGGGCCTCAGGTTTCCATTTTACAGATGCCACTAGTAACACCTGGCTGTAGCAAAGCTCTTCTGTAAGCATGAACTGGCTGGTGGTAGTTCTGATTATGGAGGCATTTCCCAAGGCCAGCCTCTTCTACAAATGCATTTATTCTCTAGATCACACAGGAACAAGCTGCTGTACATATGCTGCAGGCACCTGTAAATCATACCTGCAGAAAGCTATTACCTGCAGGCCTGTTTTTTGGTTGTTTGGTTTGTTTGTTTGTTTTTACAACTGCTGAACCTACAGTGCCATGAATGGGTGCAGAAGCTCAGTGCCCCTGAACACCGGAACGCACGTAAAACTCAGCCAGCTCCTCGTTAGTTAAAAAGCAGATGTTCCCTGGCAGTGTCCCACAGGCTCATCGATACAAGCGATGCCTCTGGAGCATGGACCGATCTTGCATCAGAGGCGCATCTTGTGAATGCACCACATTTCTGCCCACCTCCGGCACCCGGAGGAAGTTCATCTGGTGGAGAGCGTCGGAAACGGTCTTTGTGCAGCACGTCAAACAGGCTTCCAGTATTGCTTCACTGAGACATACATTTCAATCTTGTTTGTTCAGAAATGACTACCGCCTGGTGTTGCCAAGAAAACCCGGCTTTCTGAAACATACAAGCTCTAATTATTTATTAAGATTTTTTTGGCTCCTCTCACGCTTTGTATTTTGTTTTCATTTATCAGACTGAGCACTAGTTAGCTGTATACTGAACTAGACTATGACCCCTGATTCACTCTTCCACCAATTCTCTTCATATCTCTTAATTGTCTTGATATAGCCAGACTTCTGCATGGTAATTAATGTTACGGTGAACTTAGACACTGGAAATCCTAAAATGATTAGATTTCTGGAGGGCTGAATGAACCAGTATCTGCAAATGTAATGGTATGTAGCGGTCTGAGCACAGAACTTTAAACTCTGAACCGCTGACTTCAAAACCTGGTCTACCTTGCTATTCCAGCTCTGTTCTTCCCTTCGCAGTAGAATGATAATCTATCTCTTTATTTACCTCCCTCTCAAGTTAGGGGGATAACTCCTGAATGTGATATAAGTGCTAACACTGTAATTAGCAGGAAAGACTTTCCCCGTTCATCTCAACATATTCAACAACAGATGCCTTTCACTTTAAAAAGACCAATCAAAATTTGAAAACATATATTCTGGGCAGAATATTTTTAAAACAGAAAGTATTCAAGATGGAATTGTCTTGACAGTGCCTGCTGTAGAAAGACTCAGGCCAGCTCATTTTGTTTTAGAAGTTTAAATGGAAAGCTTCTAGGACTTGCTTTTGTATTTTTCTGTTAGAAAATAATAAAAAAAATCTGTTATAAACAAAGAGATAAAAAAGAGTTTTCTTAGTGCTGGTAAATTAAGACATCATTTGTAATGCCCATGAGGGGGAAACTTGGGATTTACTGCTTTTGGATCCAAAGTGTCATGGAGCATTAAGAAGAATCCTGCAAAGCTGCCTGACCTCAGGCTTTGTGGAATTCCCTGTCCCACAGCACAACGAGGCCACAGCCCCGCTTCTGCCCTGTACTAGTATCTTGAAAATAGATCAAAAATAGGATCTTGGCCCACAGAGGGTAGAAAGGTGGCCGCCGTTTTAATCAGCTAATCTCTGGTTAGTGCATAGTGAAACATTAATTTATGCAGAAGAGGAGAAAAGCACAGATAATTGCCAAAGCAAATCAGGATGAACGTTTTCTGTAAAATACACAGACAGAATACATATAGAGAAGTACAAACCTGAAGCTCTCACACGATTTCCAAGGTAAATTCCAACAAGCTTCTGGGGAAAGCAGAAAATAGCCCATCATGTTCCCATAGCAAAAGTGAAATTGTCCGAGTTTTGCTCCAAACATTTAACATCACCAGGATTTATTTGCTCTGTGTTGTGAGACTGTAGATGCAGGCTGTAAGACACTAAATATTCCACAACAGGAAAAAGAAATATTCCATAACATCCTACTCCATGAGAAAGATATTTCAAAGTTCAGGCTTATTTCAATCTTACTTTAAAAAGAAAATACAAAGAGAATCCGGATATTTTATAAATACATATGTTAGAGCCAGGCTAAAAATATTGATTTTCGTGTTCGTCAGACTTTCAGTTTCAAGCAAACAACTAAATAGCACTTGCATATGCCACAAGTGTCAGCCTTTCTTTCAAAGCTTAACAAGAACAGAGTTGGATCTCATCCATCGTTTTCCAAGAGATTAGATCCCTAAATCCCAGTATCACATCTTGTAGAGTTACTGATATAATATAAAACCAAAATTTTCCACCCATAAAGACTTTAACACCCAGCACTGCCAAAACATCGACCTTCTCAGTCGAGGAGTGTTAAATGATGCATGAGCATAGTTTTATACTCAGACAGATACATGAAATAAAATTGTAAAATGTTTTAAGGTCATCCTGGGAAAATGATAGCAAACATGACTGCAAAGTACAGACTGATTCATTGAGAAATTATCAACTAATTTTTAATCTTTTCATGAACATTATGGAAAGAGCTGTCTGCAGAGTTAGTCAGGATGATTTGTTACTCTAAGAACCTGTGTTGCTATTTTATGTTGCTACTGAACAGCAGACGAGCAAGTCTGCAGGACCAAAACTTTTAAGACAACTGGTCTCTCAGCCACCCCTCTGATTACATGGTAGTGATTTTTGGCAACTGAAAACCAGCAATTACCATGCCAACTATCTGTGAAGGAAAAAAAGGATTTGTGATTTGGGCAAATAGTTAGTCACATGAGAATATTTTTAATTTTATAACTTGACTACGTACGTCAACTGTAGGTAAGAGGAGAGACAGTAATTCAAATGTTTGATTTTTAGAAAATATTCAACAGTTTTAAGGTTTCATTTTTCAAGTGGTAATAACATCCACTGGTTTACAAAGTGTAGCTAGTATGCATGCGATTCATGATACATTTCAGATAGAAACAGTTATATAAGGGCCAGGTCTTGAGGAAACAAATGACTTACAGAATTGATAATTTGCCAGTTCTTCAGGGTTCAAGCCCTAGGTGAAATGGGAACATAAATATGTTACAATATAAATTTTCTGGTGGTGTATATGAAATCACTTTAGTGATCACGGAACAGTTTCTGGTGAACAAGCCCCTGCTGTACAAAACTGTACTGTTGGCTCTGAATGTCCTTTTTGCTAACAGTCTTGGCAGAGAAAGCGAGGACTCACTGATAAGAAGGGACTCCTATCTCCGGAGGTGGTCCTCAGGTCAGAGTGGAGGAATGTTGGCTGGATAGCACGGTGAGCATGTGCTGCCGCTGCTGCCTAGAGTATGTTTATCTGTTTCTTCCATGAGCACCTAATGCTCCCTGACATAATTAGGACCCAGAGTATAGCCATATACAAAAAGAACCAAATATTTCATCAGTGACAACATTACTAAGAAATAAAACATCTTTCAACCTCAGGAGAAGAATTAGAATGGAAATAAACCCTCAGACATTAATTTTTAATTACCAGG
This sequence comes from Ciconia boyciana, assembly GCF_034638445.1. NCBI lineage: Eukaryota > Metazoa > Chordata > Aves > Ciconiiformes > Ciconiidae > Ciconia > Ciconia boyciana. Next base: position 21,654,485 of record NC_132945.1, on the reverse strand, counting down.
TATTAGGAAAGAACATTTCCTTTGGGGGAGTTTTTCTGAAACTAGCAACTGTCATATTTCTTGCGTCTTTTTCCCAGTATCAGAGGCAGAGTGCCAGCCTAGATGAACAAAGGCAATTCATATGCCATTGCCAAAACTCACACGCACCTGTAAGAAGCTTATACCTAGAGATCATTCTTAAGTTTCTAACTGTCAAAGTTAGAAAGGAAATGCAGTTACTAAGCAATTGCAAACCCGATTTAATCCAGAAAGACAGAACAAGCAAACCCAAGTTCTCTTTAATCAAAGGCTGAGCCATCCAGTGTGACCATGAGTGCCATGAAAGCGACAGGAGTTGGAGGGCTCAGAAGCAGAATTCATATAGGGGAGCCTCCCCCCTCAACAGTGACTATGCTTATGGCATAACGGGATTGCCCAGGCAGCCGTCGGGACATTACTTGGAGACTGCCACTTTATTAGCAGCAATGGTGCATGAGGAATGAACTGCATAGCCCTCAGGCCCTAGGGAAAAAAGTATCCTGGTAGCTAGAAAACAATTTTCTTGCTTTTCACATCTGATGTGAGGTCACTGAGACAAAATATACATAACTGTAGAAATTTGTATGTCTTTTGTTTTAAGTCATCATAGAAAATCTAAACTGAAATCTTCATGATTTTTAAGTTCTTGGCAATATTGCTTCTCTCTTTTTCTCCTTCACTGAGCAGAAACTAACATGCCACTGTGTCGATTAAGGTCAGGCTTATCTGAACAGTCTCTGAACTACTAATTCTTCTCTCTCCCAAATGTGAAATCCAAACCTGTTGAAACTGGCCTCTCTTTTCACAAAACAGGATGTGAAATGAGGGCTGATAGCCCTGAAAGTAATGAGAAAACTCAAAAAAAGTTTGCCTTTGTAATGGTGTTAACAGTCTAAATATCATGACAGATTTTTAATATATCAAAATATATCAAATAGTCATGAAAGATTATTCCAAGATAATATAAATCAGGGACATAAAAATTCAGAAGTTTATATTTGTGTCAAATGTTGTACTTATATCAACTTATATACATATACAAACGTAGCGTGTTGGTGTGTATCAGGAACCAGTTATACCCACCTGTATATATGTGAGCTAAGTGTTTTCTTTGCTTAATACCCTTGTGCACAAAAATAACCAGCTGTCAGGTCCTTAGAAGAAACTGCCACAAAAGGATAGTATTTAACAAAAAGACTCTTATCATAGAGGCATCAACCTATATGAGGGTCCAACTATGCAAATAATTATTAGATATGTAGTGGGCCTTTGATCATTGCTTTTAGAATTTGATTGTAAAATTAATTTATGCTGAAACAGTTTGGTATACCATACACTTACCATTGTCATTAAAATGAAAAAATCAACATATTATACATACCTTATGTTTATGTGAATGAAAAGGCTAACAGAGTGTATATTTATAAATTTCTATGCCTGTATCCCCTTGTATATTCTTCTGTTCCAGTGTTTGCTACTTGATCAACAAAACAAATGTTTATTACGTCACTTTCAAAGAAGTCCATGAGTACGCTTACAAATACAGTGCTCTGTTTGTATATCACATGCATACAAGCTTCTGCATGTATTTAGCATATACGTATGTGAAAACATATACAGTGATGGTTTCAGACATACACATCACTCCCAAGACATTTCATGCAGACGGCTAAAAAATTCAGAACAAACAGCTGCAGTATCAAAGTGCTGCCTGCTACCCGCACGGCCCAACCTTGATACATTTTGCAAATTTCTTTTATGTTTCCAGGATGTTCCTATTAATCCTATAGAAAATAAACAGAAATAGCCACCATGACCTTTAAAATGAGATGACCAATATTTTTAACTATTTAAACATGTGCTCTTCTGCACTTCAGACAATCCATCAGTTAACTTTTGCATACCATCATGGTAGTTTGTGATCAAATTGGGTAAATAGTTCTAATAATTTTTCTGTTGTGGATTTCTGAGTTATGTGGCCTGTTTACATGGGTACAATACTAGCTTTCCTTCAGAGGGACAGTCTGCATGTCTCTTAAAGGCAATGCCTATTGTCTTATTCAAAGTCAGACATCACAGACAAGCAAAGACACAATTGTTTTGGACATAGAACATGAAGTGATGATTAATTTTTTCCTTGTGCATTCTTGTCAAATGCTTACTTCACCTCTCACTTTATTCAGTTCTCAAAAACCATCTGGCAAACAGTTCTTTTTTCTTTTTTTTTTTTAATATGTTGCCTAATTTTTGTTAGTCATGAAGAAAAGCTGAAACCGATGATGTGACTGTACCAGGTGCCTGATATTGCATCATGCTAGACATTATCTTGCAAAACAGTCAAACACTTATTTTGGCTGACGGTTTTTTTTTCCAGAGTAGGACTGGATATTTTTGCCCCCATACATATGTATTATTTTCTAGTCTACTACACAGAGGGCCATGAAATGAAAGAGAATGATACTTAATAAACAAATAGACAAATGTGTTCTCCAGAAAATGTAAATGTCAGTCTTTCACTTGTAGCTTCGTGTATCAAAATCATGTAAGGAATTCTCTAATTCTGTACATAATATACATAGTCCTCAGTATATAGAAACTGCTCATTGACATAATCAGATATCTTGCATAATGATAGGCACAAGCACAGTTCAAGGTAGGGAGGAATAAATGGGTAATACTATGTTAAAAAAAACCCCAGCCCTTACAGAAAAGACTGACCTGAAGCTCTCAAGCACACTAAGCCATCTGGCCAGAGATGAGAAGTGCTGCCTTTCAGGAAAAGCAACACTTTGCTTTGATATATGGACTTGTTCCACAGTTAAAATTTTATTCATTACACAGATGTTGAGTTAAATCATTACAAATAAACAAGCCCATTTCCCTATCTGGGCATTCTTCTACCAAATAAAAAATGGTTTTCATTGTCTTAGGTGAAATCCCCTCCAAAGCGACATGCCCAGATAAGAGTGTTCACTTGAATAATTTTTTAATAATTATGCTGGTTTACATTCACAGCTTAGCTAAGACAAAGCGAGATCCCAGATCATTCTGTTGCCATTGGACTATGATGTTGGACAGGCACTTGCAAAGGACACTTCATCTAACCAGTGCACTATAATCTCAGTCATCTCTCTCATGGTGTGATGGATCATCTCTGTCTTTCCTTTTGGGCTACATGGGGAACCTAGATAAACAGATACCTAATTTTTATCTGAAATGCAGGCTAAGTGTCTGATCCCTTTTTAAATTGGCTGCTGGGACTAGGAAAAGGAGTCCTTCTCTGAAAAAAAGGTTAAAAAGGATCACCAGGAATTACATTCAAAGTGCCAGGGACCTTTTTTATGCAAGTAAAAGCTCTTGTCCCTTTCTTTTTTGAGACCTCCACTATGTTTGTGTGTTTGTGTTGCACATTTGCATTAAATTCTAAGTCAATGCTTCTGCTTCTAGGGCTGTATAGAAGTTGAGACACCCTTTTTGTTCTTTTATTCTCCTTCACACCAAACAATCAAATAAATGATTCAATTGTGCCTGAGCCCACACATGTTTGTAAGGCAATAGTTTTTGATATTAACCGTCACAGTACGTACACTGCTTTTATAGCATTATTTTTATGTACTCTCTTGAAATTAAATGTCTCTCTGGTTCTAAATGATTAATTAAACTCTTAGCACTATTAAACACCTTTACTAGAGGCAACTTTCAAAGGACTATGCAGTGACGGTATAATGTTTCACTGTGAAATTTGGAACTGCGGAGCCATGACAGACACTGTTACATAGTAAGTTTGACCCTAAATAGCAATCCAGGACAGATAAAAATAAATCCTTCCTCTATCTTTCTTCACCTTCTTTCCCCCTTTTCTTATTTCTCAGGTTTATAATGACCTGCGTCATACATGAAAACAGACTATTCCACTTTCTCACAAATGTTACTGGATTTGTACTATACCACTATTAGAAGAGAGAGATTGATTTCAGGACTTTCCAAGCACTGTGTAAAATGAGGAAGTAGTCCAAACTCTGTGAAACTAATTCCTAAACAAAGAATAAATAAAATTAACATACATGTAGCAAAAAGCATTATTATAAAAATTACAGATTTACAGCAACAGTTTGTGATCAAAGGTTTCTATGTTCGTATTGCATAAAAGCTCTGTGATGTTGTTGAGGAACATTACAGCTCTTCTATTGTTCTCAAACACAGCACAGGTCAAAGAAGTAGCATAACAAATCAATTAATGTCCTACCTGCCTCCTTCACTAATTAGAGACTTGGTCTCTCTCTCTCTCTGCTCTTGATATTTGAAACTTCTCAGAAGGTGAAGATTAAAGTAGCAGCTCTCAAACTTTTCCAGAGGGTTTCCTTTTTAAGCCTTACCCTCCCTGACAAGTATAGATTCAGTTGAGGTGAAAGAGCATTAGGAAATTTTTCCATCTCTGCTGCTTTTATTTATTTTTATTCACCCCTATAAACACAATCTGTATAAGCACTTCTACAAAGGAATATCTTTATTATCTTTCCTCCAATTCCAGTTCTAAAAATATTCAGATAATCCAGAATATTAAACCTAATTATTCATATTCCTCCGTGCTCCAGGAAATATGGCCACAGTACACGTACAACAAATGTCCCATCAGTATCTCTGGTTTCGTAATCATCTTTCAGATATAAACCAGCATTGCCTTTCTTTTTTTTCCATAGGACAGTTCTTCAGTATATGTGTCTGAATTCACACTTGACCTTTTAGATACATGTTTTCTACTCTCCCTCCTGGTCATTCCACTCTGAACAGCTAGGACTATTGTGCCCTATCATTGTTATTTGGCTTCCTATACTTTCCCTACCTTCAAGACTCACTTAGGAAACCAGGACAAATTAACCTTTACCATAAGTACTGTGCCAGAGGCTGCACATCTGATCATGTGGAGGGGAGCAGCTATATGGTGCACAGCCTTCTCCACCTATGCAAGCAGTGGCTGGACCCAGCCCCGTTAGAAGCTACCTGTTTCAGTCCCATGGACTGAGCTGCAACTTCTTTCTCCATGCTCCCCTGCCCATTAGTTAAGACCAAGCAGACCAAGCAGAATCTTAGATCTTGAAATCTGGACAAATACCAAAACTGAATATGAGCTTCAAATCTCACTCATCATCTGAATAAAGCATATACAACCATTTCTATCCAACCTATTCTAAGAATAGCAAGACTACAGTCTAGCAAAACTTTTAAATGTTTCCCGTTCCTTTTACTCTCCCTTTGTTTCAGGCAAGTGGATCATCCACCAGCACTAGCCAAGCAATGAAATATCTCAGTGCAATCAGCAAATCTTAGACACAGTGTGGCCTCAGAATCATCAGTTTCTCTGCTGCCTGTACAAATGCAGCTGAGGAAGAAAGATAGCAAGCAGTAGTGGCCAGGTCTGGACATCAAATATTAAAAATAATATTATCTACTTTGAGATATACCCACAGAATTGCCCTTCTCCATCTTCACTTACATTCTTGTGTCTATTTTATTGATTGGAACTGTGGAGACTTGAGAAAAAAATAAACTACACAAATAAATGTGCTGGTCCTGAGCAGACTTTGCTACAAAGAGCCTTTTTATAGCTTGTGCATAACGCAGGCAAATCAACAATTTGCAAAAGTAGTTCAGGTAAGTATAGAAAGATAATATCAGGCTTCTTGATTAATTGACATGTAAGCAAAAAATTAGAAGAAAAACCACAGCACCGATCCTCATCCCAGAATGAATAGTTTCTAAAAAGATTCTGCTTTGGCCCAGAATGTAAAGAATGTACCTAAAATGGCTGCAAGCTTCATAAGAAAGGAAGGGGCTTTGGATGTTGATCCAATGGCCAAACAAGAGCGAGGAAGCTCAGCCCCTCAATGAACATTACAGAAGAGAAGGAAACAACAGTTATCCTTAGAAGTCCGCGAACACTTTATTTGTGCCGGTTTTGTCTCTGTTTCTGCATAGAGACAAGCAAGAATGTTTATGCGCCTGATTTAGTGGCTTCATTCCCTAGCCTGTGTCAATACAGCCTGCATACTGAAGCAAAAAGCCTGCTTTGTGACTTCAGTATTACAGCAACATTTTAGGGAGCAAAATGTGTAAGAAGAGAGTATTGCAGGGCAGTCTTGCGTGACCCTCTATCTTCCCCCCCCCCATCTTTGCCCCTCATATATTATACTCTTTGTTAACTATAGTGTTCCTCTTTATAACAAACAACATGGTTCCTCAAAACGTTCTACAATAAAAGAAGGTATATGAAAACAAAATGTATTTGCTAAAATCTAAAGTTGCCACACATGTGCTGTCATCACATGGACCAGACTATTACTGATCTCTTTCCAGGCTAGAATGTGAAAGAATGGGCACGCCCATTTCCCTTGAACACATCTTTCATGCCAAGAGAATCATCAGTCAGTACCAGCTGATTTCATAAGCTCCATGAAAAGGTTACTTGTCTTTTCTTAAAATCAAAATCCAGTCATTTTTTTTTAATATACGTTGCCAACATTAGAGCACAGGGATATAATCCAATCTAATTATCAAATGTGCAGGTTTTTGTTTCCATTACACAACTTTTCTGTGTGTAATACAAAAATTTGTTCTTTGTTGATACAGCTTCTTGGACAAGCACAGAATTTGCATATGTACACACAATCAAATGAAACACAGGACTGAACCCTGCACATGCATGTATTGCACACGAGTAAGGGCTTCTCTGCACACAAAAACTGTTCTGGAGTGATGCAGAGAATGATTACACCTAAGTAAATGCCTGTATATACAAACCCAAGACAATAAAGTAGGAGCACTTTTGCAGGAATTCTGGTTTTGGAAGGGTTAATCCAGAGCTTCACTATTCTTTGAACACAGCACTTCTGAACCATATCCACAGAGGCTCCGTGCACTTGCAGCGTTCACTGAAGCCAGTGGGAGTCATGGCTTCTTCCAGGAGTGAGCCATACACACATAAACTAAGTTAAAATATATTGTTTACATACTGCAAACCTAATAATTCACAGAATCCCTGGCATCGTACCGCAGGATTTTCCTTCAGACACAGCCACTTCTTCAGAGCTAGTTTTTCACGTCTTGGTAGCAGTTGACCCTAGAACCATTTTCAGACATAAGTCAGTGTTTTCTTAACCTGCCAGTGCCCTACTGTAAGCACGTTCATCATGCAGCTGCGCTCTTAGTCAAAGCCCCTCGGGAAGGAACCGCAATTACTGAAGGGTTTCACTAGTGGGATTTTAGCAATGTTAGTGCAGTGCACCCTGCTGGGCTGCACAGAGCCTCCTGCACGCCAGAATGCGGTCCCTGTCCTAAAAATGTGTCCAGCACATCCCAGATGAGAGCAGAGCTTGCCCTTTCACTGTTCTACTGTGCTCACAAGTTTAATGTGTTTATCATGAAGCTAAGCAGATACATGCAAGAATATAAATAGCAAGCAGAGCACAGCAATGCTAGGATTATTTCTGACAAGTCTCAAACGAGCTACTTTATTTTTGTTTTTTCTCAGTTCAGATGAGTTTTTTTTTTGCTATGGGTTTATTCATTCCTTCCTGATTCCAAACTGTCACAGAAGTTAAAAACTGAAAAAGTATGTTAGATAAGTTAATCCCCTTAAAATTTATCTCAGCCTCAAATATCTTAACAGATACCAATTACAATATTAGTTGCTTATTAGTTTTATTTTAACCGGACCCTTACTCATGGCAACCTCTCACATAATGATCCAAATTTATCTCAAATGTATCAGCTCCTAGCTGGAATAGTAGTTTTGAGAAACCAGTGAAGAGTTCATGCATTAAACCAGAGTTATGGAACAGTTAGCAAGGGCTTCTATTACTCAATATTTAAGATGAATGATGTAATTCCGTCATAAGTGAATAACAAATGGGTATCTAGAGGGAAATTCTGACATCATTCTCAGAAGAGCAAGTCTGTTTAGTTATCTTTTTCTATGAGCAACTTTTAGACAGAAAGGTGACCTTTAATTCTAACTTTTCCTAAATCTTCCTTAGATGACACTTCTAACAGTACAAAATGTTTTAATAGAAAACAAGTAATTTGAGCAAGATGATTGTATAATTATAAAATATTCTGATTTTCCAAAAGCAGATGGAAAAAGCTTATGCTGAAAGGCATTTTTCAGGAAATGTTAGAAACATCTTTTCTATGGATTGTATGTTGAAGGAAACAGAAAATGATATAATGAGAAAGGACAGAATACAATTATTCTAATATTTTATTTCTGTCAGAAGCCAATTTTAAGCATTCCAGTGAAAGGAAAAAAACCAATTCTGAACCATACAGAGACTCAATGGAAGAAGTTAAAAACCGGAGCAGGTGTTGGAAAATTGTATCTGCCCTTTTTTCTGTTTGTTATCCAAAAATGCAAATTGCTTTTTACCAGAAACCTTCCAGCTACATTTTAGCTTGTGAAAATCTAGCATCTATTCATGCTAGTGCGGAGAGAGAAAGCCATAAATGTCAGCACACAGCACTCTGGATTTTATAATCACAGGTCTCTCAACATCCTTCTACATAATGCATAGGACTAGGTAATTACAGAACAATTTTTAAAAATCTTCTAATTAAATAAAATTAGGATAGAAAAAATGGAGAAGCAAGGAAACTTAGAATTGGGGCTGCCAAATACTTGTAATTGGCCCCATTTTCTTAAGTAACTGCAATACATAAATACCAAAACTATTTAAAAATTAACAATTTACACTCACATATGAGATTCTTTAAAATTAAAAAGTATCTCTGCTTTGTTAATGGCATAAATAGTCAGAGCTACTATGTCTAGGAGCCTAGTATGCAAAATTCAGACTTCCACCGTCATGAGAAGAATCCTTTCCTTGTAGAAACCCCCACCCCAGTCCTCAAACTTAAACCAGCACAATTTTCTCAATTCCTAGGTCTAGACAGTGTTGTTCAAAGTGCAGTTTTCTCTTTAAAACTTGTTGTTACTGCAGGATGGGTCTATTTATTGAGAAGTGGAGCAAGTGAGCCACTTACACTAAGCGGAGTTTGACCTAGGGTTTCACGCAGCATCCATCAAAGTCAGCACCAGAGCTCCACTGACATCAGCGGCCCACGACTGCGTTCCTGTGTCATGCATCCTTCTGGCGGATAGCTGTGCTCGTGAGCCACAGTCTCAGCCTGAAGTACATACTCAAAGACCTGTACAGACTTTAACTAATCTCACAACTCCCCTTGATGGGCTGGGCAAGTAACACTACATAGTCCGGAGCACTCATATCCTTCCACAAACACATTCCACTCCTGACCTTCGGTACCTGCATGCCATTTCAATCATGGGTGGTCTTCCAACACATTGCAAGTCAGACCCACAGCATCCACTGAAATTTCTGTTCTGGGCCTCATTTAAAAGCGGCACTCTTTTTATTACTCAGATGAGTAAGAGCTGAAGAATGAAACTACTGAACTCACATCCTTCAGTACCTTTCCAAAGGTCTTTGTCCCACCTGATCCCTTCACTGTATGTTAGCTGGCCTTTGTTCTCTTTTGCTTTAGTGCATTTTAAATACCTAGCGGAGGGCTCTGAAGTATTCACACAAGCATCTGAGGTAGCTTTGTATCTAAATAAATAAGTGAAAGGAAACCAGGCCAACCAGAGGTGAAAGACTAGCATAAATCTCAGTGGACCACCAACTTCCCCTCTTTTTTTAACTAGGAAATAAGTGGTATTTCTATAATCTAGCATTGGCTTAAAGTTGTTGTATTGTATGCTTTGACATATTTTAATATGTCATCTGGAGATCATTTCAAAGAGGTAGAAAGTTTTCTGCCCTACAGATTAACCATGTATCTCAAAAGAAGGAAGCATATTCATTCTCCCATATATGATGTTGAGGCTTTTTCTTGCTAGTCTATTAAACATCCATTTTCCATTCTGGGTGCTTTATTTCACTTCCAGAGCTGGACAGTCTTGGGTATCCACAATATCTTGCATCCGTTCGGGAATTGCTTGCACAAGATTCCCTTGATGACAGTTCCCATTAGCACACATTCATTTATGCATACTTTTTTTGCATTTGTGAAATTCCTTTCTTCAAGTGGATATGAAAGATTATTCCTTTAATAGTCCCTTCCCCACAGGTAGATAAGTCTCATTCGGGGAAGCTGTCACTCACCATGATCAAAGGGGCTCCAGCAGAAAGACTATCTCTGAATCTGTGAAGGGTCACTTGTCCTCTAAGCCCTGGCTGGCATTCACATCAAATGATGGTACAATTCCATCCCACCTGTTTTAACATTACAGTGTGGCTGGAAGAGTGGTATTTTCAGTAACGCTGCTTCAGGTCAGCTTACATACTAATCAATTACTTCATAAAATAATGTTAAATTTATTGGATCAGTATATCTTCCTTCTTCTTCTGGGCACTAAAACACAAAGAAAACCTTGGCTAGTCACCACAGCTATGGTGAGATGATTAGCTGCATGTTCACCCAAAGTTTGCTCTATGGCCAACCAGCACATCTCAAAACAGAAGTGATTTCTGGGCCCTCTGAAGATCAAATGCTGACATTTAACTGAAGGGAGGCCCTCCCAGGAAAGGCTAAGTTATAGGAGTTGTGGCAACTGAAGCATGGTCTTTGGCAGAAGGGAAGTTCTAGTTCCTACCTTCTGTGAGAAGGAAGTGTGTTCCACAGGTGTTCACTTCAAACCTGTGTGAATCTCATTGGAAGTCATGAAAGTAGGAAGACAAAGAGCTGCCCTGAAATCTTTGTGCAACTCCACAGAGCATCTTCAATGGTTGGTGTCCTCGCTCCATCCACACGATAGGTTTCCTTTTTCTCCCAAGCTGAAGGAAGTGTGTTGTCCAGAACAGAAGGAGGTGATTGGTGACAGCCAACATGGCTTCACTAAGGGCAAATCGTGCCTGACAAATTTGGTGGCCTTCTATGACAGGGTTACAGTGTTGGTGGATAAGGGAAGAGCAACTGACGTCATCTACCTGGACTTGTGCAAAGCATTTGACGCTGTCCTGCACAACATCCTTGTCTCTAAATTGGAGAGACATGGATTTGATGGATGGACCACTCAGTGGATAAGGAATTGACTGGATGGTTGCACTCAAAGAGTTGCGGTCAACAGCTTGATGTCCAAGTGGAGACCAGTGATGAGTGGCGTTCCTCAGGGGTCAGTATTGGGAGCGGTGCTGTTTAACATCTTTGTCAGTGACATGGAGAGTGGGATTGAGCGCACCCTCAGCAAGTTTGCCAACAACAGAAAGCTGTGTGGTGCAGTCGACATGCTGGAGGGACGGGATGCCATCCAGAGGGACCTTGACAGGCTGGAGAGGTGGGCCCATGTGAACCTCATGAAGTTCAACAAGGCCAAGTGCAGGGTCCTGCACCTGGATCAGGGCAACCCCCAGTATCAATACAGGCTGGGGGATGAAGGGATTGAGAGCAGCCCTGTGGAGAAGGACTTGGGGGTGTTGGTTGATGAGAAGCTCCACATGACCCAGCAATGTGTGCTCACAGCCCAGAAGGCCAACCATATCCTGGGCTGCATCAAAAGCAGCGTGGCCAGCAGGTCGAGGGAGGGGATTCTGCCCCTCTACTCTGCTCTGGTGAGACCTCACCTGGAGTACTGTGTCCGGCTCTGGGGCCCCCAACATAAGAAGGACGTGGACCTGTTGGAGCGAGTCCAGAGGAGGCCACAAAGATGATCAGAGGGCTGGAGCACCTCCCCTATGCAGACAGGTTGAGAGAGTTGGGGTTGTTCAGCCTGGGGAAGAGAAGGCTCCAGGGAGACCTTATAGCAGCCTGCCAGTACCTGGAGGCGGCCTACAAGAAAGCTGGTGAGGGACTTTTTACAAGGACATGTAGTGATAGGACAAGGGGTAATGGCTTTAAACTGAAAGAGGGTAGATTTAGATTAGATATAAGGAGGAAATTCTTCACTATGAGGGTGGTGAGGCACTGGCACAGGTTGCCCAGAGAAGTTGTGGATGCCCCATCCCTGGAAGTGTTCAAGGCCAGGTTAGATGGGGCTTTGAGCAACCTGGTCTAGTGGAAGGTGTCCCTGCCCACGGCAGTGGGGTTAGAAGTAGATGATCTTTAAGGTTCCTTCCAACCCAAACCATTCTGTGATTCTAACATCATTTCAGACAGGATTAGACGGAAGGCCTGCTTATGGTTCTGAGCTGATCCACTATCAAAGTGGATTACATCTTTCAAAGAGATATTTTCTACCTATTATGGACTGCTTTTGCTCACTATATAGCCTATTAACTTCAACAAGGCTGTCAGGTCTAATTATAGATCACCTTCTTTGGTGACTCTGAGTAGCCTCAGCATCTGTTTTCAAACCTCAGATAGATACATTCATGACAAGGATCAAATCCTGCTTTCTAACATCAGTCTCCTTTCTGAGGAAAAGCTCTTCAGCTACACAACTTACTAGGCTGAGTGGGACCCTACTAGCCCTTTCTGTAACACATGAAGGTATGCAAAGGAGGTATGTGAAGGCATGGAGGTACTGAAGATACCAGATGACACTTCACATTTGCTTATCTGATCTTATAATCTGATGACAAATAAATGTTTATGCAAGGTTCACCAAGCACTGGCCTGTACAATGAGAAAGCTATTCTTTTATGTAATAATGTTCCTTGGAAAAGAACATCAAGTTTCTAATGAACTTCGTCATTTTACCAATTTTAGTGAATTTTGACTGTACATTTATAAGAAACATAGCATGATAAATTTTGACTTTGAACCTGCTAGATTTGCAAGATGGAAGCAAAACAAATACAGCAAAAATAATAAATTATGAGCCAGGATATGCCCTCCTGTTTGTCAGTTTCTCCACTTTTAGGATGTTGTTCCATTCATTCCTCCATAGCCCTCTGCAATAGGGAGAAAATGGAGGTCGCGATCACTCAGCAGAATTTGAAGTCTCAATAAAAGCAAAAATGTTGCTCAGGAATATGCATGGGGCTTAGACACTATTATGAAAAAAAAATTACATCTAAAGTTCTGATTTCTTTGCAAATAAAAAAGCCACGCAGAAAGGAACGCTGGTTGAGCTGGGCCCTGCTGATATAGGAAAAAATCCTGAAAAGGAAGCTCAGAAGGCAAGGTTGACACCAGTGACTAGAAGGTGTTTCTGCTTCCATGTGACAAGCAGGCTGAAAAAATCATGAGCATGTCAAAAATGTCAATTTCTTAGCCCACACAGAAGTCAAAATGATTAGCAGGTCCCAAGTTCTGAGAGAGGCAAAATGTTCATTTTTTAAGTTTTAGAAATTTTCCTTACTGGCTTTGCCGCAAATTTGCAAAATCAATAATCAATAAAATTAAAAATTTGAAAAATCCCCATCCTCAAATATAGTAATAAGTAAAAATCAATTCTAGTTTAGCCCTCAAACTTTTATATATTTGTCATTGGAAAGTTTCCAAAGAGCAGAGGAATACACAGGACTTTGGTTCATTGGAGCCCCTTGTACAATTTTAGATTCAGTCCAGCAAACAGCTGTCCAACTAACTAGCTTTAAAGAAAGGAAAACTACTGAGAAGCAAGTGGAGGATAAGTTTAGTATAACATTGTGTGACTCAGACAATCTTATGCAGTTACTCTTTTAGTTCTTCAGTTTGGAAATTTTGGGGAATTCAAAAGAGCCAAGAGGTATTTTTTAATCACAATGAAATTACTTTTTCCTCACTCTTTATATTAAAACTATATATTACACTTACATGACACTTTCATCCTGAAGGACTGCTAAGGTCTTCACAGATTTTCTAAGTTTTGAATCTCCATCAGATGTACAAAAAGCATTCTCACATTTTTACTTGGAGCAGAGCAGACACAACAGAACCTAGTTCCATCTACATTTACAGCAGCAAACACCTGTTCATACACCTCTAGCAACCAGCTAAAACTAAAGGCATATTTTAAAAAAATATTTTTGTATCATAGCTGTACTTTTGTGAACAAGATCTGAACCCACTGACATCCATGGAGTTTTGCCTGAGTGAAAGACAGCAGTTTTAGCCTCTTTCTGTAGTACTTGTATTAATATGTAGTGAAAACAAGTGGTATCTGAAAGGTGGAACAGGGACAAAAAGGTCTAGTAGCTACTAGTTCAGAGATAAGGGTAAAAGATACACTGAATTTCATTTATAAACCCCTCCATCGTTAACAAAGTTCGAATCCTTACCTGTATTAGAAGGTCACAACAGTTACAAAGCCACAAAAAGAAAAAAATTTCCAAAAGCTTTAACAGGAGTAATATATGCTACTCCCTTTCTGTTCTAAATTATCAGAGAGCCGAGTCCATTTATTAAGTGCAAGATCCTGCCTCTGGAAAGAACAGTTTGTAAGACTCATGCCAGATGGACAGCCCTAGACACTGTTGTCTTTTCTTGATTGCTAGACAGGTTCTCCCATTGACTTTAGACAGAAAAGATGATGCTTGGAACATCTTAAAAAGTCCTTAGCATACAGCAGAATTAGGACCAGTTAGACACTGTTGCACTCATTATTGACTGTTATCCTGGTTCTAGAAAAAGTCTGTCAAGTACTAGGCACCCTGAGTAGACAATTCAATTGCCCAATTTGCCTGTAGTTTTCTTCTTTCTCTTTCTGTAGTTGAGCCTGAGCTGGGAATTCAGCTGCAAGCATTTCAACATTGATGATTCACTGTTTGAAGGACCTCCAGGGAAGTCCTACAGTACCTCCAGACAGAGTTCTCACCTCTGGCTTTTCTTGGCTTGCAGGTTTATTACCCACTAGAGAGTTTAGACTTATAATACATCCAAATACAACTTAAATTCCAGGCTCATACATGTGCTGATGGACCCTGGAGCTCCTAATTATAATTACATATTCATATCAGCTGAATGAGATGCTAAATTACAGTCTTGATCCCACACTGTGCCTCTCCACAAAGCCACAGCTGATGTTGATCCTCAACTGCAAGAATGGGAGGGGGTACAGGAAGATCCAGCTGTTGCTCATTTGACTCAAGAAAGAAACCATCTACTTTCTGATGTGAAAAATGATGAGAATAAAATAATGTGAGCAAAATAACATTCCCCACCCTGTCATTTACAAAAAAATAGCTAATGTCTTCAAACCTAAGGCTGTAACAAAAGAATAATGGCATATAATAATGGGAAATATTGCTTAAATGTAAGCCTTTGTTTCTGTTAATGCACATTTTTACACTTTGTTTCCTCCTTGAAAGTTTGGCCAAAACAAATCTTCCTAAAGTTAATTTCTCTCAGGAGTAATAGGGTCGATGCAGCATTACACATTCATGCTCTGGATTCCAATAAAAAAGCTGTTACCATAGCAAGAAGTATTGTTGCAAAGCAACACACACAATGTAAGATTAAAGAAAAAAAATCTCCAAAAGTATTTCCAATGCTCAACAATAACATAGGATATTTTCTCCTAATTACATAAAGATGAGAGTGTGCTACTGCTTTGATAGTCCCACTGTGATGAAACAGACTGGCTCCTCTAAGACTCATTTTTCAATATGCAAATTTCTAAATTATTTTTTTCCAATTATTTTTAACATTATGTATATAATGCTGCTGCCTGAGGCCAGTCAAGGATTGAAGAAAGATATATTGTGTGAGGTACTGTACATAAATTGTAAAAAAGGTAGGTCATACCTGATAATCTGGGTTAATTTCAGGAAACAGAGGAATAAAAGGAAAAAAAGTGTGAGTTGGGGTAGTATGCATGGAAAGACAAGGCAGCAGTAAACTGAATACTGATGCTCATATAGTCTGGCATGCCACTACCTAGTCACCCAGCATTGTTGAGTAAGCATTGTGATACAAGCTCGTTTTAAG
Source organism: Ciconia boyciana (assembly GCF_034638445.1). Classification (NCBI taxonomy): domain Eukaryota; kingdom Metazoa; phylum Chordata; class Aves; order Ciconiiformes; family Ciconiidae; genus Ciconia; species Ciconia boyciana. The sequence goes on along the minus strand of NC_132945.1, from coordinate 21,638,606 downwards.
AAAAGTTTCAAATAATAATAAACTTTTAGCTTTGTAGGCTTTCTTAGACAGCTCACAACGTGAGAGAAAGCATGGAAATGATTGCAGGAGTAGACTATCGTGGGAAAAGCTTGCATTGCTGGAAAGTGAAGACAGCTGTAAATAATGATGCAGTACCATCTGAGACATAGAACAAGGTGAAAGTGGAAGAGAGAAGAGCAAGGCAGCAGAACATGTGAAATAGGATGAAGAGCCAGGAAAATGACCTAAGTAGCAGAGTTTGACTGGACTCTGCAAGGGCGAGGCTGCAGAAAGCAGGGCCAGAGAGGAGGATGTTGCTTTAGTAAAACACAAATTGAAAGGAGCCCAGAAAAGCCTTTGCACGTGAGTGTACACGTTTATGTAAAGGGCAGGTTCTCTGCCTGCCATGTTGGAAGCAGCAGAAAGATTTACCCACAGACAGCCTGTGCGAGTCTAGAGAAGAGAAGGCCAGGCTGAAAAAGAAACCAAGATATGGCCTTTGGCAATAAGAGAATGCTGTGTCTGTTCATGGTAGTGAAAGGAAAAGAGAATGCAAAAGAAAGTGCAAATGCAGGGACTAGGATTTGAGGGAGACAATCTAAAAAGAGAAAGGAAAAACTAACGTGCAGAATAAGGGCGTATGAGGGAGGAGAGTAGCAAAGTTCACTGGAGAGGGCAGTGATGAGAAGGAAGGTGGGAGCATGTGATGTAGGAGAGGCACACGGTGAAAGCTGTAGGTGAACAGTAAATGGACATAGTAAGTGAACAGTTACACCCCACAAGCTATTAAAATCATGTTTATGTTCTTAATTAACCATCACAAGACCTTCGACTTCACATTGTAAACATTATTTTAATAGTTTGTGGAGGGAAGAAGGGTATTTATTGACTTGACTAAATTCCTTAAAATGCTTACACTGGAAATCAAATGTCATCAGGTAGAATTCCACCACACCAGGTGGTCAGCCTACCCGAGATACACAACATACTCTGCTTGACTCTGCCACTAGAAAGAGATGGAGAAACAAACCATGTCTTTGGGTTCCAAGTGCAGAGGTGTAGTAGTTATAAAGCACTTCTGTCCCTGTTTCTCTACACTCTCTCCAGAGCATCCTTTGCAATTTTTCACTACTATTTTTTTTCACTGTTTCTATATCCTTGCCTTCCTAAGTTCTTTTTCTTTCCTCTTACCTCTATCCTATTGCCCTGCCATTCTTTCCCTCACCCACTGTCCTTCACCTTTCGCAATACAGTAAGGCAGGCTCCTTTTCTTTCTTCTCCACTGCCTTAGGACTAGTCAAGAGGAGCACAGAGAGCTTAGCATAGTTGGTCATTCCTGTTTTCTAATCTTCTGTCCAGACTTACTACAGCTACAGTGCAACAAGGGGGATGCAATTGCCTGCTAAGTCCTCTTCAGCCCCTGCTCAGTTTATCTGCCAAGTGGACTGCATGTGTGCTCTTTCCATGTTGGAGCTCTCTGGTGGCATCTCCCAAAAACATAGTCGGCAAATTCAAAAGACTCTCCCCTGAGCATGTTAATTGTCATTTTCCAGATTAAACCAAAAATAATTGGCCAAATTTCAAGTCCTCACTACAGACCATGGAAGCAATAATATTTCTCAGAAAGACAGAGTTCCTTATTTGTACATACATATAGGCATATATACATGCATACCTACACATATCCCTATAAACATGGGCAGAACAATACCTTTTTTTTTTTTTCCCTGACCCCAGTTGGAGAAATGGCTGAGCATTTTAGCGTAAACTTTCAAAAATATTTACCCAAGGCAGACAGCATGGAAAATTTTGGCCCAAATGGTTTAAGTTTGGCAAAGTTATAAGCAATAGAAAACAGGATCTTATAATAGAAAGTGCTGGGCAGCCTTATGGCAGACATCACTATTTGTGCTGCTTGTAAGACTTCATTTTCTTTAATAGGAGCTGCATGGCAGGGCTGTAATACCCTGGGGCTTCCTGTCTTTAATTTCCTTTGAATATAATCTTGGTCTTAAGCCTTCCTTCCTAAATAACCTCTGTCTTTAATTATTTTTTTAAGCAAATTACAACTTAACAAGCACACATTCTCTTAAGACAGAGCCTCTAATTATCAAAATGACAGTGCTTCTCAGAATCTGCATTTCACAGTAATTCAGTGACCAATTCGATAGGTCAGTAAATAATTATACACCATCACTGCCAAAAAATAATTAAAGAGGATGCTATAATAAGTTGTTGTGTATACCTACACCTTGCATTACTCAGTCACCTGGATGACTCTTGCAGAGAAGTATTCATAAAGTGAGCAGCAGGGAGGTATATATGTGCAGTCCCAAGTGGTTGCACAATTAACGAGTATTTGGAAGCTGTATTAAATTATTTTGGGATAAACTCTGAAGGTGCTTCTCAGTCCTTATTTAGGCAAGCCTGTCACAAGTACATGTAAGAGACATCAGGATGTGGCTCACCACTCTTGGAAACATTAGATAAAATTATTCTGCTAGAAGTAATTTTCTATTGATTATCTTGCTGGGAATAACTTTTACATCCTTAGAAAGGATGGTCTCTAGGACTGGCTTCGCAGATTCTCTAGACTCAATGGTACTGATATGTTGCTTCATCCTCTGATGTGACATAAAATAGTCACTGTTTATGAAGCCAAGGTCTTTTAAATCTAAGCCAAGTTTGCTTCAGAATCCTTAACTCCAAAATCTTCCAGGACTGTACATTTCAAGCTAGAATATAGCATTTTGAATCCCTGTCAGTTGCTTTGGGGCTCTATTGTAGCATTACTGCTCAGAAATTTCAGCATAATTTCTTTATACTGCTTAAAGAAATGTGCCCAGCTCTGACCCTAAACCACCATCATTATTAATCCATGCGTTTCAAACAATTATTACATAAATTACACAGTCATACCTGAGGGGATGAGACTCAAACACTGAACCAAATAAAAGTGGGTACTATCTAAACTATTGGGTATTCAGGACAGAAATTCACTCTGGCTAGTTCTGAGATAACTTACCCTCCATGATCTATCTCCCCCCCTCCTATTTTTCTCTTTGCTAGTGCACACATGCAAATACATATTAGATTTAGTCTAAGAGGAAAAGAGCCATTTTAGTGGCGTGCCCCCTTTGCAGAGGCTGTCAGGAAGGTTTTCATTTGTTGTTCTGGATGCGGACTGCCTGGGGTGGCTGCAGGCTGCCTCATGAAACTCTCCTAACACTCTTCTTAGTGGCTAGCAGCCTTCAGTAGTTATCAACTTCAGACCAATGTGACCAGTTGAACTAGAACTGAAAACTTCTGCATTGCTATACCAGATTTCCCCGAGTTACCCATGCAACTCCTCTACAATGTATTTTTAAAGTTATTCTTCATGTGATATTAGGGGCTTCTGTACATAAAAAACCCCATAGCTTCCCTTTAGTGACTAACAAAATTATACAGAAATATCCTTAGAAAAACAATTGCCAGTTGTTTCAAGTACTTATTCAGAGCGAAAGAGAGTCAAAAATCTTAAATCTTAAATCCTTTAATCAATCAGGAAAATTATACAACAAAATTTTTAATCCTCAGTTTGAATATGAATGAAAATTCCTGAAATACTTGAGTCGCCTTATTCAAGGTAAAGACCTGACTCAAGGAAAATTGATCCATCTTGAAAGGAAACTAGAAAATAAGGGCTACACACATCTTCATGTGTGTTATGCTAGTCTAAGTAAAAAGATGACTAACATCACCCTAGATTCAACTTTCCACAGCAATTAGCTAAAGTATCTCAATTTATCTTTCCCTGACAGTTTATGATTTTAAGGAAATTTGAGATGTTTGCGTTGTTGGGGTTTTTTTTCCTTTTAATGGACATTTTAGCACCATCTGCTGGTGTTAAAACTTGCTCTGGAAACTAAACACCAGCTACCTGCTTCATTTTAACTTCCTTAAGGCCTACTTCTGGCTCTTATTAGGAAAGGTTAATTGCTTGCTTTTCTACTACAGATCCCAGGATTGGATAAGTAATTTATCTGAATGAATCATGCATCCAGATGGAATATACCTTCTGGAGGCCATATATCAGTAGCAATACACTATTAAAGAAATACCTCATCTACAGCTACATCCAAGAGTAGATGCGATTGTTTTTTACAGTGTAAAAACAAATAAAAACCCCCCTTCATTCCTTAAGGGGTAATAGAAATTTTTTTCCCTGATGTATTCTGAGTTGATAGTGGTATTTAGCCTAAAGAATTATGCTGTGATATTGGAGATTTAATGTCTTGTGCACACAGTCAAAAACTGACCTGCTAAAATTACCGCTGACTGTATCCAGTTATATAATTATATGACTTATCCCATCTAATTCATCCAGTTGCTTTTTTATTTCCTTAGATTGCTTCTGGCTAAGCACCAGTTCTTTCCTGTTTCAGAACCTCTTGGGGCACAGATAGTCTGAAAGCACTTTAGGAAATGGTCACACTAGGTCTCAGCTGTCTTTCTACAGCACCTGTCCTGAATACATGAAACATCTCCCACCTTGAGTACAAGTTTGATCTCTGCCTTGGTTAAACCAAGCTCACAGAATTCCTCTTTACAAGACTTGCCAAATGCCTGGGTTTGACTGACAACATCACAGAGCACTAAGAAACCTGCCACGGACTTCATGGACTCCCCAGAGGGAAGGGTTAGTATCAACCCATTTGAGTTCAGGCAGGTCTAGCAAGTAAATATGCCAGGGGAATTTCAAGTTGTTCTGTTGTGGCTGTTCTTCATCAATGACTCCTACGACATGAAAAACCAGGAATGGACCTGGAGATCATTTTTTCAGTCTTCCCTTTCAATACTCAGCATTAATCTTTGTGGCCCGTACTTCAATCTCAGTTGCATCTTGATGATCTCCCACCCACTATCATCACAGCCCTGTCTGTACATCTTTCATGTACCCTTTACTTTAAGGAATACACTCCCTCCCTCAGGTCTCTTCTGCAGTCATTAGTCTCTCTTCTCAGTTGACCCTTCTTCATGTTAGAAATTCCTCCATGCAGAACACCCATGGTTTAATGCTGAAATTCAGTTGTCTGAACCTTAATAGGATGTAGAGAAACAATCTGTCCAAAAAGTACATTCCAGGTTGCTGTAAAAAGCTGATGTAAAAGCAGCAGACAGGATGAAATGTCAGTTTAACAGCACAGTGTGTCAAGATGTTATGGGCTAGCAACAGGGCTGGGAAATTAATTCCTTGTACTGCAGCAAGGCTATGTGCATCCCTTCTACTATAGATATAAGTAGGCTCCAGCATAACAGTACCCTGCCATGGTCAACTTAGGCAGCAGTTGCCCCAATGAAGCTAAATAGCCATGAGACGATTAATTATCTTTTGCTTTCCTTCCAGCCGTATAGATAAGGTTAAGCAAAGCCCAAACCCTGCTTGCCCATAAATTCTCTATCCTAGAGAGTGGTGACTGAAGACTTTTCAGATAGATGTTCTCGGGTAAGTTTTCAAAGTCATGCTCAAAAGGGTCAAGTCAAAAAATAAATCCCGTTATTTGTTAGAAAGATTTGTGTGTACACCTCCCACATTCACTGCTTTGAAATGGACCCCTTAATGTCTGGAGGGGATACAAAGCCTATGGCTCTTCTAAGGTTTCAGAAGAAGGAAGAAAGGCCATGACCTTTAATAAAGATTATTCTGCAGAAATAGGACAATGTGCCTTTGCATAATCTTATACAAAATAAGCTTGACGAAAGGTGCAATGCAGTAATCTAAAACAATTCCTTAAGAGCTGTAAAGAATCAAGGAGGACCTTGAACATATTATATGCACCGATGGAAAAACTATGATCAAGAGGTTTAGGCCAGAGATGGTTCCACTCGCAGTACCTAGCCTCTCTGGATTGCAAAATAAAGAGGCATTTTTAGTACAATTAGCCCAATTATGTCTGCCAACACTGGTGAATGTCAATTCAAACTCATTTCTGAATTGCTTCTTTCCACATGAATATCATTCATATCTAATTTCCATCAATTTCAGTGAGATTCAGAAAGAGGTTTATCAAGAAGAGATGATTTGGGTGGGGAGGTGTGAGAAAACTCTTTGCTGTTTCAGCAAAACAGAAACCGTGGAAACAAATTAATTTGGGCAAATTTCCCATTAAAACAAAGCCAAAATATTTTGAAACTATCCAAATGTCCTTTCAAAAATATTTTGAACAAATGAGTTCCTTTGAATTGCAATCTACTTCTGCTTTTCAGATTTCAATGAATGTATATTCAAATAAAAGGACAAAGTTGAAATGAAAACATTCCAAATTTAATAACATTAATTGCCCTGATCTCATTAGGTAGCGTTAGTGACAGGAAGCCACCCCGTGCCTTGGGAACTCATTGTGCACTGAGACTCACACAGCAGGGATCTCCTGAGCTCCACCACACTTTCTTCCAGTGGCTGCAGGTACATGGGAAGTGAGAGTGCAATACACTGCTAGAGATGTCATGTAAAATCATATGGAAAGCTAGGTGAGACTGATAATAACTGCATTAAAAGACTGCCAAGTGCATTCAGAAAACTGGAGTGGCTTTCAGTAAGAGTAGGAAAGCATCTGAATCACATGCAGCAAATTTATCCAAAGAAAAACGTGTTCTCATTACGTTTGCCTACTAACAGCCATTTACATTAGAAAATATACATAATTTAGCAGAATTTTTAAATATCTGAATGTAGCTTCTATATGTCCATTAAGAAAGTAGGTAACTGAAATACACATAGAATCCCCAGTTGTTCATCTAGAGTTTCTGATGTGTTGAGTCAGAGGATGGGATACTGCTAACAATGTGCGGTACAAGAGATATAATAGATTATTCTATTTGTTTCATTAAACTACCTGACTAGTCAGTTATGGAAAACATTTTGCATTTTAGAAGTCGTATCATTTTAATTATGTGAAAAGAACAGACGTTAGATGAAACTAAAACAAAGACTTATTTTATGTATGTTTCTCATTTCTTGTCTCATCCCATAGGCAGAAATAAGAAATTTCAGAATAAGGAATAAATGTGCACTGAAAATGCCCAAAAATCCCTCATCCCTGATCCTCTATCTCAGAGAAAGGAACAAGACTTACTATTTGGGTTGTCAGAGGTCTTGAAGCAGTTCCATGTTAGCCCACGCCCTTTCAGTGTTTGGTTTCAGGTGTGGTCACTTTGTGGAAAAGAAATGCCATACTTGCACATCTGATGGGTTCTTTCACGTTTTGGAAAAGAAGAAAGAATTTTTTTATTATAAATAAATCAATATTATCAATAAATCAATAAATATCAATAAAATGTTTTAATGAAAAACTTCTGGCTTAATTTCAATTTTTTCTACCCCAAGAAGTGCAAACCTGCAAGGCGTTAGGATTTTCACAGGCCATACAAAAGAACTTCATATTGCAGTAAAGACTCTTTCTAAGTCTGATAGGTGCTCCTCCATCCGTGGCTTCTCCTGCCCTATCTTTTGGGGCTTTGTGCTAGCTCAGTCTCCTTATCCTTACATTAGGCTACACAACATACTCACAATAAATAGAACGAAACTGTTTAGGTGGTTGAAGCATATAGTTTTCAATCAGTCTGGCCAAGGATAGGTTTCACTGGGTGAACAGGGATAATGTTGGATCAATTGCCTAATACAAATACGCCATTTTGTGGTTATTCACTTTCCACTGTTGATTATTAGACATAAGCAAGTAATTTCCCATCTTTACCTCTAACCTAACCTCTAACATCTTCCATGGGTATGTTTGCTGCTACTGGAAGAACACAAATAGTCTCCTGTTCAACTTTGATACGATAAACTATATGTTTCGTCTCGGAATTAATCCGGTTTCCACTGGAGGCAAGACAAAAAAAGACTATTAATAAATTATGAGAGCCTTTAACATGTAACAAGTATTGCCCTGGAACTTTTATTAGTTCACTTCCTAACCAGTGCTATTGTTCAGATAACTTCTGTTCCTCCAACCTGACACAACAAAACTAACAGTTCACTAAGCCTTTAGTTAGATAGATAGATAGACAGACAGACATATTTTGACTGAGATAACATCCAAATGTCCCTTTCACAGCTGGAGGTCTGTGTTCTTTACATGGAATCCTGAGTTTGGTCCACAGTAGTTACCATGGTAGATGTATTTATAGGTTACCGTGCATGGATAGAAGACGCTACTTGAGAGCAATATATTGTCATTCTGGTTCAGAACTTACAGGCAAAGTGAGCTGGTATATGTTAACAGGTAATATTAGCATTTCAGATCAGTAAAAGTGTATACACTATGACGAAATTGAATAGCAACAAACCCCTAGTTCCAAATACGTTCCTTAATGTAAAGTATTTCTTAAGTTGCATTTAAATCAAAATGTAGTTGCAAAACCTAAAACTGGATTTCAAACTTTTTACGTTCATGGAGAATCTACAGATGGCACTTCTCCTTCCAAAAAGTACCCTTTGACTGTGATCAGAAGAGGAAAAGCAAGACAAAGCTCAAGTATTAGGTATACACAGAACTAAAAAAAAGGAACTACTAGTACATTGCAGTGAAGCCATGCTTAAGGTGACAATGAATTCAGCAGCAGCAAAATATTACTTTCATAAGGATTTTTATTAACACAATATAACCTGATAGCAGAAAAAGAGGGCCCCCTCCCCCCGGTCATCATTCAGGTGAAAAAAATTAAAACCTTGAGCAGAAATCCCTTCAAACCATCATGAAAAGGTCTATGCACAGCCTTGGTATAGTGCAATGAAATTAAAAAAGATGTCATGTAGCCATGTCAGCCACATCTGTGACCCATATGGTGCATGTAACAAGAGCATATGTCTATACCTAAAGAGAACATTATATGCTCTATAAGGCTAGGGCAAATGTAAAAGTGAAGTAGAACACCTTCACATTACAAACACAGTTTGTTATTTGTGTCACATCAAAGAAAGAGTCTCTAGGAATTATTGGCCTCTGAAGTAATTTAATTATGATTAAGTGAACTAAGAACTAATGTAAATGGTATTTTATACCCCAGTGAATTAAAGTATGAGATCTAGTCAAGGTGAACAAGATTTACAGCCAAAACTCATGCAACCTTACAGTAATTTCATGACACTTTTACTACTAGCCTAGACATTTCAGTTCTTGAAATAATTAAAAGTACACAAGCAAATTTTATTCTTTGGAAGCTTATAATAAACCACGGACAGAAAAGAGAATAGGTTGCTTCTCAAGTGATTTATGCACTTCTACTTTTATTATAAAAGGGACAAAGATAATTCAGGGCAAATACAACCATCAGAGTTTACTACAAAAAAGAAAGAGAAAAAGAAAAGTAAGCATAGTAGGATTCCCACAAATCTCTTTCATTTGGACTAAATCTGACCCAGATTAAAGTCTCAAGACTCATCTTTGGCTAATCCCAAATAGCTGTCTGCTAAAGAACACATTTGTTATGTTGAGACCCCATGCATAATGTGAGCAAGTCAAGTCAGCCAACTCACTTTAAAGATACTAAGGGTCTTCTCACAGATTTTTAACTCTAAGGAAAACTATTCCCAGGTATTTGCCTTCAAATAGAATTAAGAGTGTCCAAGAAGAAATGTATAACATATCAATGAATAGTTATATTTCACAGCTTTTCCAGCTGGAAATAAACTCATTTTCCAGTGACAACTGTTAATCCACTCTCTCCTAGAGTCTCAGTTTGAAAGGCTCCAGGTAAAGAACAGAAACTTGGCTGACAGAAGAAAGTACCAGATGGCTGCTGGGATGGGAAACAAATTGAAGAGAAGAAAACAGTGAAATGTGAGTTGTAGAAATAAGGATTGAATCACAATCAAAATGTAAGTAGAGAACCAGAGCCTTCGGATTTTAACAGGAGCCATGTTAGCAACATAGCATCTACCCAAGTGGTAAACTTGACGGCCTCAAGAGGCCCTTAAAATGCAACGCAGCAATAACAAATTGCATAAATTATATGTATAAAGAGTGCTCTTTGAACAGTCCCTTTTGGCTGATGTGGCCATACACACTTGCACAAACCTATCTCCTTGTACCTAAGGTGTGTGAACCTGAATACTCAGGCCATACCAGTATGTGTCTCTTACACATAAACTGTGCACTTTTTTAGTCTTTTAAAAAAACTTTAAAATTCCCAATAATCTATTTGGCAATCAAAGGGATCAAAATTCATATGCTAAAAAAGCACTAATATAAATGTTCATGGTGTGGTACTAGACATTAGCTTTAGTAGAGAACGGTGTGGAAGAAAAGGAACCCTGGGACCAAAATTTAGCTCTAAAGATAAAACATGTAACTGACTTAGGAACGCAGGTGAGAGAGTCTGGGTTACAAAATACATGTTCTTGACCTATCGGTCACCTCCTTCTAGCTCTAGACACTAAAGTAAGTAACTTTTTTAAAAAAAAAATCTGTCTCATATTAGCTTGCCTTCAGAAATACTGTCCTAAAGGAAGCTACTAGTACTGCATTAACATTCATGAGTATCCAGATTTGTATCAAATTTTGCCTATTTGTAGTGTACCCCCACAGCTGGGGACAAGCATAGTGACTGTGTGATACAATCCACTTAAAGAATAGGGCCACCACTGTCAGCTGTGCTGGGTGACAATAGCTCAGGCATCCATTTTATATCCATCTTGAAAAATTATGTTTTGGGGGGATTTTTTTTCAAATAGTTAGGCTTACAGTTAATGCTGTTTATGAAATAACAAGTGCTGCATGTCATATAGCAAGCTCAGTAACAAAATGGTTGTTCTTAGCTAGCTCAGACGCCCGGACTCATCACACCCGTTCTGAGGCACACCCTTCTGCCACCTCTTCCTAGAGACAGCACTGTAGAACAGCCTTCCAGAATATCCCCATTTTCCCTTGCCATTCTTCATTTGCCTTTCCCTTCCATTAGATGATCCTCAGCCTGACTGGTATAAGAGACTTCATTAAAAAATTCCAGCTGAACTGAACTAGCCGATTCTTACTGCCAATGAAATTGCTTTTGCTAAGAAGTCTGTGTAAAAGACTAGCACCTGGAGACACTAGATCGCTCAAGGGATTGGTAACAGGCTATGGAATATTTAACCTCTAGGGTATTGGCTTAAATCCAGAGTCAGGACCAAACTTGAAGCATCAGTCTCTTAGGCAGGCTGCCACATGACACCTTTAAAAATTATACCCCTTCACTCAGGAGAGCCCTTACCAATCTTACGTTGAGAAACTTTCTCCTCTCTCCAGTCTGAACCTTACAGCTGAGACCACTACAAGTTGGAAGGCTATAATTTAGAAACGTGCAAAATGTTATGCCAACACAAAATAAAAGTTTTAGTGCAACTGTATGAGCAACATTATGAACTAGATTTAGTGGTCTTTCAGAGGACTGACATGTAGACTCATGATTTTGCTGTCAATACATGCTGTAACACAAGAGACAAATGATAGAACTTCTCTATGCCCAGAGCATAGAGACTACATGCAGTTAAGCCAACAATCTTCTGTTTCCTCCATACTGAATCTTTATGGATCAAAAATCCAACTAAAAAATTCATAATAATTAATAAACATAAAAAGAAGACAATCATTTTAAATGAAAATTAAAAGGTAGGCAGGGTAGAAACCATCAAAACTAAAAAATACTTAAAGCCAAACAACACAATGGAAGTTTAGTCTGGTTTAAACAAAAGACATTCCCCTGCACCTTTTCCCATACACAGCAGCAGCAGCAGCTGTCTGCTCCTTCTCTGTGATGGTGTTGGAAAGAAAATTCCTGTGCCACTCCCTTCCCTCCTTCTGTGTTATCGTTGTCCACAGCAGATTTCTTCACACCCTTCATTAAGCCTGATCCTCTTACTCTTTGAGCAAAGACAAAATGATTTCCATTTGATGTTTTGTATCACTGTTCATCTCAATGAAAATACAGTAACTCCCTCTATTAGTGACTCCCAACTTAGCAGGTCTGTGACTGTACAGTATCAGTGAAAGCGCAGCTGGAGAAATAAAACCCGTGTAAATAGCTGAAAAGATAGGTAAAAGTCTGGGCAGTGATCCAAAACCACTAAACTACAGACTCCCAACATCTGGTTCAGGGTGGATTCCAAGAAAGACAGAAAGACAGAAAAAGAAAGACAGAAAGAAAGGATTGATTTCTCTGTATATTTTTTACATAAGGTTTTAATTTATTTTTTTAAGTCATCAAAAAATTTACTCAATTATTGTGGTTTCATTTCTTCACCTTACTGCATCCTGTTGCTTCACTGTTTTAGCAATATTAATCAGAAGGAAGCAGCGCCTTGGACAGGAGTTATAAGCAGCCCTCAGTTTCATACTTGCATATTTTATTGTGATAAAAGCAAATTACAGATAAAAACCTCTAAACCTTATTATCCAGCCTCTCTCTCTTTTTTGCTAGGACTGGGCCTATGGCACATGCACGAGAATGATATACTGATTTCATGATCTTTCAGGCAGATGGTTGCAACAGAGCTAACCCTGTCAGTTACTCAGCTTGTCTAAGCACTGCAGGCTCCAGAGCAAAGCCCACGCTGCTGAACACCTACATGAGGCACCCAGGACTCCACCACTTTGACCACTGCTGTGTGAAGAGGAATTTTCTGCTTTGAACAGTTTTATTAGCTGAGAGCTTCTGCTGAGGAGTTCAGAGACAGCATAATTTTCAAAAGCTCATACATGACTTAAAATCATAAAAGCCCCCTGGTTTTCAGGGATATTTCTACCCTTAACATACCTGAGCTCTTTTCAAACTCCTCCCTCACCATGTTAAATGAGCATATAATCTATTCCACATATGACGGCCTGTTCTGGCCACGCAGAATGCCCCAGGCTATCAACTTGTAATGTCTACCACCGATCCATTCAGACCATCCTTCCCTCACCTTGCTCAACAGAGAGCTAAGGATGCTGTTCTGACAGACGGCCTGTCTCGCTAGAAAAGTCTTACTGCCGTAAGGACTCTCTCCCAAGCAGGGAGCACTCTGCCTTGTCTGGGTGTCTTTAATCAACAGTGGGTTTTGCTGTGCGTTAAGCGACTGGTAGCTCCGCACTGCTCGCACACCAGCTTTGTCCTCGCTGTTTACCAGGACTCCTTCTCGGGGTACCAAACCACCCGGCGGCTGCATGCCCATGTTGCAGGTAGGCCTCTGACCCTCCAGCTGCTGCCAGCGGCATCCAAACCTCAAAAACTCTTCATGCGTGCACTCGCAATAATCATTAAACGCACAAATGAGATAACGAGAAGCTCTGAAAAGTCTCCAAACAATTTCAAATTTGCCTACTTTGTGCTTCAACGCTGCCTCACTCGGAGCTGAGCCATGAGTGCTTGTGTGCTTTCCAAGTGTTATTATATGCATACAAACACAGAAAAAAACAAAAATTCACATGGGGTGATTGTGTGATTCTCCTGCCCAAAGACTAATTCCCCCCTACATCTAGGCAAGGTATGCATTTTCTTACTTTCTCCTCGCTCAAAACAGAAGGAAGGTTCAGGACTGAGCAGTGCACAGCCAGGCTGGACACAACCATCTTACCTCTTTGCCAGTGCTGTGCCCTAGCCAGCGGCACCAAAGAATTTACTTCCGTCAGAAGACCTTTTATGCAACAAGCCAGTGGCTTCCAGGTAGTATACACTGCCAGTAAAATGGCAATAGGCCACTGCTCATGTCTCTTAACCTGCGATGAGCTTTCCACTTACAAAAGGAGGCAATGACATTACTGCAATGGGAATCCCATTAGGGCATTGACAGGCAATATAAGGAGATGAATTCTGTCCCTCAGAAACAAAGTCCCTGAGAAATAAGGAAGCTACCGTTCTTGAAGATCTGTGCAATTTATTCTTTAAGATTGGAGCCTAAGGGGAGTAATTACGTATGCATATTATTCAAACCTGAATTCTTTTCTTGAAACTCTCTTTAAATTATGCCAGTTTGCAAGACTGTCTTTTCTACCTGCTCATAGCTTGCTGCCACAGAAAGATCAGCTTTCTCCCCCAGCCTGCCCTCCTCCTGCCCATGCCATCTCACTTCTCCCTTTGCATCAGTCCTGGCTTTGAACTGACCCTTTAGCAAGCACATTCAGCTCTCTAGACCACCAGAAAACAACTGACTTTCACTCTGGAAATACTTGACTGATGTTCCACTGCCCCAGGCAGAAGAAAGAGAATAAAGCAGCTTGCTGCATAGTTGACAAAGCATGAGTGCTTTGAAAAATGACTGATAGGCCCTCCACCCCATACCTTTGTGCTACCCACATCAGTCTAAATGCACATGATCACACCCGGGCACCTAGATCACACACTGAACTAAAGGAACAGTCACAAATGAGAGAGATCATTTCAAATCAAACAGAATTTCCTAACAACACTTTATAATGAAAGCGACAAGAGAAGTTGCGTGAAATGCCCTGATGCAATCCAGTACCTTTTACCCCATCTCCTGCAGCTATTAGATTCTTCTGCAATCAAGCAATCTGCCAGAAAGCTAACCCCAAAAGACAGGACAGGACAGAAAGTTTTCACCTGACTTTCTTTCCAATGAGTTTGGAAGTGTTGGGTTGGTTAGGAGATCGCAGGTACTAGCTGATATGCAGCTTGTGGGTTAAAAATGGGAGGAAGGAGGAGAGGGGAAATGTCTAAATACAGCCTCCATGACTTGCCTTGTCAGGCAGAATTAATTAAAGCATTTCACAAATATTTACATTAGACTAGGTAAAATTCTAGCGTTATACAGAATGCATTTTTGCAGCCCATGAGCCACTTGAAAAGATGAATCATGACAGTCAAAAGCACATCTATATCCTTCCTTTACAAGGTTCTTGCTTTACAGGCAGATTTATACACAAACAGGCCAAAAAGCTAGCCGAGACCGTACGGCTTCATCCTGTACAATGAAGGCAACACACCAAGTCACTGAAGCTTAAAGGAAGTCACTTTTTTCTAAATCTCAGCCCTCTGGCTTTTCACCACCTGGACACCAGTTCTAAAACGATGACCTCATCATTTATCATTTTACCTTTCAGTGCTTTACTTAATACATGACCTGCTCAGTAAAATATTTGCAGACTTGGTACTCTGGTACTTTATCCCATTACAAAGGCACGCATAACATTTCACATCTCTTTCATGCAGGTGGTCCTCTGTTCTAACTCAAGGCCAAACAGAATATAAAGTTAGGCCAGTTCAGCAGTATAGGTGAAGGCATCTGAACTGAGGGGAGGGAGTACGGTAACTGCAGATGCCAAGTGTGGCTATACATTTCAAAGATAGTGCTAATTTATTTATTTGGCTTACAGTGACCGAATCCATCTGTCCAGTACAGATGATCAACCGCAAGACGTCTAAGAATCACTACGAATCAACATTTTTTATTAAAATTGTTCACATATGTACCAAGGAGCCACAGAAAGGTGTATTAAAAATGGTCCCGTTCTTTCAGGCAATTCCACTCCATTAAATTTTATGAGTACACATGTCTGAGGAGGAGAAGAAGAGAGGAAAAGAAAAAAAAAAAGTATGTATCAGATACTTTTATGTTCCCAGTTTATTTTTAGAATGTTTAACAGTGCAAAACGTAATGCCTTTCTAGTTCATTTCTCCATTTTTTCCTCCATTCCAATAAAATATTTCCCTTGCTAGATGATCTCTCTCTCTCTCAATAGCTTTATACTGGATGATCTAGTTGCAAATATCTTCAGACACAGCGATTTAGATTTACAACCAGCAAATAGAATGTATCAATGGAAGTATCTAGACAGAGGAGTTACAGTACATACAGGCAGGAGGCATTTCTTTTCAGCTTGCTTACAGAACGCATTTGCACAACTGGTTTTGATTTCTATTTATATTCCTCACTAAGGAGATAGATGTGAAATTTGGTGCTTACGGCACTCAGCGCTGATAGGTACTGGGAACGTTGCCACCTCCAAAGATGACACTGTAAACTGTGGGGACTCAGTCACATACAGGTCTCTCCCAAAGGAAGTCTGCCCTTTCAAAAAAGACACACAGCAAAGAAGAGCCAGGAAGAAGATTTCCTCTGCAGTCAAGCTTTCTGTAACTCATCCCTTCAATTCCAGTACAGAGCTTGCCTCAGCAAAGACTGTCACGAGCAAAAGGGCAGCTCCAAAGACATACAGGTGACAGAATCTAAGAGTGAAAAGTACTTTACAGAGCCCTTTATTATGAAAGGTTGCTAAGGAAATTGTTGGGTCCACAGTGACTTACTATTCTTTCTCTTTCTTTCAAAGACTCAGCTATTGTACTCTCAAATTAAGATCTGGCTTTGGCTTTTAGAAAGACATGAATAATAATAAAACCATATTGCTGCACATATGACATGATTAAGCAGCTCTCTGGGTTATATACAGAGGAAATGTCTGAAAAGGCACTGGCTGACACTTATCAAAGAATTTGGAAATGGAAATTACAGCAAAAGAAAGTAAATTAGCCAAGAATTTTAAAAGAAACAGGATATAATGATCAAATAGATGACATCAAATTAAAACCCCAGATCAGGAACCAATGCAAAAAACCTCAGGAAGACATGCTTTCAAGCTGGTGACATCATATTTATGTATGTCCTATGTCATTCAGACATATTCTGGTGGTTTCATTAAAGATACAAAGCATATGATTTTGAACTCCTGTGTTTTTGTCTCTGCTGTATATTAGCAGCTTTCCAGGGCTTTGCAGATTAGTGAAGTCAGTCAGTCCCCATTCATAATTCTGTTGCACAAATTCTACTTAAAGTCAAGGTTGGAAGGTAGTGCTTTCCAGTAGTATGCTTATTGTGAAGAAAGAGTACAGCATTTTTCAAGACATGAGTTAATGAGTCATACAGTTTGTGTTTCCCAAATAAATTAATAACAACAACTAACAATTCATTCCTAAAGTTCCTGCATGCCCACAATTCGAACCGACTGCAGCAGGAGCCAGAAATGCTCTGCAGCTTTGAAAATGAAAACCATCCTATGTGTTCCAGCAGAAATTTCTACAGATGAATCTGATGATGGTGAAAGGTGACATTTAAAATCTTTGGAAACTAAATTTTAAAATTAAAAATCCTAAACCAGTAAAACACAGTAAGCTTATTTTAGAACACAGTCTTTTGAGACTATTACTCCCTTTACCTGTGCAACCTGCCATTGAGTAGCAGACTCTATATTTATTAATGTTACTGGCATTGACAACATTATCATTACAATAATTTATTACCAATTATTCCCAGCAGATTATTGACAGCATTGGTAGAGCAATCCAAACAGAAAAATGTTCACTTTTATGAAATCACCAGCACCTGGCAGGAAAAGCTGAAACCTGAACTCATGTCCTGGATGAATCTATTTTAATGACACTATTTTAAATGTGAGTAGGTACACTTTGTACCTAAAGCACATCTTTGCGCAAGGATCTCAGAGGTTTGGTGTTTGGGGGTTTGTTTGTTTGGGGTTTTGTTTTTTCGAGGTTTTGTTTTTGGTTGGTTGTTGTTTTTTTTTTTTTACAAGTTGGCGTTAGCATTCCTTCCATGTGGAAAGAGAAGAGGTGGCTCAGGACGGTGCACAGGTTTGCCCAGCACAAGGCATTTCAATGAAAACAGCAGCAGCAGCAGCCTCACATGCTGGGCTCCAGCCTGCAACCTTCCATCATCCATATTGCTGAACGGGACTGCTGAGCAGTTTTTAAGGTTTCAATTCAGGAAAGTACAGTAACATACAAAGTCACTTTGGCTTCTGCAGCTGCTAGGTAACTGCCTTAGCTCTGCCCTGAAAAGAAATACCCCAAGACTGAGACTCTTAGTGTTTAGCTATTAGAAACAAGAGAAGAGGAATCAGAAATGAGGGTTGACTTGTGTATAGTAAGCCTGGAAGGTGGGTGAGGACGGCGGTGCTGTTTAAGTGAGGGCAGCCGGCAGTTCACCTATGTGGGGAGAGGAAGGTAGCGCCGTGAGGCTTGTATAAGCAAAGTCACTTGTGGAATGTGCAGAATGTACACAGAGGGTGTGCCCTGAGCGAGGGCAGTGCTGGGAGCTGGGGGCGCAGGGAAGAGCCTCCAAACCCATGTGTAACAGGTTGCCTGACAAAAGGCATTTCCAAAATGCAGCCCACGTTCTCTGTCCTTGCTGCTGTTCCTGCCCTTGGACTCAAAGTCACAAAAGTCATCAGGTACTAGCATGGACAGTACGGTGTGTTATTTAATGCTACTAAGATCATAATAAATACAATAGTCAACATTTCTCCAGTGCCCTCATCCCCCTTCCCGAAACAGGCAAGGCTTCTGCAATTCTTGGCAACAAAGTGCAGGCAAGATATACAATCAAAGGTAAAGAAAAAACTTCATACCATTTCCGGAGCAGTCTGTTTTTTTGGCTCTTGCTGCTTTGGATTTTTTTCCATGACTAATTAACACATACCCCCCTTAAACCTACCCCAAACCCCAAGCAAATAAAGGGAAAAAAGGGAATATTTTGATTTTCAATGAGTCTGTTTTAACCACTGGAATGCTCCTTTTGTTTTCCTCTTCAGGTGCCACTTGAAACAATCTAATCCAACTGCCAAAAGTATTGGAAGTAAGTCCTCTTTAAATTTACAGATGTTTGTAAAGCAAGTTCTCATGAAATCATGGAATAAAACCTCCTCCAGCTGAGAGGTAGATTTATCTAACTAATGCACAAACCCAAGGATCTGTGGAAATTTGTGTGTTGAATGCATTTGCTAAATACTTGACCACTGGCTTTGTGGACCTGCTATGGGCATACAAAAGTGTGCATGAGTATCCAATGACTTCAGTACGAAATCAGTCAGGGGCAAAATTCCACTCCTTCCCCCTCAGCTACAGGACTGCATCCTGTCAGTGTTTTGTGACTGCCAACAAGAAAACTGAGTTAAACTATCTACAGTGGTACTTGAACTAGCTCTACTGATCAGAACTAATTATAAGAAAAGTTCACACGTTGAATGTCAAAGATGAATCCACAGAGGAAATATAACACATGAAACACATGTTCCAGACATGCTGTTCAAAACAAATCTGAAAAAAAATAAGGTCAAGGGACCTGGAGTATTTCTCACAGAGATTCTGCAAGCTAAGTAGTGAAATGGCGTTAAATAAATTACATGGTTTCAAATTACTCACTATGCAACTACAAACTGCAGAAGAATATGGCTCTTCAGGAGTACCCTGCCTATAGCAGGACAAACGTGTCTGGAGAAATACACAAAGAGGAGCAGAAACTATCAGATACCATTTAGCCGTTGGCCAGGACTTACTTTCTGTTCCGTAAACACCAACCAATGTCTTCTTCAGGAGCAGGATTTTGGATGGACTCACTAAGCAGTTCTGTACTGAGGAATTGTGAAGACAACCGTTAGCAGGCACTGAGAACAATACATACATATCACCTCATTGTACATAGGCGCCCAGCAGCAAATGGACGCAGACATGCAGACCCACAGGCATCTCTGAAGCCCTATCACACCAGCTCTGGGCAGACCTCAGTACAGGATTGGGGCACTAAGGTAAATTTAATTTAGAACCGGACATAGTTCACAGCGTTTAGTTAATTCTGCAGGTCCAAAGCTTCACACAGGACCGCCATTTCCAGAGATAGCATTGTTTTTTTAAAAAATGATTGTTCACCATGCATTCAACTTCTGTTAGAAAAGGGATCCCCACTTCTTCTGGAAATTTCATATTCTCAATGAATATGAAAGTGCCATTTTTCATAGAAATGGCCTCATTTTTGAGTTCATAGAAAGCGGAAAAAGCAATAAAACCTTTAGATGTGAGGTTATTTTTCATCCTGCTAGAAATACTTTAGCACAATTCTAATTCACCATCATCCCAGGAAAGGCTGCCTATAATACACTGAAAGCCAGCTTGGGCTTTAAGCCAGCAAAGCACTTCAGCATGATTTCAGCTTTAAACTCAGGCACTGTACCACTGACTTCAGTGAGATGACTTAAAAATCATTACAATTAAAAAGCTTAAATGGCTTGCTAGTTTAGAGCCTTGGTGTGAACTTCCTATAATGAGTATCACAGCACACAGCTATACCATTTGGAGCTTATAATGCTCTACCACATGACCCAACCTGAGTAAGGCCCTACAGATGAGCTCCAGGTGAAATTTGATGGGAATGAACAATACTTGAAAAAGACCTTCAGCAGAGGCCTTTGTATTCAAGACTCTCTTATCCCAGTGTAGGTGAGAGTATACTTTATACATCCCAGGAGGAAAATAACTTAGTCAGAGAGCTCTCAAAGAAAGATAAAGAGTACGGACAGGAAAGCTATTGTGCATAAATCCAGGTGGAATCATAAGTCTTTCTCAAAATGCTGAAAGAATAAATCCCCCTCCCACAAACTACATAAGAAGATGTGGTTCCCGTCCACAACTGAGTGGCAAAGCAACTTCCCACATAGTCACATCTGCCTCCTTTTTCCTCTGTTCCATCACTTAAATTCTGTCATGAGAATAAATGCAAGAGGGGGCAGGGGCTGTATGCGCACATCGTCAGGGGAAGGAAAAAAGGAGGGAAGAGGATTTGTACTTTAGATGTTTGCATATGAATTTGGCTTCAGGCTTCATCGCGAATACATGCCTTTGAACACTTTCTGTTTCTTTCTGCATTCTTCACTGCTCCATTTTATTTATTTTCACCTTCTGCTTCTCAGATCTTCTGCCAGACTGCTTATTTAATTCTAGTTGTTGCACTAAAAACACCGTTGTTGTCATCCAAATTAATCCCTGAACATAATAAAACCCTCAAAATAACTCAGACGACCAGTTTTCCACCCTTTGGTGTCACTTGAAGTACAGTATAAAAGCCAGTACTTGGGAGCTCTGAGAGTTTACACAGGACCAGTCCTAGGTACATGGCATTTTAGTAGGCAGGGGAGTTTTCTTCCTTCCCTACCTATCTTCTCCTTCCATCAGTTAAGACTGCTCTGAGTCCCTCCCCATCTCCAGCCCAGTTAGCCCCTCTTCCATTGCAAGTCTTAATGTTTTTCAAATAAACTCAGTACTTTTCAAATACTGAGGTGGCCTTCTGTGACAGGTTAGCTGAGAAGCAAGATAAACTAAGATCACCTTTACTTTTAGGGATGTGGGAAGAGAACCTTCTCCTAAGAGTCTGTGGTGAAGTAGTAGGGCACTCTGGCTACAGATTTCCTATTAAGTCTCCTATGTTCCTCTCCATTCAAACTGCACAGGGGGAAAAAATAGGAAAAAAAAAAGACAAGAAAAGAAAAGAAAGAAACACGATAGGACCAATATTTTCCCCAAACCTGTATTGCCATTATCTGCCCTCATCCTCAGCTTTTTTCCCGTGAAGGCTTCCCAGAGATGAGAAGGGCTCTGAAAAGACTAAACATTCTTTTGCTGCGGATCAAATATCTATCCTTTTAACAGTCGATCAGGATGGAAGGGAGCTAAAGTGAATGAACACAGCAGTCCATGCCACTAACCCAGTCAAGTATTCATTTCATGCATCATGGGGAACAAAAGGGCAACGTTGTTCTGTTTGAGAAGGTGGACAATCCTCCTCAATCTAAAGCTTCTGGTGCCAGCTGTGCATGGGGGTACTCTGCAGCATACTGAGGAATAAGAGCACAGGCAGATGAAGACACCCAGCAGATGACACAACATGATCACAGGATACGACCTGGTCAGCCTGTCAAATTTGTAATTTTTAAATACTATTTTTTGTGTATTGTTTTTAGGGAGGAGAAGAAAGGGAAAGTGGGAGATGCTGAAAGAAGGAATCACTAGAGGAAGGAATGACAGTATCTAAAGCACTCAGAAAGCAGTACGCTCTACTAGGTTTTCTTACAAACTTCAATCTCAAAACCTCTCAACAATAACAAAAATTCCAAAACTGCAAAGAAAGAACTAATCTTTTCTTGCTGGCTTTGTCCAGTCTGTCAGTACTGTATTTTTTCAAGGGTAGCTCACTGATTACCCTTCAGTCTTTTTCATTTCCTTGATTTGAATTAGATGTCAAATAAATATCATAAAGTGAGTTTAAATAGCGCATCAGTGAGAAAAACATTCACTTGGAATATAAGCAAAACACTCAAACTGGGACTGTAATAATTTTTGAAGCTGTTCTAGCTTTTAAAGGACTACTTTAGACCTTTTCTTACAGTCTCAAGGATTCCCTTCCATTTTATTTTTTTTCTCATAGAATTTACAATTATTCCTACCATTTATGTCATCCAGTAGCACTTCTAAATTAGAAAACCAGACTGGAACTTCAACAGCCTGTCTGAGTATTAACCAATCTCAGCTCCTCCACTCTGACAAAGCCCTGACTGAGAGAGAAAAAAGAAACACATACCTGCTTGTTAAGAGCTATTCATGCCCACTCTTCCTTCCCCTTGCTACTACACACTAATCACAAATTAGAAAGCATTTTAATATTGTCAACACAGAGAGCTTATGCAAAGCCAGATGACAGAAATCAATCACACAAGTAACAAAATCTTTGAACTTATGCTTATGCTGTTTTAGCAAAGAATTAATTGACTGGAATATACGCAGGCTGCTTTCCAGTCTGTAGGTACATAAGATGCTATTGTAGCAAACAGTGTAGCTTTAAAAGTAAGTCCTTAACAATAAAAATTGTGATTAAGCCCAAAACATTTTAAGCATTCACTTTTTACATTCAGGATCTCACTTGGTTTTGCCATTTGCTGATTTGGGGAAGCCAAACTGCAGTTTTCTGCTTCACTTTCTGTTCATACCAGGTTCACTTTTTAGCTCTGACACTAAGCACAGCAGGGTCGAGTTTAAATAAAATATGCACTTTCCAGTGGCCTTGTGGATATATTTTCCAACTCACAGATATTCCCACTCATATCAGACTCTGTAAAAAGCAAAACAAAAAGCAAAGTCTAACCCGCATTTTAGTCCTAAGATATCTGCCATTAGTCCTTTAATCCTGAAAGATAAAACCACAATAAGATCACTACATTTATGAAGAGCAAAAAGCCCTCCTAAAATAAAGGCTTAAGACTGTGGGGGTTTTTCCTGAGTATTTTATCATGCACTGAAATAGCTGATTGCATCAGAAGGTCTGAGACACAAGCAAAAGCTCTTTCGACACTGACATTTCCAGCCTCAGCAGAAAAATTATCCTGTCATTTGAAAAACTATTTACCACCTTGTAGCTGCTCTTTCCCATGCCAGTGTTTCTGTCCTCTCAGAACTGCTTAGGAGGGACGCTATTCCTTATTTTAACTTATCTGCCATCAATAAGGGGTGACCGATAGAGAAGAAGAAAGTAATGTATATAGCTGCCTCTCCACATCTCTGAAATCCTTTGAACTAGAAGCCCCTCAAAGCTTTTACTGAAAGGCAGGTTTTTGCACTTGGACTGGGGCTGATATCCCTGAACCATAATATTTACATTCTTTCTCTTTTATATTGCTTTTCCTTAGACACTTAAAAATAGAAGGTGAGACACTATAACTAGACAGAAGGCTATTTAGTGGCATAGAGCTCCCCGTGGCTTGTCCATGCCTATTTCTTTTTGATGAGCAGAGGAAATACCTACTAGGTCAATTGGTGCATCTCTTCCTACTCCTGCCAGTGCAAGATTACTACATTGCACCTCTCCACACTGGCTCACACCCAAGAGACTACAGTATCACTTGCATAGGTTATGTAATGAAGGCAGCTGAGAGCTTTATGTAGCTTGCAGACTTGGAAAACTAAATTGGCTCTTCGCATGGAGGGTCCATTTGAGGTGCTTCCTCAGTTTATCTGACTTTCATGTCACTTTGTCTGCTGTCCATGACTGTTCTGGGAGGTTATCTGGCATTGCAGCATTTCAACAAAATTTTAGGAATTTGCCCTTTCCTAATTCATGTTGTCACTATTTTTCAAGCAAATCTAGTTGTCTTTTCAATGTCACTTTCTTAAGGTCTCCTCATAGTAACTAATCTCTGGAATACCTAAGTCTGATACAGAAATAATAAAAAGTTCCGTTCTATCTAAGGCCTTTCATCCCAGGAAGTTTCCTGCATGTGTGATCTCCTTCGTGTGGGGAATCTCCAAACTCTAACTAGAGACCTGTCAGCCTTCTTGCTGCCTTTTCACCTTTCTTCACAAGTTGCCAATACTATGACACAAATAATCTCTCTGCAGTGTCAGAATGAGGTCATATCTTAACACTGCTCTGAAGAACTACTCTTATTTGGTGCACAATTTGTATGCACATGAGTGTTTACTGTGCCAATGCTGCATCACATACATGCGTTTCAGTTAGGGGAAGATAATTCATACCCTGCACAGTTAAAACACAAAACCATGCTATAACTAGGAAAAGAATGAAAAATAATACTGTCTCCAGCTGAGGGATAATACACAGAAGAAACGGTTCTTGAAATTACTAGTATCAGTCATCATTTCTTCATAAACCTACATTTACATAGCTTATAAAGCAGCAATGTTAAAATGCATCAGATGTTTTTTCATTCCAAATGCATTTCTTTTCTATAAATAATGTTTAAATCTGTTTAACTGTATTTCACCTGTGAAAACATAAAAGTGACTAAATGATTTAACTAAATTTACTAACTTGATTTTGAAAATCCAAATATTTGCCTCGTTTTTCACATTTTCAAAAATCATAGCTAAAATGATTCTTCTGATAAGTTTTTCATTCAGCTACCAGTGCAGAGGTTTTTGTTTGTTCATATTCTTTTTCTTACAGAAGCCAACAGAGCCATCTCTACTCACACTTTCCAAGACCGTTTGTGTGGTTTTTGTAAGATACAAAGCAAATGAAACACATCCTGGAACAGAAAAAAGAATAATAAAATCTTCCTATCATGAAAACAAAACTTCCACTTACTATTAATTACACTTTACAGTCTAGAATATTTAAGGCCTGAAAAAGAATGGCTTACCACCGTGAAAAAAATACACTCTATGTAATGTATTATACATAAGTATACATACACAATGGAGATGCATAAATGACAGTTCGTTACCTGAAAGAAGACTGTATAGTATGCTAGAGTCATTAATTATGACATTTATGCTGTTTCCATTAGAGTTTCACTATAAATACATAAATGCATATATGCATGTACATGCACATGCATGTGCACACACACATATATATTTGTCAGTGTTGGTGATCATGGTTCTGGGTCAGTGAAACAAACATTGTTGCAGTTCACCCTCCTGTCACGTTTACAATGACTGCAGTTTTCCCACTGCTTCCCATGCCCATTTATTTATTCCACAGAAGCAGAACATGCCTATACTCAGAAGCTTTTCCAAGTGATTTTGAGAGTATTGTATAAACAACATTGAAATCAAAATAGTTCCACTGCAAAATATCTCAGGTACTCAGTGGACCCAATATGCTGACAGCTAAAACACTGCAGGCACAGTTGTTGATTGGGCCCATGGGACCACTACAATTTCTGCAGAACTGTATGAACCAGAGCGGTGCGGGTTGCATAGTTTAAAATGCTGAAGACCCAACCCCATTTAAGCATCCCCTTGCATTAACAAAACCAGCAGGTACTGCATTGGCGCTACATGTGGCTCACAACTTGAAAAGAAGACTTAGTCACTTCACAATGATATCCTGCATCTGCAATAAACTGCTAATGAATTCACACTATTAGCTATCAGTCTTTCTGATATCCCTTACGGGGTCCAGGTGTCCGTGGTTTCATTTCCACTTTTATTTCTTATGGTCTTCCCATTTCTCCTTCCTTAAGTTTGCTTCTTCCTCGCTTTATTTTGTGACTGAGTTTTTGCTGCTCTTTATGCTTGATTAGGCTTTCATTTTGTCTGCCAAATGCCCTCTCAATTTAGATTCCTCCTCAAGATCATTAATTTCTCCACCTCTACCCTTTCCTTTAAATGTAACCAATGCTTGTCTCTTTTAGGCTGCAAATCTTTTCACTAGGGCTTACACTTTCAGTGTTTATTTGTACAATATCTGATTAATTTGTAATCCTTTGAAAATTCTTACTAATATTTTAGTAGGTTTTTTTCCCCTCACACTTAGGAAGTGATGCAGTGTTTGTCTTTTCTGAAGCCAGAGAGATAAAATGGTCATCCATAACGAGATGTACAAAGCACAGTGGAAAAATTAGGTGGTTTCAGCCAGAAAAACTAACAATCAAGAACATTTTGGCAGGTCTGAATTTTAACTTAAAGCTGCAAAATACATCATTTGAGACAGTTTCAAGTCTTGACCAAATCTTTACTGGAAATTACAGTAGCAAAACAAAGCAGAGTCTCCTGAGACACCCTCACATCTCAGCAAACATTGTTAATCACCTGGCAGCTTACAAGCATTTATTTCACGTAAGAGGGAATGTTCCAGATGATTCTGGAATTTGATGGAAAAGACTGTTGAATTCAATAATATTAAAAACTCTGGCAGCACTAGTCAATGTCAAACTTGCTGGGCCCAAAATATGATTTCTCTTAAAATATTATTTCCTTCTTGTAGAGTTTAAATGCTGTAAGGCTCCAACTTACACTTGTTCTTTGCAAGACCAACTGGCTAGAAATTTTACCGACAAAACCCAAACAATTCACTGTGGGGCCCCACCATAAACAAAGTCATATAGGAATGCTATTTTTATTACAAAAGCTGTAAAGGTTTCCTGGAAGCTCATCTGTGAAGTTGCTGAATACTACGTACCTAACCAAGGTTTCCATGATACTGCCTCCAACTCCATGGACTTTCCAGGAGACAGGAAGATTTTGAATATCCTTCTCCTGTTCCAGTAGAAGTGCTCAGGTTGAAGGAGAGTATCATTAGCCAGAGTCTTATGAATTTATGATTCTGATTAAGCATTTGTTTTGTCTTCTGGAGACAACAGTAGCATCCATGCACAGATCACTTAATTGCCTTTCCGAGTTTCATTTCTGAGTTTTCATTTGAGTGCCTGGAGAGAACAATATTTCCTTTAATAAGTGGAAGATGTGACAAAGAGAAAGAGAGATTTTTGCACTATGTAAAAAACTAGTTTCATTCTCTCTCCTCCCCATCTTACATCCTCAGCATAAGGCGTTTCTTCATTTTTTCTCCAGTTCATTTTGCAATAGCAACTGCTGTCAGTCACGCTTTCACATATAGGTCATCAGCCCTGAAAAACAGTGAGGGCACACAATAATACAATTCTCATGAAGCCAACCTTTTCAAATAAGTTGATTTTATTTTTCCAGACCAAGCTTGTATCAACAATATCCCACCAAATAAATATAGTTGAGGAAATAAAGAGCCCAAACACTATATGGGCAAGCTGCAACAATGCCATTAATCTGCTCACCTGCCTGTCCTGCCTCTTCCCACCTCAGCCCCACATCAACTCAAGATCTTTCAGATGTCTTTAGCATTTAGTTAAACAAAGAAGGTCTTTTCCTCTGTTCCAAGTCTTATCTTTCAGTTACTTGCCTAAATAGTTATAAGTGACAGTTTTTAGCATATAGCCTTTTGTCTCCTTTCTGCATAATGCCTTTCTAGCATTATGCAGACCACCCAACACTTCAGCTCCTTTACTCTCCCTTCTCCTCCTACAGCTCGTTGCATCTTGGGTTGAAATTTCTCAGAGGATCAACAACACAACATGTCCAACTTGTAATAGATTCAGAATGTAACAGATGAAGCCCTGATCCTAACTGGTCCTTGCATGCTATCATAATACAAAGTGACACCACATATATTTTTGGTTTTAAATTAAGCTTCTGATTCATGCTCCCCTGTTATTGGCAAGACCACGTGAGCGTGACAGAAATAAACTGCATGACCTCCACATCAGCAGGGGATCTGTTTTAGGTTGTGCTCACAGAGCAGAAATGGGAGAAGGGGGAGCCAACAAGCAGCACTTCAGACTTCAATCTTCCTCCCCCGCCCCCACCCTTAGTGTATACCTTAGCCTATTGCAGGGCTATGCTACCATCCTCCAGGGCTTCCTTCTGGCTTAAACTGCTGTTTGTTTCACGGTGTCATCTCTCAACACATTTCCAAATTCCACAAAACAAACAGCATTAGTCTATTATTTTTCACAATCTAAAGATGAGTGTCAGAGAGCAAGCTACTGTCAAGCAGGCGAGCTCTAAATGTCTTTCTAAATAGAGATTACTTTGTTGAATAAAAAGCATTTCAGAGCCAAGGAATGATCATGTTTATTTTCTTATCCCCTTGATGAAATAGAACTAATTTCTCTTACGTTCAAAGAGATTTTGCTTGGAGAGCTCAGTTTTTAGAACTGCAACTCAGCATTCCCATTAGGTTCTCCTTGCAGTTTAAACTTTTGCCAGCAAAAGACAGAGAAACCTGCTGGGTGTGGTCTGATGCACATCCAGGAGGTCTCTCAAACCATATGTTTCTAATGGTTCTAATCTATGATTAAATCAATCTAAAAGAACAAAAGCTGTGTGAAAGGAGAAAAGAACTTTAGCTAGCAATGAAAGAAAATTCAATCAATTGTCATTTTCTGAGACATTTAAAAGGTGCTGCATCTGCCAGCAGGTGCTAAACACAGGAAAGCCTTACCCAGTGATCAGTGCCTTCCCTCCAGTGTACAGATCAATGGGTTCTGGTCCCCATCCACAAACCACAAGACCGGTAGGCAGCTTTTCTAGCAGAAAACACAAAAGGATTTGCCTTTAAAAAATAAAGACAAAAAAGACCCTCCCACAAAAAACTCTCTTGTCCTTGAGAACTGGTTAGAAATCTACTTGTTAGTCTTTTCTTCATATTCCCAATTGTAGAAATGTTAATTACAGGGCAATAGGCATGTTTGAATTGTGTGTTTGTATGACAATGACGCGCTCATTTGTGCAGAGATGCATGTTAACTTACACAGAGAGATACAGAATTTGTGATGATGGTATCACAACAGTTTCGGGGAATACAATAATATGCAACTACTATACCTCAAGTACTTGAGATTAAACCTGTTCAAACCAGTAAATACACTTTTCAGAATAACCATATTTATAACAAAAAAATTACATACTGGATTGTTCCATAGTGGCCCCAAATTACAGTGTCCAAATTTTGGGATCCCACATAGAATATCCTACACCAGGCACTCGTAACAAGAGAGTAAATTCACAGCTGAGCCAGCTGTCTGTAGTACTCGCCTGGACACGGTCCCTCTGCGCTAGTGTCCCATCTCACTGCCAACACAACCTCCCCTGGCCCAGACAGCTCTCTTCCGTGATACCACACGCCCTTTGCCTGGCTCTGCATTGGGTCTACACCACTCTACTGTCCACATCAGGTACAGCAGTGTTTTGTGGCCCTTCCTCTTGGCCATAGTGGATTGAGGACCCTGCTGTTCTGTGTGCACCAGAGCAGAAGGACAGTGCCCGATCATTGCAGAGAGGCACCATTAAACGCCTAGGGAGAAAAGCAGGTCTGTCGGTTTCCCTGTGCTGTGAGCCCCTCCCTACTGCATCCCCTGAGAAGCCAGGCTCAGTCTAACTAGGGAGGTGGATGAAAAGGATCACTAGCTTATTTTGCTACATCCTAGCACATTCCTAGGACCCCAGCCCTTAGGGGCTTTACTGAACTTGCTGTGTATTACACTCATTTGGCTGTCTCATTAAACACTACATTTGGCAAATTGTACCTGCCTTAGGCCATGTCTACACTGTAAAGCTTTGCCAAAGTTTTGCACACCCAAGGTCAGCTCAGGGCATGGAAAACGCACATCCTGTAGCTGACACTGTTACATTGGTGGGACTCCAGGGACTGATATATCTGTGCTAGCAACAGAGTCCATGTCAGTGTACCTTCTGCTGTTTAGGAAGGTGAAGTCCCTAAACCAGCATAAAACCTTCTGACAGTATATACTGTGCCTCCACGAGGTAGTCTGTCTTGTAGCCACAGAAGAATAAATAGTTTTTGCTGGGTGCCCAAGACCTACTAATTGCAAGTTCTATTTGTACATTCCATCTGGCTTCTCTTTGTTCACTTTCTCTTCCTTATACACTATATAGCTCCCTAGTCTTTACTTTGGAAAAGACTCACAGTTGCCTCAGGATGTAACAGAAATTCTCTGTGAATTTTTCATGTTGTGTTTACAAAATACACAGGTTAAAACATGCTTTTGGAGCTCAGTTTCTTGCAGATATCAATTATATGAAGGCTCTTTTTGTTAAAAATATTATCAACATTTCACTGGGGGAGACATGTTCAATACCAAGAATGCAAACTGATGGGAGCCAAGGGAGTCAGTGATACGCAAAGAGGGCAACACCAGGTCTTTCGGATTGTCACTGACACATGACAAACATTCCCAAACATGTTCTGTGCAAAATAAACTGTGCCCTTTCTCCTTAAAATAAACATCCTTGATATACTTACTGAAACCAGGAATGTGCCATTACTAATGATAATGTAGTGCAGGAGACAGCTTTTCTTAAGGTTACCCAAAATATTTTTGCTGCTTCATCAGATGTATTGTTAGAGCTCACCAAACCCAGAGCTGTGGTGCACCTGTTTTCTCTCAGACACATCTTATTTTTCTTCCTTGGAAATCCCAGCTGGCGTCCAGGTTTTCTTAAATTGCTACCAGAGCTAATTGCTAAATTGCTACCAGAGCAATGCCCCAGAAGATGGGGAATTGCTTTCTGTGGTGAAAGGTGAACAAATAGGTGGACTCAGTTGACCAGAATGGCCAACGAGATGAAAAGAGCTGGTGCTAACATCAGCATGGGAGGAAAGAGGGGATACAGCAGCTGTAGCCAGGCAGGCAACCACAGTAGTTTCAGGGGCTTTGACTTGGGGGTGCTCGAAGCAGGAAAATTTTAGGGAGGCTCAGGGGAGAAAGGAGTAGCTTGGGGCTGGTAAAAAGCTGGCAAACAGGTGGTTCTGTTGGGAGCCGCTCAGCTATGAACTCACAAACTCAGGGAAAATATTTACTGAAGCCCAGATCTGCTCCACCTGAAGGCACAGAAGGCAGTCTGTTTTCTTCCTTTGTTTTTTATTTCTTCTGCTTGTTTGGATGCTCTGTGATATTATTCCAATATTAGCTTTGAGAGGTTTCTCATTTAAGTAGATACTGAATTCAGCCTAATGGAATGGCTTCTCAGCCTGTGACTGGACTCTCGAGCACTGCTTCACTAACAGAAAAATTAATCTCATGCTAGTAACTGCAGCAAAACCCAGCAGCAGAAATAGGAAATGGCAAAAGCTAAGAATAGGCAATGGTTTTGAACTTGCATCCAGTTAGGGAAGAGAAACGGTATTCAACTCACTCAGCAAACTCACGACTTGGTAACAGCTTTGTTGAAACACTTGCAGAGAAATTATTGACCACAACACCATGCATCTTGTTAAAAACAACAACAACAACAAAGAATACCACCACTAAAACCCTATTCTAAGGGGCCTATAATACAAAAATAATAATGATAATTTAAAAATTTAAGTAAATCTGGGCAATGGTATGCACACACAATAGATAAGACTACTTGCCTGTGATAATCATCTCAAGAGGCTATATCAACATTTTCACACTCTGGCTTCAGGAACCACATCAGGAAATCAAACAAATATTATCCCATGTGTGCAGTGAACTTCTTTCGTCTTGCAACAAGCAAACAAGAATTATTTTCTTAAGAAACATACAACAGACAAAAGAGCTACTGAGAAAGATCATAAGACTAAGAATAAAAATAGTGATACTGATGAAAACAAAAGTTTGGAGAGATGTAATTGAATGCTGTCTTCTTTCCAGTCACAAGTGGCTGGAATTTACATACATCGATTACTTATGGCTGGCGTTGCATAGAGGCAGCTTTGCAAGGTGCTGTGTGCTACGTGAATGGGACTCGGATCACCTCAGTGGAAACCGAGATGAGCACGTCATGCTGCTGGGGGGACCTTGGAAAATACCCAGAAGTCATAAAAAGGAACAAATAGATGATGCAACCAGATTTGATCTCAAGAAGAAAACAGCTCTGCATGAGAAAACTCCCAGACTGATAAATACCAAGACTTGGTATTTTTCAGCAAATACACTGCTTGAGGGATTTCAGGGAGTATCACTATAAAGCCTGTACTGCAGGGCATGCTCCCTGCCCTGCAAACTTGCAAAGCATGTTAAAATGTAATGTGTATTATAAGGGACAAAACTTGATGAAAGCCCCAGTCCCACCACACTGAACATAGAATGTTATCTCTAAGAACATGAGCACAGTCAAGTCACGTTAAACTTTGTCTGCATCATGTTCCCATTGATTTTACACATGAAAGAGAGGTTGGGACATTGCACTAGCAGGCAAAGAAAATAGTATTAGAGATGGGTTTAAGAGTTATTTTAGGGTGGGTTCTTTTCTTGAAAGTCTTCAATCCAAAGACCATTAGTTGCTACCAAACTAAACTGCACTGAAAACAGCATAGGGCATCTGTTGCATTTCTCTAAGCAGCCCAGCATCTCTAGATTTATATTTGCCAGTTTCCCTTCACTTATTACCTCCCTTATGCTAGGGAATGGAGTCCTCAACAACCAGGATTAGTCTCCTGTGAGGGTAGTTACATTACCAACAGTAATAAACAAGCAGTAACCATTTTAAACTTAGGAAGATTTAAAATGAGATTCAGGGAAATGCTCGTTCCCTGCTTCCATTTTCAGGAAAAGAAAAAAAAAAGTCTTCAGGGGAATTAAGGGGGAGGGGGCAATTCTTCCCTAGAGTTTCAAATATATCTCCCAGGCAGCACAAAAAAAATGTTGGTATTCTGTACCACCCAGTGCCTGCCCACTTCTATGCTTGATTACCCCAATAAATCAGAAAACCTGTTTGTTACAGGCTCTCCTTCCATTACAGCTGTTGCTCTGGTTAACATCTTCTGAATCATCCAATTCATCAGGATCACATACATGGGGTTTTAATCCTTTGATTTTTTAAGTTACTTTGTTCTGAATTTTTCGCTTCATCCCCTTACTGACAGAGGAACTGGATAAAGATAAATAAGTCAGAGTAGCATTGTTTTTCTCCCCTGCTTTTTATTTTGCAAGGGGAATAGGGAGGGGGGAATAGGGTAGCTCTCCATTTCACAGTTCTTTAGTGGTATCACTCAGCATTGACGGTGCAGCCTGAAATTCGAAGAGTCTGAAAACCAGTGCTGAACTTCTGAAGTGCAGTTAGCCCTATTGTGTTCTCCCAGTCATGAAAATGCTATCTTTGAAAAATGTATATTAAATAGACAAATAGCTTGGTGGTAATTCCAAGCCCTCCATCACTACGATGCCTTTCAGTACTAATTTCTGTAAAAGGAACAAAACCGGGAATTGAGTTACAACTGAAGTGTAATTGCCACATAAATTATACGGAGTGTCAAAGCTGGAAAGGGAAATGGAGAACACAGTAGGTCAAATGCTTGCTAATGGGCTATGCAGTCATTCACCTGCTCAAATCAAAATCAGACATGAGTGCACCCATTGGAAGGACACAAGAGAACATGCTCTATAACACTGTTTCTCTCAGCATGATTTTAGGATTAATGCACACAAACACCTCCCATATTCATTCACATGCCCTCAGAAGTGGCTCTCCACATGTTTGTAGGCTAACCCATTTAGTTAGGTTAACTTGCTAGGTTACTGGCACGTGAAGAATATGAGGAGACCAGACTGCTTTAAGGACGGTGACAATACAAACCTGCACCCCTTTGGGGGACTTCACAGCAAGGCCACCTCCTCCTCAGGGAGGGCTGAAGCAAACAAATACTAAGTCCTCACTGAAGAAACTAACTTCATCCTCTGCCTGCCCAGTGCCCAGCATATGGGAATCCTGGTCTCTCAGCACCGCCACAATATAATAAATCATAATAACAGCCCGTGACTAAAGGGAAGACACCAATCTCTAATGGTGTTAGTTCATTTTTACAAAATAGCACATATGCATACAAAGATAGGAGAAAAGAGGAATGATGACTGCCTCAAATTGTTCCATGATTTTACTATTGATCTGACACCCTTTGTTTTGAAAATCAGACTGCATATTTCCTTGTAAAAATGAGCTCTACAGAGATTCCTGAGACTGAGTTGTTCCAAGTCTTAGCTACCTTCAGGATAGAGGATTTCAAAACCAAATACATACTATTTATAAGAGCAAAAAATGAACTCTGATAGAGAAGGAACGTCTCTAATATTTTATATACCTCATGTTGGATAAGAGTTGCACCAGCGTTTATAAATTCTTTAAGAAGAAAATATCACAGCCTTCCTTTTCTATCCTACTCACCTGCTTTTTTCCATCTATTTTTTTTCCTCTTTCAATAATGGCAAAACCTTATGGCATTACAAGAAAGTATTTTATTGACCAGTATAATGGATTCAAGATCAGAATCCAACGTTACCAAATTAAAAAGTACCTGTCTAGCCATATTACATCAGAAGGAACGAGTCTTTAATTATCGAGTTCCTATAACTATGATCAAGGATTTTGCTTCTTATTAATTGCCCAAGAGCCATTAGAAATACACAGATCCAAAAAGAAAAGTCTATGGCATCAACAAAAGTACAATTTCTGGCTTCTCATATTTAAGGCAGAGAAAGACAGACAAAGAAAACAGGAATAAAAGAAAAAAATAAAGCACATACACAAGCCTTCCTTGAAAAATCTGTCTGGTATTTGCTACAGAAAGATTTAAATAGCTGCTTTGGATTGAATTTATCTGGTGTATTAAACACTCATAGAAAATACTTTGTACTAAAGGCTTTGAGCTCTTGCGCTGATTGGACACAGTTGCACAATATAAATCTCACTTGTGGTGGAAAACCATAAAATAATAAACTAAACTTGAACAGAAAGAATTTTGTGAAGATCCTCAGAATCAAAGAAAGCAGGTTTTCCACAAAGTATCTCCTATAAGTAGGGGCTCAACAAGCAATATATTTGGGTTATCAGTAATAAACTGTAGGCCCAGTCCTGCAAGAAGCTGAAGTTAGTGGAGCTGCTCAAGAAAGACATTTAAGACTTTTCAGGAATGCACCTGTATTCCACAAATGACAGAGTGAGAATAATCTCCTTGAACAAATTAAATCAGTCAGCTCCTGAGTTAAAAACACCGTCATTAGGAAAATATGTGAAAGAGTAATGTATAAAAGCAGCAACACACACAATTTCCCCCATAATACTTTCATTTAATCTTGTAGTCTTTCAGCAAAAGACTCACAAATACTGAGAACATATTGCAAATGCAGGTTCTTCTGCCTGATGACACTGTTATTCACATAGCATTATATCAATTTGTCTAATGGACAAACTCAGGCACAAAACAGTTGATGTAAATGTCTTCAAACACAGCTTTGGGTTAATAACCTACGTTCCAGCAGCGCTAAGGACCCAGAGATTTCACTGCATTAAACAGATTGACAGCACAGGTAGCTGCATTAAGACTATTAGAAATATGTAAATAAAAAGCAACATTTCCACTCTCAGACTCCAAATGGCTGACTGAGAAGACAATATTGGTATCAAGAGAAGAGGGAGTACCCTCCCTTTATCAGAAAATGCCACCTGCTTGCTGCTGTAGGAAAATTCCCTCAAAACAGAAAAGAAAGATTCAAAAGTAGCAGTACCATGCAACATCCACCTCCGGCTGGGGAAGACAAACATAGGCCAGGGCCAAACAGCATACTGTAAGAATAAAAAGACAAGACCCACACCAAGGGAGACAAAAATGTGGCACATAGAAAGATAACATAAATAGTCCAGCAGGAACATTTCTCAGACTGTGATGAAGCTTGGGCTGACAAACAGAAATGGCATTGCTCAGAAAACAAGTTGGAAAAGATGACACTGTTTTTTAGAATCACTTGTTGAAAGAAATAAGAAAAAAAAAGCCAAATAGCAACACATCCCTGAATATCCGACTTCAAAAATAGAGATTGGACTTGGTAAAGGTCACTATTATTCTTTATAAAACAGGAAAGACTTTTTACTTTTAAGTCTATAATTAGACTTCAATGGAAAGTTACATTGTAAGCTCAAGAAAATTGCCAAACTTTCAATATAATTTGAAGAATAGTACAATCTTTATTCAAGTCTGGTCTGGACACGTGTTATATTTTAACAAGTACTTTGCATTGGAAAAGTTCTCAGTCCCAGCAAATTTTTAGTACCACTGGAACCAGATATTTCAAAATATGTACAGAAACAGATCATTGTAAAAGAGACATCAAAAGATTTACCTTGAAGTTCTCCAAGGCATCCAAGTATAGCAAGGATAAGAATAATAAAGGCCTACTGCCTACCTCCATGCCCCCCACCCTGTGGGACTGCTTATTTTGCAGTCCTCCATGAACGTCATTGGCTCATGGAGGCCTCGGTGGACGGATGGGTCCTTGTCACATCATCATCATAACTTTGTACAGTTGGCAGTCTTTCTTCCAAGGAAGTCAGAACACACTTAGCTCAGATATTGAATTTCCTTTCACCTCTCCAGAGTATGGTCTTTCCAACTCAGGGTTAAGCTTGTTTGCAATTCATGGGGAAACGGATTGCTGCTATTGCTGTTGTCTGCACCGTGCATGGCTTATGAACAAAGAACTCCGGTTTCTAGGGCTCTTGCAACTCTTTAAACAGTCACTCCCTAAATGAAAATTTCCTGAAATCCGACCCTCGGATCTGAACCTCTTGAAAACTAGAGGATGCACAGTCTGGATTTAAATCCTCAAAACCAAGCATCATGCTTCTTTGGTTTTAATTTATCCAGACTTCGATTCAGAAGAACCCAGATCTGATTCTAGCATGGCCAAACCAGAGTCTTGTCTTAACAAAACTCATCCCAAGCTGACAGGACCATCTGTGAAGGAGAAGGTTACTCCGGCAAGATTTCTGCCATCTTTGACTCAAATCTTGCAAGATCGAAGGCAAGATTTCAGCAGCTAATAATCTCAGACTCAGCCAGATCAGCCTGAACATGCAGACCCAAGCTAAACACCACCTCTTCAGGAACTCCGCAGTCCCATAGCACAGGGAGCTGGACACTTCTGCAATCAACAAAGCCACAAGCACTTCTTTAAAAACTGCAGTATCTTCCCCCTTGCTTGAACGTAGTAGTAATAATGTT
This sequence comes from Ciconia boyciana, assembly GCF_034638445.1. Taxonomy (NCBI): domain Eukaryota; kingdom Metazoa; phylum Chordata; class Aves; order Ciconiiformes; family Ciconiidae; genus Ciconia; species Ciconia boyciana. Next base: position 21,601,492 of record NC_132945.1, on the reverse strand, counting down.
AACATGTACTTTAATACTATGTACAGACATTCCATAAACACCTAATACTGCTCAAAAGACCTTTATTAAAGTTTAAATATAGCTGCCATCCTCTGCTACTTTCAACAGGCAAAGAGACTCTCTCCAGAGGCAGTTTTGATTTTCCAGACAGTTGGGGTCTACAGTGGTCAGACAAGAAACTGAACTTTGGGAGCTCTGCAGCAGTCCCTCCAGTCATCATAAACCAGCTTTGATGGGATCAAAAGGAAGTTGTATCAGATGGGACTCACAGGAAGTTACATCAGACCTTTATTTGCCCAAAGAAGGTCAGCAAGTCAGAGGGTTCAGAAACAGCATGCAAAACATGGCACACATTGCAGGGTGTGGATAAAGAGGAAGGATCTTTCATAATAAAGAAAAATAATTGACATGGCATATTTCATCCGACTACAATTTTTCCCTATTTCCTGGAGAAACCAAAGCACAGAGAGAGATAACAATTTGCACACATTATTGCATAGCGAGTGTATCAGAGCACATATCTCTCAGTTTGCAGGACACATCCTCTCTCTCTCTCTCCTAACACACTGTTTCTCCATTGCCTGGAAATTAATGCACTGGAGACTCTATACTTCTAAATCTCCTGCTTCACGTGTTACTGTGTTTATGTTTGTTACCCTATTGCTTGAAAACTGAAGCGTTTCTAATTGCTGGTCTTGTTATTCACAATTCTGTTCGGTTCCAACTAGCTGTGAATGTATTTACACCCTGGAGTTTATTCGTTGGTCAGAGATACACAGGAGATCACAGTGTGAAAGCAGCAGGCCTCCTGGCTGACTTCCCAAGAAAGAGGTGGATCCTCTGTTCTGGCACACCCAACACCTGTTGAGGGACACTGATCTCACAGGGTAGGGGGTGCCAGCCCAGCACCTCCTGACACTCTGTAAGGAGATGGCCTCGTTACAGATTTGAAAGCGCTAGCAAGTCCAACATCTATTTCAACTTCTTTGCAGAAACACTGTACTAAAAAGTGCAAGGTCCTGCACCTGGATTGAGGCAACCCCTGGTATCAACACAGGCTGGGGGATGAGGGGATCGAGAGCAGCGCTGCGGAGAAGGACTTGGGGTACTGGTGGATGAAAAGCTGGACATGAGCCAACAATGTGCGCTCGCAGCCCGGAAGGCCAACCGTATCCTGGGCTGCATCAAAAGCAGCGTGGCCAGCAGGTCGAGGGAGGGGATTCTGCCCCTCTACTCTGCTCTGGTGAGACCCCACCTGCAGTTCTGCGTCCAGCTCTGGGGCCCTCAGCACAGGAAAGACATGGACCTGTTGGAGCGGGTCCAGAGGAGGGCCATGAAAATGATCCGAGGGCTGGAGCACCTCTCCTACGAGGACAGGCTGAGAGAGTTGGGGTTGTTCAGCCTGGAGAAGAGAAGGCTCCAGGGAGACCTTACTGCAGCCTTTCAGTACTTAAAGGGGGCTTACAAGAAAGATGGGGCCAGACTTTTTAGTAGGGCCTGTTGGGACAGGACAAGGGGGAATGGTTTTAAACTAAAAGAGGGTAGATTCAGGCTAGATATAAGGAGGAAGGTTTTTACAATGAGGGTGGTGAAACACTGGCCCACATTGCCCAGAGAGGTGGTAGATACCCCATCCCTGGAAACATTCAAGGTCAGGTTGGACGGGGCTCTGAGCAACCTGACCTAGTTAAAGACATCCCTGCTTATTGCAGGGGGGTTGGACTAGATGGCCTTTAAAGGTCCCTTCCAACCCAAACCATTCTATGATTCTATGAAAAAAACAAAGTCTGAACAAGAGATGACAGTCTGCAGGTAACACCATTAACTGTGTTTGACAACGGAAGTGAATTGTGATTATTTGTAGCAAGGTATCATCTTTGCCAGTTTTTCTGCTTACAAGATGAGATTTCTATACACTGTCAACACATACCAGGGTTCTACTCTGCCTAAATACTTGATCAAGACTAATTGGCAATAATGAAAGAGCTAAGCATGTTTTGACAGTACAGCAGAAGCCCAATAGTCCTTTCTGACAGCAGCACAGTCCCCTAACTGCACAGAACTGCCAGGAGTGAATTCTGGGGGCAAATGCTCCCCCGAGCAGTCCAAGAAGAGCAGGACCCATGAATCACACTGGTCCCTTCAGCCTCAGATCAACACCCTCTGGTTGCTCTGGAGAAACCGAGCTCAGCATCCCTGTCCTTTCAACTCTTTCACCTCCCCACTGAAACTGCCAATAAATGGGCTTATTGCAGTACTGCCTGTAAATAACAACAACAACAAAAATCACTCAAGAAACCCCTTCTATTTGTCTCCCAGAAAACACGTGTTCACCAGTTGTTCTCACATCAGTTACTATAACACAGGAAGGTGTATTTTTAAGCCAAGAGGTTGGATGGAGATTCATTAGGGTGAAGACTCCCGCTGTTACTTAATAACCTCGCCAGAGTTTGAAGGTCATCTTCATTTCCTATCTCAATATCTTTAAAATCCTCTACAATGTATATAAGCTTGAACTCTCATACCACTAGGACAGCGTAGCTCAGGTTTAGAGAGACCTATTTAAAAGGAGAGATGAATGCACCAGAAATTCTATTCTGCTGTTGAAAGGCACACTGACCTTGAGGCTCGCAATAATGTCCAGAATTAGCTTGTCAGCAGCCCAGAGATCCAATCTCAGTTTTCACGGAACTGTTCCCAGAGCAGGTAGATAATGACCAATCTTCAAAGTAACTATGTCTCAAGTTTATCAAACAAGTAGAAAAAAAATGACACACCAAAGGGCCTATTCACTAAACAGTGGCTTACATGAATCAGCCAAGCATGTGAAGATCTATTTTTCTTGCTTGGGTGACAGAAATGTTGCACTACAAAGGGCAAGAATACAACTTGCAAGTAGATTAGGTGGGTTCAGCATGGACAGAATGAATTATTTCAGCCCAATCACAAATCTACTTTGAACATCAGAGTTTAGAATTTGATTCAAGTATTAAGTTCAGATTTGATCAGCAGAGACCAAGACAAGGAAAACTAAAAAAAAAAGAAAAGAGCTAATGAAAAATGTACACAGTCTCAGCAGCTCAAGAAAAGCAAATTCCCTTAAGCCAGTGTAACACATGCTGGACATTTATAATCCGTGAATGAAAAACTAGATGCTTCAGGATTTATTTAAATAAAATTCAAACCCCCTTGAAGAAACAAAAAACTACAGCACAGGCTTGACCTACATATGAAACAGGAATAAGGCCCCACAGTTTGACAGGCCCGTAAAAGAACACAAAAAACCCTAAAAGTTCTCCAATGCAAAGAAGACTTTGTCTGCACTTCAGCTGAAGCCTGGATGTATTTGGAGCACAGAATGAGTACCAGCCATCATATTGAGTAGGGGTGGCTAAGCCATTCTTACCATCAAATTAGTATCTGTATTCCTGAAACAAGCAATGAGGAAAACCCTGACTCCTACCAAAACTTCTTCTGTCCACAGAGGAACGGATCTTCCAAATCTGTGCGTGATTTTATGCAGATTGCTGATGCTTTGTCCACACACAAGATTCTTTTCTTGCTAACTCTTTAGCAAAAGGTTCTGTACTTATGTTCCAAGAAAGGTGAGTTTATGCTTCAATCCTCATAGCTTTTGATACATACATTTTATTTTCTGATGCCACTGTAGATTACCACGCAGGCTTGATACACTAGACACAGTTTTCAAGTAACTTACTGCTTCTAAAGTCTTCATGATGAATACCGTAATCCTCACATAATTTTGTTCATCTCAGGACAGTTTTCAGCCCTTGGTGCCACTCCTAGACTTATCAGTTCTGCCAATCCTGGAGGCTCTTGCCTCTTCTCTTCCACTTCTTAGCTGTCCAGCCTGTACAGGGTCTCAGAGAAGATCAGCTCCTTGTCCCATGGCTGAGACAGCAGCAGCAGCTCTTTGCAAGCAGATGGAGATGCTGCAAAGCAATCCCCCTTCAGTCTGCAAAGGATGCATGGCCAAACTCACAACACAAGCACACAGGGCCAAAAAAAGGCCAGACCCTCCTCCCCTTCCCAAGATCACAAAGAAAAGGTTAGACGAATGCTTCTGGCCTCAGAAACTTTTTTTTTTTTTTTTTTAGACAGGCCCTGTACTTTGACAGTGTCTGATCAAAATCCTTTTGCACTTTTAGGTTTAGGGAATAGGAGAGATTATGAGGGGGTTACACTTTCTCTCTGCCAGGGATGAGGGAGGGCATCTGTACTGAGAGGTAAATCTTTGATGTTAAGCAACACACAAGTATTTGCCATAGCCTCTGAGCCTGACACTAAGCTGACCAAAGTAATCCACTGAAATCAATTAAATGACATGCGTGTAAAATCAGAACAAGTGAAAAATAAAGTCCAGGGACTCTTCAGCCTTATTGAAGAGATTTGCCAGCAGTGTAGAGACACTTCTGGTTTAATGTTTTCTTTGCATGTCTAACTCATTTTGGTGGCAAGTCAGTTATGAGGAAATAAACAGTAAAAGAAAGCAAGAAATCTGTGAAAGCATGATGGGAACACGTCATAACGTTTTGGTTAACAAACATAAGGGAAAAGGTAAAAGGCACATAAAGTATCCAGTGCTCAAAGCCAGAGATTGAAGCCTTTAAACCATTCCGGGGCAATACAGACAGAAGTTTCAGTGCTGGGAGAGATGCACTACAGGAAGTGCGTTCTTGCCTTCCATTCTTTCCCAAATATTCCAAACCCCAATTGTTTCAAAAACAGAATTAAAAAGCCTTTATGCGCACACACAGACACATACACTTAACATTGCAAAGGGACTAAAAGTTCAGTTAGGCTGATAACAGCCTGGAATAGCTCCATGAATCTCAAGTGGTGGAGCAGATGGCCAAATGTTGACCTCCCATTTCAGGGCCAAAATCTTGTTGGCGAGTGTACCTCCGTCCAGTCTCAAATATGGCTCTATTTTAGTCCTGAACCTTAAAACATTATCCTAGTTCAGTCCAGATCTAGACACTGCATCCCTCAACACATCTTGCTTGATAAACAGAAAGTACTTTTTGCTAAGAATATGCCAATACTCAGAAGCTACCACACGCAAAGTAATGAGACGCTGTGTAATACACATCAGGTAGATGATGCTTGCCCTAATATGTTGGCAGTGTGAAAACCAAGACAGAGAAGACAGCCAAAGAGGACCAGAGGGAGAAGCTGACATTATTTTAACTTACTGCAGCTTACTGATTCTGAGTGTGGCCAAAGATGTGAATTTAAAGAAGGTTTCTGAACAAGAGAAGTGATGGTTTAGGAAAGTACAATGAGAAAGGGGACCAGCATTGAGATAGGAATGGGAGGACAACAGCCTATAATGTAGAAGCTTGGTGAGAGAACGTAGAATAGATCTGACAGGAGACAGCACAGGAAGAAAATCAAGAGCTTAATGCATGTTAACCACTTATTCAAAATATAGTTTTGTCCCCAGTTTCCCAAGGACTAAGTTTTTTTTCTAAAGCTTAACAGAATTTAAATTCTAAAAGAAATAACACAAGGAAATATATATATGTTTTCATCTAGATTGAACTCTCAAATATCACAATTCAATGAAGGTATAGTAGAGAGGAAACAAATGATCTTGCAGTTACATTAACATCAGTTTATTTAGGGAAAAAAACCCACTTTCCGTTATAATTCAAAAACTTAGAAAACTGATTTGCTTGTAGAGTTGGGTCATGCTATTTCCTGCTGTTCCCATTTGGTATAATTAGAAATAGCATTACTGAGAGAAAAAGAAAAAACACACAACACAATTCACACTAGCAAATACCAATGCAAAAAAGCAGAAAAACAGATTGGGTTAAAACTGCAGCCTGAATGCATTTGTTTCTATCCATAATAATGATTACTATTATGGCAACACCCTGTATTGAGGATATAAAACCAAAATCCTCTCCCAAGAAATGACTCAATGTCTTTACTCTCAACTATCTGTGAGATTCCTTGGAAAGAATTTGAGATCCTCAATGCACAACTCTATTTCATCCCCAAAAGCTGTCGGACTTCGCGGAGCTGCAGGGGAGTGCTTTGTCACATCTCACACCTCTCACTGCACCTCATGATAGCCACTGCAGCTTTGTAGCAAAGAAAACACCTCTCAGTTTCAAGTTAGGCTCCCAATATTTCTGAGCATCTTCGCTGAGAATGACATAGACAGAAATTTCAGAACATGAAAAGACAAGTCAAATGAACCGTGGTTCTGAGCCAACACCCATTGCACGCTATTGGAAAGCTCTGCATTAACTTTCTTTTCTTCATGGCTCATCTTTTTGCACTTTTCCAGGACTATCTAGAAATACAGAGATACAGAACTAAGTGCTACCTTGTTTCATCACTCACTCGTTTTTCTAATTTTATATAACTTCAGTTATATTAACCAGAGCTTTCTTCTTATGCTCATTTTACAAGAAAGAGTAGTTTAGAAAAGGCTGTAGCACCATCTTTTAGCTCAATTAACTGCCTATAAAACAGAAAGCCCATGACTCATTCTTTTTAAGCTGAGGTTTTGCTCTGCACAGCTGAGAGTCTACTGTCTTCCCAGTTCAGTCTTCAGGTACCATCTTAATTCAGATCTGCCCCTGAGTCTTCAGGTAAAGAATCAGAGAGAAATACACAAATGCAGTAGAACCTGATCTCTGCTACACTGAGGCCGAGAACCCCTTTCTGCTTAAAGCAATTCTTCCAGGCTTTTGAAAAGATACACAAAATGCTGCAAAATCTGCTACAACAGTCATTCAGAAAAGTGCCTATGTTCCAAATGCAGCTCCTGGGATATATACCTAGAAATAAAAGTTTTTCTTAGGCTTGGCAGGTCTACCGAAGTTTTATTTGCACAGACCCGGGGTTCACACTATGGCTCCAATCATGCCCAAATGGCCTCCATCACTCGACATTTACTTCATTTAGTGCATGGCACCTACTACCCCACTGGAAAAGTCAAACTGAAAACAGCATTAAAAAAAAAAAAAAAAAGTGTTTGGCTCTCAATTTGGGCATAAATTATAACACTTGGGAGCCAAACAGATTACACTGCATATGAAGAGAGTGAATAGCTGAAAGGCTTTCTAGCTGAAAGTTCTCAGATGAGGTAGGTAGTTCAAAGGAATGTGCAGTAGCTATTGAACCTGCCCTGCACCCAGCCAGGATGCAAGTCCAAGCTCAGGCAGAAATCTGAAAGGAGACGGTGGGCGGGGGGGGAAGACAGCATATGAGAGAGTTTTCCTCTGTAAAGGGCTTTTTGTGTGTGTGTGTGTAAGCACAGCAGAAAATGCAGGAGCACATACTATTTTTGAGAGCAGGATTATGCCTGCAAACATCACAGGAGGGAGGAAAGGACATTAAGGCACTGAGTAGGAAAGTGGATTGGGGGAAGAAAACTGAATTTAGGGAAAAAAGGGGGAGATAAATGGGTAGACAGTGGAATTTGAGGGAAGAAGTGACAGAAGAATAGGCAAACATTGCACAATGAGTATTAGGAGCTTCCTGTACTCTCTTTCCATATGAGTTGAGGCGTGTAAGTGTCTTTCTCCAAATGAGACAGCTTCTGAGGAGATCATGGCTGAAATCAGCATGTGAGAAAACCCTGGCCATGGTGGGTTTTTTGTAACTTTTCCCATCCTTACTTCTGGGATGTGGTCTTTGAATTTAAGCTCAGAAAAACAAGTAAATACATAATACACATGCCAGGCATCCATGTAATTTAGCAGATAAATACTTTTTCTATTTTTCCTTATTTTAGGAAGCATTATAGATGCTGACGTAAAACAAAAAGCAAATTAATAGACCTTCTGAATTTGCCCCAGAAATATCAGATTTGTCAGCTGAGTACTCAGCTAAAATTTCCTTTCCAGGTAGGTTCTTATCTGCCACACTGACAGTTCCAGAACCCAGAGGACCTCTCACTGTCTTGAGTAAGTAATTAGTCTCTAGCTTAATTTCAAGGTAGAAAGTTGAGTTAGTTCCTTTCAAAATACCATCTTCAATGTGGAAACATACTTAGAAGGATACAAATTCAGAGCAAAATGGATTCCCCAAAATCACCCAAGAATAAATTACACCTAATATTCATTCGCTCAAGAAAGATGCCATCTGGCTTCTAGGCTTCAGAGCAAACATACAGCTGAAGGCACGAGCACAGCATATCATGTGCTCCACAAACAGCATTCCCATGTCCCTCTGATTACAGAACACCTACTGCTCAAAACTGTCTTACGCACTTAGTCTCTTCAAGCATATCATTCCTTGAAGGTGGACAATAATTCACATTTTAGCCTACATTGACTTCAGTGACTTTCCATCAGACAGGTATCTATTTTCCCAGGTTTGATGTAGATTCTAAGTACCCTGAAGTTAAGGGTGTTCAAGTTTTGCTTGCTCTTGAAATTCTAAAAAAAAAAAAAAAAAAAAAAAGAATACATAGGCCAAATTCTGCAAAACATCTTTATGGCCATCTCTTCAAATTACAGAACCCTATGTCAGCTGCAGCAATTGAAAATGCAACTGAGAATAGAGCTGTTTTAAGGCCAGCCAAGTTGATATTTCATGTAATCTTTCACAGTGATGAGATCATATTCTACTACCAAGCTAATACTATAATCAAGATAAGTCCCTCTTTTAGAGGGGCCATGACTGACACATTCCTTCCTTCTGCCTTAAAGGCACAACCCTGCTTCTACAGCAATCAAGTGTCCAATGTTTTTTCTATCATTTCTTCAGATTTTAGAAAAATAAATACTTATTTTGCCATTACATATAAAAATAGAAGAACGAGCTAATTTAATGAATAAATATCCTTGAAATCCCAGGTCTGATTTTAACTTGTGTAAATCTAGCTGATTTCCACAGTGGCACACACTCTGCTTAACTCCTCAATATACAGAAAAGGCTTTTTAAGTGCAGGCTACCTTACTGCCTTCCAGATGAGGCTCTTCTCAGGCAGCCTCTAAAGAACTTGCACCGCAGACCTTCGCACCTTATTTGCGAGTGCTCTAGCCAGGTTCACCCAAGCATATTTAGTTGTCAATGTGCAAAAAGGCAAATGTGTTTGTAATTAACAGAGTCCTTAGTTTACTGTATATAAATCAGGAAAAGGGAAAGATACTGTTAAATGAAGACAGCTATCAAAGGAATTATTTTGCTTCCAATTAGGTTCATAAGGAAAAAGCCTTTTCAATGACTGGTTTCCGTTGGATCTAACTAGATGCTCTCGTTTGTTTTGCAGGGGTCCAAAGATTAGCCCTTCATTAGGGCAAAGTTAAGTGAAATGGCTAATTTAAAACTCATTCCCCTACTCCATAGATTTTTGTCCTCCTTTTAACTGAGATGATTTGCTGGTAGGTCATTTATCTTCTCTGACAGATGCTGCTGTTTAGCTTGTGATCACTTTGTAAAGTGCACACACACACTCAAAACCAAAAGATTTCAAGGAAATTTTATGACATGGAAACAAGAAAAAATGGCAGCTTCATAATGGTGTTGATTTTTCTAAGACATTATCCTGCCACTGTAATTAGCTAGCTATATTCTGTTTGTTACAAACTCTTCCTTCATTTTACTTTTTTCCTGTTTTGTATTACAGACAAAACACTTATAACTAAGCAATCACTCAGATCAAACAGGTATAGTCAGTATTTGACAAGGTAGACAGACTTCCAAAAAGCTCTTAAGAAGCACTCTGGAAACTCGCATAGGGAGACTTGACACACAACAAACTTTCCTTTCAAAAAGTATTCAAGAAAAGCATTGCTAAAAGTAACATGTTTAAGGGCAAGTACAAAACAGTAACTCTCACCATTTGTGGCCCTTAATATAATCTTTTCTTACTTGAGAGAGCATTTTTTGTGCAAACTATGTTTCAGAAGGCTTCAATAAGGAAGAAACCAACTACTTCCACAATCATGTATGAAGGAAGAGAAATGCTACCCTGCCCTAATTAAATTCTACTAGAAGAATTACTTCCACCCTCTCAGACTTGTCGCATCTCATTGCAGTTTCTAATTCACTTCCTGGCTCAAATGGCTAAAGCCTAGGTGCTTTGGTAAACCACTCCTTCATTAACTCCACAGAGGCAGTAGCAGTACACAGGCAGTTAGAAGAAAGATCTTTCTTCAGGATGTAAAGCTCTTGGGCATCACTCTAGGTAAACCATGCTGTTATTCATTGCATTAATGAACATAGCCAGTGTTATTCACTTACTCTCACTACACAGTATGGCCCTTAATAGCATACAATCACACATTACCTCTCTTCTCTGAACTATGATACTGAGAGAGTCTCCCTTACCCAAAGGAAAGCTGAGTGGAGACATGCTGATGTTGTTTTGCAGCCCTGTGCTATTTGATTAAATCCCCATTTGTTGTGTTCTTTTGCCACCCCTTTTCTCAAGGCTGTATCTATCACACAGCTGTTCCACATTGAGTTGGGGAATTCATTTGGAGACTCAGGAAAGCAATAGCTTGGCAATTCCAGCACTGCAAAGGCAAAGCTGAAATGCCTTTATGCAGCACCTGCTGAGGGGACCTTTTACTGCTTTCATAATATGGAACAGGAGTTTGGCCCCAAGGGCAGGATCTCACTATACACAGGCAAAACCCCAGGTTCTGCCTCATTATAGTTATTGGCCTACCAATTAACTTGCTTCCTGTGAGAGCTGGGAGGAAGGCATTTTGTTCATTGAGATATTCAGGCTCTACAGTTCGTGAAGTTTTTTACTTTAAGGACTGTGTATGTCCCTAATTGGCGTTTGTCACTAGCCATTCAAAACACTTTTCCTAGGCCAGATGCTACACAAAGCATCACGCCCCACTTTTTACAGATGGGTAAACCAAGGCACAGGACAGGACATCTTACCACAGTAATGCAGCGTGTCCATAACCCAGCCCAGTTCTCAAGACTCAAGGCACTGTGTGCAATCTGCCTCCACACAGCTCCTCTGATTGCCCAGGTATCAGATAACTATTTGTACATGGTTTTAATAAGGAGCGTCAGAAATACTCATTCCTGGAAATGTTCTGTGTTTGAGAATATATCTGGGATGCTCAGTCCTCTGTGAGTTTAATCTACATCATTTAAAATATCTTTCTGGGACATCATTCGGAGCCATCCATTGGCAATACCATCTGCAACAATAAGATACTCCATTTTTAATAACTGTAAGAGTGGAAAAAAACATTAACAAATGTAAAAATGCCTGAAATAAAAGTTCTCCTCTAAATAAGCTGTGTAATGCTTGCAGACTATTTAATATAAGCAGCACGTATGACGTAGCACATACCTAGAAAGTGTTAAACTGTGCTACTGTAGTAAAACTGTCAGCCTTGATTATTTAAAAGGTGTCTACCTGTAGGCTTCGCTTTCATTCACTGTTGTTATTAGTACATCCCACATGTCTGATCAGACCGGCCAATGCTCCACTCTGTTCATATTACACTTGGCCCCTGCTCCTGATTTATCAGGCACAGAGACAAAAGTTTGGCCTAGCCTTTCTGAACAACAAAGATTTATTCTTGATGGCATCCCTCTGCAGTCAGATAAAATTCATGTACACATTTCTCCACAAATCCATGCTAATGCCATAAACACACATCAGTGTTGCAGCCAAGACAATGACTACTTGTTGTGGTAAAAGATGGGTATCATGCAAGTGTTGCAGTTGATTTTAACATATAATAGGGTTGACGTTGCATGAGCCATAGTTTCCAAGCTCACTTGTTCCTTCCTGCCCACCACTTTTCTTCAAGTTTTTTCAGCTCTGTCTGCAGGCCCCATCTCATTCTCCACATCTGCAACTCCCATTTGAACTCAAGTCTAGCCCATATTCATTCCATGCATCACTGAAAACAGGAATACTATCTAGTCAATCTCCACACCAGAGTTAAACAATTTATACTGCCTTCACACCATGACAGAAAGAACGTTTAAGCAATATTTGTGTTCCTATTAAACACTAACATGCATGAAGTAATATGGGCTAGATTTTAAGCTCATTGTCCCTGGTGGACATGGGGAGTAAAATACTTTTCTTTAATAGAATTACTCCAGAATCTGTCCTTTCACAAACACTACAATAATTTTAAAGTTTAAGGGGAGCTTTGCCTGATTCAGAAGCTTTTAGCAAGAGCTTTTTTAAACCAAAACATGATTTCAAATAAATATGGTCTAGATTATCTTTGATGTGAACCCATAGCTGAGATTTGTATTGCTTACCAGATTAATTAGACTAGCCAAAATTTTTAATACCATTTTGCATGCCTCAGAGAGACAGAAAGATAAAGAATTACTTTTCTATGAATGGGCCATTACTAACTGTGAAATTGCTTGCTGTTATCTACAGCAAAGCTCTTTGTGGTCTAGCTGTATTTGTTCTGCATAATGAACAGAATGCCAGTGGTTTCCATCTACATACAGCTCTTCACTCAGGGCACTTTACAGATATGGCTGACTACCTTTACTAGTTAAAAATGGAGTTACCAGAGGCAACGAAGATTTAGCGGTCAAAACCCAAGTCTGTGGCAGAGTCAAGAATAGAACTTAGAGTTTCTAAACTATTCCCGAAGGCCTGTTTTAACCACTACACAGCACTATGCTAGCAGGGTGCAACCACAGGTCGAATTCTGTGCCAAAGGGAGAAGCTGTCTATAGTGTTGTCGGCTCCACTGTAGCTGCGTGTGCACGCACATACTGTCGAGCATGTATGTGTACATGCACATTTCCTTCCCATCCCCCAAATCTTTACGGAGCTTTTTAATGTATCACAAGAGAATAAATGCCTGAGACATTATCTGCCCATTCCAAGAGTTCAGAGAATGTGTATGACATCATGGGCATGACTCCCCCACTAATCACATTATATGCTGTTTAACTTAACACTGCTAAGGTTTGTCTGATAACATTGTAAATACCATTTTATTGTAAATTAGATTATACAAACCTCCTCAGAGTTTAGGTCAGTTCTTGTGTGAGGTCCTTGTTCCCCCTCCTCTCTGCTACCCCCAATGGAATCTTTTTGGTGTCTAAGCCAGGGCATTTCTACAGAAGGAAGCACAAGAAGAAAAGAAGGCTAAGCCATTATCTGTTTCTAAGTCAGCACTGCAGATTGCAGTAAGTGGACAGAAGACTCCATACATCTGTTCTTTTTATCTTTCTTCCCTTGGAATAAAATCAATAGGTTTTGTTTTTCTCTTGAAGCTGGCTGGATTTCATTACAATCTTCCTGTGAGGTAGCATATACTTGAGACCTATCATTTCCTTCTATCAAGCCTAAGCTGACTTATTCCACTTGGTAGCCACTGTGTTCTTATCCTGGCCTTAAGGTTTCCAATTTGTTTACAAAGAAAGCTGCAGAAGTATTATTTTATTTTCATTTTTGCATTTGATTCTGTTTTCTCCAATGAAAGAACCAGACTCCGACTACATTAAACCATAGCCCCAGGATCAGCAAGATCTTCAAAGTGATTGACACACTGATGATTCCCAGTTTCTGAGAAGGATATTTTAATTTTCACATTTTGACACATTTATTGCTGAGGGAGATATCTGAGAAGTTTCTAATCTTTTAGAAAACCTCAGCAACAGGGTTTCCCAACATTTTTAGACTACTGCATGAGAAGATGCTCCTCATCTTTCCACCCTAATTTTATCAAGGCCATAAATATCCCAAGCTATTAAAGCAGAGGTTTGAGAATCCAGACTTCTGAGGTCTCGTCTCAGCTATGCTCAGCTCTGTGTTTCTGTCCTCACTACACTCAACACTGGCTCTCAGTGTCAACCTGAATTCTCCTTCCCATTCATAGGCAAAATTCTGAGGCTGGTGATGCTTCAGCAGAGCTATACCACCCAGGACCAGAACTACCAGCTCTCAACACCAAAGCAAGGCTTTGATTTTTGATGTTGGAACCATTTCTCAGGAAGGATGCAGACCAAGCCTTCGTGCCTTCCCCGCCTCCCATACTTAGGACAGATAAATCCTATCACAGTTAACCGAGAAAGAAAACATAAGTGAGGCTCATCCTTCCTCAGCACAAAGAACCACATGATGCAGTTGTCTTTCACTTATAGGATCCCTGGACAAAAACGGCTTTGCAGCCAGCTCGCTCTGTGCTTGTTGCTCAGGGCCCTACACATCCTTAGGGTAACTTTCTTGCAAGACATGGTATTAAGGAATGCTAGCAGCTCACAAAGGGAATGCAACACAATTCAGGTGACTACTCAGACCAAAGCACAGCTAACACAAGCGCTAGTAAAGCACCAGTTAACTGCACTGAAGACAGATTCTCATGTCCTTGAGCAAACCACCTGCCTTTTGCATTCCTACATGTTCCCATCTGGAGAAAGGCAACAGCAATGCTATACAAACACAGAAAGGATGCTGTAAAATAAACATTTTGAGATCTCACATGAAACTCAATCTACCTGAAACTGTGATTACTATATACTGCATTTGTGTAAGGTTAATGCTATAGAAACTGGATTCTGTTAACTCCTGATTTCTCATGACAGATTTTAATGAAACTTATGTTATGAAACTCATGTTATGAAACTCAAGCAGCTGTCCTGAAAAGAAAAACATCTCATCTGAAGGAGGTTAATGCATATTTCGGTGGGTGTCAATCAGATGCAAGCAAGACTGTGCTCTCTTGAATATGTCCTCCCTATCCTTTGGCCGCTTGCAGAACTCATCGAAAATATGCCTTTCCAGTGGTTTTCTTAACCAGTTAGTTCCTCTCTCCGCAGATATATAGTGATGAAGCAACATGATTTTTAGGGCAGTTGGTTGCTTGAATTCTCATAATTCTCACATTTATCTAGTCAAGTTTGCAAAGTACCTGGCTGCTTTTTTAACAACAGGAGAATAATGCTGTATTTTAATTAACTAGTTCATCAGAGAAAAGAACAAACCTAGTAAGGTATAAAGAATTTATATACAGAAAAGAATAATTACAGAATAATTAGCAAATCAGGTTATTTACATTTTGAAACATTTTTAATGTGTTTCCGTATACAAATTAACTCAGTACTATATAAATGAACTTGAGTGATGTTACTCATGTGAACCATTAGCAGCTAAGCTGAAAAGCTTCAGTCATCAAACATGACAAAACCATAGCCTTTTAGCATAATTAGGAAAAGGTTTTTTAATTTATTTTATTTTTCCCTTTTCTGTCCCTCTGTTCTTTATTTTAGGATGTCCCATCTAATCACCCACTTCTAGAGTAACTTTGAGCTCAGACTTCCTAACTCCACCTCACACACTAATATATTTCAGTTTTAGTTCTCCAGTGAGAGAACCAGTGTCATTATCCTTAAAGATACAGAAAAGTTCAGCTACTGGGCCCAAAATCCCAAAGCAACTTGACCACAGAAAAATACAGAACTCCGTTCCAATGTGTAAATCTGTGCCTCAGCCTGGACAGTTCACAGTACCAGGAGTTGACTGAGGTATTTAAAAAACGCTCCCAGGTGATAAGGCGATAGCAAGAAAGCTCAATGAGTCTTTCTATCTGTGTTTAATACAGAAACCTACAGCCTTTTTGCAAGGAGAATGAATTTAAGGCAGCAGCACAGACGAAAATAACAAAATGATATGAGGATTAACTGATAATCCCCACAGGTACCACATGGGAAATTGCCAGACTATTAACTATGGTATGAAATATGGTATGAAATTGTTGGACTCAATGATCTTGGGGGTCTTTTCCAACCTAAATGATTCTGTGATTCTACATCTAGCTCGTAAACGAGCCTTACTGCAAGACGAATGAAAGAGAGAATAAGTGACATAACTGGTGAAAAGATCATAACCAAGAGAAGTAGGTGTTCAGCATCAGTGATGTAGGGAGCTCCGCAGCAGCGTCTGAATAGGCTCTGTGATGCGACTACTGCTGTTTCATATTCCATAAATGATCTGGAAATGCTATAGGTAGGTTGCTGATGATACAAAGCCATTCCCAAAAATGCAACCTAAAATTTATTCAGTGAGTGGGTGTTAAAATAGTAAATTTAATTCAAAGTTCATAAATAAAAAATAGTGTATGAGGAAAAAGCCATTCTCGCCGTGCTTTAAATCAGCTATTACTAGTCATGAAAGAAATCCTGGAGAAGTGGATAGTTCTCTGAAAAGACCGGCACAGCATCAGCAGTTGCAAAAAACCATCCTGTTAGGAATTTTTAGGAGAAGAATAAGAACAAAGCAGAAAATGGCATTATTCCTCTGTATAAATCCATAGTATGCCCATCTCTTCAATACTGAGTGCAGTTCCAGTAATTGTGGAAATACAAAGCTGCAGAAAGGGTAAGAACAATGGTGTACCAAAGCCGCGCGAGAGATGTTGGAAAGCCTTAGCATAGGGAAAACTTAAGCAAACCAGAGCCTTTCAACCTGGAAAACAAGAATAATAACAATTAAGTTCTAGACAAGCTGTTACAGCACGGAAAAGGTAAACAGCAATGATTATTTTAAAGTAGTCTTAACAGAAAAAGTAGGGCACCAACTCAAACTGGCAGGCAGCAAGCGGGTTCAAAAGCAAACAAAAGGAAGTTCATTTTCACACAATACCTAATGATGTTGTGGAACTCATTGCCACGGGATGTTATGGCAGCCAAAAATACAAGTGGGTTTCAAAAAAACGATTAGACAATTTTATGGAAAAAGGTCCATCAAGGAATATCAAAAACAATGATACAGCTGCAGCCTCCAGCTCAGGAAGGTCTCTAAACCAGAAAC
Source organism: Ciconia boyciana (assembly GCF_034638445.1). NCBI lineage: Eukaryota > Metazoa > Chordata > Aves > Ciconiiformes > Ciconiidae > Ciconia > Ciconia boyciana. The sequence continues at coordinate 21,584,733 of NC_132945.1, read as the reverse complement.
CACTGGAAGCTGGGAGGGTTTACCAAAGGAAGTATCACTCTATACTCGTCCTGTTTTCCATACACAAGTTATTAGCCATTATCAAGAGGCAGGATACAGGGCTAGACAGACCTTTGCTGTGACTCTTTTTTTTATGTTTGACCAATACTAACTGATGCAGATATAAACACATACCCCTCCATAGTCACGGATAATTCTGTAAAAGGTTGCTATAGTTAAAAGACTTAGAAGAGTAACATAATAAATTACAGCATTTTTTACTTGAGTAGGACTAGAACTGGCTTTTGTGATTCCTTAGGTATGTTCTGAGTCTGTGCTTTCCAGAGAGGAGTTATGATGTTATCCTCCTTTTTATTACCTAACTACAGCAAAAGAGACAAATCCAGTAGAAAGAACTAGCTCCAAATTTCAGCTGTAAGCCACACAATGACTTACATCCTGGTGACTGAGAGCTTCTTAGCTTAAGAAACTCTGGAGAACTACTAAAGTAACTGTCTGTCAAGTTTGTTGAATATGGCCATGCCGCACAGGTGCTTTAAAACACAGATTAAAACTTCCAGCCATGCTTTAGCTCTAGGATAGAATGTGAAGTCACGGTAAGCCTTCAACAACAGAGTGAAACAGTCCTTTAAGATCTTGTTCCTTACAGACTCCATCATCCTGAACATGCTTTGCAACTTGAATGGCCTCCTTATCTTCTCCTTCTCCATCAGTGAAAACAGAGGAGGAAATGACTCACTGCTAACTCGGCACCCCACCACCCCTTAGCAGCTATGAGCCTATGAATCAGATGACAAGCCTGCTATAACACATTACTTACCACCCTTTTCTTAAATGTTTCCCAAACCATGCTTGAAAAAAAAAAAATTAAAAAAGAAGACAACAATGAAGGGATTTTACCAGGATACCCTTATTCTAACTTCTATCATGCCCCTTGGTTCAACAGCTGGGAAGGAAATGGTGCTGTCTTGGTATGAAATTACAGCATAAACTACAACACGAAAGGTACATGCAAGATACAAACACTGTGGAGAGAAAAATTGTGCATCGATCAGTAGCCACATGGCAAGTTGCATTGGTGTGTAATATACTGAGGGGTAGAATTACAAAGGTGCATATTCTCTGGTACACTTGGCCAAATACCGAAGGCCTAATGACTCAGTAGTCCTGTAATTCTAGCCCAAATCCCAAGAAAAAAAGTTACAACTGGAGACGATTGTATTCTGCACCACTTTACCCAATAACGAAGCCTTCCCCACTCCTCATTCAGCATCTAGTACTTGGAGATGTATTAGCGTGAATAAGTCACGCTAATTTTGAGTCAGGACTCAAACTTGTGTTTAGCCATGCCAAGGAAAGGTATAATTTTGCAGGGAGAATAAGGACCTGCAATTTTCAAATGGGAATGAACCAAGGCAAAACTGCGTACATGAGGGTCAACAAAGCTCTGAAGTTTGTTTGCACGTGCATAACTTGTCCATAACTTGTTCCCCTAAGGACTACAGACCTTAGTTACAGCAATTCTCTCCAAATGGGGGTTCTTGTGAGTCAGAGGTGAGCCAGAACGATTCTGCTTCCTACTTGTTAATCCATACTGGGATTACTAACACCAGCAGATCCATGTTTGACACTGAAATAAACAATAACTGGAAAAGGTGGGTACTTCCTCTTTTGAAAATCACGTCATTTATTTAGGCACCTGATCCCAAGACCCAGGTAGGCAAGTCTGGAGCTTTATCCTTAGACCCTTACCTTCATTCTGCCACCAATTCTAAACTTGCCACAAAAATATATACGTACTTCCGTACATTGACTGAAATCCTGTTGCCTCATTCATGTTGCCTTCCATTAGAAATCCTTCCACAAGACAGAGCAGTGAGACTCCTCAGATCAAGGACTCTGGTTTGTTACGCACTTCTTAATGCAGTATCCAGCACAAACTAGGGTCTAGGGCCTGGAAGTGGTGCTACAAAAGATAATAATAATACTAGCTTAAGTAAAAACAATCAAAGATTAAAAAACAATAAACCATCCTCTGCTGCCCTTAAGAAAATCTGTTTATTCACCCCCTCACAAAGGAGGTTGCCCTATTTATCTGCCAGGAAACCTCAGACATTCCTTGCATGTGCGACACAGATGGTCGCCACACAACAAAAGGCAGAAGTGCTCCCTGCACATGCACGGTGGACGTGTCTGGTTTCTGGATATACAGAAGCTTGGTCAGAGCTACTGCTCCAGCAGGGCTGGAGCATCCAAAATCCCAAACAAATACAGAAAGCCATCAATATCCTTTGAACAACATCTCTTAGTGGAAAAAGAGACTGTCTGGGAAAAAGGAGATGCACAGTGACCTTGGTTGTGAGTCTTAATTCATTAGTGTACATAAATTGTTTTGAGATCCCGAGGTGGGAAATGCTAAGAAGCAGAAGTATTACTTATTAAAGCTCAAGGCTCTGTTGTTTCTTTATCCTCAGATATTCTTCGCATCTGATTTTTCATTCGTGGCCATTGCTACTTCAAATTTTTTTCAGCTGTCTTGATCTTTTCTATACCAAATGGAACTGCCTGAGGCAGAGAATGTGCAGTATCTAGATTTGCTCATTGCATTTATTTATCCTACTCTTTTCTAATTAATTTACTGCTTTGACCCCAGTCCTGCTCTTCCTTTGATTTTATAGTCAGTTATCAAATGTGACTGCTCTCCATGAATAGTAATTATTTTGCAAAAAAATGCCATTAATATTTTTATTACCTTGCTAAACGTACACTTCTACAGTGTATGGGAAGGGGTCTGAATGGTCCATTTTAGCAAACTGACTATAAATATCATTGCTAATTCTTCTGTAAATTGAAAGGCAGAGCAGTTTGGCAGTAACCATTTCAGTTCCCAAGGTAGACAATACAAGCTGTAATCAAAGAATAAACCTGTGGGAACTACATGAACTGAAGCAAAGCAGAGCAGAAAATTAACTCTGTAACACATTACATTCTGTGACACAAATTGTATACAAGTTTCTATCCTCCTTCAAGAAACTACTAAGTGCAGAACTGTACTCTATGTAATACATGAAAAAGATCACTAAACATATTTCTTCTTTTGAAGGAGTTATTCTGCTTTCAGTATTTAAAATACATGCTTTTTTTCTTCCACAATACAGGATACAAATCTCTCTGCTTTTTCCTCAGCTTAGTAAAAACATAAATAAACCAGGAAATTAAAGGCAAAAAAAAGAGAAGAGAAAGCTACCTTTTCCGCATCCTGTTGTGCCTAAATAGAACACGTAGTACCAGCCTCTACAACTTCTCAATAAAATGGATTGCAAACACTTCAAAAGCTGACCATAATCATGAGAGTTAAGTGAAGAATGTCAGCTTGGACAGGGGATTTCGCTGCTTTTGTTATACATTAGTTAAGCACGCAGGTTTGTGGTTTTTTACTTTATCTTGGATTTTACTGTAATGTAATTGAACTCTGTTACCTTTTTCAGTATCCTAAGTGTCCCTCCAAGTGCTTGTATGGATTTGGGTTTAAGGATATTGTAACAGATCCAGAGGCTATTGAAGTCAGTAGCAGAAGCCTCTGCAGAGTGGTTAGTCCTTCGATGCAGAAACTGGTTTTTTCTCTCTCTTCTTAATACCCCTGGGATCAACCTGCAGACGTTCAGAAATAAGGTGACCACTATGAATCCAGAGGTAAAACTCACACTTACTTCAGCAAAACCAGGCTTTACAGAAAAGCGTATTTGACTGTAGTAGGATCATTGACATTACATTAATTTCATGCATTACATTCACAGCATTTACAGGATTATGTCCTTAATAGTAATTCCGGCTTTGGGGTGTCCCGTCATTGTGTCTGTTCCCCCCCATCATGGACCTCTGTCATTTTCACCAAGGCACAGTTTATTTCCCTCAGTTACCTCATCACACCTGAGTCTTCATATAGATACTACAGAAAGAAAATCATAATCTTTGCAGTGGGATGCTTGAACTCCTCAGACAGCGGTATCTCCATGTAACCATACGTGATAAACAAACAGCCAACAAACACACTTCTGTAGATTTTACTACCTCCGGAGCAGACTATATTTCTATAAAAAACCACGGGTTTAGGCTTCATGTGTCAAGTTTTGCATCAAATACACCCCTTTTACAGCCACAGCGCTGACAGGAAAAACCACCCCCACCCCCCATTTAAAAACCAGATTCCTCACCCACTGCAGACACACGTGTGGGTGTCCCACGTCGTAACGTCACAATTTCCTCTGTATCTTCGCAACAGAGCACTGCCTGGGCCTGCGGGGAGAGGAGGCTGCATGCCACGGCCCTTTCACGCTCCCACCTGTGGGGAGAAGCACCTCGCCGTGGGGTGAGACCTCCTGACGGGAGAGACCCACTGAGGGGGTATCCACTGTGGGGGAGAGACTCTCCGAGGGGAGAGACCTGCTGAGGGGATACCCACCGTGGGCTAGACTTGCTGAGGGGAGACCTGCTGAGGGAAGAGACCTGTTGAGGGGATAGACCCGCTGAGGGGATACCCACCATGGGGGGGTCCCGCTGAGGGGAGAGGCCCGCTGAGGGGATACCCGCCATGGGGGGGTCCCGCTGAGGGGAGAGGCCCGCTGAGGGGATATCCACTGGGAGAGAGACCCCACTGAGATGAGACCCACTGTGGGAATATACCGTGGGGGAGACCCGCTGAGGAGAGCACAACCGATACCTCAGCTCTGGCCCCTGATGCCCCCCGGATGAGCGGCTGCAGCCCGGGGCATCTCCAGACAGCAGAGCGGGCTGGGGGCAGTTGTGGGGGTTTGTCTGTGGCTCTCTCCGGCCCCTGGCGGGGCACGAAGGAGGGCATGCGCGACACCTTACTTCAGGGACATGAAAGCCCGGTCCGACTCCCCAGCCTACCGACGCCTCCTCAGCTCCCCGTCGGCGGGAGGCGACGAAGCGGCGGCCACCCCGGTCCCCAGCGCCCCGGGCCGGCGGGGCAGGCGCGGGGCCGTGGAGCGAGCAGCAGCGCCGCCTGGCGGGCAGGGCGGCCGCGGCGGGGAGCGCAGGGAGGGGGCGGCCGGGGCGCAGGGGGCGGCGGCGCGGCCCTTCCATCCCGCCCGCCCGCCCGGGCCTGTCTGAGTTCGTGTCCCCCCCGCCCGTCTCCCCGAGCCTGACTCCGTCTGTCTGCAGCGCGGCCGGCAGCTGCCGTTACAGATACGGTGCCGGCGGGCCGGGGAGAGCGCGGAAACACCTGTTTCCAACATGGGGAAGGTGGGGAGGGAGCCCAACGGCGGGGCCGGGCAGCGCCGCTCGCCCTCCCTCACCTCCCGCCGCCTGTAAACCCAGCCGTAAAGCCCGCGGGATCGCTTTTCAAAAAGATCGCTTTCAATTTTTACACATTCATCTGAAAAACGCGTCTCGAGCCCTCTCCTCACGTGTTATTTTTTCCACCGTGTCCGTTCGGGGTGGGGGGGGGATGGGGGGGCACGGCCGGGGCTGGGGCGGCGGCGGCCCTGACAGACCCGGCGGCCCTGACAGACACGGCCCGACCCGCCGACTCCGTGCCGGCTCTGGGGGGACGCGGCTGCGGGGGGACGCCCGCCGAGGAGGGACGGGAGGGGGCCGGAGGCTGCCGGCGGTGCGGGGCAGCCGGGGCGGGAGCGGCGAGGGCCGGCCGCGCCGCGCTGCATCCCCGGGTGCGTGCGGGGGCTCCATGATTTCATCGGCGGCTTCGCGGGGACCTGCCAAGAGCTGTTATGCCTCACTGCGATGTGTAGCTTTTTCCTGCCATTTTTTTCATAATAAAAGAGGGAGTGAAGCTGGCTTTTTTTTTTGAAAGGAAAAAAAAAAAGCCAAATGGATCAGAGAAGAAGGGGAAAAAAAAAAAAGCAATAGCCAAAGGGGATGCCAGTGAGGTGTGGCTTGCATTTAAATATCCAATATGTCAATGTAAGGGGAGTGTGTACGTATATAAAGTGCAGTTTGCATCCGACCGCGGGACACATCCAGCTATGGGAGGCGCGGGGAGCGCGGGGCCGGGCCGGGGCCGGCAGCGCGGGGCCGGGCGGCCGCAGCCCGCGCTCTGAGGGGCCGCTCCGCTCCGCTCCGCGCCGCGCCCGCCCGCGGGCCGCGGCCCCATGGCAGAGGTGGGCGGCTTCCTGGGCGCGCTGGACCCCGACCTGCACGGTTTCCCCCCCGCGCTGGGCGGCGGGCTGCCCCTCGCCGACTCCCCCGGCTTCCTCAACGAGCGCCTGGGGCAGATCGAGGGGCGGCTGCAGCGGGGCTCTCCCACCGACTTCGCTCACCTCAAGGGCATCCTGCGGCGGCGGCAGCTCTACTGCCGCACCGGCTTCCACCTGGAGATCTTCCCCAACGGCACGGTGCACGGCACCCGGCAGGACCACAGCCGCTTCGGTAAGGGGCGCGGCGGGGGCGGCCGGGCCGGGCCGGGCCGCCGCGGCTGGGTGGGTGCCCGGCCGGGCCGGGAGCAGGTGCCCCGCGTACAGAACTAATTACCCCGCTAATATAAATCATCCCGGGACGGATATAATTAGGCTCCTAAACAAATGCGCTCACTCCCCAGCAATGCGGGAGTTTTTATTTCCAATTTCCTACTCTCCCGGCGCTCAGCCCTTCTGCAGGTGCACAAAAACGTGCCTCAGCAGGGGGGAAAAAAAAAAAAATTAAAAAAAATTTTAAAAAGAAAATAAAAAAGGGGGGGTGGCTAGCTCTAGCTGTGCCTCTGAAGTTAGTGGTGAGGGAGGCAAAAGAAAGGAGGGAGCACGTTGGAAAAAGAAATTCCTAGCTTTTTTTTTTGCCCTTTTTTTTTTTTTTTTTGGCCTCCGCACATATTTGTGAGCTGATTTCTTTTACTTGCATGAATTTCATTAGAAGAGCGTTTCCCCAAAGCGGGCAGGGATCGGTTGGCTGGATGGGTGTCAGAAGCTGGGTTTGGGGAGGTTGTTGGAAAGGAAAGGGGAAGCTGAAGGGGGAAAAACGCTTAGGGGACCTCAGACAGAAAGGAGAAGATGGAACAATAGGCAGAGCACCGTGGATTTACCTTGCCGCCCGGGATACAGCTGGAAGACTGCAGCGCCTGTATCAGTGTCACACAAGAGCAGGGATCTCTAATGAGACTCTATGTAATCTTCAAAAAATGCATCCCAAGCCACAGGCGAAGTACAGTAAGTTTGAGCACAGCTAAGAAAAATTCCCGCTACTTCAGCATCTAGTGCAGGTGTCTGTGTAAGCTATCAACAAGTCCCATGCCAGTGATCTCAGCTATGTTGTCAACAGGTTGCAAGAAGTGCTCGCAAGACTTTTTATAGTTTTCATGGGATTTAACTCCTCAGTGAAAGCAATTCTTTTTTTTGCCTTTACTTGTTTGCAACCAGTCCTTTCTGATACTTCAGGAACGCCGCTGCTGTTGTTGGTAGTTTAAAGCAGGTTTTTGGAACAATTGGAGAAGCTTATCTCCATACTGCGCTTTCCATAAACACCAGGTGTGTGCATAGCATGTGCCTGCCTAAATCAACAAGAAAGTCATAACCCGCAGGTCAGAGTCAGGTACTAATAGGCTTGTGGGGCAAGCATTCTTAAAAGACGTGTCTTTCAGGAGGTAATTAAGCTTTTCATGCTGCAATAGGTGATGGGTTTCCACGTTAAAAGAAACTGAAAGCAAACCCATTGCATCTGTTTGGTTTTAGTTCAATCTGCCACGTAGTATTTCTATCAGTTCTTTTTACTTATCTTTATACAAGTAAACGGCCAGTTTCAAATGGCAGCATTTGTCTCAGTTCCATTTTTTTATAAAGATTGAGTAAAATGAGTGTATTTCCAAACACACTTTGGAAAAACGCGTTAAATGAGCTAAAACTTTTCATGAATTTTGCACGCTTAAGCTTAAGTCACACAGTGCGTTCAATAAATCGAAACACTGGCATTCCCTAAGTGTTTTAGCAGTCAGCATCCAGCTACGTAAACTAGACCAGACTTCAGATATAAAATATTATAGTTTTCTGCTTCAGGGTTTTCCCAGAGGCAGTGTAAAATAAATAGTTATTTGTTGTAATTGCAAGACAAAGCCCCAGAGGATTAGGCTGGAATCCTCGTGTTCAGATAAAGTTGGACTAAACCTCGCTTCAGCAGAGACTCAAAGCAATAACGTATTGGCACACAGTATTCACCATCTGCATTCAGTAGCCATGAATATTTAAATTCCAGTGTTACTGGTATGGTTCGTATTAGGATGTCATGTATCAATGCATTCCTAAATTTTGCATGCAGCAGTCAGAAAGCAGTAACTTATTACAGAAATAGGCAGCCTGAGCGATTCTGGGGAGCTACAAAACCGTGGTGAGGGATACAGAGCTAGACGAGGGTTTCAGGGTAGCAGTTTAAAGCTGCCTAAATCTAGGGGCATCTGGGGAAATACTTGGAAATCCACTATGGTGGTTTGGTGGCTCAAGCCCACACGGCTGGAAGGTGCTCCCTGATTATCATGAGCAGATAATTAATGTGCTCCGTGGATGGCCGCGACACCGCAGCAGAGGCACGCGTCCAGCTGCAGATGGGATGTAGGGTGGAACTGGACTTTGCATCCCCATCTCTTAATACTGGAAGGGGTTCAGGAAAAGACGGACAGTATCTGCACCCTCCCATGCGCAGCCATCCCAAAAGTTACCAGATGTTCAAGACATCCAAGTCTTCCAGAGAAGAAAATAAAGAGCCAAAGCCCTGGTGATGCAGAACAGAGTACCAAGGTCCTAACGGCGAGGGCTAAGGGAGGGATTCTTTTGTGCCACAGCATTCAGGGGATGTGCCCGCAGGGAGGTAGCAGCATCGTCTACCCACACTGCCTGAGCAACCACAGTAACTATCCCCTCTCGTCTGTCGAGGACTGGAGCGTTCCTAAATAACACCTGTCTTCTGGAATGTGATATTTTATACTTGTAAAAATACAGATTCATGCAAGAACAATGGGGCGCAGCTTATTTTTCCTAGAGGAGGCTTAATGCAAAATTTGGTGAAGCCCTCCAGGATCGTTGGAAGAAAGCTCATTCTTACAGTAGAGAAGTGCCCAGATCTGCTTTCTGAACTGGCAGCTCTGCCTCCGTCATCCCAGAAAGAATAAAGTGTCTTCAAAAATGTATCTGTTCTCACTGCATCTGCTAAGAACCTTCCTGTACAGAGAGATAAAGGACAGTCAAAATCCGGAGGGGGTTTGGACTGACATTAGTGCCCCTATGAGAATCCTTCTGAGAATGAAACCGAGATAAATTTGCCAGGAAAATCCCTGCCGGGAGGAATTGCTCCTTTTCTGCCTCGTGTCTGTTTTACAGCAGCATTAAACAAATGACACCAAGGGTGCTACTCTTAACGGCGAGCGAGGAGAGAAAAAGGCCTTGAGTTTGTACTGCAGACTAATAAAGGCAGCAAATGAAGCTCTTCTCGGGTACGAACCTGCTAATGGATCTGTACCACAGTCTCCTAGAGAAGCTGATGAAACCTCCAGAGAAAGTTTTGCTGTAGGTTTTGACATTCAGACCGTAGTGCACCTGTTGCTGAACAGTTGTTGAGGTTTTTAGCCGAAGCTTTAGGTTTGTAGCCATTAATACAACATCTGATGTTTCTGTACCCCTGCTCCTGAATATAGTCCTGTAAGAAGAGACAGGTGCAAGGAGCTGAATTGTTCTTTGAGGGATGGTTTAGAGTAAGGCGAGAGTGTGCGGGTCCGGCCATGGCAAAGCTCGGGAGATTATTCAGTGCTTTGGTGGTAAATGAATCCAGTCGGAGTCTTAATCAAATCTCTCCAAATATTACCTAGAAAGGCTCAAGGAACAAACAGAATGAATAATCACAGCACAAAAAAAGAGGCAAATGCTGTGGGAAAGAAAAAAGAAAAAAGAAAAAAAAAAAAAAAGAAAAAAAAAAGGCATGTTCTACCACAAAAACACACCGCTACAATTGGAAAGAAAATTCTTGAGCTGGCCCCAGTGGCCGCTCCCTGCGCTGCTAGAGATCAGATGTACGAAGCTGCAATTTTGTCTAGCAATTGGAGTGAGTTAAGGACAGGATGGATATCCGCCCACATTTTTTCAGCCTTCACTCTGTCTCCTGACTTTTGTGGGTTTAAGTTACGTTCTTAATGCTATTTCAACATTCTTCCGTGCACGTCTCTAAGTGCCACTCAAAGATCAGAAAAGGGGAATATTGCAGGGGACGTTGTCAGAAGAGATTGTCACAGGCACACCTTGAGGAAATTTCATTTGCAAAACCAGCAAGTATTCACCCGATCTGCACCAGATGAGGGGTGTCTCACCCACCCGCTCCGAGAGGGAAGACTCTAATGCTGCTCCTGGGTTGCTCCTTACCAGGTCTTTGGAGACCTGGGTTCGTGTACCACGTACAGAGCGTGCTGGTGGGTATACTCAAGAAAAGCTCTCCGTTTCCCTGCCTCAGACATCCCTCAGTTTCTAAATGGGACCAGCAGCATTTTCCTGCTTCCCAGTGTTATCCCACTGGGATAACACCAGGGGTGACAGAAGACAAATAAAAAAAATATGCTGGTGCTGAGGACTGTGTTTGTACCTGTGGAAGGTCCATCTACTGCTCTCCAGTTATCAGATATTTTTCACTGAACATCCACTTGTCTCCAGCCTGGGAAAGACTCCCCCATTTCTGGGTATCCCTGTACTCCTTTCCCACTGTATTACTTTTTACACTCTCTCTAGTGTTGTCAATCTTCCTTCACTCCCTTCTTTTCAAACAGTGGCTGTCGTCACTTCTGTCCTGCAGATGGGAAAACGGAAGCATGCAGCAGTTCAGTAACTCCCTCCACGTGTCTGAACTGGTGGGTAGCGGAGGCAGACGACCACCCCTCATCCTACACCTCTTCCCTCCCTGTTTGTGCTTCTTTTCAGATAAGAAACCACAATAACTACCGGGGAGTGAGCAGAGCAGAGCCAGGGTCCTGGTTTGCCTGCCTGGCTTGGGAAGGCTGCCTTCCCTGCCTGCGCTGCCTGCTCCTGGCGTTTCTGAAGGCGATACGTGTCTCCAGGCTGGGGTGTGTAGCTGGGCATCTTTCAGCCTGGAAAATGTCTGCACTGGTCCATAAAGCATGTTTTCTGTCGTTTGCTTCCCTGTTTGTCTCGAGGAATTGCTGCTCCCAAGCCCGTATTTCATCTCCCCCCCTCCCCCAGCACCCGCTGGCTGCAGGGAGGGCTGGATTCGATGCACAAGCCCCAGAGTAGGCAGGGCAAAAGGAGGACAAAAAGTCGGGTATGAGGTAGGAAGACTAATTCTTGCACCCAGCTTAGCCGCCAGCATCTGACTGATGAGTCTGCGTTGAGCGAAGGGGGACAGAGGTGTCCATCGCCATCTGGTCTGCCCTATATTTAGGGGGTGATGCAGTTATCGTCTGAGAGTTATCGCATCCACGCCTGGCTGAGCAGAAGACACATGCCCCAAGCTGAGGGTGACCGGGAGCTGCGACTGCCGCTGAAGGCAGCTGGCTCAGGTGGCCGCTCGTCACGCGGTGGTTTTAGACTCAAAGCATACTTTTAAGAGGAGCTCTGGGAAGTAACCTGATCAGAGCAGCGATTGCTCGGGACTGGATGTTTTGGGAGCTATATTAAGAGACCTGGAGCCACGCTAAAGGTTAGAGCAACTTTGTCCTCCTGTCAATGGAGACGTCTTGTCCAGTCATTAGACGGGATGGTGAAAACCCTCTTCCTTCCTCTGCTAATTAATTCAGCACTGGACACGGGCAAAGACTGCCTCTGACCCCTGGCTAGGGAGCGTGTGATATCCAGGGTCTAACACAGTCCCACTAACGCCTTCAGGAGGTTTTCCTGTGAAGTCTGAAGGTCTCCACCACTTGTGATGTTGGCTTTGTTGACACCAGTTAAAAAGGCACCTACTTGGGGGCTGTTTGTTTTTTAAGTGCTTCACCAAGGGTTCTCCTATTACAAGTCTTTCCTCCAACAAAACAGCTGCCGTCCCCCTTACCGGCAGTGCGGGTGCAGCAGGCAGCGTGGCAGACCCCACTAATTTCTTTGCCCCTCGTTATTCAAAGTATCTGACACCATCGTTGTAGGCTGAAGCCCACAGGTAAAACAGTTGCTCTTGCAGGGCCGGGGATGGCTAGGACAGACGCTGCTGGACCAGGAAGGAGCTGGCACGAGGCTGGGGCAGGCAGCAGGACGTACGGGGCAGGAGGGAGTTTCTGGCAGTAACGGTGCCAGGGGGTGACGGAGGAAGGACTGGCAGCTCCCCGGCTCCAAAGGCTGCAGAGGAAGATGCATTTCTACCTGTGTATATTTGAAGTTGGATTTTACCCCTGTGGCATGTGTATACATTTGGGGGCAGCAAGTACCTCACTGGAGTGCCAGCATGAAGACGGCCCTCACAGACATCTCTTCTAGTGCTTTTTACTTATTTTTATTGAACTCATCACTGTAAAACATGTGGGACTGTCATCTCAAACCAGAAGCCCCATGGTGACAAAAATCACTCTCCTTTTGGTGAAGAATAAAACCCAGCATGGTAACAGCCTTCTGAAATTTCTAGTGGGCCAGGCACAAGTTTCTACATCTGTCATCTTGGTGATAATTAGGAAAAAAAACCCCAAAAACCAAACCAACAAAACCTAGCAGACCTTTTCTCATTAGCAAAGGTAATTCCTCTTGGGCAAGTCAAATTTGCAATGCTGGGGAGAAGCCTAGAGTGGCATTCAGAAGATTGCACATATATGGGACTATAGATTTAAGAACTGGGCCGTTATAAATAAGAAAAACGGGGTCTGTAAGGAAGCTCTGCAAAGGTTGGGAAAGGCTGGTTCGCGTTAATCACTGGAGCCTGGTGTCGGTTTTATTCTCTGTATGATTTGGACTTCTTTTCTGTTTTAGGGATTTTGGAATTTATTAGCCTGGCAGTGGGGCTGGTGAGCATCCGTGGGGTGGACTCAGGACTCTACCTCGGCATGAATGAGAGGGGCGAGCTGTATGGGTCGGTAAGTTTAAGGGTTTGTGCTGATCACAACACTATATAACATACACAGCAATACAGGCTGCGGGGCCTCATCGGTGTCACGAGCTGTGTCTGTCGCAGGCCTCCAAAGTCTTTGGGCTGCCACATACCTCCATCCTACCACAAATGATATATATGAAATAGGGTTGTGGAGGGAGGACACACTCGTGCGGCGAGAGCCCGCGGTGGTGCCCAGTCCCCGGACACTGCTTGGGGAGCTGGGGGGCTTATCGAGGCTTTGCCTTTCAGAAACGGCGCGGCAACGGTCAACTAAAGGCAGAACGGAAATTTAGCATAAAACCCGGGGCTGCTTGTGTGTTTTCATTGCCTGAGTAACACATCAACTTTATTCTCCACGTGATCAGGATCTGCACCTATCTGCAGATTTTGCATTTAGATTATAGCTCTTTAACTAACGGAAGCTGAAGTTGTGGTCTGAGTGTTATTTTATTGTAACATTCTCTACAACTCCTTTTAGGAGTTTAGGGGAGTTGCTTGTAATTTTCTAGAAGTGCCCCTTTCAGACTAAAATTTTCTGTGTTTTGCCAAAACCCAAGTGTAAACTCCTTGTTAGTTTTTCACTCCACACAAACACCCGAATACCTATAAACTGATCGTAACATCACCTACAGCAGATTCTGCCTCATCCTGTGCTGCTGTAGGACAGAGAAAGCAGAAGACCCCCCCGTTTCCAGTCCAGGCTCAGGTTTCTAGTGGCAGCTTGTGAGTTTGTCGTTTGCTCCCTTGGTCTGGGCCATGCCCGCAGAGCGGTGGCTGGCGGGTTGCACTGCCGCAGCCGGGACCAGCTCAGGTCCACCTTGCTGCTTTTCTGCCCAACGTTACTGAACCTGCACCACCCTGTAAACTGCACGCTGAACACGGGCAGGTGCTCTGACGAGCCAGCCCCAAAAAGAGGGTGTACGTCAGGGTTTTGCTGAATGAAACACCCGCACACGGAGTGAACGCTTCTGCAAAGCTCAGCCGGGACTGCGGGGAAGGGGTGCTGTGAAGAGCTTTGGCATCACAGGTAAAGTCTCCAGCAACCTGAAGAGAGCCGAGCTCTCCTCTGCTTCTTTCTTTTTAATTAAGTGTTAAGACTTGCAGTCAAAATGTCACGCCTTAACAACTGGGCAGAGGTGCTTCCTACAGGTTAATTTAACTCAATTCCTAATTATTTAACTCAACGCAATATAAAATAGTTATTTCTAGTTAGCTAGAGGAATCACTTCTATTTTGAAAAATTAATTGCATTCTAGATAGCCATTTTTTAGTTTCCTTTTCTGTAGCTGCTGCACTTCATTGTGCTTTTTCTTCAGATGCCCCATTGCCTTTAATTCAACCCATCACCTGTGTGTGATTTTTTAAAATGCCTCTTTCAAGCTCACAACACTACCCTATCTGAGGATACTGGTTTTTAAGGATGGATCACAGTAAATTTAAAATGAAATAAAATAAACCAGTTTTAAACCAAAGTGGAAGGCACATACTTCCTCTAACCGAATCAGATCCATCTCATCGTGTAGAAAGTTAAACTTGTGTACTCTGCTTGTAGAGAAACCTTCAGAAAACCTTTGCTTAGCGAACAGTAACAGTAAACTATGAGTTTCATCATCTTTTCTTCTCCCATTCCCATCTGAGATTGCCACAGATCCTTTCACTATTTAAGATGCAGTTACTGATGTTTATATGAGATAATCAAATACTGGCATGCACCGACAACTGTTCTTTTTCCACTTCATTTCTGTAATAACATCTACCCTAAACAAAAGTTAAATGCGGAGACAGCGGTTAAATTACAAATCTGCAAGGCAGATAAAAAGTAAAATCACCAGGATTCCATAAAACACAAAAAATCTTAAAGCACGCTTCAGAAAGCAGGGCTGGAGCCTACACCCGCGCAGCAGCACCTCTCCCGTCAAACCCCAAGGCCGCTCAGCAGCTCCTGGAGTCGCAGCTTTTACTCGTGCCTGCTGCAAAGGAGGACAGAAGCCTGCCTCTTGCCTTCTGTGCTTTCAAACCCTGCAGCTCTGATTAGGAATCAACAGTTTCATGATAGGTTAATTGCATTTTGGGGCCTGTGTTCATGTTACGACACAGAAACAAAAATAGGATAAGGTCTTACAACACTTCATCTGGAAACAGAGTTGACCTGAAGACATAATCATGGGAGTTTTCTCTCTGTCGTTGCATCTTGTGCACCAGACAATAACTGACCGGACGCAGCAGGGACGCAGTCAAACCACTGATCCAAACTGTGCACAAGTCACGAGCCAGGTCCCCAAATAGCCCTGGCGTTTTAAAATCTGGATACGTGGGCTGTACAATGATGGCTTTTCGAAATCGAAAGCCACTACAGTATTCTTAATTAAAGGTCCATAAAACAGTGCCTAACAACAGCATTAGCATTACAATGGTATTTTAGGAGATTACAGCACAGCGGTATTTTTAAATTTTCAGCAAGTTTATTATTTCCCTCTGTGCCAGTTGTGCCTGATCTGTGCGTTGATACAGCCAGAGCCAGCCATCCCCGCAGCGACACGTGGAGTCCCCTCGGGACAGACGGCTTTTCTGCCTGTCGCCGTTAACCTTGTGCCAACGTTTCTGTTAAGCTTTCCACCGATTTCAGAAACGCAACTAATACTTAGAGCAGCAAAACTCGCAGGCAGCACCTTGCACGCTGCCTGTACGGCGTCGGGCTCAGTGGGGACATCCCGGGGCTTGGCAAGAAATAAGCCGCACCTTGCAGAGTCACCCCCGACTCTCCAAACATTTTACACAGCCACTGTACCTCCAAACAGCCCCGTGAAGAGCAGGTAAGCTGGGGCAAAGCAGCAGCGCACGAGTTCAGCCGGTCAGCGGTTTCCAGCATATTCCGAGTAGATGGCATCCTAGGGGAAGAAAAAAAAAGTCTATTTATTGACAGATCTGGGAAGAGAAACCCACGGTTCCCAGTTCCCCAGGTCTCAGATGGCAAGGGCTGTGGCGTAGGCTTTTGGAGGGCTCACGACTCACCTCGGGGTTTATTTAATTAGCAGCAAAACATTCAAAACAGGTTCTGAGCGCAGGTGAGCTCCTGGATCGTATTACAAAACATCTACTGCAGGCAATAACATTCACTTAGCACTCTGTACGCCGTAGGTAAGACGCATTCCCTACCCGAATAGTTTACAGCGTAGGTACAGTGTTTGTAATATTATAGCATCCTACGGTTGCAGACTGCCTTTCATCTGAAAGGACTCCCACGTCCCCCCCGGCAATTCCCCCGTGGGATGGGAGGGGATGGCGGGTCCCTCTGCGACACAGCGCGGCGGTGCTGCCAAAGCCACCCACGTCCTCGCGGGGCAGGGGGCCGGCCCCGCTCCTCGCTGCGGCCGGGCACGTCCCGGTGGCTGGCACGGGGGAGATGGGAGGGAGAGGGAAGGAGCGACGGGCATGAACCGAAAAGCCACCATTGAACGGCCGCTGCCAACAGCCCCCGGTTGTAAGGGTTGGAGGGAAGGGCTGGTTGCGGCCACGGTGACACCATCCGTCCCCTGGCCCAGTGCGGGATGCACGGGCCGTGGGCCGGCACAGGCTCATCACATCACCTATCGCTGCCGTAAATCTTCCCCGGGGTTAGACATCCTCGGAGCGCTGCTCCCCATCCAGACCTCCCGGGTCTTGTTATGGCCTCACATCACAGCTATCTGGCGCTTCAGAAGATGAAAGGCCTGAGGAATGCTTTCATTCGCATTGCAGTGTATACTACGATGTGCCTTGAACTTTCAAAGCGGTGCTCGCTCCTGTTTACGCCCTTCAGATGCGCTGCCCGCTGCTTCTCCCGGCGTTGCCTCTCACCTAAGAGAGCGTTTTTGGTTTTCGGTGTGTGTGCGGTACCGGTGGATGGGGCTGCTACGGGGGGACGTGGCTGCGGGCGGGCGGCCCTCTGCGCAGGACACGGCCCCGCCAGGCGGCACGGCCGCCCCAGCAAGCTCCGGACTCCCCCCCCATCACAGAGACCTGGCTGTCGGGTTTCGAGTTTTGCTATGGCCCTGTTTTATTTTTTTAGGGGGCACCTTTGCAAAATGCACACCCACCTTCTCCTCCTCCTTTTGTCTCCTTCCTCCTCCAACTTCAGAGGTCTTTGGGTCCCGGCTTGTACCACTTGTGCCCGTTCCCAGCTCTCACCCAGGGGAAACGTCGCCGGCAGCGCAGTCCTCGCGCTCAGGGGAGCCAGGAGGTAGTAGCTAGGAAAATTAGAGGAAAATAAAGTGAAGGAAGGAGGAAAAGATTTCCTTTTTTTAATTTTTGACACAAATGTCTTTTTCTTCCCCTCCCGCCTCCGCCCCAACGCAGAAGAAGCTCACACGGGAGTGCGTTTTCCGAGAGCAGTTTGAAGAGAACTGGTACAACACATACGCCTCCACCCTCTACAAGCATCCCGACTCGGAGAGGCATTACTACGTGGCTCTGAACAAGGACGGCTCCCCCCGAGAGGGGTACAGGACTAAGAGACATCAGAAATTCACTCATTTTCTACCCAGGCCTGTGGACCCTGCCAAAATACCTGCGATGTACAGAGACCTCTTCCACTACAGGTGATGTTTCCTGCAGCTGCCCCATCAGTGTACATACTTGGGCTCCCAAGCTTTTTCCCAGAGCACTATGTTAATAGTCATTCCATCATTCCTGTAAGCGTAGATGACATAGGAAAGCACTTACGTTGAATTCAGACACTGCTGTTCCTCCTTGTTTCAAGCGTATATCGAACCTGGGTTATTTATGGGGGTGGGGGTAGGGGAAGGGAGGGAACCCTACATATAATCTTTCGTTTTCATTCACTTTCTTTACCCGGTTGCTACAAGAGAGGCCGAACATTCAATGTTACGGTTGCTTAAAGGAACAAGCAGGTGAGCAAACCTGATCACCGGGGTGGGGGGGGGAAACCTAAAAATGAAGAGAAGGAAAGAAAACTAAAGACCACAGAACTGCTGCAGATGCTGCTGCTAAGCTCGGGATGGTTACCTGCTCAGAAAAAGCCTTTCGAATGGTACCCTGCTTCAGCAGCCCGGGAGTTTGCTACATGGATGATGCGACATGGACTGGTCCTGATGCGAGGGGTTTTTCCTGCTGTTGGGGTGGGAATGGGGTGAGGAACATTATTCAGATGTAAGCATGGATACTGTGCATAAGGACAAAACTATTTATAAAATGTATATGATATTTATTTTATATATTTATTTATTTCAAAATAATTTTATTTTTAATGAGAGATGCTATGACCGGATTTTCATCAGGAAGAATAAGGTCCTACTGAAACAGGAAAAAAAAAAAAGAGTTTTAAGAGCTTATCGGCAATAAAATTGTCTTTATATTGTAGATTTCTTGCTAGCCCTTTTTTTTGGCGCTCTCTAACAATTAACGCAGTATTTCCCCATCAATATGAATATTAATACCACCTCTAAAAAGGCTTCGTATGGTAAAGATAAATTACCTAAACCCCAAACTCTTGTACAAGGATGACATCAAATTATACCTGGAACAGACCTTGGAAGCGTGACCCTACTGAAATGACCGGCTGGGTGTCCAATGAACCATAATTTCCAAGAACCGCAACTCCAGCCCTCTTCTTTCCTTTGATACGGGCAAAATAGGTCCTCGGGCGATTCCAAGCACCAGGCACGGCTCAGCGTTCGTAGCCGTCGGATGGGATTGCCCCAGAACGTGCGTCACCGTCGCTGCGAAGGGAGGAACCTCGTGGGCACGGTCGGCATCCTCGGGCTCTCCCTCGCCTCTGTGGCCCCGGGAGCCTGGGAAGCGCCGGCGCAGCTCTCGGCAAGAGTCGTCGGCAGCTGAGACGCTTCGGCGCGTGACGCAGCTGCTGTGGATTAACTGTCCTGCCGAAAATCAAGCGGAGAAACATTTGGAGCATCTGCTGAGTGTTTGGATGGACCCATCATTCCTGCAATAAAACCACCGCATCTCACACGAGACTTACCTGAAGCCTCATGGAAAATCAGTGAAGAAAAAGCAGAAAGCAACAAAAGCAATTTAAAAAAACGCTCATTTTTAAGCAATTACCGTGGATGAAGATCATCCCTGCAGGGAGTGCTTGGACGTTCATGACCGCGTGGCATTTTGCTCTGCAGAAGCCGCCTGGTCGTGCAGTCCCATCGCCCTTCTCTGCCCCGGGGCAGCTCCTGCCTCCCACTGGGCTCAGCCCAACCTGCCAGCGTTTTGGCAGCCCTGAGCCAGCCCCGCGTTTCCACCTGCTGCCGGCGCTGTGCCGGAGAGCCGCGGCCCTTCTCCAGTCAGGCCGGCTGGGCTGGGGACGCTGACGGTGGAGGCTTTGCTCTGAGCTCACCCCGGCAGCCAGCACAGGCCCTCGGTGACACTCGGGCCACGCGTCTGCCCTCGCTGCCTGCTCGGGGTGTCGCAAAACTGCAGGGGAAGCTTCCAGGAACGATCCCGGTTTATTTTTTGTCCCCTATGATCAGGAGAGAGGGGTTTTAGCACATGGCGGGAGCAGGAGCGTGTTGTTACACAGGCACTTTGCAGCATGGATGAGAACTTGGTATGAAATGTGGTTCTCTGGAGCATGCAAAAATACGTACAAATACAGATGTAGTGGCTTTGCGTTGGGGTTTTCCGTATCACAATTGCATTTTTCACAGTATTGTTTCTCAGCCTCCCCCTTGCAAAACAGTCGAGGTAAAATCTCAGCTCCTTCAGCTTCAGTTCATGAATTCCCAGGACGATTTCACTGACCTAGGGACGATCCGCACCAGGTTCTTCACGAGAGCGGAGCGGCCGCCCTGGTGCCCAGCTCTGCCGCCGGCCATCTCTTGCCCTCTGCGCCACCTCCCATGTCCCTTCGCTGTCCCAACGGCTCCCGCGCCGGCCGCAGCAGCCACCAGACGACGGGCTGCGGATCACACCGAGGAGATTACAGGAGCTTTACCTTGAATGATCCAGACATGAAGGAATTTAATCCTGTGTTTGAAATAAAAAGTGTTTATTTACCTTCTTCCTCTGAGTCACTGCTGAAATATCTCATCCTCAGCCGCCATGTCGGGAGCACGATCGCTCAAGAAAAGTGTCCCAAAACGTACTTTTGACCTTCCCCCATGTGAAGAGAAATCCCTCAGACCTCAGGCTTTGCTCTGCTCCCCAGGACGGTCCTGGCTCCCTCTAGCCAGGGCTTTCCATTGCACTTGAAGATCGATGTAGCGGTTAAGATCCTGCTCCTCTTCTTTCAAATGAAGGTCAAAACGTGATCAACACCAAGTACGTTTTTCACCAACTCGAAAGGGAGCTGATTTGGCCTGTGGGGGCAACGCGATGGACTCGTTCGTCCGATAGCCGACTTGACGAGCTGCCTCGGCAGAGCCTCCAGCGAAGGGACGCGCAGGTGCGAGGGATGGTGTAAAACACCTTCTCAGGATCTGGGTTCAAAAAACCAATACTTGCAAACAACAAAATGCACAAAGAATTTACTGGAAACCCCTTGGTAAAGGTTGGTGTCATCTCCCATGTGGGACATTCTTTAAAGGGGGAATTCAGCATCGCTAAATCCCACCTGAATAGGTGCTTTCAGCAGGAATTTACTGGGTTTGGTTCTGGTTCAACAAAATACTTAAAGGTACAAGTAATCCGACTGACCTGGGAGCTTAACAGCAGCAGAATTAACACCCGCAGACTTTGGCTGCATTTTGTGTGGCGCGGGGAGCGGTCAGCGACGTGCAGCGGGTGTTTTCACGTGGACGCGCTCACCTCTCCGGCCCGGCCCCGCGGCGGAGCGGGCTGTCACCTTGTCCAGCCGTTGCCCCACCAGCTGCCGCTCTGCCCGGCGAACGCCAACTGGAGACGCCGACTGCTCCGTTGGCTCGGGGGCTTTTACAGGGCTGGCAGATGGACCCGGCAGCCGGGGCAGCGTACGGGGCCTCGGCCCAGGCCCGTCTGTGCCGGCGGTGGCAGACGGGCCCCAGGGGCTCCCCCGCTCCTGCTAGGAAAGTTTTAGAGGAAAATCTGTTTGTGATGCTTCAACCTGAGAGACTCTCTCCTAAATTAGCAAAAGGAGATGCCAACGTATGTTTGGGATCTCAGCTCATAACGTCTCTGTCCGCTTCAAAGTTACAACGGCCAGCTGAAAAAGCTCTCCCAAAGGGAAGGCAAAGGCTGCGGTCCTGCAGAAACCTCGCTGCGCCCTTCACCCCCCAGTGCTGTTTTACACACAAAAAGCCGTGGGTCTGAAAACACCACAGTAAACAGGACAAAAGGCATCGCTTTCAACCCTTCTCCTTCCACCCAAGAGGGGTGGGCATGTTGTAAGGGAAACATTATCCTGAGAACAGCTGTGCAAAGCAGGAGGGAGGTCGGCGGCAAAGAGGTGGGCAATTTCTCGAGTCTCGCTACAGCGGAGTGCAGAAACGGAGGGAAACCCTCTGCGTGAAGCCAACGCGGTGCTGAGCACATCACAGCGCCAACCCAGCAAAAGCATCCGTCTCCCCAGCTTTGGCGCGTGATCCGAGGCACGGGGACGGTCTCGGAGGGGACTGAGGAGACAGACCTACAAGTGGCGATACACACGTGGCCTCAGGGACGTCCCCACAGAGACCCCGCTGCCTGCGGGGAGCTCTCCTGGTGGGACAGGTGGCTCAGGGCTCCTTTCTCTGTGGGGGGGAAGGAGTGGAGGCCCCAGGGACTTACCTCCCCTGGAGAACGCGATGGAGAGCCCGAAACTGCAGAAGGAAACCAGAAACTTGGCGCCGAAAGGCAGGGAAGGTGCCCTTCGGGTGAGGTGCTGGCCCACCTGGCAGTACCTCCAGAGAGATGCGTCGCAGCTGCCGGACCATGGCTGAGATGTTCCCGAAAGGGCACCCAGGGACGGAGCATCCCCGAAGGAGAAGGGCTGAAATTCTTGTCGATGGTGAGACAAGGACCTCCGCACCCCTTGGGATAGCGCTGGTGGTAGAAGAGGACCCCGGGTACCTCATCCAAAGGACGATGTCCTCTCCCGCAACCCAGCAGTTGGAGTCAGCTCGTACTCAGGGGTTTGGCTGAAAGGCCAACTATCCCGGCGCGGGGAACGGTCTGCAGGGCGAAGTCCGGCTTCGGCTCAATCCAGCAAGCTTTGTAATGATGAAGGTGCTGCGAGGAAATAAAGTGAGGTTACTGAGCGCTCCTCCTAAGCCACAGGACGTACAATACACCGAGGGCAATATTTGGGTTACCTGATATCTCAGGATCATTTATTAATCAGCAGATACAGGTAAGTTACTTCTCTGCTCTTTGGAGAACAAAACAGCGCCAAGGCCTCGCTGGAAAACCACTTGGATGGGAAACAACCTAGTGGGGCCCTGTGCCAAAAGTAATTAAGGAGCAAACACACAACGTAGGTGCAATGTGCTGCTTCTCCAGGTGCTGTAGGCACCCGGGGCAGCCATCGAAGATAAAGACACGGTCAGAAACGCAGGCACAGAGCTTAGCTCCTGGGACGGAGGTGGGACGCAGCAGGCAGCGCCACAGGAAAAGCACTTTCTGCGGCTGAAGCTCTACAAACGCAGACCCTGATCCTGCTTTTAAGGTAAAGACAAAACACACCTGCAGTCAGGAGGGGAGAACAAACAGCAAAACCCAGCACCAGGGCCTGTGATCCACGCACCGCCAGCAGCCAAAACGGCAGCGTAAAGTGGAATTGCAGAGAGGAACTTAAACCAAGAGGACTAAGTCATGCAATAGGGAGCACGAGACTTGATTATTTTTTTCCAAAGCAAGTAACCGCTTCGGAGGTGTTAAATTCTCATCATGGCAAATACCAAGGACGTAGTCTTGTACCTGCGCTGGCTGGGTTTGAGTAAGAGACCTGCAAAGCCAACTCCACTGAGGAGTCTCAGGCTCTTCCCTCACTGTACCAGAACGTAGTTAGCACCGAGATGCCCGTGACCAAGCATGGCAGATCACCACCGAGACACTGCAAGCGCTCGCATCCGCCTGCGCTGCTGCTAACGGGCATCAGCAAGAATCCAGAAATGGGAAACACGCTTTGTGCAATTGAATTATAAAAGCAGCTGTTGTCACTGGGTTAAGCTTTGATTAACGCCCCAGGTATCAATTACCATTTCACATTCAGCATCTCAAATAGTTTTCATGTGCACCGGTCGTTGCACACAAAGCCAAGGTGGCGTTTGAGATCAGACCTCCAAAGTGGCCGAGCACAGACCCAAGGGGTGACCCCCCACCCCGTGCTCACCGTCCCCCCAGAGCCCCCCTGCCCTTCTCCAGGGCAGCGTCCCCGTTTCAGGCCTCAGCCCTTTCCCTGCACCCTCCTTTGGCCACCACCTCCCCCTAAGCCACCTCCTCACCGGGCACAGCAGGTACAGGAGCTGCGACCAGATGACAAATGGCTTTCTGCACCTCTGCTGCGCAGTGGCTGCACGCACGGAGGTGGCCCAGGGCCACGCACAGAAGGACGAACCGCTCATCCCGCGTGCACACGGCAGACCGGGACCTTCTCTAGACCCTTCGCTGCAGAGCGCCCGGCCGGCGGTTGCTGGAGGAAGGTTTGTGCACGCCTCCGAGACCCAAACCATCTCCGAGGCCGCAGCTTGCTCTCAACCTTTCAACCTCTCCCGAAGACACGCTTGGGTGGAGCCCTGCTGGTGCTCTACGCTGGGATGCATGGCCAGGGTCTGTTCTACAGCACAGAGGGTGCACGTGGGGTTT
Source organism: Ciconia boyciana (assembly GCF_034638445.1). NCBI lineage: Eukaryota > Metazoa > Chordata > Aves > Ciconiiformes > Ciconiidae > Ciconia > Ciconia boyciana. The sequence continues at coordinate 21,561,006 of NC_132945.1, read as the reverse complement.
TTCAACACCTGAGCAGGTCTGGGAAGTTCAGATGCTGCATGCTTACGTGGCTGATGCTGTGACACCAGCATTTTTCCAAACATCTCCAGCTAGGAATGTTTAGGACATTTGTCCTTCCATAATGTTGAAAATTTATCCAACTCCAAAACTCTTTTTGCTTGAAGTGATGAATTTACTTTTATTTACCCTGCCCAGAGTGGTTCTGCTTTTAAGGTAAAGACAAAAAACCCCACAGGGTAAGCATTTAGCACCTGACATATCGACACGTCGCTGTTCAGCACCTGAGCACCTTGCAGGCCTGTTCTGGATGGGGGACTGGTCCCAGGACGCTCCCCAGCCCCACACGGACAGCCAACATCCAGCCTCCGCCGCATGCACGAGCCTCCCCCTGCCTTCTGTCAAAGTTTTTAATCCAGGTAAAAGTTACAGGGATATTTACAAACACGTTGCCCACGCTGCCCCTTATAGCACCATTTGGTTATTTTCACACCAGACACGATTTCTACAGCATCTGCCCTTTCTCAGCTAACGTGGCTGCAGCACTGGCCAGGAACCACCAAAAAGCATCGAGTACCAGGAACAAGCGTAGGGGCAGGTTTAAAACACAGTTGTCACGTGATTTTCTTCTGTGTAGGAAAGGGTTTTTTTGCCCAACAGGTGGGACTTAATAACTAAGAAAGAGAGAAGTACGAGGTTAAAATATGCAAGTGGGTTATTCTAATTTGACCAAGGAGAACTTCACCTCACTCTGAACCATTTATCATTGCTGGGCAACAGGTCACTCTTCATTTTTAACAGACAGATTGGCTGCAGAAGCTACTATTAATTCACATAATTTGAGAACCTGGACCACAACGAATTTCCCTAAATGAAATGAATGGCTACATCCAGTAACGTGTACCTCGCTGTAGAAAAAATGAGAGCTGCAACTCGCAGCGCAGCTCTCGAAAGACACGTTCTCAGCCGGCATCCCTGCGGAGTTCACGCTGTATTGCGAATGTAGCACAAGGCACGTTGATGTATTTTGGTCACTTTATTAAATGAGATATTAAATAGTTTAAGTTTCAACTACTAAACAGCACTTTGAATGGTGAAAACACAGATAGTATATCGTCATACTTGAATGCTTCTTCTCTTTAAAAACACATTTCCAGTCCTTATATATATTACAAAACAGCCTTATAGGAAGAGGTGACACCTTTTCTATAGTACTTCAGATATTTAATACAGAACTGAAAAGCCATCTAATAGAAACAAAGGCAAGTCTTCACAGCTGTATGATTTCAGCAGCCAAAGCTGGTTGATGGACTGAAACATTACTATACAACTGGGACAAAACATATACAATATCACGATACTAAGCAAAAACGCTTTACATCCAAAGGAATAAACAGGTTACAAAATGTGGAGAATTTAGCAGGCAAAACTGTATTACAAGCAACATTTTTATTCGTCATCTTAAGCCATTTCATCTAGTTAAAACATCTAAAACAAATATAAAAACGAGCCTTTTATTATCTTATTGATGTATGTTCTGTCTTTAAATATTTGTTAAAGCTTGATGTTATACTCAAAGCACATTGTTATGCAGCTAAAATGTCAAGTGAGAAACATGTATGCAAAGTGGTCCAAGTTTTATTTCAATGCTTATCTCGGATTTCTTCTTATGCATTAGTCTTCTGTTATCCATAGTTTTGTCCAGAATGAAAAAAAATGTGCCTTTAAATGTTGCCTAAAACTTCCACATTTAAGTCTTTGAGTTACTGTAAAACTCCATTGAACATTCCCAGGTTTGGTAGAAACTATTTCTCTTATTCACGACACGTAGGAATATCGGTGAAGAGTTGCCCAGAGTACATTTGCCTTCAAATGTTTGTCTCAAAGTCTCACATTTTGTTTCTTCTAGTGTGAACACGTCTCTTTTTGCTCCCCTCCCCCCAAATTAAATTTAACTGTAGAGCTGGCAAAGCACTAGAACTTACTGAGGTTCTTTTGTGGCATCTTGTAATAAAAGAGTCCAAGACAGCAACTTGTTAGCTGGTTTTGCAACAGATCAAACAAACTCTGTTCAGATCACAAACCAAGTTTCAATCACAAAATGAAACGTCGCGTAAGATTTGCACATTTAGATGCAAAACCCACTTGTCCATTCAGGGCAAGAACTCAAACTCCTGCAAGAAACTTTCCAGAAACCAAAACAATTTGAGTTCATGTCAGCAAGTCAGCGGAGTCCAGCAATATCTGGAGCAAACGCCTCTATCCGCTCGTTCCTCCAGAGTTCTCTGTAGTCGATACGCCATTGCCTCAAATGTTCCTGTCACTTACTTTTACCCCCAGATTATAAACTTTTTCGGGGGTGGCGAAGAATCAACCAAACTTTATTCAAAGAAAAGCCCTGTTTGTATTTAATTAGATCTTCACAAGCACAGAAAGTGTGGGTAAAGAGAGTTCTAATGATATATAATAAACCAGAAATTTCCCTCTGGTCTACATTTAAAAAAAAAAAACAACCAACAAAAAAAACCAACCGCCAAACCCAAAACAACCCCCCAAAATCAAGCTCTTTGTGTGCTAAATCATGTTTAGTACACACAAACGAAAAGGAACGGGGAGGAGTGCATAACCAAAACTCTTATCTAATAAAGGAAAAGTTATTTCACTGTTCTGGCAGCTCTGGAAGTTGCTACAGCACTTTCTTTGTATTGATTTTAAATCAGCAATGGTTCTGCCATTTTAAAGTTGCTTATATAACAGGGTTTGACCCTGGCCACCATCACTACTTTAACCCCCCAAATACCAGGAATTGAACTTTCTTGGCCCGTCTCCCATTGCCGGCAATGGGAAAAGACAGTAGCACCAGCATTAAGGAGTTAACAGAAATGTGCTTTGTATTGGACTCTGCACAGAGTAAATTAGCGTGTGAAGGAAAAACATCTCCAACTCTAAGATCACCATTTGTAATTCCATCACATAAAACCCAAAATAAAAAATGGCAGAAGACTAGGGAAGAGCAATCGCCTTCCCCAAGTCACTATTTAAGGCTGTATACACAGTTTCTATATAACTGCATGACTCAAAAGTTTCAGAGCAGTAGTATTTAAGAATATTGCACTCAATTCTGTTTCAAAGAGTATTTTCAGTTCCTGTTTCATTCAGCATAGATGATATAGTACGAGTCCAGACCTCAGTCAAAAGGAAACTAGACTATTTCTGTTATAATATTCCCACTAATATAAAGAAATGGGTAAGCAGAAAAGTATTCCATAATTTGAGGAATCAACTCTAATCAAGAACTCAGCTGTTTACAATTCACATATGGCAGACTGAAACAGACAGACCTGCAGTCCTTCCTAAGCTTCTCAAATGTGATGACGGCTTCGCAGCTACTAAAAGCAAGCATAGGAGTTTAGACAGGAAACCTGTGGAGATGCTACTGTTACGGGAGGACTTGTTTTCACTGAAAACAACTTGTTATCTCCTGTACTCAACATATGTAAGAAGATTCTAGGCAACATCACTGACAACAGGGAGAACATTATGTGCTATTTAAACAAAGCTGAAACGGCTAATATGGAACATGGCATTTAAGGGGACCAACCAAACTTTTTTTTTTTTTTTTTTTTTTACAGTTGAGTTCTGTTAAGCCATTGATTCCTAAAAAAATAAAAGTTCTTTCTCTGATTTTAACAATCCTTTAGGTTTTTAGTGCAAAATCACATTGATTTCCCTTGGGAAGGCCCTGGATTTTTGCCTCTCATTGGGGGTGGTGCTCGTTGTAATGGTGGTGGCTGCATACCGCCAGACACTGACTGATACATTCCTCTCATATCTATCTGTTGGTAGTTGGAAGGATTCATGATTAAATTTGGAGGCTTTGGCATCATGAGATGACTCATTGCTGCTTGCTGGTAAGACATCTGCTGCTGTTGCTGCTGATTGTACTGCTGCTGTAGTCTTCTGTTCATAAGTATCCTCTGAACACAACTGATTAACTGTGAAGGGAAAGTAGAGCTGTTACAACTGCATGACCCGGCTCAATGCTGCAAGTATCAAGTTCAGAGTTAAAATCAATTTGTTAGGGATAGCATGGCTGAAGGAAAAAAGCACCATTGTTATCACCATCACTAATGTGATGGTATTCACAAGCTGATTACTGTAGAAACCATTTAGTAACACCATTTAGGGCTAAGTTCTCTTAACGACTTGCCCACTGTATGGCATGCAGCATTTAGGTAAGTTGCTACGGCAACATGCGCTATACTGTGAAATTATTCCCAGGTATAAGTTACAACATGATTTGTCCGGTACCATTTATCTTCCCTTTGAAAGTCCTGCATGCGGACTGCCACTAAATGTTTGTTTGCCTAAGAGAAAACTCTTTTTTCCAACTTTCAGATTTTGCAAAATAATTCTAAGCTGAAAAACCATTACCAATACTTTCTAAGATGTGTGTTTCCTAAGTTGCTTTCTGAGCTCTGGGAATCAGATTTCTCTTTAAGCCTCATGACCTTCAAGCAAACTACTTCAACAGAAAATCTGGCGAGTATTTTTTTTTTAAATGAACTTCTCATGGAGTCTCCTTCGATGAGGCTGAGCAATGCAATCCAACACGCTGCAGAAGTCACCATCTCCTGATGTTATGTCACATACACCGTTACACCAGCAAATGCCAGCAAATACCTGACCCACTGAAACACACATTCTCTAAGTACCTATTTATGTACCTAAACATATACTTCTGCTTTATGAACACACACACGCAAAGTCCATACTCAACATCCCAGTTCAAACACGGACAGTTAATCAAATAAATATTAGATATTTTACCATCTGTTGTTTAGTAAGGACATCGTTATAGATGGCTTCTCGGCGCTTGACATCAAGCTCCTGGCTTGCCTGTCTGCTTAGTGCCAGGGCCTGTACTTGGCTCTCTGTGAGTGTTACATTTTCTTTCCACTGAAAAGGAAAAAAAAACCAAAACCTTCTTGGCACTACTCATTTTAAAAAAAGCGTAATGGCAACTGAGGTCTTGCATTGTGTTCAGAGTTGCATTAAGAGTTAAAACACAGCCCGATTTCCAGTAAATGCAAAATTATACTTCACCAGAATCGGAACTATGAGTTATTAGTTCTGCTAACTGCTAATTAAGGTAATACACCTCTAGATTACTGGGAGCAAGTGAGAAATGCAGCAGTCCCAGATAGATAGGATAAGGACAAGATAGAGGAAATTATCTCATTTGTGTATAATTATTATTATTATCTGTAGAAAATCAGCATTTTCAGAGCATGGCAAATAATTATGGATCTGAACTGCTAGTCCTCTAAGGCTCCATGTCATCTAGATACCATTAAGGGTTACAACAAGCTGCAGGGATAAAGGTCAATACAAACTGGAAATTATATTCATTAATAATGCAATTAATTAGCTGAATGACCATATACAATAGTAATTTATTTGCCTGATAATGTTTAACGTTTTCCCATCTCCTGATCTAAACCTAGTTATCCATTTCACTCACTATGGTTGAAATGATGTCTTCAAGGGGCTGAATTCTTGCTGCAGTTACACTGTTGGTTGCTTCCACAACTTTCTCTCTTCCTTGATTAATAAGGTCCTGAGAAAACACCGGAAAATTAATTATAAAGCACAGATAAAAAGAACACATTACTTTGCCCACCTTTTATAAGTTTTCTTCATCTTTGCCTTGTGCACTTAGACTTTAATTACTTTTTTCTCTCAATTTGCACAAGTCAATGAGTCTAAGCTTCCGCACAACTTCAACAATTTCAGCACAGTGTAACTGAACAGCATGTCTAAATCTGCCAATTTGTACAGTGGACAGTATTTATAAAAAAATATTTTTGTTTGAAAACCAAAGGTTTTCAGATCATCACAGGAGTGCTACATTTCTAGCCAGGCAAATTTTCTGCGATATTGACTTTGATGACGTTACAGTTTCAACTCATTTTATGTGCTCAAAATATTATCTATTATGCTAAATTATCTATTTTAGCATAACACTGGCATATATTGTGCATTACTCCTCAGGTATATTCAACACAGGTCCCCCTGATTTGCACACTTTGTTAGAGGCTTTCAATTCTTTAGCACAGACTCCTCACCAGACACAAGGAGGTATCATAAGACAACCACACTTCAACTCCTGCAGTTTACAGCCTGGCATCTTGTTAGGAAGAAATGCCCTCAGCTACTTCAACTAAGATGGCAAACCAGGACCTGAGATAACTGAGGAACAGAGCATGCGTTCCTCTCTCCTATTCCTTCTCGGACAGAAGACAGGTGGAGGTAGAAAGCTAGATATGGTAATTAATGTCTGCAAAGAATGCGGTTCATCTTCCAGAATCCTGAGATACTACACAGGTATGGGTTTATATGCATACAAGTTAGACTGCAATATAGCTACACACACACCACACATCCCCCTCCCTGCCATTAAAGACAGGGCACAATTACATAAATATCAAGATATTTGAGAATGACATTATCCATTATTTGTGACAGAAAAACGCACGCACGCTTACAGCAACACAGACATGTTACACTACTTGGATGCCTACTTACCTCCAGCTGTTGATTACTCATTGCTGATAGAGCACCCAAATTGAAAGGAATATATGGTGTTTGAGAGTTGAAATTTGTGGGAAGCATATTGGTCCCCGTTGGCATGTTGAAACGCATAGTCAAGCCCTTAAAAACACAAAACACACTTATATTTGAATAACTCTGATAATTCAGGGTCTTCTATAACCCATGAAATACCATAGGCAGACAAATCAGCCCTTAGAGAAGACGACAGGCACTGTACATTGCACATGAAGGCTAACCTATCTCAGCAAACTGAAGAGCCTTTCCAAACCTCAGTTCAGAAGGACATTTTAATCACAGAGGAACCCAAGTTCTAGTCTTGAGTAATACCGGAGTTTAACTTAATTATAATTATTTGGTATACTAAGAAAAAAATGACCAAGGCTTATTAGTATATCTTACGTTGTTTAAGATGCATTTTTTAGATTGCAAACCCACTCCTTAATGTTGAGTTTGATCTGCTGTAACCAAATTTTGAAGAAGCGAAATACATAATTCATTAGCAGGAGTATAAAGCTCGTCTCCTATATGTATTTCTTATAGGGCAATTTCAGTGCTTACCGTATTATATCTTCCTGTTTCTTCTCCCTCACAAAACTTTCTCCCAATACTCCATTTCATTTGATAACTGTTCACTCAAGATGGTCAGTGGCAATTTATACATCCACTTTCTGTACTTTCAGATTACTGATCAGATCTGAATACCAAACTTTGCCTTTCCAGTAATTTTCTGCTATTAGACTCCAGTTACACCAAGTTATCATATTCCTTTTACAGTAAAAAAATCCCAAACCTGTAGCCAATTTACAGTTTTCCTCATTCTACCATCTACTTAAATATCAAATAAACAAGACACAGGGAATAATAGAAAAAAAAGCAAGCTTTTAGGTCCTTTCTCGCAGATGCTTATATGTTTGTGGGATCGTGGCAAAAAACTCTGAAATCAATTGTATACCTTTAATGGAGCTAGAAATTTCCCTCAAATGGTAAAAGAGAGGTATTACACAGGACACCAGTTGAGTTTTATTATGAAACAGAAAAAAATGTGTGTGTAAAAGGAAAAAGTAACTTTTAAATGAAAGTAATGAAGAAAATACACACAAAAGACCAGCATCGAAAGAGCGAACAAGACACGGTATCTCCATTTTTTATATGTCAAAATTTGCTTCAAATATCCATTTCGTGGCCTATAAGAAAATTAATTTCCCCAAAACAAACTGAAAAGGTAAGTGCTACTTAAATCTGGAAAGGCTATTTTTATATATGTAAACCTGATTAGATAGCTTTACCTTCTTTTCTGCTTCATATTCTGCCCATGCTGCTTTCCTTTCTTCTTCAGTGAGTTCCTCTTCCTCCTTATGGTCCAGGAGTGAATCATGTTCGTGATATCCAACTATATACTCTTTATTGATTTGAAGCAATTCTGCCAGAATTGTATCCTGTTCAAATGAAGAGGCAATAAAACGAGAAGTCACTCAGCAGCTCTACTATATTTACTCTTTGTGCATGTCTAACTTACTGCTTTGACCTAATTTCACAACAGCAGCTCAGAGCACTTCACAGCAAAACAAAATTAAAAAATAATTTAGAAGTACAATTTTCCTCAGAGGGAGGGTAATGGATTAACAATCTGTTACAGAGATGACAGTCCAATCACTTAATGAACCACAGGAACGCACTCAGATTCCACAACAAATGCAGTTTAAGAACCTAAAAAGAATGGAATGTGCTCAATGATTTTTCCTTTGCTTAGGCTGGATACCTGAGAGGGACCTATCAATAATCTGCATCTATAAAGAGCACCTCTACTGGATTTAAAACACTAAGTAGTACTTTGGTCCATCAACTGTCCATCAGCATTCAACAAAAAAGGCTGCTTTCTTAAAACTGTTAAGATACATGTCAAGGTAAATAGTTCCCCACCCATGTGGACTAAGAAAGGTCAAATCACTGCTATGAACCGGATTTGATCAGCAGGTTGCAATTTAGACCTCTATATTCCACAACACCCCTAATGCTTAATTGCTTTTAAGGTTAACCAAAATATTTACAGTGTCCTGTATAATGGCAAACTATTGTGAAGGTTTTGTTTATAGGCCTACTAACATTTTATATACATATAGCTGTATTTACATACATATAGCTGTATTTACATACATATAGCTGTATTTACATACATATAGCTGTATAGCTGAGCATTCAGTCTAAGATTTCTAATACAAAAAATTATACATAAATCCTATGAGTGTTTTTTGAAATGCAGAGTTACCAGCATGCTGAGTATTTCCTAGATAAAGCAAAAACAAACTAGCTGCTAACCAAAATATTAAGTTGCTACTGCCATTGTCTGGACTACAGATGCCACATTATGATAGACCATTATCTCAATTAAAAAGTGATATAAAAACAGATAGAGAAAATGAATGTGAAAAGCTGGTATTTCAAGGTAGGTAGTAATGGTTTTGCAGTTCTTATTCTCACTGAGCCAACATTCGAGTCTCCACAGTTTTTCAAAGATGACGCCTCTTTGTGTTAAGGTAACGCTGCAAAGGATGAAGAAAAACACGCTCTATAAGACTATTAAAAACTGCTCACGCTGCACCGCAGGAGTCCCCTTTTGGAGATAATTATTGAACATGGTTCTTTTTTAAATGCACTTATATTGCTGATGAGCTTGCTGAATTAAGAAAGCTCCAATATACCTCAGCATTCAGCCTAAGATTCATAATACAGAAACATTAGCTCATTGAACTTTTGGACCACTCCTGAAATGAATTACAGTTAATACACTGAATATACTTTTCGCAGTAGAATTATATGAATACCTATAGACCCACTCCACACCATGCCCTTATTCTGCTAGGCATTTGTACAAACAGGAATACAAGCTGTCCTATCCTGACGTTTTATAATCTAGATAGAACAATGATTGGAAAGAATGCCCTATACCCACAAGCTAACAGATTTTTGCAACAACACTGGGAACTGCATGTGGAAGTCCTGACCAGTGGTTTTGTCACAACAGCTACAGAAAGTTGTTTGTTTCTGTGTGTGTTTAAAAATCCATTATGTTAATCAACTATATAAGCTAGTCTTTGTTTCATCCTTCTACTATCTGGTCTCCCTAAATTTGAATCAATGCTTTCATCACCACCTCCTCAGCAAAATATTCAATGTAATATCTGCATGATTAATGGGCACAAGGAACAAATAATGGTATTTTTGGGGTGGTGGGAGAGAAGGCAGAGAGAGAAAAGGGATGCAATAATAGGATATGACAAAAACATCTAGAAGAAGTGGGTGAAGAAGTCAAGAAGATGTTACAAAAGTAAGCTAACAGAATTAAAGCGCTCTCAGCATACCGTAGCTATACATCAGTGTGTGGAGGGTTCCTGAACATGCATATGCATTAATTTCCATGGTAACACTATTATTGAAAACAATACCGGAATATAATCCACACTCACTTTGCCAACACGGTCTTCAAAATGTGGTTTAAATTACATCCAACTGTGTGTTTGCTTTTCCTTGTCTAAACTTTATTTTGCATTCACTTTAATGATGGAGCTTGAAAACTGGGATATGGAAGGTACTGCCGTTTAGTTTGTTTAATTTTACAATTAAAAAATACTAAATTCACTTTACACACAAAAAAAATCATCAGAACAAGTATTCCTTTTCATTTGTTTACCTTGTTGATAGAACAATGATTATCAATTGGTTTATAAGCTTTAAGATTAAATCCTGGTGATAAATGAAAAAATGAAGATACTGAAAAAAGGTTTTGAATTTTAAAAAAAGGTTTGTCTTTTTAAAACCCTGATGGAAATTAAATGCCATGGAGAGATAAATGTATGAGAAAGGAAATCTTCCATGAAGGAATGCAAGTTATGTTGTAATTCATAAACAAGTTTTTCTCAACCAATTGAACATTTAATACCAAGGTTAAAAATAAAAATAAATTTAAATAAGCAGCAAATTCTACTGATTCTGAGATCAACAGCCTTCCCAAATTCACAAAATTGTCCCCTAGTACAGAACTACAGTAAAACACATGCCTTGGCTATGTCATGAGGTAGTATAAAATAATGATATACTATATCCAGCTGAATCTGAACTATTATTTTAATCTGCTTTTCCAATCTGCATTACATGACCTCAACTGAGCCAAGTTTTCATTTCACATAAAAATGTGACGGCGACTGTAATCCACTGAACACACTGATCTGGGGAAGAATAAGCAAGGAACAGAGGGTGCACTAGTGCCAGCTCCGAGGGACACACAGTGCCCCCTCATTTTATCTTTGGCCAGCTCCTACCTCATATATACTGCTCTGAAATACGTATCGCACTGGCCAAGGTAAGCCACAAGTATTGCACTTATCGCTGACTCCAGCTGTCAGTATTTGCGGTGAAAAAACTTGTTCCCGTTAGCTACATATGAGCCAAGTCTACCCCAGTATACAATCCTTCGGGAACTGAGTGTTAAGAGTCTGTGAGAACCTACTTTAAAAAAAACCCAAAACAACAGCCCAGTCATAAATCACACTGATTTAAAAAAAGACTCCAGATCCACTGTTAAATTCAGAGCAAAGTAAAATGTAACACCCGAAATACAATCATAATACATTAAACAGAATTTTCTCACTTTATACCACCTTTTCCTTTTGAATTGCTATTCTACAGGAATAACAACTAAACCGGCTTATGCCTTTAGTCCGTGTTAGATAACGAGTCGCTACATTTGCATAAAGCTCATGGTCTATATACAGTAATTATTTCTATACTTAAATACAGCAAATTTGACTGAGCGATTACTCAGTCTTAAGGCACCTGTTACACCTTTTTTGGACTGAATTTCTGAAGTAGTCCTTTTCAACCCTGCAGGGATAGCGGATAAATGAAATCCAAGCAGTGGAAGTTAAGACTAATTTAATAATTCATGTGAACAACACTCATAATAAAAATATTCAGTTAAACCCAAGTATTTACATTGTTCAAGATGTAGAAGCTGTTTCAGAGGGCTAAGGGCAGAGAAATGGCACTATGAAGTTGTAGTGAAATACGCATTTTCCCTTGAGAGCCGTACGCGCTGACTCCTCAGCACTCCTCGGCAACCTGAAGGTCTTGGTCAGACTGTGAAGGGCAGAAAACTGCTGCTAAAATTAAAACTTGACATGAAACTTTGATAAGCTTCCAGGAAAACTACATACTGCACATTTGGTGTGTGATTTTTTATATAAAATAGCAACATTCAACGTCTCCCCCACCCCTTAACAACACTTTCTAAGAAAACTGGTCTTTGACTGAAACTTGGATCATTGCAAAACCCAAATTCTCAAGGATATATTTTAAAAATCAAGTAGTATTTGTTTCTTCACTCACATAATGGCTTTACTTCTGACTTTTAAAACGATGAAGAATGCATTCTCCTAACTCATTAAAAGCAAAAGAATTAAAAAGCATTTTCTTTCTTGTATCAAATAAGTTGAAAAGCGTTAAAACTGGGAGTTACAAGAAGAACCCTAATGCTCAGCTCTGAATCACTCCTCAACATACATGATTCCTGGCTGCATACCTAATGAACCTTCCTACCGTGGGGTGTCACTCAAGTCCAGAAGTTCTCTGACTTAGCAGACATCCAGCAGAAAACCTATTATCCCTCCAGGTTTTTCCACATTCATGCTTGGATGGTTGGAGAAAAGATGGAAAACGTTTCACCTAATTCCTATTCACAATTCCCTCTAAAAAGCATGCTTGGAAGGGGTCAATTCTAAAATGCGTATTTTCAAACATCTTTGTAGCCATGTTCTGAGGAATCTGTTCCTTCAGAGCCTAGCTGTATCTCCACTTGACACTTTTAGTATATTTTCGTCTTTTTACTGTGCATTTCACACCAATGCTAAGGATTACAAAGGTAATCCCTTACCTTACTGTCTGCACAACAGTAAAATTACACAGTGATAACGCTGTTCAACAGACTATGCTTTGAAGATGTAAAAGAGGCCTGAAGACAAAGAGAGACAATTACACACAAAACCTGTAAAAGGCAGAACTAAAGCCTTCTTTTAGCCTCAATGCCTATTTTGCTTTACTGGTAATTATAAAGGAATAGCTCAGTCTTTGTAAGCAAGGGGTAGACAGCTCAATGACGGAAGAGTAATGCAGGTGAAGTTTTAATGGCCTTTGTTTCCAGCTAAGAGTTGCAGAGATCAGGTTGGGTGCGTGGAACTTACCATGAACAAAGCATCGGAATATCATGCAACATGATCTTAAAGAAAATTTTGATCTCCAAATGCTGTGTAATTAATCGATGTTACAGTAAAATGTTTTCATAAGCATATCAATAGTCTTTTTAATCAACTTTTTTTTAAAAAATGCTGTGTGTTGTTAAATTCATTTGTTAAGAAGTTTTATAATTATAAAGCTAAATCATGCATCTCTGCTAAAATTACACTGAAATAAGGAATAGTTAACTTTCTGAATGAATAACCTTGCACCATTTAGAGAACAACACCCACTGCAATATTTCCTACAGCTGATACTTGCTTTTGATTGTTTATGTAGGATTTTAGATAACTGGATAGACCAAAAAAAGACAGAATAGGAAATAAAACATAGGAGTTAAACTTGCAATATTATAAATAAGGCATGAACCACAATTCAATTGAACAGATCACAGGAATCAAGGAAGGAGTCACTGCAACTACTGGACTAGCTCAGTTTTATGTGCAAAGCAAGAACCTAATTGTGGATAAAATGAAAATAAAATATCCCAATCAGCTGAGCTTCACAGGGAAAACAAACGCAGCCAAAAAGAATTTTTAAAAAGTGGGATCATCAAAATAGTAAATGTAAGTACCAAATGAGATGGAGTTCTCTGATATAAATTCCTTTGTGACAGTTTACTACCTTGTCGCTAAGCACTATTCATCCAGGCAAGGCAGGTCGATGCCAAACCAGCAGAGAAGTCACCCTAAATGGAACTATTCGCTTGGCGTTTTTCCTTCGCTGAACTACCCAGGATTCATTCATGATAACTCGCCACTCAGGCATATTTGATGGCCTTACAGGACAGACTTCACTCCTACCCTCAGACTCCCTGCCCAAAGCCCAAATCGCAAGCAATACTTTACACGATGACAGCTACTGATTTTTATTAACACTCCTAGAAACACTTCCCCCCGCGCCCCAACATTTTGGCGAAGTTTTCGCCACAACTATACCAACCACACATGAAAACACCAGCTACCACGCATGCCACAGGCTACTCTGCCAGCCAGCTAAAACCGTGCATTGGGAGTTACAGCTTCCTACAACACTCCACACCTGCAGCTCTCAACTCCCAACTTCTGCAGGAGCTGAGGGAACTCGGCATCCAGCATGATTCTTCCTCACTACCAAGACTAATTCAAGGGGACAAAGAAAGGGAAAGAATATTTGGGGATTAATGGCTAGCTTCCCATATTCTGTGAGGCTACCAGGAATACAAAGCCCTGCTTTCAACAAATAAATACAGAAACTGCTAAATTAATATGAATGTACCTGATGATTTATAGCCTTTTCAACCAACAAATAAAAAAAAAAGGGGGGGGGGGGGGTTAGAAATTTGCACACAGTATGTAATAAGATGCACATCTTTAAAAGAACAAAATTACATTCAATACCATTCGGTGAAGCCATGAAAAAACCAAAGAGAATGCCAGTACACAGATTTGCTCTACTTAGAGCCAGGGACTTGGTTAAAAGCTTGTATTCAACTTCACTTACATGAACCTTACACTGATGGGTGGAAGGGAATTAATATGAAACTTAATATTTAAAACTGAATGATAAAGTAAGTTTGGAGTTTATAAACTTTCTCCTCTTCTACATTATACTTCATTCATTAATTGATTTATTATTGTAAAAGAAAGCAAGTAACTTTCAAAATATAATTATTGCATTGGATTGATCAATGCTTTGAGTAAAAGTACTCATCTGCTTCATAGGTTTTCAACCTATTTTTGTTTTCTTAAAAATAAGTAGCAGCAGCAGCAAATGGTGATGCATTAGCTATGGGTTTGTGGAAGCATAAATGTATATGGCATAAAATAACTAAGAACGTAAAAAAGAGGTAATAAATATTATTAATTACAACCTAAAGGAAGATGTTTTAGGAGGTAAAAAAAATGAATTTGCCAAAATAAAAATGTACAACATAGTAAAAAGGTAGAATTAAATTTTCAGTTATCTACAATTTACTGCTTACAGTGAGAAACATTGTAATAAAAAGAGCTTAGATACAGTCATTAAAGTTCATTTTCAAGGGTTTTAAAATGCATGTGTAACAGTGACTAACACTTACAGGGCTAACACGTCCTAAATGCCCCTGGCAGCTGCACCGACACTGTAGGTGGTCTAATACTGTTCCAGAGAATGGCTTAACTATTAAGAATGCCAATGTGATGCCTGACCACAATTTATTACATTATGGTGGTCTACAGATAGTCCAGAATGGAAAACATACCATTTTTCCTTGGAAATGAATAGATTTACAAACTGGAAAACCTCCTGTCCCACACCCAGCCACTGTATAATGACCTAAACAAAGTAGTAACTCAGAAGTTTAACCAGTTAACTAACTACAGGCCACACATTTATGTGTTACTGTTTACTAGCTACTCACCGGGTAAGAAGCAAAGATAACTGCACAACAGCTTAATAATGAATTAAGTCTTTAGCAGACCACATACAAACACAATATAAATTAGACAAAGTACAAAAACTTAGCCTAATCTTAAATACAAACTGACTTGGAAAAAAAAGAATAAAATAACTGAACCAGTTAATTCTTTCCCTTGAAGTTTACTCCTGCCTGACTGTAAAAGTTATAGTTCTTATTTTTAAATTCAGTTAGTAAATTTTTCAGTTCCCTAAGTATCACATAGGATAGTGAACAACTACTACGTAGAGCAGTGACAATGAACCACTACTACACATGCCATATCCATTACAAATAGATTTAGTCAGGCCTCAGTGAAAACAAACCATTGTGATCTTAAAAGTTCGTTTAGCACCAAGTTGGAAAAAGGTCTGACATCACTACTTCATATTATCTCAGAGTACAGAATATCAGCATTCTCACCAAGTTGTGTAAATGGTGTAAATGATTGTCTACAAAAATGTCACTGGTCTCTGCTAGTACTGGCAACACTAAAAATAGATTACAAAGTCTTAGCTTGTCCAATTTTCCTCACTTAAACAGTAAATAAGTGCAACTTTTTCCCTATCTCTATTGTATCTCTATTAATGGTCCCTACAAGAGTTAAACAGGGAACTAAAAACCAAAAAGGCTTGGCAGAGGAGAGCATGGATTAGACTCTTACGAAGTCTTACCTAGGTAGATAAAAAACAGACCTTGAAGTACAGTATCACCTCACAGATTTGTTATCACAAATTGAGGTAATGCTAGGTATCGACCAGCACCCACTTCGATGTTAATTCACTTCTACTCACTCAAACTGTGTGAAAAAGCGTTTTTGTTTGTCCTGATTTAAAATTTTTGTCTTTTAACTGAAGATCCTTTTCTTATGCCATTCATTACATTGAAGGGAAACTCATTATACCATTTGTTATATTAATTACATATTTTATTGCGTTACCTGTTATTCATCTCCATTCAAAGTGAAAAATACTGCTTGGAAGTGGAAACACAGCACTCTTCTCCTTCCAAGATCAAACACCCCATGTCCTTAAACAGATCTAAGTTATTTTTATAGCATGCAATTCCTAGTGATGCACATCAACTTACTTTTGGCAACATTGGGGTATCTCTCTTCTTTTTCTTTTCTGAATTAGGATCATCCAGCAAATCTGGTTCAAAAGTGTACAGCTCTGTAAGTTCATTCATAGTAAAATGACGTTCAACTTGCTGTTGGTCGACAACCCGGAAAGACAATGACTGCTTTGTTACCTGACGATCATAGATCTTATCTTCCATCGTTCCCTAAAAAGTGAAGACGCTCACGTTTATACAAATACTGGACCTTCTTGTCATATAGGAAAAAAAATTAATAGATATAAAAGAGCTAGAAAAACAACATAACAGTGCTCTATTTTGCTCATTTCTTTGACCCCATATCTACAAAGTTACCTGAAAACACTTTGTCTGCTGAGAAAAAAAAAAAAAAAGAAAACCACCACCTCCTGGACGCGAACACAAAGTAACATGAATTGTGTACGTGACAGGTGTCATCTAGCTATTGACTAGAGTAAGAAAGGTATTTTTTCAGTAGTGTTTTGAAGAGATCCATTTTTGCTTCAATTCCCCAGAATAGGATTATGACCAAAAAAATAGCAATTTCCACAGCATGTACCTTATTTTGCTGCTTTGAGCAGCCTGTAAAAAGGAAAACAGATACCATATCACTGGGGTGGAGAGGAGAGAGGAAGGGAAGCAATCAAGTCTAATTCATCGCAGCTGTGTATGAAAAAATTAGATCCTTGATGAAAAAAGGAAAATTACTTTTTTTTTTAAAAAAAGATGACTATGAGAAGTATGAGAACAGCACAGCCTGTTCTGAACATCGTAATTTAAAAAGGATATCAACAGTTCAAAAGCACACATAGAAAACTACAAAAATAGACTGAAGCCTGAAGAAAAAACCCATGTCTGACAGTAATGTGTTACAAAAAGTAACCTATTTAAGTTGGCAAGTAAATAGTGACTTGATCAAGAATTAAGTACTGTTACTGGGAAAATGTCGTCAGGCTACTCTATCACACCTCAAGAACTAGAAGATGAAGCAAGATACTTCCTAACAGAAATAATGGCATGATACTTAAAAAAGATCAGTGACCATCAGAATTATTACACATCTTTAGTATCTGTAGGGTGTGATACAAGTTTTCAAATCATGACTGGATGCCTTTTTATAAAAATTTCTTTAGCTCCCTGTGTTTTCATTCCAGTTGGACCATCAGGGGCCCACAGACCAGGGGTCTGTAGAAGACAGCTACGTTGAGCAAGCCTATTGCCTAACAACAGCCATCCTCTATGCAGTCTATTCAATTAAGAATTTTTAGTGATGTGCAAATTAAAAAAGCTGAGAACACTATGCTGAGTCTGGATGCATGAATCACTTGCTAGAATTTGTGTAACACAGAATTTGTGTTACACAAAGTGTCAGATGAGGTGGGCTTAACAGGAAACAATTTGTTGGTCTTTATTTTACCAATCTTTCCCTCAAGAGCTTTTTCAGTGGCCAAATACTGCTATCAGATCAGGGCTGGAAGATGACTGGATCAGTGTGGACCACTACAGACTTCAACACAAGTCCAAACAGTCACAGTCCAAACAGTTACAGTTCACAAATTTGATTGCAGGACCAGAGTATCACAAAAATATCAGACAGAAACCTACCTGAGCCAAAAACCTGTACACAAACACAGGTTTGTTCTGCCCAAAGCGGTAAACTCTGAAAATACTCTGAATGTCATACGATGGGTTCCAAGAAGCATCAAAGATGATTACTCTATTAGCAGCCACGAGATTAATTCCGAGGGAACCTGCTTTAGTGGATATAATAAACAAGCGGCCTCTGGAACAGAGAAAAGTTGCAAAATGTTAATATTTTGGAAAACAACTATTGTTCTCGTGCTGCTGTGTTACTATGGAGTTGTTCATACACTGAAATAACTCAGAAGCTTCATTAAAATACTGCATTAAGCATAAAAGAGATTCAGGTTTTACAAGGACAACACTTTCAGCAAAACGTACACTCCCAGAAATACAGATCAGGGCCTTCTGCAAACCAACTGTTAACAAAAACCGGTGGGTAAGAAAAAAATGTTTTGGTTTTGCATTTTCAAACTCTAATAAATTTAGTTATATCAAATTAAACCATAATTTTAAACAGGCATATCCCATGCTATTGAAACTGTTTCCTGGCTAGCAAACTTTCAGGATAACTCTAGAATAACACTGTCTCTTTGATGTATCTGCTTTTTTTGAATATTATCTCACTTAGGTTCAACTTAAAATGAGCTCTTGACAGATACCTGACAGAATAAACTATTTAAAAGTATTAACACTATATTAGTTTACTTTGTTCCATTTAACTTTTATTTCTGTACATTATAAATGACTGCAACATAACTACATATTCTACTTTTTAAACAAATCTAGGAAGGTGAAGCTCCTTAACTTCATTAAGCTTGCGCAAGTTTGTATCTATCTACCTATCCAAATCAGACTTGAAAGTCCCATCTTGTATGAGCAGTGGGTGGCTGGGAGGCAATTCTGGAGATAGCCAAGAGAGCTATATGCTTCTGACTGGCGAAGTGATTTCTGTCTCCTGGCCAGACCCCGCCAGGCTCTGACCTTCCTAGGTCCTTATATCCTTTTAAGTAATTGTAACAAAAACACCGTCTCTGATCCAAATTGCTTACAATCTAAACAAGAATGAAAACAGCAAGGAAACACTGAACAAGTATTGATCAGTACAAATGGAAGTAATCCCAGGAAAGCAGAAACCAATTGTTGTTGCACATTTTTTGTGCAAGTTCTGCACCTGACAACATTGCAGTATTTATTTGTCTCACTTTAAGAGGTCATTAAGCTAATACAAGTAACAAAGAAATAGGGAACAAAGGAAAGAGAAGGGGGAAAAGTAAGCACATATATCAGAAGAGATCTCACCTCACATTAGTTTCATCATTAAATTCTTCAGCCCATTTCTTTCTTGACTGAGCTGTAGTTGAACCATCTAAGCGATAGTAATCAATGTTTCTGAACCATTTTCCTTCACCTATAAATGCAATAGGCAAATTATTAAAATGCTGATTGCATAAGTAACCAGACTGGTAATACTGGATATACACAACTCTCTAAATAGTAGAAGAACAAATATGGAACATAAAATACACTATTCTCTGACATTTTAAAACAATGGGAGAAGACTATAGGTTATTCAAGATAGAGAACGTTTTTGGAGGATACAGGTGCTTGCCACAGGCATGCCTTGAAAATTATGTAGTGAAGCTTGCATAACAAACTATAAAATATGTAACACGACAGAAAATAATAGCAATTGCATTTGTGATGACAATGATCATCCACAAGCGTGCAATAGCTCCTACAAACCCTAAACTAATTTTGTTTCAAAAATAGAATAAAATAAATGTCGTCAATATAATTTTACCTTGCAAAACATATTCAGCATCTATCACTATTAATTTCTTCTTAAGATTTTGTTATTTATTACAAAAAGATCAACTGGTATTAAATGAAACTCCTCAAAGCAATTTTATACAGATTGGAATTTAAAGATATGAATTTATAATTAAATTACGTTCCAAGGTCAAATTTTAATTGAGGTATTTGAAAAGACCTGAGCTTTGTTGGCGTAGTTCCTCTTATTTTTCACTATTTCTAGTTGTACATGGACACAAAGGTGGGGGTCAGTCTCTTCTCCCAGGTAACAAGTGATAGGACGAGAGGAAATGGCCTCAAGTTGCGCCAGGGGAGGTTTAGACTGGATATGAGGAAATTTTACTTCACTGAAAGGGTTGTCAAGCATTGGAACAGGCTGCCCAGGGAAGTGGTGGAGTCACCATCCCTGGAGGTATTTAAAAGCCGTTTGGATGAGGTGCTTAGGGACATGGTGCAGTGGTGGCCTTGGCAGTGTTAGGTTTACGGTTGGACTCAATGATCTTAAAGGTCTTTTCCAACCTATACGATTCTGTGATTTGTAGAGATATGCCTTAACTTGGAGCCAAAGTTAATTTTAAAAAGTAACTACATCTAATCTTTAGGCATTACAGTACTAATTATACTTTTCTAATTGATCTGTGTAGCTTCATGTTACAAAATTAGTGTAAGTAAATCTCTCCCATACAAATAGCATTCATAAGTAAATGCTCAAAAGGAGATTTCAAAAGTCAAGGTCTAATAATTCTGGAACTGAAATTCAGAAAAATCTTTTTGAGTTTAATTACCCTGTGAGTTATGGCTACTTCTTGCCAGATGGGGGGAAAAAAGATAATGACAGCTGATAGAAGATTTTCTTCTCTCCCCAATTCACAAGTAACCTTTCATTTTCTTTGGCCATCAAGCTATACGTACACAAAACGAACCCCACTGTGCCATCAATTATAAAGAAAATAGTATTTTTAGGAGACAGCACTGCTCAATACAACAAATTATGAGAAACAGATTGCTGAGTTATGTCTGAAAGGTCTCTAGATGGTGAATCTTGCTATGATACAGTCTAATTGCTTACCGAAAGAACTACCACAAATGAAAAAAAACCCCACCCCTTAAAACACTATCTCAGACTAAAGACACAAACTCCTTAAAATACAGACAGCTCGTAACATCTGAAGATGACAAATGTTCAGAAGCTAAGAAAGCAACAGCCAGAAACATTAAATCTGTGAGAGACAGATACTGCAGATCTTCAACTAACTATGGTGTTGGTATCACTAAGCCACATTTCTCTTCTGCGACTGTTCAACATGTACACTTAGAAATAAGATATCTGAAAGGAATGGCAGATTCAAAAGAATTCTTCAATCAACACGTACTGGGAACTGAAACTTCATGTAAGGATGAACTGCATCATCAGGAGCTCTGGGAGGATCTCACAGAGTAAACAGAAGAAACATCCTATGGAGAGGACATGTCTGGCTAGTGAGAAATTCCTCGCCATTTGAGCATCACTAGGATAATAATTAATTCAATACTTTGCTCCCTTATGAAATCCATAAAGCAATCTACTGCAATACATATAAAGCCTAAATTCACATTTTGCATGTTCTACACGCTGTTTTAATGTAGCCTACTTTTCTTTCATTATCTCTCTCCCAGTAGGAAGGATCAGAATTTGCCACCCATCAGCATATAATATCACTTTTGTACAGAATTTAACAAAATGCCTTCTCTCCTTTCAGATGATGATCATTTAATCTGCTTAGGCTATATTAAGCACGGATGATACAGAATGAAATCAGAAGCAAGAGTCCATAATGGGATAGCAGAGACCACCTGCAGAGACCACCAATAATCCTGCCAACTTCAGGAACAGTAGAGAGCATACAATAAGTCTAATGAAAACTATTTAAAATCCATTCCCTTTGGACTGAATAGAGACTTGTAAAAGAGTTACTAGCTTTGCAATTGTTCAAGGTGACACTCACCTTTATAAATAGGCGGCTTGTCTTTGTCAGTTTTCTCCCTGTTCGCCAGCTCCAGAAAATCCTCTATCAAATCCAGAGATATTAGGGACTGGCTAAACACTAGGCTGAAAATAGAAACAGGGAAACACAAAATTCACCTCTGAGGTTATTTTAATTATCGTATTGCTTTATTTTTCCTCCCTCCTCACTCTGATACTACCTTTGAAACAAACAGCCCTTCTAGACACAGACAAAGACTTTGGTGGATTACATGCATGTATGGGAAAACTCACTTATAAAAATTAATTTATCATGCACATTTGCCTCAGAAAACTGAGCTACAACGTTATGAAGACTGAATGAAGAACACTGTCAGACTAACATATTTATAAGGTCATTAAAAGTATTTCTAGAACTGACTTACACTTTGTCTCCAAGCTCCTCTGCCATTCGCAGAATTTCAAAGAGAAGCACCATTTTCCCAGAATGTTCCAACACTTCAGCATCTGCATCAGTGACAAAATCTTTGTACCAATCTGGCGCTGGGCTACCAGGATTGGACGAGGATGTAGCTTTGCCTATAAAAAAGCAAAGTAAAAACAATTTTAAAAGATAAAGGCATGGTCTCCATTTAAATGCTTTGAAACGTTTGAACTACAGAACTATTTCCTCATTATTAGGCTTAACTGGTATGAAAGAGAATTAAATAGGCAAAGAAAAAATAGCATTTGCACTATTAACAATTACCAGATTAGCAATAAGAGTCACAAATGCCCTTTTTGTGTTGCAGGATATTTGGACAAATAGTTCTACCACCTCCATCTTTTCCCCAGGAGTATTTATCAACAGCTTTGTTTCCAACAAGTATGCATCTTTGAAAACTCATCCGTAAATGTTACAGCCATTGAAAAGAAGCTTTCCATACAGAAAGTTATTTTGAATCTCAAACAAACATCTGAAATTGTTGCAAAAAGAGAGAGAGTGGTCTTTTGGGTTACCTAGTTCATCTGTCAAGATGAACTCTGTGCAAGAAAGTTTCCAAATGTTACAATAGTACAGGTGTTTAAGATGAAACCCATAAACCATCTCCTCTTACTTCTTTGAGGCTCAGATTTAGGATCTTTTTTCCCCTAAGCTAATTTAGAAGGCAACATTAGCATAAAGGAAAAAAAAAATAACTCCCCTCACACTTTATATTAATTCACAATAGAGGGGAAAAAAAAAAAGCAACACACCCCAAACAATTCCACCATATTTTGCCTTTTTGCAAAGTTCTGTAAGGAAGTTTCTTGTCTGCTCATGTGCTAGCGCACTATTACACTAACAAAACCTGTAAAATACATACATGGGAACAATCCTATTTTTAACATGTTACTATCTTAAATTAACGTAAGTTAATTTTGTTAATTTGACTTAACCCCTTAAAAATATAGAAGTACTAGACAGAATTACAAAATTCAGTTTGTCATTGTAAAAATACACCAAAATAACTATGCTCCTAGCAAAACAAGTCTGTTGGGGTCTGTATCAGCCACTCAAAAGTGTCAGATGGAGACTGTGCTGATCTTTAACAATACTCCTATTATGTTTATTCTGAATTCAACCAGGAGAAAGGATATATTCAGTGTTATAATCAGAAAGGCAGACAAGAACCATGAATTATCTTGATTTACATTACTTAAAAATTTCTTTATAATATTTCTATGATCTTCAATTTAACCTCCTTTGCATTCGAGTGATAAAAATTGATTACTTAGATTTATAACACTAACTTTTTCCACATAAAATCTTTGATCTACTGAAATATTTACTTACATAGTAGGAGAAGTGTTCTATCTCATGAACAATTCAAAACATTTACATTCTCAGACTAGGCAGCGCAAATCAATCGTGACACACTAGTGAATCTCAGGTGCAAGACAGAACTGATCTTGACAGAACTCACATTTGAGCCTTCCTTCATACAAGCTTTTAAAGAATGTATTTTTCAATACTAGAACAAAGAATTAACAAGTTAACCAAATAAGAGACCTAGATGTGCTGTGGGAAAATCCTATACACATGACCTATCTATTTCTATCTTCACCCCTAAACTTTGCAGAAGGGCCTCCAACAGCTGCAATGAGATTGAAAGTCTGCCCACAAACCTTGTCTGGTGCAGCATCAAATGTTTGTTTAGAAATTCTTTACCTACATTAAATTGAACAAGGCTGCATGAGAGAGGTAAACATTTAACTGATCCAGAGACAGAAACTCATCCTGCCTATAATGCAAGTAATTACTTTAATACATTTAATCTGTATGTGTATGTATTTTACACACACACACTCCCTCTCTCACACTCTTCCCCTTACACGTTTACAATATGTCTGTCATTGGAATGGGGACCAAAAAAAAAACCAACAAAACCCAATTCTCACCTTAACTGTCCCCCCAAAATAATTTATTTAGGGAAAGTGATTAGACACACAATAAATGATACAATCAGAAAACTAGCTCTATGATACTAGATACAAGACAAAAGCTAGATTATTAAAGGAAAATCCAAAAATGAAATATACAGATATAAGTAGCTTGAATAACAATCTTTAAAAAGGTCTCATATTCCTGCTGCATTATGTCTGCTTGCTCAACATCCACTTCAAATTCCAGGTGCAACAATGAATAACATGCATATTTCTTAACCTTTCCATTAATCTTTCACCAATATGTTTAAAAAGAGATGAAAAAAAGCATAGTTCCTCTGTTAACTTTGTATCGTTTTGTACTGTGCAGCTTCCCTGCCACAAGACCCCCGAGTTCTAAACTGATGCACCTTGTTTTTCCAGGACGAGTATATTATTCAAAGTAGCAGGAGCTATAAGCATAGCAGCAGTTCATGGAATTAAGGGATTTACCATTTTGCAACAAAGCAGAATTCCTGACAGCCCTCTCAAATCGCCTTTTGCAAAATGAAGCTGCCTTGTATTTTATTTACTTGTATATTATACTCACCTTCATCTGATTTTGTAACAGATGGAGGGTTGTTTACAAGTTCTTCTGCATTTCCTTCTCCACCTCCACGAGATCTTGAATTCCAGACTTTAATGACTTCAACATCATTATCACTGCCACTTCCGCTTGAGCTACACTCTTTCTTCACTTTTTTCCCCTTGGATTTTTTTTTCCTAGAAAGGTAACATTGTACACCCCATTATTTTTTAAAAATTCTACTGGTAGAGAACATATTCTAACAGGTATATAAAATAAAAAATAAGCATTAACTTTTATAGAATCACTTAAGTCCTATTAGGGAAATAAATCCAATAAACAACAACAAATAAAAGCTCAATTACTTTGCATAATCATCAGAACTTAAGCTCATTGAAGTTTCATCGGAATCTGAAGCTATGAACTCATCCAGACTGTCTTCATCAAAATAGCCCTCAAAAGAGAAAAAACAGAAATTTTATTAAGTATGCTCATTCAGAAGCTTTTATTAAACCTTTAGCCATCTGCTTATTCTTCATTTAAACAATGGTAAGTTCTACAAAGGGTTGGCCTTGCAAAATTTTTTAAGAATGACAGCATACCCAGAAACAAAAATATGACAAAACCAGCAGCAAAATTACCCCACAGCAACAAAGATTTCCATTAATTTGACGAAACTTTACCTAGCATTTGGCAAAGCATATTTGGAAAGTTCTCAATAGAGAGTATTTTGATATATCTAATTTACCTTATTTTCTTTGCTAATATAGTCCAGCTGCAAACACCAAGGGTGAGTCCAGATTCTGCTCAACATCTGGAAATCCTGGAATAGTTTAGCTCCAGCTTTGCCTCTTCCACCTTCATTGCCACTACCTACACCTGACAATAAAGTTCAGGTTTTAGAAGGAAACCTTGAAGTAAGTTTGCCACATACTGTTCCCCCTTTGAACAATCTGTTAGTGCAGTACTGAGTGTTCTTTCCAGATGCACATCATATTGTAACGTCTCTTGTAAAAGAGGTCAAATTACTGAGTCACAGGCATTTTTTTCCTAGTTAAAGTTGTCAAAATTAGATTTTCCCCTTTTTCTTGATAATGAGAAACATGATTACATTTTTACATAAAAGCACATTTCTCCCCAGTATAGGAATGAATCCAAATCCTCTTAAAAGGACAGTCATCTCTATTTAGGTTTTGTAAAACCAGCCCAAGGTAGAAAACACAAAATAAAATTTGCATTTAGTTTTCAATGAATTGGGCTTACTATTTTGGGCTACCTTTATTTAATGACTTGGAATGCTGCAGTATTCTGTTACAATAAAGAATCTAAAAAAAGCCCAGCCTATTTTTATATTGTCCAAGCACAAATTAGTGCAAAGTAGTAAAATGTTCACAGAGTTAAATTTATTTTTTGTAGTCTCAATTTCTCATTAAGCAGCACATTAACTTTAGCTTCTTGAAACAGACTGTTTTTCATATTTATTGTATGCATAATTTAAGGCATGTATACCTGCAAGAAAATAGTATTTCTTGCATCACAATCATCAAATGTCTACGGCAGAACAGGCACAAAGCTTAATTTGGTGCATTTGCTCAACACACAAGATAATCCCAGTAAACGTCTACAGAGTATAAATATTTTAACAAAGCATGTTCTTGCTATGTTTTAATCATACATCAGCTTCGAGTATCTTCCCATTTGTGCTCCCCTATGATTTTGGGAAATGGAATTGTGAGGACAACAGAAATTCTTAGATTTGACTTCCCTAAACCTGAGGTAACATCACAGAGAAACTTGCTGTTAACAAGTTTCAAGTTAACAAGTCCTATAGACTTTTTAATTTTCTATATTACAGAAGTGAAAGAAAACATGTATAATTTTCATTAAATGAAGGAAAAACTTGGTAAAACTGCATCTAAAAATGTGTATTTTAGTTTATGCCTGTTAGTGCACAGAAAAACGAAATTTTAAAAATGTGTAGAAAAAGTGGCAATTCCCCGTCTATATTTATCTTCAGCAGCAAGACTCCGTTTTTTATTTAATGAAAATCAGAAAGCACATCGTCTTCATTTGAAATACAGAAGTAATGCAAAGAATTAATGTGGGCATCATCAACCAGCATAGAGATTTGCTCTGAAGAGTTGAGCTATGGTTAGCTTAGACAGCTTTTCACCTCTAAAAGAGGTTGTCTGTCTTTCTTTGCTCTCGTTTGCCCTCTTCTTTCTCATATTGTCTCTGGCACCGACTGAGCTGAGCAACTGGCAGGACACTAACCCAAGATGAAGACAGAGAAAGCAGATAATGCTTTCTACTAGTTTAGGGAGTTTAAGCAGCCCACAAAGGGCTGGAAAGTCATGAAACAGTACAACCCCTTTTGACAAATGCAAACTTAGCTAAACTCAACTGATTTTGTTGAGCCCTTAAAGTCTAGGCAGATTAATTAAAAAAACTGTTAGGCAGTGCATTTTCTTATAGTTAGTTACACATACAACCTGTTAATAAATTAATGGCTCCAACAACATAGCAAATTTGAAGCTCACTGTAATAGGCTTTTGCCAGAGCAAACATTTCCCTTAACAGACAGTGGACATGGGGCTACTTCCTCTTATCTGCTGCCTGATTTATTAAAAAAAAGGAAGTATTGAAAGCCATTGTATGGAAAGACCTCTGTAAAGAGTAGGAGGAAAAAAAGTTGTAAACATACAGCACTAGCTCTTATGCTAATCAATTATTTACATTGCCATCTAAAAGCATGGCAGACCAACAAAGCCAGTGTTGGGAGAGTCTGAAATTACAAAACCAGCCCCGCTTTGTATTGGAAATAGGCCAAAGAGAACGTACCAAACTACCATAACTGTTGTGATTAAAAAGTTCCTGTGAAGAGCTACAAAGATTTAACCTATCATTTAGATGCATATCTGTAAAGTACATAGCTAATGCTTATCATTTTTAAGCTACTAGCTTTTGGAAGGCATTTAGCATGACGCAGAAATAAACAGAACACAAATAACCTGCTTTTCAGAACATTTATATGAAGAGAACCAACACAGAACAGACTGCAGTCCAGAACTAGTTAGGAATCAGCACTACACATAAAGGTTTGGGCTTGTTTACATACTGTTTTGAAGTACTATTAATGTAAGAAGGGATGTGTGTGTGTGTTTGTTTTGGGGCTTTTTGGGATTGTTTTTTCGGGTTTTTTTGTTTTTTGTTTTTTTTTTAATAAAACACGAAGTTTTTTCTCCTTTAGAGTAAAATGGCAAAGGGGGCAGTTGGCATTTACGCATCCAATTATTACTGAAGGTATCAGTAGAAATGACATTACTTTCACTGGTGCTTCAAAACTCTTTCCTTATAGAACTTAACCAAATAGAGGCAACAGACAACAGAACTGTGGAAATGAAGTCTAGCTGGCAGTTTATCTAGGAGATCACAAACAGCACTACCCAGAATCTAAAGTCATTAAGACAACACAGTGAATTTCATACTTCTATAAATCATAGCTTAATTTGAGATACAATGAATCTTTCTTGTAATTAAACTTGGGAGAGTAACCAGAATAGAAAAATATAGTTTAAAAAAAAAAAAATCCATCAGCAACAGACAGGCATTTTAAGACAGGTGGCTTAGCAAGTGCAAAAAAAAAAAAAAACAAACCTGGCACAACAGACTATGTAGTACGTTTTGTAATCACTGCAAAAAGAGAATACATGCTTCAAGCTTTAGACAAAATCATAACAGCAGTGCCTTAAGCATTCTTGACTATGGAATTCAACCCCTGATCATTAAGTCAATTATCATAAATGGTATTTAAAAAAACAGAATTGCTCCAGAACCCAAAAACTGCTGCTGAGGAATCTGGCTCCATGAAGCATGACAGTACAGAACACCTCCCTAAGAGTTCCTTGAGATTACCATTCTAATAGTCTATGTGGTACATATGTGTATATCATTTAGAAGTGTTGACATTCCAATACCTTGATATACTAAAATTACAAGCTGCAGTGGCTTATCTCTAATATAAGTGAACAGCACACCAACCCACCATGACATACTTTGGTGGGGGTTTTTTTTCCCTTATACACCTTTTCAATTAAACAAATTTACGTTTTATCGGGAAGATGAAAGTCCCCAAGACAGACCAGTCAAGACCCCACTGAAAGCTGATGAAAAACATGGTCACTGTGAAAACCAGACTCATGGGTTTTAGGAACAAAAGAGATAGTTCCACAAAAGAGCCAACAGTTGACAAAAACGAGCAACCAAGTGTTTTATGTGCAACCAAATGTTTTACTATAATTCCATTTTCAGAGTTAAGGTAAATCTTACAGGAAGCAGAAAAATACATCCGTAGAGCCAATAATACATATAAAAAAACCCCAACCTACCAACTGTGGCAAAAAGCCCCTTATTAAATGACCATCAATCTTGTTACCCAAGAGAATTGTAGGCACATACCTGTCAAATGATCCAAGTAGTATTGGTAGAGTTTGCACTGAATAGGTGTCATCCGAACTTCTAGAACATACTCATATTTTGGTGGGAGGAACTTTGTTAATGCTGTGTAATCTTTCCTCTGTAATTTTACAAACAGTACTTTAGTCATATAAACATGAAAACGACTACTGAGAGCTTAAGAACTTCTGGCATCTTAAACGAGAAAGCACCATGCATAAATTACAATGATTCAGATGCTTTCCAACCACAAAGGGAAAAAAATAGCCCACTAAATACAATCCAATTACAGGCACTGTCTGCAGAAGCCCATCTTACCTAGAGAAGGCGGTTGTCTAGTCAAAAGTATATGACCTGTTAACCCCATGTCCCAGTTCCAAGTCCTTGCAAAGTTCACTGCAACTTCAGTAGCTGCTCTGGTAACTACTTCTGTGGGGTTCTTTAAAATACCAAAACCGTTTTTGTGAAAGCGTGGGTAAGTCAAGCAGCTAATATTGATGTTTGTATCACAGATGAACTCACACTCAGGTTAACTATTTTCTGTTTTAGAGTACGTAGTTTCTGAATACTTGCTTGGGACAATGCAAAATATACTTCAGTTTTTTGACTCTTAGGCTAGTCTACTTCTCTCCACCTACCCCTTCATCCAAATGGTGAATGGTGTATTGATCCTGACCAAGAGACCGTTACACATTTAGGAGTTAAGTGTCCTTCATCAGAGCTAACCTGCCTGCTCTGTGCTGCACAAACTCCTTGGCTGCAGGATAACCTCAGCCAGCTCACTGCAACAGAGGAGCCTGCAGGCAGCTCCCACTTGGTACTGGCCATTACACCGCCTGCATGGCCTTGCTGTTATCTAGATGCACAGCAAGAAGCTTTCATGAGAACATCCTGTAGAACAGAGCTGTTTTCTTCTAAGGAAATTATACAGTAGCTCGAATGACCAAAAGGGAGAGCTGCTCTCTGTGGACAGGATCTGCTCTGTGCAGCGCGCTGTGAGAAAATCCGTCTGGGCTCCATCCGATGCTGCACAAACACAGGGTACCCAGCATCTGAAGGCACGTAAGATTTACTTGCTATTTACGTTCCTCTTCTTGTTCTGTCTTTTGGTTTGTCTTCCTGTACTGCTGTATAGATGTGTAGAATTACGTACGCTATCCTCTCACTACTATTCGTAGTTGCAAGATCATAATTTTATGACAGGAGGTCCTTTACCAGCCTTACACACTGCCATAAACCTTTATTTCTTTCGAGGAGAAAGAAATACCTGCTTGCGGGGCTATCCCACTATGACCATCTCACCCAGCTCATGCCCACTTGGACTACTGAATCAACTACCAACAACTGCACAGCCAGGAAGAGGCACTTTGTGTCACACCTTCGATCAGGCTGCCGGTGCCCAGGTTTATAAAGCAGAAGAGCAGTAACATCATGCTGATAGCACACAAGGTGCAACACCATAGCAGGTTAACTAAAGAGCAACAAATCCAGCCCTCACTCTGGAAATCTAGGCAGTTTTGTTTTGTTTTTTCATCTAAGGTCTCTAAGGTAACAAGTTCTTCACCCTTTAGAACTTGATTAATCTTCCTTCTCTCCTCTTCCCCATTGTTCCGATTCTCACAAATCAGAAAAAATAGGAATTCAGAACCAAGTGACAAACTATGGATCACCAACCTTCTGTGCAGTTTTTAAGGAAGTTGAGTTTTTAAATGTGTATATGGAATTAAAAGAGAATATTTCAAGGCAACTTATGTCCTACTCTACCATATAATTTTCTAGTCTCCTAGCAGGAAAACAGCTGTATTCTCTAAATATACATATATGTCCTGCTTAGGATACACTGACATTTGGATAAAAGCTATGAAATTTTTGTAAGTTTTCCTAGTCACAATAAATAATGCAGAGATCTAGTAATTAGTGAAAACATTTAAGTCAAAAGTAATAGCTGGATTCAATAGAGGTCTCAAATAGCAAGTTTACAGGCCTTTGAGTGCTTTTATCAAACGAGATGAAACAACTCCCCCCGCAGTTAATTTAAGTAATTAGTTATAGTAAAACTGTTCTTACCTGAACACATCCAGCTAACATCTCATAGAGAATATGTGCACGCTTCTTCATTACTCTGACATCTACCAGAGTAGAGTCTGCACACTGACCATTCTGAATTGGATTTATAAATCGGTTTCGGAATTCCTTAATTGACCCGAGCAAATTCTCCTTAATAAAGTTAACCATGCAGTGATCTAGGACAAAAAGATCAAACTTGAGTGTTCAAAATGGGAAGTACAGTACTGGGATTAATTCTAACAGAAAATAAATGTGTCATATCTAAAACTAAGAACTTTCTGTTGAGCAAAAGACACCAAACAACCCCAACATTTTCCAAAAAGGGCATCTTAAATTGACACATCCCTCATCATGTTTGTTACACAAAGTTTGAAAGCTGCTGTACACCAAAGCAATCATATAACAAAATAATATTTGCAAAGATTTTAAAATATATTCAAAAGCATATTAATCAATAGGAAAAAACATTATAGCATGTTAATAAACAGGAGTAAATGTTACAAGCTAGTTTAGAATAAAATTCCCAAGACAGTCACATAAATCACTGTTTAGTAAGTTCACTAAGAACAGTGCTCTACAATGGTTTAAAACAATTTAAATTGATGCTGTTGGAACACCTGGTCCATGCATTTCCCCTCTGAACATTCTCTCCCGTCCCCTTTTGACATGCTGAGACTCATCTGATCCTTTGCTTAGACAGATCAAGGAACTGAACTGTCAGAAAGCTATTCTCTTCTGCATTGTTAATTTTCTGATACTCCTCATACAGGCTTCCGGAGTATATACGTAACGCCACGACAAGGGAAAGGATGGAGGACAGGCCAAATTCCCAACAGCTTCACTTTAATTTGGCTTAAACCATCATGGACCCACATCGTGAGACAATGATTTAAAATGCAAAATGCAAAACCAGATTGTTACGGGGTTTTTTAGATATAGAAACCTAGCAAACAGCTTCACCATATCAAATTCTTTTCTTCTAATCAAATTAAATCTATCTATATACTGCTGAAAGGCAAAAGTATATTCAAGGAAATAAACACTTCTTAAACCAGAGAACTACTCACATTCTATAAGATTATTTTGCAGTGGTGTTCCGGTAAGAATTATTCTTCTCCTAGATCGAATAGAATTCATTGCCTTAGAAACAGCAGATGCTTCATTTTTTAGTATGTGCCCTTCATCACAAACGACAAAGTCAGGACCTAGAAAGGAATAACATTAGATCTCCTCCATCCTCTATAACCACAAAGAAACTGGCAGCCTAAAGAATTCAGAATTTGTTCTACTAATGTTATTAATTTTTTTTCAAACCTGTGTGTGTGTGTGTGTGTGTGTGTGTTTTGTGGTGGGTTTTTTTAGCACCGTTAAGGTTCTCACTCAGCCTTTGCACAAGCATTCACAGTAGCCATTCTGGTAAACTACAGGCTGTTGCTTGTAAAGTCTTCATGGAAAGGATTAAAAATACAGCTTTGCAATATATTCCTATAAAAATTATCTATCCATGCAGCTCGTGTGTGCAAGTCTACATTTCCATTCACCCTGTCAAAACTTCATAAAACTGTTCCTTAAGTCCAGCTTAGGCTGCCATCTACTGGTGCTCGGCCCATTCTAAAGAAAACAAAAAAGTCAGATAACCAGTGATTTTTCATTAAGGCAACAGGTCAGTATCAATAGGGGTAAACAGCACAATCGAAAGTCTTATCGAAGATAAGACACAATCAAATCTGATTTGAATCACAGACAAGTGAATTGCCACCTCGTAGCTGAAAGTCACCATAGGAATGTCCTCAGCTTTCTTCCACAAGATAAAACCAAGGATTCTAGACTGCTATTTTAGGCAAGTTGCACAAGGAATGCCAAAACCACACCACAATACATTTCCACGGTATGCAAAGCAACTCTAATAGAATTATTAAGTGTTACAATTTGGGGTTTAAGATAACTAATACTAAACTTGGCAGAACAGACTTACGCACCCTAATGGTTTTCAGATTTGGGGCAATTTCTGGAAGCTCTTTCCTTGAAGGGAAAAGTAAAAGATATTCTAGGATCCAACTAGTAACTTAGAATGAATGTTTTACCAGATCTAAGCCTGACCTCAATTCCAGTACTGTCAGCCATGAAGTCAGCTGAAGTCAAGTTTATGCACCTTTGAAAAATGCTATGCAAAGCCATCAGCTGGGTTCATCTACTCAGCTCTAAAAAGACTGATATTTGAGGTGGCAAAGAAGTATTTATCAGCATGGACAATCTAACCTTTTATAACTTACTAAGACCAGTTTTCTTCAGACTAACTTTAAACTGCCTTGTAAAGAAGAACATTAACTCTAGGACAGTGATCAATGACAGAGAATCAATTATACCTTTGATCACTTGCATGATTTAAGTCTGTGCCGGTCATCTTAACCGTGCCATTTTAAGTGTCAAAAAGTGATTTGAATCTTACATGCTAACAGAAAAGAAATCAAGATATTTTTTTCCAAGTAGAAAAAAACCTGTCTTTTTAACCAAGTCTAGAAGCCAATCATGAAAATCCACATACGAATTCCAAACACATTTAAGACTTTCCCAAGCCTACTTATTTCTGAATTTTCACACCTGCCACAGAAAGATTTCCCTGTATTATTTCACGACTTTTGTACCTTCCCCAGTTTTGACAGCATGCAGAATGCTGAGTGGCTACACACAAAGCCTTCCTTTAATTTTAGGATAACATCACTTAATAGTGACAGATCCTTCTCTAGTCCTCATTCTAGTATTTCCTGAAGAGTAAGGATCTTGCAAGCAAGCTGTTCATGCAGTGTACAGTACTATCGAGATGGTTTGGTTTGGAGCCGTTTTCTAGAACTGAAGCATTTGAAAGGATTTGCAACATCTTCCCACCAGATGTGACAGCTTGCACATTAATATATCGTCAGAAACAGATATAGTCTAGTACATTATGTTTACAATCAGAATCAAAGTACATTAGAGAAGAAGGATAATGAAGTCTTACTGATAGATAGCAATCAAAATTATGCCAATACCGCAGAAATCAGTTTCAGTAAAGACTGTGATTCATTAACATGAAGTGGTTAGTTAAAAACTAATCAAAAACAAAAAACCCACCTCAAAAACTGTTGTTTAGAGTAAGTGAATGATAGTAAAAATATGAAAAAACTATTCTAGTAAAATTATTTGTGGTTTGTTTGGCAGGCATGTAGCACTGATATCTTCAACTAACATTTTGGCTGCAATTCAGTGGCAGTGGGATTTTCATGAATTTGTGGGTTTTTTCCTTGTTCTTAAACATGAATGCTATTCATTATGGACAGAACATTTCTCAAAATATTATAAAAGAATGTAAAACTTAAAGGGATCTCAAGGGATCATTTAGTCCATTTTTGTCATCTGAGGTAAGAGTTATGAGAAAGGGACATTGCCTTCCTGACAGAAGTAGGAAACTCCATGACCTCTCCCTTTTGCTAAAACACTGTGCAATAATACTTAATTTAAATGATCTCTGCTGCAAATCAGAATTCTGCCCTTTTGTCGTGGTTTCAGCTGAGACAGAGTTAATTTTCTTTATAGTGGCTGGTGTGGGGCTATGTTTTGGATTTGTGCTGAAAACAGTGTTGATAACACAGAGATGTTTTAGTTGTTGCTGCACTGGTCAAGGACTTTTCAGCTTCCCGTGCTCTGCCAGGTGCCCAAGAAGCTGGGAGGGGGCACAGCCAGGATAGTTGATCCAAACTGGCCAAAGGGCTATTCCACACCACATGGCGTCATGCTCAGTATAGAAAGCTGGGGAAGAAGAAGGAAGGGGGGGACATTCAGAGTGATGGCGTTTGTCTTCCCAAGTCACTGTTACGTGTGATGGAGCCCCGCTTTCCTGGAGATGGCTGAACCCCTGCCTGCCCATGGGAAGGAGTGAAGGAATTCCTTGCTTTGCTTTGCTTGCGTGCGCGGCTCTTGCTTTACCTGTTAAACTGTCTTTATCTCAACCCACGAGTTTTCTCACTGTTACTCTTCTGATTCTCTCCCCCATCCCACCGGGGGGGAGTGAGCGAGCAGCTGGGTGGGGATTAGTTGCTGACTGGGACTAAACTATGACACCTTTCCTTTCTCCAGCTGACATAAAAAACAACCGGTAACAGTCCTTTCAGTAACTAGCTCTTACATGGTGGAAAATTTTTCAGTTTAGTTGTCTTTTTTCTAGCCTAAAAAGCCTTACTCCTTCAATCTTTCCTCAAAGATCACAGTCTTCAGCTTCTTATCCTTCTTGCTGTACTTGCACGTTACTATATTGATATACATAAAATATGCTCAAGTGACAGATATATAGATATACACACAGTTTTCCTTTTCCTCTGAAGTCTACAAGAACTTAAGTCTGCTTCATACAACTGCCAATTAAAGAGCAGTTTCCAAGTTAAACACTAATGGAATTTTTATTAGTAGCAACAAGTAAAAAAATACAAAGTTATTGAAATGCTGCAAGCAAAGCACACAGCTATCAATAAACCAAACAGCATTTCATCAGTTGCACAAAGCATTATGGGAAGCCATTTGTTGCTCTGCATGCGTATATAATCCTGCTATTATTTCACATAGCAGAGCTAGTTAATTAATGAAATCACTTCTCCACCCATAAACTTTGGCTAAACCTTCCCTCTCTGGTCCCCTCTTCTGTAGTACACAGTGCAAGACAAGCTTCTACTATAGAATATGTCTACCCTAGCAGTATTCATTTTAACCAGACACATATCATTAAATTACTGCTCAAATACCAAATTCGCAACTTTTTAAATTAAAAATGCTCCCAGAGGCAAAAGTTTTCCTATTTACAGTCACAGCAGTAAGCCAGCACATAGCTTCATAACTCTTTTACTGGCAGCCTGCCATATTGCCAATGCTGCGATTCACAAAGACAGCAAGAAACAAATAATGGTCGTTGCAAGATATTTCTCATCAATTTAGTCAATCCAAATGTCTCCAAAAACTAATGGGTAACAACAGATGAACACTTCTGGCTTTTTGTAATTAGTAAAAATAGAGAAAGATTTGAAGCAACATAAAAATAATTATGGAGTTATTTCAGCGTTAGTTTTCCTAACGGTCTGATTCCATCCTACCAACCAACTAGTCCAAGAGGAGAATAAAACAGGGGGTTCCACATTCATATGAAATTATCCAAAACCTACAAGGCTCAATGTGCTGCGGTTTCTGAACTTGATTACATCTACCAAAGTCAGTAACCTAATCACAAACACTGCTCTATCTTGTTGTCCTAAGCTGTTTAAAGAGGTTTGGAAGTAGAACAGAACCACACCTATAAGCAGGATGTAAAAACCAAGAGATTCACAAGAGATGGGACAGGGAAGGTTACACAAGTCACTGTGTCTCCTCCATAAAATCACATGCCCAACATGCCACCTCACTCCACAGTCCAATTAGGTTACCTAAATACAAATCCATGAAGGAAGGGACAATATTACTATAAAGACACATGGTAACAACCCCTATGTTTAGCCTCCCTTACACTTTCCACATGAAAAAAACCCCACAAAAATCAATCACTGTAAGAGTGTATAGCATTTTATTTCATCATTGCACCAGAACACAACCAACTGAATACAAAGCTACTGTCCTGTCAGGTTACTGTCCCGTCACCACTACTTCAAGACAGCAGTTCAGACCTTTTCTCCTCTAGCTTTGACTTTCCTGGCAACATTCTCAATAATTGCAATATCCTGAGCAAATCAGATACAGAATAAGACTGACAGCACAGGGCCGTGTCCCCCCCCCTTTTTTTTTGTTTTTAGTAATTGCAGCATTAATAGAAGGAATCAGAAAACCCATTGGCAAACACTTAATTTCCTCATTGCTTAAATAATGCCTGTGGATTCAACATGATCACAAAAATAGTTCATCAGCTACTGTACTGGAGCTTTCCTGACTCCACAAAAATTATGTGATTTAGTGAGTCAAACTGGAAGAAAATTAATTGATGTTTTAGCTGCTCAAACAGGCTTTCTGCAGAGCTGGAGATGCCAATTCCAATTGGCCAATGCCAATAATCACAAAGTTATTTTTCCCATTAGAAGAATCTCTTTCTTTGTGAGAACAAAATTCACAGCCCTACTATTATTTGAAAGTTCACAAAAATCAAGCTCACCAAGTACAATTATAAACCAGACCAATGCTGTATTTCATCAACCAGAAAGACAAAATAAAAAAACATTTAAAAAAAAAAGGAAAGAAGAAAATCAGCTACACACTGTCAAGAAAGCTGAAGTCCAGCCAGATAATTAAAACCCAAGAAAACCTACCTCCAGAATCAAGGAAACCATTTACCCTACCTACCATATCAGCATTCTCAATTTACACAGAAATATCAAGGTTATGGCAAAGGTGCTTTTTAAAAACATTTTTTAAGGTGTACTGCATGCTGCATAACCATAAGTTGTTTTCAGATATCAGTTGCCAGTTCAGAATTTGTAGGAAAATTTTGCTATTTTAGTGAAACTTGCTAATCCTAAAGCTTTTAGTTCTTTTTGGTGACCACCTGATAGATTGGTTATATCAACTTGGAATATTTTCAAGTGGTTACATACATGCTTACATAAGTTTGCTCAGTTCAGCTGAGCTTAAACCAGACATCCATTTCTTAGACTGAAAAAATGAGTTAAGCATGTAATCTGCAATCAATTCTTTAACACTTAATTAACACCTGTTTGTTCACACTTCTAAGGTACATTCTCAACTATTTTTCATGTATAGTTGCTCCCTTTACGGTAGATTTCTATCAGGGATAAAGCAGCTTATAGTTGTAACAAATTAGCAGATTAAAATAACCTTAGCTTCCCAACACAGTCACTTCAAATGACCATGCAAAGAAAGCAATGCTAGCAAAAGAGACATGTATTAGGAAAAGTTTCCAGTATATATTCCTGTGGTCATTTCTGTATTTGATCTAATAGAAAAGACTGTTATAGAAGCCTATTTACAAAAGCAGATGGGGTAGTTTCTGAACAACCATTTCTGTAACTGCGCAAAAGCCAACAAAGAAAATCTGATAAATCTTACTAACGTTATTGTTTAAAATTATTTGCCCAACAGAACTCCATTTGCAAGATTACTTAGCTCACATACGTAAACCAGGAAGCACAATATATATAATGCATACTTGTATTAATTTTCACTTACCTGGATCAACTAAAGCTTTATTAAATATTTCTTTAAGTTTTCTACTCTTCACATTCCTGCCTTGTGCAAGATTACGATACATCTCATAGCCTATTATCATCACACCTCCTTCATCTTGCCAACGCTGGAGCATATAGCTTCTCTCTTGAGGGCGCTTCACAGTTGCCAGTTCACAGACCTTTCAAAGGGGGAAAAATATGCTTGAATTTCTCTTAAAATACCAAAGTACTGGCATAACTTTTAAATACCTAAGGCTTATTAATGCAAGTAGATTTTTCACATACTTAAAGTGCATTCCTTAGCCTATATTTTGAGTGGTGGAGCTTCCCAATTACGTAAACTGTTCAGGTATTTCATTTTTAAGAACTCTTTTTAAGCCTTATACCTCTAGTTTTTCGTCATCTTCTAAACCTTCTTGCCATTTTTCAAACTCATTCAACCAGTTCAAGGCAGTGTTCAGTGGACACACCACCAGAGCTGTCCGAAAATCCAGCTTGTCACACAGCAAGACTGTGTGAAGAAAACTTACTACCTGCAAGAGGAAAAAACAGACAAAATGCCAAATAAAACACTGTGTATTAAACACTAGGAAAGAAATACACAAGTATATATTCACATACAGAACTTACCAACAGTCTTGTTCAAACATTCTGTTTCTTAAAACAACTCACTGCTTCGAAATACCTATGTATTATACACTTATCACTCTGTGTTACATGGCTGCATACATCCTTCACATACTGAGATACAGACAGTTTTGAATTGCACCAATAGCTGAATGATTTCATAAATAAGGAACCCTCCCTTTACATTTCACCAATCATTTTCATAAACTAAAAATTTCTATTAGGTCATTTCTCCCAATACTTGCCCCAAACATTAAATAAGTTCACCTCTTTGGACTTCATAAATGTATCAAGTTTCTTGAAAGTGAACTTCACTCTTAAATCAATGTTTTCCACATTTTTTTCAACGTATTGGCAAATTCTCTCAAAAGAACTCTGAAGCAGGTTACTGAAATGCTTTCCAAGTATTCAACCTGTAGCCAGACTGGCTATATGTTGCAGATGGTAACACCTCCTTGAGGCCTGGGAAAAAAACCTTATCTTTTGATGTCACTCAGTGTTTCTGCTGTGCTGCCTGGTTTTGAGCAGTAGCAAATAAAGCTAGGACTAGTACCAAATAAAGATAGGACTACAGGTAACCTGTAAAAACCCGAGAGCAGAAGAGTCAGCACTCCCATGGCAGCTCCAGCTCCCACACCAGACTTTTAATGGTGAAGACTGCACTCTAATCCACATAACTGTACAACATCCGGAAAGTTCTTTCCGGATCAAATCTTGGTATCTGGCAACTGTGATTTAATACACTGTTCAAAGTAATTTCAAACTGCATGACTATGCTGGGAACACTGGACAACAAACTACTTTTAGATGCTGCAATACAAAAGGAATTACTAGTAGTTTTGAGATCAAGACAAAAGCATTTCATGTTCAGATGCAAAAACTACCCATGAAATGGTAGGGCAAAAGCCCTATGTCCTGGAGAGCCAGCAAGTCCCTAACTGCCTTACTGCCCTGATCCTTTACCGACATTCTTCTCTGCAGTTTGCAAAGTCTGCTAAAACTTATCGCTGATTTAGCTCTTCTAAGAGCTGAACAACAAATGGCATTACAGAGTACAGTAGAAGGACTGGCAAATGACCACATAAGGAAAAAACCTAAGCTACAAACACTGGCCATGAAAATACTTGATACATATTTGTAACTGTGGCTTTCTTTGATTATCAAGAAGTTACAGGCAAAACAAATGTCATGAACACATCTGGATCACATACAAAAATACCTTCTGCTGTGAAATATTTCATCAAACTAAAGTATATAGGGTATAAAGTATAAGCGTACAAAGGTGCCTAGACTGCACTGCTACATTAAAGCACAACAGTTCTGCAAAACATTGCAAATCTCCAGTAAAAGGTGTAATTAACTCGTGAAGAACGTAACACCCAAGCTAGAATTAAGCACGTAAAAATACACTCTTCAAAGGTGATTTTCAAAGTATGTATGAAAGTCCTCTTCGATAGGATCGCAGATTGTCAAAATATTGTGTCTGTCACCCCAACATCCATAA
The DNA here is from genome assembly GCF_034638445.1 of Ciconia boyciana. Taxonomy (NCBI): domain Eukaryota; kingdom Metazoa; phylum Chordata; class Aves; order Ciconiiformes; family Ciconiidae; genus Ciconia; species Ciconia boyciana. The sequence continues at coordinate 21,520,425 of NC_132945.1, read as the reverse complement.
ACAAAGCAAAGCTGTCTATGGTGCAGCTGGAGTTCTTAAAAACACGCTGTCCACATGCTGTGCACCACGAACAACCAAGGCTGCAGCTTGTTTTACCTAAACAGTACATATAGTGAATGATCTCAGTCCCTCTGACCATCTACACCTCTGTGTTACTCAAAAACCCCCCCCCACAATCCCACTAAACCCCCCCAAAATCAGAAAACCACAAAAACCAAGCTTCTGTTGATTCCCTTGAGCCTGTTCTTTGCAGAGGAATCTAGGGGATCTAAAGAATCTAAGATGTTATGCCAGCCTAAGTGCTCCGTGACTGTATCCTGCAATCTGCAGGTCAAGAAAGATTCTCAGGATCAGAAAGTCCTAAATAAAATTTGTCTGGATTAGGTCAGAGGAGAGCAGGATTAGGTATTTCTCATGTAACTTCACTTTTTGAAGAATCCTGAGTAGCAATGGTTTAGAGGGAAGACACAAGAATAAGGAAGCCATCTGACCCAGTAAGGCATAGCTAACACTAGCAAAGAATAACAGATATCTCCTGCTGGAGTCTCTCTGAAGATTCTTCTCTTGGAGCACATTTCAAGTCTCTCAAAATAATAATGAAAGACTTCAAGCCAAGCCAAGTCTGCTATCTAGCAGCATCCAGGTGTGCTGACTATGCCAAACACCAACTAGCAAGGCAGATGTGAGCACTACAGAGAGTAAAAACTACCGAGACACCTCATTCCAAACACACAGGTGTCCAAGACTAACTGCTTGTCAACAGGTTCTTACAGCATTTTGTTTGCTAAGTGCCTAACAAGGTCATAAAGCTGGCTGTTGTCACTTGCAGGCTATGAATCTAGCTATGGTACAAAAATGTTGAGACATCTTTCATACAGCTTGGAATTCCAGTATGTTGATATACTGACCTCTCTACGAATGAACAGATCTTGAGCCTTCAGGTCAGGTGATAGGGCTTCCCAATCCAATGGGGAAGCTTCTACCACAACTGACCAAGATGGAAGAGGATATTGAAATGGCATTTCCTCACAGACGCTTTGAGGATCCCATCCTTACTGTAGGAAGAAAATAACCTCTTTGAGAACCATCATCACCGTGCTAAAGAGACTGCACTCCAGGGTATGAGTAAAGTGCACCCATATTTGGAGCACGTGAAGAAAGAATTTAGCATGAAGTGCTGCGCAAGTGCTGGCTGCTAACAGGATCTAGACTTGCTGGTCACAAACTCACCAGAGCTCTAGGCAGATCTCCCATCAAATGACTTTATAGCTAAGAACCACTCCTGGCACAGAAAGGCCCTGATCAATCCCAAGTTGAAATCAGTTCTATCAATTCCAGTGTCTGCAGAAGCTGTAAGTTAGATTTCTAATGATTCAGTTCAAGCCAGAGATCAAAAAGGTTCACAGTAATTCATTTCACTAGCCAGTTGTCCTGAAAGAGATACAGGAATATCTCCCTCCTCCAGAAATGAGGAAACAGCATTAATGAAGGCCAACAGCAGGGAGACCAAAGTGGCCCGGCTTTTCTGAGGGCCTTTTCAAGCACAGATAAGGTTGTTGCCCTCCTTTCTTCTTCAGAGTTCTCAAAAATCTCCCCTTCTCTTTCCCAGAATCAGAGGGAAAGGTTCTTCTGTCAAGTTACTTCTGCTAAAGAAATTCCTGGGAACAGACCAGGCAGCAGAGCAGCAAGACGGGCAACTCACCCCAGTTCTTTGCTCACAGTATTTGTGGTGATGCTACATCTGGCTAAATGCAAAACCAGAATTTTGCATAGACAGATAGATACTTGGAAACAAGCAAACAAAAGGAATTCAACACTCCTGACTACCCTGAAAAGGTACTAGGCATGAATACTGAGATGCAGGCAATTCAAGAAAACTGGTTTTGATCTTTTACCTCTTTTGAAGGTCAAGGGCGTAAGCTTCTCCTGAGGCCTGCAATGATTGTAAGAGGCCCAAGAAAAAGAGCATGAGCATTGTTTTACAGCAACTGCTTGGGTGATCAGTTTCAGAAGAAACATTTTAAGATGGGCATTGAGCTTCAGATTTTAAAGACTAATAGGAATGGTAAGTTGTTCACTGTACAACTTTTAACATGGCAGAAGAGCCACTTATATCAGACCAACAAATATGGAAATCCTTTGTTAAGAAATGCTACAATATGCTGTTTTAAAGATTTTTACAAAGCAGTCTTCAACAACGTAAAGGAGAAGGAGCATGCGCTGAAGTGACAATGAAGGCTTAAACCTGAAGATCTCAGGAAGCAAAGAATGGTAAAGCCAAAGAAAAGAAATAAATAAGTGAAAAAGGGATTGAAAGTATGCCCTATAGTTAACTGCCAAGGCAATGCAAGTTTCTGGTCTTAACTGTTTGTGATGCACGACGACCCAAAAATGTGAAGGTACATATGGACAAATACTGAAACAGAAAACAAATGCCTCCTGTCCCTCAACCCAGAAGAGTCTAAATTGTAGCAAAACACTGTTTATATTAAAACATAAAGCATCTGACTTCAGGCACTAAAAGTCTGGCATAAAACAAAACAAAACAAAACAAAACCACCTGATGAACCTCTACTTTATCAGCGCAACAAATAAACTGAAAAACCACTGAGGAAAACAAACTAAGGAGCAACACATGAATGAAGAAGACAGTAAAAACCACAACCTGCTTAAGATTATTAAACTGTCTTAGAAACATAGGTTCCAGAAGCCTGTCTCCTACTAGCTGTATTTTCTTGTTCGGAAGTGCAAGGGAGCTACACATCACTTACAATTAAATATGACCTTTTCACATGATATCAATGATTACCTAATTTAATTCTAGATATTTTAGAAGCGGAGAAAGTACAAGCGTGTATCAGAACTTTCACAGCTGCATACTACGAAACCAACTCCTTTCTCTAGACCTCTTTACAAAATGTTTTCCTCCGGCAGCCCTCATCAAGTCACTGCCTAGGAAACAGTAGTTTTACTACGTTCTGAAAGTCATTAAAATTGCCTTTTGCTGTATCAGCTTTTGAGAGCAAGCTACAGACCAGAAAACAAGATGACTTTTGTTTCTTACCTGTAATGTTTTCCCCAGGCCCATACAGTGAGCAAGAATGCATCCAGAACCAGGAGAGGTCTTTGTTTTTTTTACAGATTCACAACAGCAATCCCACATGAACTGAACACCTGAAGAAAATTATTGAAAATTTTCTTATTAAACATTTATTTTATTAAAGTACACCTGATAAGAGATAGGTGTGATCACTGTAAGATCATAACTCTTAGAAAAGCAGTGCTCAGGATAATTATTGATTCATTTCTGTCCAATGGGTTCTTTGTGGGATGATCTTTGTCTTGAACTTAATTATATTCACAGTTTTCACTGAAGATGTGGCAACTGGGTTAGAAAATATTACCGTGCAGACTGCAGATGACTGCGATCTTGGGGGCAGGGAGAAAAGAGGAGACGGAACGAAAAGTGGCAAGGACTTTATGCAAAGACTAAAATGACCTTGGTAAATTAGCTGAAACCAACTAGAAAGATTCTGCCAAGACAGATCAGATGTGAAGTTCTATGCTTAATGAGGTAAAAAGTCAAGTAAAAACTGTGACAGCTGAAAAAGGAAAGGAAACACAGGCTACATAACAAAACGCATTAACAACATGAGGGTCTGCTGGGTGATTTTTTTGTTCTTTGCAATATATTTATTGGGCAGTATAGCATTCTACTATGCTATACTCAGCACAGATGAGGCTTCAACATGACTGCTGTGTCTGGTTCAGAGCACCTCCCTTTAAGAGCTGAAGCAAGTCCAGAAGTTTCTTACTAAAATGGAAAGGTTGTAGATTATGAACTTTGAGGAAAATTTAAAATAACAGAATGAGCTGTGAAAAAAGTTATGATTGATTATTCTCCTTTTCTCCTTCTTCTCTAGAAACAGAATATGGAAAGAAGCTGGCTTGATGTGCAGTGATGTCAAGGTATCAGAAAAAAAATTTCTGTTGAGAAAGCCAGGAAAATACTACAAGATTTTTAAATCTTCACTGAAAACTGTAAAAAGTGAATATACTAATTGCTCAATGGAATGAGTAAACACGTACTTGATTCTGCCTCAGTGTGGAGAATTCAATGATTCTGAGGACGCTTCCAATTTCACATTTCTAAGGTTCTTTGCTTGTAAAACAGAACTATGTGTTGCGGATCTCAATTACTTTTTGTTCACATGTTCCAAAAATAAAACATTAAACCTGACACTCTGGCATTTGCCTGCCAAGGAGTTTTTCTTATGATTCTGATTCAGGTTGCATAAGGTGCTGTGCCGGGGGGGAGCGGGGGGCGAAAAAATTTAAAAGTCTTTTTCCTTACCATCTACTTGGTGTGGTTTCAGTCTGGTAACTATATTCCTGTGAACCTGCACTAATGGTTCTTTGGTTTCTTCATCTTCGTCTAAAACCAGCTTAGTTGTAATGGGACACTTCAAAGGTGAAGCATCTTCTATCTCTATCACCTATAAGCAGAAACAGGGCATCATAGGAATACTTCACACATGAGTAATACCAAGCATTTGACAGACACCAGGCTTTAGCAAAATTGGAAGTCATAATTTATTTAGTAAAGAAAAACCTTAAATTCGTTACTATGCATCACAACTTACTTTGGGAGAGTGCTTTTCCCCATGGAAAGTAAAGCAGTAGGCAATTGAAACAGCTTTCTAAAGATCTCAGCAGTCTTAAATAAAACTTACCAATGTTAACCTGCAGGAAACTACAAATAAAACTTGTGGCTTACAAGGCTACATATAAGTACTTTTAAAATTACTTATAAAATTAAATTGAGGTAGAAATACATTGTGTTAATCATCATCAACAATTCAACTTCCTAGCATTTTGCAAAGAAGACAGATCATACCTCTCTCAATTTCTCTCTCTCCCGTTCTCTTTCTGCTATACGTTTTCTTCTTTCTTCTTCTTCTTTAAGTGCATTTTGTGTTTCTGTTCTAAGCTTATCATCTTTAATAATTTTCCTTATTTTCTTCCTGCCTTTTCCAGGAGATTTTGAATCATCATTGTCCTCATCCTCGGAATTACTCTATTACAAATTAAATAAATCGAGTATTAGAAAGAAAATTATGGCACAGACCATCAAATCTTTGATTTTTAAACAAGCTCCCAAAAATTTCTGTATACACAGGTGGAGTTTAGCTCATAAGAAAAAAGATACTTTTTTTTAAAACAAGTTAGCCAGCATGACAAAAGAAGTGCCACCTTAACTGTAACATATTCTGAGATATTAAAGATAAGCCCAGCTGTACAAAGGCACTACTGAAGGTACTGTTATCATTTTATAGTAACTAACGACTATTAATAAAGAACTATTTTTCTGTTCTAGTGGTGCTAGATCAGATCAGCTATCACCTACTCCACATAAGAAAAGAAACCCTAATACTAGGAAAGGCTTAATCTACTATTTGTGTCACCTTCCACAATTAGTTTAAAAATTCCATTTACTTAAAATGTATCATGCATTTTTATCAAGATCTAGACAGGAAATGGTTTTAGTTAAACACAATGCTTTTTCTCCATAATGGTGCCATTTTACAAATTTTAGCACTCAACTAACATCGAGAAAAGTTGTAATTTTTTAATGTACTTTGTACAGAGCCGTTTGAGATACCCAAGTCCCTAAGCAGTTGGCAGAAGAGACAGGAACTCTTTTTCCCATTTGTTAATGCAAAACACAATATAGTACCTTATTGTTGTTTTCACTTGAAGAATCCTCTTGAACCTTTATACGCCTTCGTTTCTTTTTCTGTTTGTAACTGCGCTGGTTTTCTTCCGCCTCAGCTTTCTTGGCAGATCTATTTAAAAGAAAAAAAAAAAAGCAGTATTACTGATTAACAATAATAATTCATTGCCTCACTGAAAAATAATGATAAAAAAAAGTACATGAACTACATTGCTAATTAACAGAACATACACTCGTTTTGTGTAATTGGGGGTTTACTTCCAAATTCCTTCCTCCCCCTCAACTCACTGGACGTACATAGCAACGGTCTATTCCAGACAACCCTGAAGAATCTCAGAATTGGTAAGCATTAGTTTTCTACTGCAATCCACCATTCCTCAATTGACTTTGACATATTTGGCGTAAAAATGCTCATTTTTTTGTTAATCTTTTTTTCGTACTGGCTCATCAAATTGCAGTGTACCACATACTTTGGTACAAATTCAAAATTCTCTCATTTGCTGCAAAGTGAATTAGCAGATACCAAATTATAGACAAGTATAATCACAGGTTTTAAGGACTGATCCAAAGTCTTTAACTTTCACCATCTCACTGCCTAAACTGCACTATTAAATACCAAAAACCAAACACAGGATAAGCAGAGTTAGGTTTTGTTTATACCTTGTTCTTGGACGTTGGTCATCTTCAGACTCACTGACTTCTTCACTAACTGCAGATTCATGAAACTCGGAGTCATTTGAATCATCGCTGCTCACTTTAAAAATAAAGTATGATTTCATGTTGAATACTATTGCAAAGTTAGCAACATCACATATACTCTAATTACACAAACTGTTTAAGATCAACAAGCACTGTAAAAGTTCATTTCAGACAGTATGGGACCCATTAAACATACTAATAAGAAGCAACAGGAATATAAGGGGTACAGAGTAGAAAAGCTTAACACGTAAGCACTAGCTGAGTCCTGATAGATGGCATATTATGCCAACAAGACTTGAGGTCTTTATACATGAATACATCTAAGTATAGCTAACAAGCAAATGACAGAAAGCATTGTATTAGAAAGCGTCACATTTCAACGACAGCGGGTGAGGAGGAGAGAACACAATGGGTAACAGTACAGAACTTCAGAAAATGAAAGATGATTTTTAGTTCAACAGAAGCTTTTGTTTCAAATGTTTTAGATGCAATTTTATAATCATACTTCACAATTCATGCAAACAACCCTTATTTACTAACAACATACGCAATTATATTACTGTATTTACGGCTTTAAGTTTCCTTCAGGTAATGCAAGTTTAAAACTGACGCAAAAGACAATTAAAAATACACCTAAACTAGCAGCATTAGGTAATACTTCCATAACTACTTTTAGGAGCTATCATTGGCATTTATAGGTAATTAAGACCAGCATGCCATTCAGCACCTTTATAATTTCAGTTTGACCTTGAACACAGTGGAAAACTTAACTGTTTTATGAGTAACAAAGCCTAAAACAAGGATTTTTTTATGTACATGAGGAAATGTAATATTAATAACATAGGGCTAAAGAACGGCGAGCTGAAATAGTGTATTGTTCTACTTGAGACTAGTGAACTTAAAAGACACTAAAGAATCCTTAGAATTAGTCTGGCTGCATCTTATTTGCGCATTGTCACTGTAATTTACAATTACTTTTCTTGAAATAAATGTTGTTGGTAGAGTTATCATTCCATAAGGGAGAAAAAGCGTGAATATACATTCAGATAAAAATGAGAGTTTTCATGAAGGAAAACAATAAACAAATTGCACTGCATCTTTTCGTCTGGGGAACACTGCAAAAGATGGCGAGCATTAGCGCAACACTAAGAAAAGGAAAGTACTGTGCACCCTTGCTTCCACTGGCCATGACACGCTACCAGCATCTACACTGACCAACATGGCAGTGAGCATTTATCTTTACTGTCGCTCCCCTCCTCTGCTCAAAATGATTAAATGCAAGGGGCTGACAGATTCTTTGTTCTTGCATCATTTCACAGTGCCACCTGGTGTTCAACTAAAGCTTGCCACATTTAAATTCTAGGATGGAGAAATTTGTGATGCACAAGGGCCTAGCTAAAGAGAGAGTCCTAGTTAAAGAGAGAAATTACATAAAAGACAAGACTGATTTTCACGAATTAGACATACTGGGCTTGCCTCTGTTATTTAAGATTAATATTCTAAGACTCAACAAGAGCAATCCAATTCAGAGGATACAATAAGCGGAGAGAGCTGCATTTCTATTCAACATTTTAAATAAAACTATTTCTCAAACACACATAAGAGAATTCTAGATTTAATACACAAGGAAGTTTATACAGAGATTTTAAAATTACGGAGTTTCAGATCTCCATTCTGACATGCTTTGGACTTACTTTATAGAAGCAAGTACTTTTTGTGACAAAACCCATTTGGATTATGTACCTTTCCTTCTATTTCTGCGCTTCCCTTCTTTTTTGTCTTTTGGTTTCACCTTTTTTTCTTCACCAGATTCTCCGTCACTCACTGTCAGCTTGTGCCTCAGCAGTCTGTGTCTGTATCTAGGCTTCTTTGATTCTTCTTCCTCTGAATCCGATTCAGAATTATCTTCCTTTTCATGCTCTTCTGTCAGAGATAAAGAGTCAGTATGACATGCACATTGGTCATTTTTTTCTTACTTAAATTTGGCAAGAATTAAAATCTGAATTAATTTAGGCTAAATTCTGTGTTTTTCCAGGAAATTATGGGCAACAACATACTGTTGTTCCCTCAATTTTTAAGTATTTTACACTGCCTGAACACTTGGAATGTCTGTTCCAACGACTGTATATGTTAGTCAAATCTCTCCCGTGCATTTGCACTTCTTACTGTTCTGTACACATTATTCCTCACAAATCCCTAGGACTTCTGAATTGGTTACAAAAATCAGACTATTAACAAAAAAATACACTTACAGAAGAGCAAAAGAGATGATAATCCTCATGATCATGTACATTGGCCTCTATTTGGCAACTACCTATCAACATCAATGACATTTTTTTGTTGAAAACTGCAGAAACTTTAATAATTATAATTTTTCCAAGTGACCTTTGAAATTATGACAGGCGCTACAGCACCACTTTTTCCCAATTGCTTTTTGGTGCTCACCATCATCTGCTGTGTTTTCGTTTTGCTTTCCAGTTTTCTTTTTTCCTTCATCCGATTCATCATCTGAAGATGCATCCTCATCAGAGGAAAGATTGGCTTTGATTTCTTCTAAAAGCATTTTCTTGGCAATTCTTTGAAGTAAAACAGAAAAAACTATTTATTCCATTGTGCAAGTAAATCTATGAACGATAAGTGTAATCCTATACCATTCAGAACTTCAAAAAACGGTTGAAAGCTGAACAAAAAAAGACACACGAGGAAGAGTCATTGTGGTAAGACGGGATGTATCAGCAAAAATCTCATGTTAAATGTAACATGTTAACTTGCCTTTAGAAAGCAAATCTGTATAACGCTTCTTAAAAGAGAAGTTTCATGCTTTACAGCAAGACTGGAGATAGCTATAAAAATGTACAAACTTAAAACGCTTCATTTTATTCATGGTCTATTTGGATGGACCCTTGTCATTTCTGGGACAGGCACCTATATGAATTCTAGCCGTAACAAGAACGTGAAGATGCTGCAGACCAAATCCTAATACTCCAGTCACTCCCCCCAGAAACAGTTATCATGCTTACTTGATTTAAATCAATGAGATTAATCTCCTGAGGCACTGAATCTACTTGACTGGTGTATATGTAAACAGTAATAGTTTTAAGAACAGTGGATCACTGAACGCATGTTTTAAACAAGGAGAAAAAGAGTAGTGCAATATGCATTAACTCACAGGTTAAAAACCAAAAAACAAAAGCACCCCAAACTTTATTACCCTACCACTACATAGCTTGCCTTCAACTGTGTTACCACTCTAATTGCCTGGGCCCACCCTACTGCAAAAGAGATGCTGTAGTAATTGAAGCAACTCATGATGTCTCAAGATGAACTGCTATTAAGTGCCTCGGGAAATAAACCCACACTGAATCCCTTATATAACTACAAGCACTTGCCTTATAGCAACTATAGCAAAAAAATATAGCGTATATACACATACAGACAAAACAGTTTTATTAAACATCACAGGACCTGAACTTCAAAGAAAAGTTAAAATCTTATTTCCTGTTCCACAAAATGTTCATTCAGCTTCTCTCAGTTTCATTCAGCACAAGAATGTTTTCAGCTAACGTACAAGTTACTATGGGAAAATGGTTTCTTTACATGCGCTCTTGCAACATAAAAAAAAATCTTATATGAATCTATCCGAGGCAAAACATAAAATATGTCAAAAGCACAGGAAAATAGTGGACTTATCTGAGAACTTGTACTTCCAGGGGCAAAAAAAAAATCCTGAAAGAATGAAACCAGGCCTTCCTCATATAAGTATCAAAAATATTATAGTTTTCATTCCATAGTCATCAATTTTAAATGAAGATTCCCCCCCCCCCAGGTCAAATCTGGTCTGTCTTGCCTTGCAGAAGAATTAATGTATACTGTACGTACATAGTTCAGAATGGGAAAGCTTTTATACCAGTCAAAACAATAGTTCAAAATCCATGAAACTAACCACAATCTAGGCTTCACTTGGAAATGGTAAAGGAACAGTGATCTCTTTAAGTGCAGCTTCTCACACATTAGAAAATTGTTACTTGTATGTAGCACTATAAAATAGGTTTTAAAGAATCTGTATTTCATTTGTCAGCATGTAACATGCCCCTAAAACAAAGGAACTTTTCAAAGGGAATTTTCCCAAGGTATCTTTCCTAACACTTCATACAGTATTTTCTATTTTTTGAGTGGTAGTATATTTTCCAAAAAGATTCTAACGCTAATGTATATTCAGTTATTATTAAAAGATGGAAGTAAAATGGTTTAATAAACATTTAAGATTGCTCAGCAAGTCACAGACTATCCATCGGCATCCAAAACACCCCCCTTTTGAGAAATGGCTTGCAAAGAAATAGCTGATTAAAACTTTAGAATGCAGTACTCTTGGTAAGCTTTAATTCTGTATGTATCAACAGATCATAGTGTGAACCCAATGAAAACTTACTAAAGTCCATAGATAGGTAACATCCTCTTCCAAATGGTTTTTGCATTAGGTCCTTCCAGAGGATTTGGAAAAGGGATTAAGGTTTTTTTTTTTGTTAGTTGGTTCTTTTTTTTTTTTTTAAACCCACCACATCATGTATAACAGGGATAAATAGCTCCTTATAAGAAATTAAGACTATATTTCTTCCATCTCTTAATGGTCTGAAGAACTTTTTCCTTCAAAATGAAACTGCTTGGAATATCACAGGTTGGCTTCTTTTTAAAAGCTTATAATGTAAATTATTAACCTTGAATCCTACTCCAGGAAACGCAGACAGCAACAGTTTGGCTACTTTTCTTGTTTAAAAACATAACAACATCATCACCAAAGTTTTGCTTTGGAAGAGTTAAAAAAAATAGAAACACTAAAAAGAACTGCAAAATTTTAAAATTCAGTCCTGAAAGGACTGCCTAGTAATACTGCCTTTGACTTATTTTGGATTGTCCTCAATTGCATTAGCAAAGTTAACACAACTTGTATGTGGATAACAATACTTACCTTTCATATAAGTCACCTTTAAAAATTTATTTATTTATTTTTAAACAAAGGTTGACTTTGGTTCTTAACAAAGACGCCATACATTTTTATTTGTTCTTTTATGAAATATTTTTTTAAAGGAAAAAACAAAAGCAAAAGTATCATTCACCTAAAAATACCATGCACAAAATCTACTATCCGTAAACAGAAGATGCTGTTAATTTCCTACTAATCATCATCACAACCACCAACCAGATTGGGTGAACTTATTAGCTTCTAATTAATTATTTATAATAATGTTGATTAACAAGTTAATGCTTTTATACTCCAAGATAGAAAATTAGACATATTTTTTAGCTAGGATAAAGATTCGACCACTTTGAATCAAACTGAGATGGAACTGTTTGTTTAGTGAAAAAAGCTACATTCTCTTCAGTGTGTTCTGCTAGTATGATGTTAGGCTAAAAATGTAAGACATTGTTGAGATGTTCAGAATTTAAGAGATTCCTATTTTTAATGTAACTACATATCTGATAGGAATTAAAAGTGGGAGCAATATTAGAACCAAACAGATTAAGCCTTGTAAATGCATCTGACAAATGACTGATGTAACAAATGGCTTCTATGAATTACAATAGATCGAGTACTGGACTCTTGAAACTGGTTTTAAATTAAATTATATGCAGCTCAGGATAATATATCACATTTCTATTTTAACATAGAAACCCATTTAAAGTGACCAGGTTTCTAAGCTAAGAAACTTCATATGCTAGCTTTAACATTTTAATATTTGCATTAACATTACTGCAAGCACCAAGAAAAACAAGCTATGATAGTGTGAAAACTCCCCTGCTCACATTCTTCCAGAGAAACCCATGAAAATCAAAAGATATCGTAGTATTTACTCAGGTCAAGGACATAAAAGATATTCTTGGCCAACCAGATGTAACAGTTGAACACTGTAAACAAATATAATTAAAAAGCACAGAGAGCTGTATGACCTCCAGCACAGGACTTCAGGTAGTAAAAAAAATAAAATAATTTTTAAAAAATCCCTGCATTTCATTAATTTCTGCCACTGATCTGCTGTGATCTTGCGCATGTCATGTTGCCTCGCCCCGCTCCATCTTATCTAAACATATCGTGAGATTTGTATAAGGACATTTTCCCAAGACGTATTTATACAGTGCCTTACAGAATGGGCCTGTAACCTCAACCAGGACATATAAAAACAACTCGAGAATAAAATAACAGTATATATGTATAATTTTATATAAATCAGGATTTAAATATATTTCACCTTTGTAAGAATGACACCAACAATATACATTTATAAATAATGAATTGGTTACTGTGTATTTTTTAACTTATGCTAGAAGAAAACATTTTTAAAAACAGATAGGCAAACTGGAAGATATCCAGGGGTTGCTTAGTCACAGAATAGGACTACTTGATCCTTCAGACATTTCAGCAAAAATGGAATAGTAGGTGCAGCCTCTCATGATGTGGAGTTAAGTCCACATTATAATTTGCACCATTCTTGTTCATGAATTTTAGAGTGCCAATACAATGGACTCATTTATAGATTGTCAAAAAATCTTAGTGAGACAGTGCCACCACTGTAAAAATAATTTTTCTTCTTAAAACTCATAATTTAAAATATTAGTTAATTATCACGATGTATTATTACCAATTAGATTATATCAACTCACACGTAGTGTTCATAAATACCTACTAATTATATGTAGAAATAAGGTTGCCCAAAACAAGCCCTTGCGGGGTAGGGAAGGACATTTTTATGTGGCTAATAAAAGCCACTATTCTTTCAGATAGAGCACTACTGAATTAAATGGGCCTTTGGTATATTACTAAAAAATTTAGAACCATTTAAAGTATATTTTAAGAGATGAATATTTGGATGAAATGTCAGACATTTAAAAAAAAAAAATAGTGAAGACTGCCAAACACCTTGTTCTAAATACTGTACTGTCTTTGTTGAAAGAGTCCGATTTTCAAGCTGTCAAGAGTTGTATTAAATTAAATGCTTGGACAAGAAAAAAGTTTTACAAAAATTTATTGCAACCATCAAATACTTAAAGGCATTCTGCATTAAATACACTATTAACTTCTTAATAAACAAAACTACTGCAAACATATTAAACAGTACCATTTAAAAGATCAGAAGGACCAATAATAGATAATTACACAACATAAGATGAAAGCATACAGCACTGTATGTCATATTATGACCCACTTGGATATTGCATTTTGGCAAAGATGATTTCAAGACTATTAATATTCATGTCATGCACATCCAGAGGTATGCAAATAACAGAACATCTAAACTAGAGACTTGCAAACACGAGAGTTCCCACACTACAAATACCCGGTAGGTACTAGGTACCCTCTTTGGCCTGGAAGAAAACAGGCAACTTATCTGAATAGTAGGTAAACTATTTAAACACTTTGTGTTGAGTAAACAGAACAAGCTTTTAACTTGCTGAACAGATGAAATTTGTTCCATCTTTTTACATTTTATATATCTGATTCTGGTGCCAAGTACAACGCGTGATGAATGTAAAATTAGACTGCAGTTAACATGTCTGAAGGTTGACAAAACTGTTTATTGACAAAATACCTCCCCATCTCATAAATATATATTCAAAATATTCCCTAAATAAAAACTTCTACAAAGATTCAGCTTAAAAACAAAGTACAGAAACTGATTTTTAAAACCCACGTTCATATTACTGATTTGTTTGTTATCAATTGGGTTAACTCATTTCCCAATATAACTCTTAAACTAATAATTAAGATCTGTCAGTAACATTTGTATGGTAAACACTGAACTTTGACAAAAGTATATTGGCTTAGTTATCAACCAGAAACACTTAAGAAACAAACAAAAAAGAAAAAAGGGGGGAAAAAAACCAAAATCAAAACAGGACTGAAATTAAAGCATCATTTAAAAAAAAATAATCTCGTATTACCAATGTTTACACATTCTGCTTATGACCCTGTGCTGCCAAGTCCCTAAAGAGCATCTTTCTTTAAAAGTTGAATTTGATTGAATTTGATGACTGAAAACAAGCGAGAACTACATCAGCAGCAACATTTTGATGCCAAACTAAAGGATATAAAACAGTGTTTTTAAAATTTACTTCAGCCACAGATCAAAACATACAACTCTGTGAAACAAAGATACCATATTCTAAACTAGTAAGGCTCAGAAGCAGAAAAGGACTCCATCAGCAACTGTGCAAAGCTATGAAGCTGGTCCCATACATGCTATACGGCAAAAAAAAAAAATCAGTTTCTGAAATACTGTGTAAAAATTTGTTGAACAACTCTTTAGTCTAACTACAGTAACTTCCAAAAAGAAACTGTGGCTCGTGATTGAGCAATACTTCATGTTGTGCATTCACTCATTAGGAAACAGAGCTTTTATATTTTCTAGCCAGGCTAACTTTGATAACTACAATGGTACTGGTAAAATATGACATGTCTCAACTAACTATATCTTACATAGATTCATTTTTATTGAACGTGAAACTGAAGCAATACATATAAGCCACAATTCTGAAAATATCTATGCAAAGACTTAAAATTTGTATGTATAATTACTCTCTTTGATACCAGTTGAGCCTATGCACAGTGCTTGTAGAATCAAGGCCTTAACTATCTATCACATTAGTCACTTCAGGTATTCTTCAGCAGATTAAAACTCAGTTTAACTAACAGCTGAAAATATCTAATACTGTTTTCTCCACATTTGTGTTTTCCCTTTATTGAGAAAAGGTGTTTCAATTAAAAAAGCAAATTATGCAACAGTAATAACCAAGTTCAATCTGAAAATATTTCAGCACTGCATGTTGCACAGATGCAAATTTTTACTGTCTACTCATATAACTAGCTGAAATTCACATTTATCAGAAGTAGGTTTTTACCTGCCTGAATGAAATACTTGTCACAAACCTCACACTTTCAATGGGAACATAAAATGGACAGTGCTGCAGTGCATTTATAACACACCCTATGCAAGGTGTGTTAGCTAACACTTCTAAATACTTTCTTTGCATTTCTGGATTTTGGCCTCTGTTTTCTGGCCCCTTGTTCAAACTTGCGGGAAGCCCGTGAGCGAGTCTTTACAAGGCAGGCAGTCGTGGTTTTTACAACCTGCTTGCTCTTCCGTTGCGCCGGTTTGCGCCCACGCCTAGGGTGTGTTATAATCTTTTTTAAGTCCTTACAGATGGTATCATACCTATTCTCAGGATCGTCATCATCATCATCCTCCTCCTCCATTGGAACAGCCCTTGATTTAGTCTCTCCCTCATCTCCTGGGGGAGGAAGGGGAAACAAAAAGACCAGAAAACGTGAACACTTAATACATGTAAAATTAGCAATAAACAACACAGCACATGAACTATTGTCTCCACCAAGAATCCCCATATAAAAATAGCTTGGTAATACCACCATTTCACTACTAGCAAACAAAAGCCACTTACCTATCTCGACGTATAAAAATAAATATTTTTAATAAAAGTATCTAGTTTTTCAAGCAGCACTTTTATCCACATTATGCTTGCTACTACACACAACTTGCAATTCTTTCCTTATGACATACTGTGAAATTTGGTTTTTTACACCAAAACATTCAACATACAGAGACTGAATGCTCCAGGTAGGATTCAGAAATTAAGTTTCCAAATAAGTTATTAGCTCCATTTCAGAAGCTCCACTACTGCATTTGTGTAAATTGAAAAGAAGGCCCAAACAAATACATTACAGACTCACTCACCAAACTTATGGGCTACCCTGCTGCCATTAGAAGTACTCAAGA
The DNA here is from genome assembly GCF_034638445.1 of Ciconia boyciana. Taxonomy (NCBI): domain Eukaryota; kingdom Metazoa; phylum Chordata; class Aves; order Ciconiiformes; family Ciconiidae; genus Ciconia; species Ciconia boyciana. Next base: position 21,504,207 of record NC_132945.1, on the reverse strand, counting down.
ACAATAATCCTTGCCTATTTTTGCTTTCAGAGTATCAAATACAATGCATGTATATTTGTTGTGTATGTGTGAAGACTTACATTTTGAAAACTACATGTGCTATCCTTACTGCAAATATCAAAACTCAGCTGCACTACATGGATACCGTCTCATATGGAAAGCACATCAAAACCAACACCATGGGACACGTAACAGAGAAAGAATAGCACAGTACAATACCTGCCTTTAAGCTCCTCTGCACTCTCCTGGCTGAACTGAGAGGAATTCAGATTATTTCTAGCACACTCCCAGGCCTTTCCCCTTTCTTTTCTCTCATTCTTCTGACTCGCGTATAAGTCAAATCTTCTAGTTAGTAAAATTAAACTTCGGAAAAGAGACCTCAAATTCTAATGAACTGAGATCCCCTCATTCGTAATCTCTACTGCTTACTTTCTACCTGTGGGGAGTGGACTAAAACTAGGCTGAGAGAGGCTTGCTCCAAGTTATTTTAATGTACGCTGGTCCTGGAATTACCACTAGGCCAGATGTCTGACAGGACTGTGTAAGAGATGATCACAGAAAGTCCCTCACTCTTGGGCTTGGATAAACAGAAGTATCCTGTTGGCTAAACCACATTCTAAGGCTCATTCAACGATCTACCTAGACAGCTTGTTCAGACACAAAAAAGACTCCTTTATTTATTCACCTATTAAGCCAAAGGCAAACTGAAGAGAAAGGGTAAGTTTGCCTCTTCTTAAAATAATATAACAAAGGCAGATTCTCATAGAATCATACAATAACTAATGTTGGAAGAGACCTCTGGACATAATCTACTCCAGCTCCATCCTCAAAGCAGAATTAACTCCAAAGTGAGGTCAGTCTTCTCAGGGCCTTGGCCAGACAAGTTTTGAGTATTTCCAGGGACAGGGATTCCAAAATTTGACAGGGCAACCAGTTTCAGGCTTTGACCATCCTCAATGTAAAGAATTTACAGAGTTTTCCTTGCCAAAACTTGTATCCGCAGCCTCTCATGCCTTCGTCATACATCTGTCTCAGCCTTCTCTATAGCTACCTATTAGGTGATTAGAAGACAGCAATTAAGACTCCTAATTTCTAGCATTCTCTCTCCAGGCTAAATCAACCCACTTCTCGCTCAGTCTAACTCTACTGTCAATCATCCTACATCACCATCTCATTTTTCCAATTTGTACCGTTATCCGTCTCTCCCATCCAATAATTATCCAATCTTTCCACTTGTGACTTGCAAATAAAACAATCACTCCCACTATCTCAGAGACCTTCTGATGTATTACAACCAACTTCCTCCTCCTGGGCCATTTCAATACCAAGTCTATGAACATACAGTGTACATGACCAATTTTATTTTTCAAGTATTTTTCCTTGATGGTCCAGTGATGCTGAGAACTGTTGCATATAGGTTACTGTCATTGAGTACCATCAATTGTCTATCTATGGGGAATGTTTTAACAGCCATGGCAGCTACCACACCCAAGACACTAGTTCATCGCTATGCAAACCATTCACTATTTGCAGTCTCCCCCAGCAGTGGCATCACTGGGGAAAACATTGTTTTGGCAGCCATCAAGGAAAAGCCCTGAAAGTCCCAGTATTACATGCACAGAGATGCAACTAAACTTACTTCATCACAGGACCTTGAAAAATAAACATTACAGGGCTGTATGATATGCAGAATAAGAAACTTATTTTCCAACTGTTACTCTACAACGATGCAAAACACCGTTAATCAAACTTTGCTTTCTTAGAGGGCTCTAAATCCAAAGAAGCATAGCACCTGTGAAAAGCAACCTTTGCATCTGCAAAGATTAACAACTCTCCAGAAACTAAACTGCAGGAAAACTTAGGGAAGAAGTGGGTCAGCAGCAAGCTGGTAGGAAAAAGGAGGAACATTATGTTTAATTTAAAATCTGGGTGTTTTGTTTGTTTGTTTGGGGGTGGGTTTTTTGTGTGTCTGGTGGGGTTTGTTTTGTTTGTTTGGTTGGTTTTTTTTAAAGAAACTACAAATAACAACCATCTCATTTTGCATTTAGTGTCTGCCTACAAGGGGTTTTCAGGAAAGCTAAAATGCCACTATGTCCCTTCTACTATCTTCATAAACATACTGCTGTTTCATTCATTTTTTGCTTAGTTGCAGCTTCACAAACTACTGTATCGGAGCCAACAGTTACAGTAAAGTCATGTACAGAAAGTTCTATGAGACACCATTAGAAGCAAACAAACAGGAAACAATTTACCTGTCACAGTAATTAAAACAGGAAATAGATTTCATTTTTCTAGTTGAAAATTCATTTATTAAAAACACGTGTACTGTCCATGTAATGTGAAAACTACCCTTCCTTTTTAAGTTCTTTAAAACCAAGTGTTCAAATTCAGCAGTTCTGAATTTATTTCTAATTTCCTAAAGATATCAGACACGGATGAAGTAGTTCTATCTTGGCAAGAAAAAGAATTATTACTATTAAACCTGCTATGAAAGCAATAAGCGATGACAGATTTCTGTTAACTGACACCAGCTGCTCTAAGGCTACATGCGTCTTGTGAGACACAAAGATCATCTACTTGATTTTTAAAATGTATACAACAATGCCACACATCTTCAGAGTCATCTCTAGTGCATAACCATGAGCTGACAAATTCGAGTTCACTAGATACCTGCTGCTTAAAACCAGCTTCAGCTAAATAGTATCTGGGCAGCCAAAGAGAGGAACAGGTTTTTGAAAGCTGTGCTGCAAGGAAATACCTTCTGGAATCACAGACTACAGCTTCTCAAGCCTCTCCATTTACAGTGACATCCTTTTTTGCACAAGTGACAAGCTGCACAAATTGGAATGGGTGCTTCCAAATCAGTATCAGGAAACCTAACAGGCTGCAAATGTTTAAATGTGTAATTACCTACTTATGAATATTTTCACTTCTAGATTATTAAATGTTACCCGAGGCTCACAAATTCCCTCTATGAGTACATTAATAATACGTGTAGATGAAGATGTTTTGCACACCTGATGACTGACAAAATCCTGTACCAGCAGACAGCATTAAGTTTTCAGTCACTGGCATAATTTTCTGCTCGTCACTGCTTCCATCACCTGTTGAATTCTGCTCATCATTTTCTTCCTTATCAGATGAGGAAGAGGAAGTTAAAACCACCTTCTTTTTTGACACTTTCTTTTTTAAGTTACTCTTTTTACTTTCTTTCATTGACCCTCTTTTAATCTTTTTCTTACTGTCTTCATAAGACTCCTCATCAGAAGAGGACAATGAGTCATTCTGTTCTTTCTTGGAAATCTTCTTTTTGTGACTTATTTTTTTCTTTTCTTTAGTTTCAGTTTGTTTTTTACTCCGTGCAGCATCTTCAGAAGAACTCTCCTCTTTTAGGGGAGATTTTTCAGCATCAGAGGATAGATCAACCTCTACTCTTTCAATCTCTCTTAACTTCCTCCTTTTCTTTTCTTTAAACACTGGTTCATTCTTAGTTTTGTCATTTTCAGAAGAATTGCAGCTTCCTTTCTCTGGAGATGACTTTTCAACATCAGAAGAGGAATCGTCCTGTTCTTTCTTGTAACTTTTCTTTTTCAATTTTTCAGATTTCTTTGTTTTGCTTTCTGATCCTTTTTTATTCTTGAATCTGTCTTTTGAAGAATCAAAATTGTGCTCTTTCTTTGCAGATTTCTCAGTACTCTCTGAAGAAGAGTCTTCCTGTGCCTTTTTCTTTTTCAAATCTTTGCTCTTCTTAACTTCAGTTAGCTTTACACCTTTAGGACAACTCTCCTCTTTCTCCAGTAAAGACTTCTCAATGTCAGAAGACTCATCGTGCTTTCCCTTTACAGGTTTTTCTTTTAAGTCTCTGTTTATCCTTTCCTTAGCAGCTGACCCCTTACCAATTTTTTTATCTTCAGAAGAATGATTAATCTCCTTCTCTGGGGAAGACTTCTCAGCATCATCATCTTCAGAAGATTTATCTCTTTGTTTCTTCAAGTTTATCTTTCTCTTACTACTTACTTTTTTCCTCTGCTCTTCTTCAGAAGAATCGTAACTATCTTCTTTTCGTGAGTATTTTTTCTTAGCTTTTTTTGCAGACTCAATTTTACTCAAAATTTTTATTTCTTTTTCTAACTCAGAATCATAGTTTGAAGAATCTGAATAGTTTTGTCGTTTCTTTTTAGCGACAGCGGAATTTTTAGCTGATTTGCCTCTTTTAGCATCTAAATCTGAACCAGAACTGGAACTTTTTCTTTTTCGTTTTCCATTTTCATCCTTCACTGGTTGATTCTTTAGAAAATTTGAACTCTTCTGATCACTTGTCGGTGCTTCACTATTGCTATCAATATCTGAAGAACTGTGACTCATCATAGCTACTTCTTTAAGAACAGCTGGCATCTCATCAGAATCTGAGCTATGATCTAATAGATATGGCTTTTTTGATTTAGAAAGTTTATTAGGGCTAGGACCATCAACAGTACTGTCAGAAGAATTTCTTTTATCATTTTTCCTCCTTGGTTGTTTTGATGATTTTCTCTTACGTTTTTCATTACATGTGTCATTGCTATCTTCTTCTGAATTTGATGTTAAAGGATTGATGTCTGTTTGGCGCCTCAGAGGTGTGGTCTTCACGCGCGGTGATCTCCTGAGATCAGATTCCTCTACAAGTGAGACGGTTTCATTCTCTGTGGAAGGTTCACTGCCGGCGTTATGATTTTGTTTTACAGAATCGCAGTTTTCTGCTCTAGGTATTACATCAACATCTTTACCTCCCTTTTCTAGATTGCTGTCTTGATCTTCAGCTTTAACTGTAGACTCTGAAAGGGAAACAGGAGTCAATTTTACAATTAATTCTTTTGTTCCTTTAGCAGATGATTTTAACTTAGTACCACCTTTGGTATCTTTCATAGGAGTGTTCAATTTTATATTTGAATTTAGAGTCTCATGATCTGTTCCTGTATTTCCATTGTCTTGCTCATCTGATGTAATCTGAATCTCCATAGCAGATTCTAGAGTCTCAAAAATATCTTCAGGAACAGATGAGGGAATGGACACTATATCCATGTCTAAAGCCTCTGTACTATTAGGCTCATACTGAGGTTCTTCACTTCTGCCAGACCTTTTATCCTCACCAGAAGTAGGCTTGTTATCTGTTTGTTCCATTGTTGGAACACTTTGATCCATGGGCTCACTGTCAGGCCGTTCTGATACAACTTTTTTCTGTGTCTTTATGGTGTCATCCTCTTTTAATGCCACATGTTCCTTTCCTTCATCTTTTTTCACCTCATTTTTTTCTGATCTAACATCAGTTTTTTTCTCTTTGGTATTTTTATCTTTGATTTTAACATTCAAAGCTTGAATCTCCTGGTTCAGACCTTCTTCTAGTGCCAGATGAGCTTTCTTCATGTCACTCAACACAGACTTAAAAGCTTTTAGCTGACAAAGTTGCACAGTTGGGCTTATTTCTACACTTTCTGCAGCGTTTTTCAAAAAGCTTATAAAGCTAGAATTCAGATTTGATGTAGTTTCAACCAGCTTTTTTGTTTTCTTAAGCAAGTCTTTTGGCACCATTAGTGCTTTATAAGAATATGTTAGTGAACCTGAATATGAATCATCTAGTTTTTTTTCTTCACCATTACAATTTGAATTATTTATCTTTGGAGAAAACTTGACTGTATGGTCATATATTTTACTTTTTTCACTTTCAACTCTGATCTTTTTTTTGTTTTGTTGCAGTAACTGTTCTAAATTTTCAAAGACACTGTCACATGCAGTGACCAAGTCCAACAAAGGCTCTGGATGGCAAATATAGCAGTGCCACTGGTTATTTTCATCCAGTATAGTCGATAGCTCCTTTCGACCCAGGTTGCGCAAAATGCACTTTTTACAGAAGGCGTTATGGCAAAAGTCACAGCAAATCAAATTTCCACCTTCAGCACACCACCTGAAATGAGACATAAGAAACATAGGAGTCTTATCTCCGTATCAACAAGGTGACAAATTTGAGAAGTTCACATATTTTTCACTATTTGATAAAGAATTTGCATTTTAAAAATTCAGGTGATAAAAAAAAGATATCCATTAATTGAAAACATTATTAAAAGCATGACTGAAAAGCCCTCAATTGAGAACTGGAAAGTCAGAAAATTAAGGTATTAGATTAACAGTTCACAAAGCTGAAATGGTCAGTAATATCCAAACACAATTTCAGCACTGATTTTAAATACGAGAAACAATTAATTAAATTTTATTTTCCATGTTTCTTCTGAGAATTAAAAAAAAAAAAAATTTACAGCAAAATGAATTAGCTTAAGTCTTTCTAGCCTTAACTGGTATATTACTACTGCAGGCACATATATATTAAAAGAAAAAAAAAGTATGTTTTTTGATCTATGTATAGATTGCATAGTCTTTGATGAAGACCTGAAAAGTGGCTGACAAGTAAGCTCATAAGCATCACAGATGGCACAATTTTGACTGGATTACACATTTAGCTATTTGACTTAAGGACAGAGAAGTACTTTAGTATTTCCTAAGTGGGAGATGCATGTGGAAAAGTAAGTTTCTGTATTTCACAAGGTTTAGAATGTCAGATTCTATCCCCACCTTTAAAGCATTTGTAAGATGGCATGCTATTTAGTTAAAAATGTGATGTCTTATAAGTGTTTGCTATTGGATTTCTTATAAAGTGTTTTCTTGTTAATTACTAAAATAACAATCAAATATTTACAAAAACCCTGGGGTTGAGGATTTCTTGGTGAGAAACAATTGTTGATTAAGCTCTTATGTACTGATCTTTATCTGTCAATAAGTTCATTATTGCAAGAAAAAAATCAAAACAAAACAGAAGAGCTGTGGGTGTTATTTCAGGTTTTTGTACACTTACCTACACTGTTCATCCATTCCATCTGAATCACGGCTAATGTCATCGCTCATGTAATACTTGTAGCAAGTCTGTAAAGGAAGAGATAGGACAAGGAATTTTTTATTAAATCTCAACTGGACTTCAATAATTCATATGATTTCAGCATGTATTAGAAGCAAGCCATTAAAAGCAGCAGCTGCAAGGTCTTCAGCATTCAAATGCTTTTACATTTGTGTTAATCTAAAAAACATCTGCCACAGATACAACAGGTCCTAAACCATGACTTCTTATTTAGATGGCTCAAGGTTTATTTGAAAATTAAATAGGCTTTTGTTTGATGGCTGCATGTTTGCATATTTTAGAACATCAACTGAATGTTGTCTTCAAACCTGTAAGTTTTTTCCATCTATTTCCTAGGTAAATCAACACCACATCTTCCCTGACAAAACTAATCCTACATAAATTACAATTTTCAGCTGTCGCTCCTTATGTTAGCCATTGATCCCATAAGGCTTTAAATAAAAAGGTCGTCAGTATTTATCCTGACCTTAACACCCAAGGCTTCAATTTCCAGGTGCAAACTAAGCATTTTCATTGAAAAATTGGTAATAGTAAGAAAAAAATACACACAACTCAGCTAGTAATAGCAGTGGCTTCAGTTGCTGAATTCTTTAAACCAAATTTTGAAAGTGTGGGGTTTTTTTTCCAGTTGCTAGTAAAAAAAGTTCTACCAGACTTGAAGCTCTACTTTGAACAGCGATTAATACAAGCTATTAGCTAAATTCTGTCCTTTTACTCAGTGAATCAGTGAATTCAGAATCCAGAAGAGGCTTCAGCACCTGAATTTAAAATGATGATGCCCCCTTACCTGGAACAGTTATATACCTGTTCAACTAAACTAAACAAAACAAACAAAAACAAACAACATAAAAACCCCAGTAAAAGCTGATGTTTAGACACTTGACAGAACATTTATAGTCAAAGGAAACAGCTTCTCAAGTCTGGGACTGTTTACCTAAGCAGGAGAAAAATAAGGAAAGAACTAGGCACAGAAAGTAATGGAAGACATGGAGTATACAGATCAAGGACTTCCATTCCTCTCTCTCACATTAACGTAAGGCCAATGTTCAATTAAGTAAAGATACACAAAATTTATGGGAAACAACACGTGATATAATTATCTAGTAGAGCTCACAGTCGAGACCTGCTATTGAACCCAACACCCTAAACAAGTTTCAAAAATGAACCAGATAACTTGCATGCATCGCAAGAACGCGTACAGCTACGTTAAGGATTTTCAAGTCTAGGAACAAGAGTTAGGACTCCAAAGAACACTGAAAACAGCCATCTTGTAAGCTGATTTTCCTCTACAACTAGAGAGATATGCAGGAGAGATATCTCTGTTTCTCTTTAAAAATTAAAAGAGGACTCAAAAACAGGAGGTAGGGATGTTTCCTTCCTCCCCTGTTCCCCACCTCTTCCCACTGCAGGCAACTTAGGGCCTAACTGAAGCCACCATGAAACCATGTAGCTGAAGACCCAGATGCTGGTTTTGGGTTACGGACTAGACCATCACTACAGAGGCTGCCATAAATTAAAACAGTCCAAGAGCTGTACACAAGTGAAACTGAGATGGCTTTGAAGCTACTTTTCCGATTCTTATTCCGATGTTGTTTTACATACCATGCTTTACCAGGAGATCCAGAATTGAATTCGCTCTTATAATACATTATGAGTAGGCAGACATTTCAGACAGATCATTTAACATTAAAAAAATCACTAAAATCATAGCCTTAAAACTGTAAAATTAAATTACAAAGAAACCACAATGAGTTTAACTGGGGTGTAAGAAAATATGAATCTAAATTTGTAAGCTGTATTTGCCTTTTTGTTTTCTGCTTTTAGTTTCCTTAATTGTAACAGTTAATGACTGAAAAGTTTATTGGCGAATAAACAAGAACTACTCCCACAAAAATCACACCCAAATCAACTAATATGACATTTCAAACAAAAACAAACAGTACAAACTGTAGAACTGTTTACCACATACCTTACAAATAAGAACTTTCAGTGTAGGATGTCTATAGATTGAATCCTTTTGAAAATGGTTCACCTGTTGCCCACAAGCTGTACAGCTTACAATTCCATGTAGTCCTTCCTCTATAGAGAGGATTATAAACCACACATTAATTGTTTTCATTTTTATTTTTTTTAAGAAATCTGTATATACCTATTTCATGTTCTTAGAATATTTTGGCCTGTTAGGTTTTTCATATGCTTTTATTACTTTACCACCCAGCATGAGAGAAATCTCCCTGTAACCACTTGCCATTTAAAGACTGAAAGAATTTTCCTCTCATTTCTGTAGTCCACCTGGGGCCAAGATACAATTTTTTTCCTTTGAAAGATTTAATTTGGATTAACTAGTCACCTAATGAGAACACACCTAAATAAGAGTCATCAGTAAAAATCTTTCAAAGCAGCCCTGATATTCTGTACAGCCTTCCTCATTTAATCTTTGTTTATAAAATACCATTTTAATTAATGTTTTTATTATGATATTTCTTTCACATACAGTTCTAGTTTCTCAAAGAAAAACATGGGAAACCATTACGGAACATGCATGAAATGTTGTAATAGTGCCTGAAAAAATCTTTTTTCACTTTTTGTTCCCTTCTTGATGGTGGGTTTTTTGTTTTTGTGTTTGTTTTTTTTTAAACTACAATTTTGCTATAATACATATGTTCTCACCATCTTGCTGACTGCTCCCCCGGTTTGCATACCACTCTGCTGCTGTATCTACATTCAGTCAAGAAAGCGTTTCTTTAATGTCAGTCCCCCAATTCACTTTGAAAGGTGGTGAACTTGGGGTTGGGAGGCTCGCTACATGCCAGGCTGTTAAACCAACTAATTAATACTATGAGACACTTTGTCTTCAACAGCAGTGATGCCTTCAAGAAAAAGGAAAATCAGTTGTGAAAGCTCATACACTCAGTTCATACACTTTCAAAAACTTAATTTGGGATCCAGCAGATAGAGGTTTGATATGGGATCACTTAACTGTGACTTGTCCTTTGCTGTCATGTTCAGTAAATAGTATAAGGAAATTAACTCAAATGGTTAACTTCCTGGTTACAGTCTGAGTACAGACTATATATACATATATATATATTTTATCTTTTTTTTTTTAAATAATCACTACCACAGAATTAGAACCAAGCACCAACACCACAATGTTAAGGAACTGAATGAAAATTCTCAAGACACAATACAAGCTACTAGCAATTTGCTATTGAAGCACAATCTCAAACAGCTTGCAGGCCAGTAAGAACCACTAATACACCCTTACAATTCAGTGAAAATAGGAAGTCTGAAATTTTGAATACAAGCTTTGTTGTTTTCAACTTCAATGCATACATGATTACATGTACTGCAGAGCTTGTGGACTTGCAAAGCACCTCTTATGACCTCAAGAACAGCTTAAACGCCTGTTTCAAACGCTGCTGGTAAACCGCAAATAAACGCATCCATCATATTGTACTACTTGGAAAAGAATACCACATTCTATTATACTAAGCAGCACAGAAGCCTACCCAGGCTTTGTCAAACATTGCAGTCCTTAAATGGGTGTAAGAATCACAGAGGGTAAGAGCCAACTGACAGAGAACAAGCTGTTCACTGTTAAGTCCCAAGCCACTTCCCCCTTTTCTACAACTTTAAGGGGAAGCACTACTGCCTCCTTCCTAAAATCTGCAAGTTGGCACCAGAAAAAAAAAAAAAGAGGATAATTTATGAGGCAAACCTTTGTAAACCATGTTACTACTACACACAATGATGAACCAAAGAAATTAAACAATTACTAATTCATACAATCACAGAATCATAGAATGCTTTGGGTTGGAAGGGACCTTTCAAGGCCCTCTAGTCCAACCTCCCTGCAAGAGCAGGGACATCTTCAACCAGATCAGGTTGCTCAGAGCCCCGTCCAACCTGACCTTGAATGTTTCCAGGGACGGGCCCTCCACTACCTCTCTGGGCAACCTGGGCCAGTGCCTCACCACCCTCATTGTAAAAAATTTCTTTCTTAAATCCAGTCTAAATCTGCCCTCCCTTAGTTTAAAACCATTGCTCCAAACCATTAATACTGAGAAAATACTTACTTAAAAAACATTCCTAACTATGAGTTTATTAGCAAAAATACAACCATAACCATTCTGCAGACACAAAACTTGAAAATAAGGACTGACACAATGCCTCTTACAGTCTTGGATAAGAGCATTGCCGTACCTTAGAAAGGCAAGAGTTCTATTACTACTACTATTTCTAATATAAACAGGACATATAACTCCTAATAAAACTGCGAAGATGCACTCCGCAAAGAACAAGATGGACTGGCATTTTTAATTTTATTGTTATTATTTATTTACTTGCACTGTGCATAGAATTCAGGCTGTCAAGGAGTTGGGACTACGCTTACCTGCTTAAACCAGTAATGGTTAACTTTGTACGTGCACAGGCTAGGCACCTCATTCTAGTAGCAAGAGAAAGGTAAGTGCCACTTCATGTAACTAGACTTGCTGCATGCAGGTGTAGAATAAATGGATCTGCACTACCTCTTCTGTGCATCTCACAAAATAGAACTGTTTTGATACATTCCTCATCCAGCTGCTCTTGAGGTAGACTGCAGTCATGTCCCTCGCCTGGCTACCTTTCCTGGTCTGGAAATGTGGACAACACAGGAGCAGGCAGTACCTATTCCAGTTCCCTGAAAGTTGACAGGAGCTTAACACGTGTACTGGATAGCTTTAAAATCAAGTCAAAGATCATCAGTAGTGACACAGATATAGCTGAGCTTGCCCTGGATAAAGGTATGGTTTAAACGAACTCTTGATGTCCCTTCCAAAAGCATTACCTTACGTCAGGCACCAGTACATGAGTAACCAGTCCAGAAAGACAAAGGAAGGCCTGCAAATTCTCTAGGGATAGAGAAAAAAGCAGCTGGAAGGGCAGGTCATCTGAATTGTCCTGGGGATGCAGACACAGGCCACAAAGCTCAAGCGGAAGAGTCCTACCTTTGTAACACTATACCCCTGAAGATTTATGTCAGACCTCTTGTAAAATTGTTACAAGCAGAAATGGAGGAAGCATTCCTATGTGCTGAATAGGAGACCTTGCATGAATAGAAGGGAACTGACTTTCAAGGATTAATAATTTAGAGAAAACGTCAATACCCAAAATGTGATTAAAATCATACATGAGCCCATATGTATGCACAAGCACATTTCCACACAGTCACATTTTACTCCTCTTCAACCACAGCTGAAGAAATAGCACTTATTAAATTACAGTAACACTTTAAAAGAGAGCAAGTATCTCAAATTATACAATGGGAAGAATGAATAGTGTGTACAAGAGCTGTTTGTCTGAATATCCTGGGTACTGCTGTAGGTGTGTGAACTAAGATACTGCTCGTAGTATTAATGAAAATATCTGCCTTCTTATTGGTTACTTTATACATAATCCTCCCTCTCCTTTACTTTTTGGAAAAAAATGAGAGAGATGAATTTCTGTTATCACTGTTATCTACCCAACTTCTCCTCAGTTTTGGAGCAGCTATGGAAAACCAGCTGGCACAGCAGCTTTTCAAAGATAATCCTTAGAAGGGTCCGCTGGTAGGGAATTTCCCACAATTTAAAAACAAAACAAAAAGAGTATTTGAATTGTTAGAGGTTTTAGGTTTCTTGTTAGCTCACTGATTTATAATATGCCTATACATGTCCCTGCTCAAATATGGTTGCTTTCTTGGTCAGTCAGTGAATGTTCCCGTATCAATGGTGTTCCAATAGAATTCCTTAAAAAAGGAATACCTGTAACACCTGATCACAACCAAGCAACTGTTCTGAATACAAAGCAAGAAGGGTCCATATGGAGTACCTAACGATGCATCCTATAGCTACTGAAAATAAGAAGTTTAATGAGAACTAATCTTAGCTTTCACTGCTGCATTGCAGGGGCAGCAATGGAGGCTAATTTCAGCCAGCTAGAATCCTTAATGAACAAAAAGCCAGAAGAGTGGAGGTATTTTTAGGATAATTTACTAGAAATATGAACAATTTTTAGATGTACCAAATGTGGTCATAAGCAACAATTTAAACGCATTTTAATAAATGTTTTAAATTGTATTTACCTCCACGCTTTTTGGGAGCTTCAGGTTTCATTTTAACGGCATTTCTGCTTCTAAATTCAGGCCCTTTAAAATCATCTTTGTCTTCATTCAGCACTGGCTCAGGCTGTACAACCACTGTACCTAGAATAATTTTATTTAGAAATTGGAAACCATTATACATCCAAATGAACTGCAAAAGTCCTGTTTAAATAAAAGCCAACATAGTACCTTAAAAAAAAAAGCAATCTGTTGACTAAAACTCAACCAAGTTTTGAATGCACAGATGTTCACAGAAAAAAAAAAAAAGCCACCAAAACCAAACAAAAAAACCCCACCACACACTTCAAACTGTTTTGCAGTTGTCTGTTTTGCAGTTGTAGGACAAAAGCCAAAGACTGAATGGGCTATGAAGAGCAAATTCTGCTCTCTCTGCCCTGATGTGGTATGGGCAGAACAGGACTGTCATACTGCTGGGTGTGTGTAGTACAGGAATTTGCAATGCAATGCTACAAATAAAGGACTTTGGTTAGGTCACTTAAATCTATCAAAAGCCTTAGAGTAACTACTCTTTTCTCTCTCTTTTCCCTCTTCTATCCAGTTGCCTTCATCTTAATTTATTTCAGCATGAAATAAATTAAAAAGCAATAGAATAAACCCTGTTTTGTCTTTAACAAAATTAACTTTTTTATTTAAACAGAGGAGTACTAATCAAAATTATGTGAATGAAAAACCATCTTTCCTACTTAAGAGCTCAGTTTTAATACGTCTGTTGGAAGGACACTGGAAATAATCTAACATTCTAAAAAATAATTTTAAAGTGACTGCTTTAAATATTGCTACTCATGCAGTAAATAGTAGCAGTCCCTCCAATTTCTCCTGTAACTTCCAGAGGTAAGAAATGGAAGCGATCAAACTCACACTATAGTTAAGAAGAGCAGGATGTAGGCTTATAGTATTAACTGATTTAAAAGGGTGCTTAAAAATAGATCAAATGACATCCCCCCCCACACCCCCCCGATTTAGTTTTGCCTGTGTTGATCTAATTCTTAATAACCTCTAAGACAGAACAGTAAAATAAGTAAGACTTGCAAGTGACAGAGTTTGAGACTACTACAAAAGAACAGAAATAAATTATTTCCCCTGTTTCATGTTGGTTTTATACAGATGTCAGTAGACGTTTGAAATTAAGCCACCAGCACATCCTGGTGTACCCACAGATTAAAGTATGCTGGGTTCAAAACTAAAGGTGCTTGGTTTCCTCTTTTAAATGCGCGTGCACAGGGGGCGTTGCGTGTGTTTGTGCACGAGCATGTATATTTATATATAAAGCCAAGAGGACCTAAGACAGGCATTTTACTAATACATGTGCATTCTAGTTAATTATTTATGCTGCATCATAATCTTGGCTAATTTGCTGAATTCAGAAACAAAGAAAGACATGAACTACCTTTAGGCAAGCTTTTCATATCAACATCATTTTCTGAGTTTTCATTTGAAATATCTTCATTTACAGTTTCATCTAAGATTTGTTCATCATCTGATCCAACATATTTTGTTACAATTGTAGGTTTCCTGCATAGACAGAAAAAAACCCATACCGTGACAAATATTACATATCGCAACACAGGTAAGCCTGGCGCTTTGCAAGCAAAACACCATACAAATTGGGGAAACCTATGTTCTTTTTAAATTCATTTATGACAATATGAGGTGGGATGCTCTGAGTTATTACAATAAGCAAGCTGTAGGCTAATTTTCTTGTTAGGAACAGGAATTCTCCCCTCCTATGTGAAAGAAAAAGATATACTAATAAAGTATTTTTGTTTTACGGGCTTGCTGTATTTTCTTTGTAAAATCAAGGTTTGATGTGTTTTTAAGAAGGTATGCAGGAAAGTCACACTTTTAGGAAAAAAGCTTGAATGAAACACAAGTGAACGTCTGCTCAGAAATTTTATACATTATTCCAAGTTTAACAAGCAGCGCAAAGAGAACACACAGATATTAGCAAATGACAAAAAGCAGCTTGGCAGAAAAGATGCTTGCAAGGAAATAAAGGAAACACAGAATGAAATTAAAAAGCTGACTGTTGAATAAAAAGACCAGTCGCCAGAATTTCACACAAGCATAATTTAGAACTGAATCCATTAAAATGAATGAATTTACTATGTCAGGACAGGGAGAAAAAAAAAGAAAAAAAAAGTAGTAAAAAGAACGTTGAACATAATTTTCAGTAGTCTGAAGGTAATACATGAACTACTGCAGAATACTGCTTTTGTCAGTATCAGGCCTAGTATGATAAATGTATGAGTGAAAATACCTTTAGTGATAGACAGGAAGCAAAAAACTAGACTGTAGTCTAGTCTAGTACAGTCCGAAGACTGTAAAAACTATATAAATAAAAAAAGAGTTCAGCAGGACACTGGATTCAGAAGATGAGGGAGAAATTTAAGCCAAATATAAATAAAGCCACACTTGCAAATACAGAATCAAGACAAACAGAAAAGGGAGAATGAAGAGTATTATTTAATTCCACTAGACATGATAAAATAAACAAACTTGGATAAAAAGGAGAGTGAAGAGAAATATACAACACTTCTAAAGAGCAGTAAGAAGGCAGCTATTGAAATCATGCATTTAGAAGAGCTCACCTATCTATACAGTATACTAGGATTTAAAAAAAATATCATGAAGGACATAAGTTGAGTGAGCATCAGCTGAGAGCAAAAGATGAGGAGCTTTACTATAGTAAGTCTGCTGTTATTTAAGTCACAAATAATTTGTCTGCTGTAGGTTCAAACTGGTTGGTAAACAGTTAACTCCATACTTTTTTAAAATCAAAGAGCAAAAACAGATTAAGCAGAGATACAGCAAATAGCAGTTTCTGCATCGGACAACTTAATAGCACATTTTGATTCTACAGTCTCCCAACAGTAAGGTACATAAAGCCTTTTTTCCATATGACCCAATTTACATTTTTGGAAGAATCCTGCATGTAGAAATCATTCCTTCACTCTTGCTATTTCTACATGCAGGATTCTTCCAAAGTATAAACAACTTGTCCTGAAGATATAGGATAATCTTGTTGTCTTTGTTAATAAAAAAAATCAAGCTTTATGATCTGAACCTTTGACCCTGAAAGATGGTTTGTATTTTAAGTGCACTATGAGGCATTTGTTTTACCAGCACTCTGCTAACTTAATGGATTTATACTGGTGTATACTAAAAGTATCTGGCATAGTGCATGGACTTTTCTACAGTTTCACATGCCAAAAAGTTAGTTAGTTATTTTTATTTTCCAAACCAACCTTTTTGAACGTGATGATCCTAAGGATTTGGTTCTTTCTGAAGAACTACTGCCCTAAAACCAAGAAAAAATTAACAAGTCAACACATTTGTGACCAAGTGACCTGTCAACAAAAACAGTTTCTTACATTAGCTAGAACACATCTCAGAAGTCACCAGCGCTCTTACAAAAAAAAAAAAAAAAAAAAAAAGAAAAAAGCAGGAAAAGCATTAACAAAAAGTGACACACAATTTCAATTGTCATGCCAGTTCAGTTAAACTAAATCTATGGAGTTTCAGATCAGTAGTAAGACTCCAAGAAGTCACTATTCTTTTAAAAACAGATTTAAAAATAGGTGTCACCAAACTCTAAGCTAAGTCACTAATGCTCACTAACCTCCCTATGCATATATCAAAAGAAATTAATAGAGGGCACTGCTATAGGTTGAGACATTGAGAGAGACATTGCACGTATCTCAAGCACTGAATCTTTATGAAATTGAGGAAATTCTCTCCTTGTAATTCTTAACTTGCACTACCTGCTGAAAGTTCTCTCAGCTTTCTGGAGAAGGGACTGAGAATGGCTCATGATCACTGGTCGGTCCTAATCAGGAACAGTTCTGGGGCCTCCTGCTCTGTGTATCTTCACTGCAATGTTAACTTGCATGATTAGCACAAGGAAGTATGGCCTAACTCACACCACACCCACCTGCATCCATATTGCTGCGCATTTTCACTTTTTTACAATTCACCGGGATTCCTCACAGCACTCAGTGCTGCAGTAGCTTATGCAGGTCTACGAATGTTTGTCACACTATGTGAAGAAACCATCATCTTTTCTGACATACAGATATGGAGGGTTCTTGAAGGCTGGCACTAGAGAGCTATCACTAGTATGCACCCAAGAATTGCCAGCAGAATACAGACACTCGCTACCTGGCTCATATGCCAGAAAGGGCTGACTCTCTTTACAGGAACACTGTTTTTTCAGAGGTTTGTACACACATCATCATAACTAGGTTTGGGCAGTATCAAATAAATACCTGAATTTACTGCAATAAAGGCAAACTAAGGTGGGACACTGGCACTTGTGCCTTCTCTACATGTTAACATATTGTCAACAAGAGTGTTTCCAAAAGGAGAGTAGATATTAGTAAGACATACCACATTAAAAATGCCTTTGATGTATGTAACACACTATATAGAAGAAATCTGCTAATGTTTAATAAAGATCCTGTATCTCCATGGTTTTTTTCTTTCTTAAAAAAGGAAGCATATTTGCCTAAAAGGACAACTAAGTACCTACTTGTTATCTGAGTAACACGGTGTAAGTGTAAATATGAGGTAAAGACCAATTCTTTTAAACCAAAAATAAGTAACAGCCTGTCTACACATAAGCCAAAGGACAGAATAAGGATAAAAGAATATTAACCGAATTTCTTTAAAAATAAAAACTCACTTTGCAATATACTCAGTCGGAATCAATTAACAACACTTTGCATTTCTTAACAAAAATGCAACTGCATATCTCAGGTAAGTAAAACCTAACTCTCTAAACTGTGTTGGAGACATTTTTCCCAGGAATTATTGTGCATCAGAAAGACAATTAAGTTGTCCAAGTAAATCTGTGTTATTTCAATAATTTAGAAATATGGCGGGGGAACAGAATCGCTTGCATGCGCCTAAATCAAAGTGAGTATCACTCAAAATTTAAAATTTAATTTTAAATTTATTTTAAAATATTTTACAGCTAATGTTTCTATTCAGCAGATACAATGACATTTACTGCATGGTTCTGACAATATTCTTTTAAGTATTTATTGTAAAAGCAACAAAGTGAACTCAGCATTTTCTATACTAGCCATTCTGCACTAGTCATGCAACTAAAATTCAAAAGCGTTTTTATTCCTACCTCTTCTCTATTGTTCTCCATTGAAGCTGGACTAGTTTTAGGTTCTCTACTTTTACCTGTGGAGAGAAATTAAAGGAAACCACTAAAATGCAATAAATACTAGAAGTTCTTCACATTGTACGTCATAGCATTGTTTATGTTTCACCAGGGTGAATAAAGATGACTGTGTGACTTTCAGAGACAAACGGCTGCACAACAAAAACCAGTCCACTGTATGGCAGAAATTTTACAGAAATAATTTAGAAATTACTTTCAGCTAAGTTGCTGATCGGCTGAAAGACAGCCTTCCCACTGGTGAAGAAATACTGAAGAAATAAAAGTGCAACTGTATATGTAGAAATAATATATAGTTAGTGCATTTTTTTTAATCTCTAAGAAGTTACTTTAAGTATTCTCTCTTGCACATCTTGACATTAAAAACATAACATTAAATCTGGGATCATGGAACCACAGACAATAATCCCATTTGATACAGGGTATGATATAGAATTCCCATCTCTCGAACTTGGGAACTATGGAATATAAAACCTAAAGACATGCAACCTATTAGTATCTGTTCCATCCACTAGTCCAGGCAATGGAAGGGAAAGTTTCAAGTTCAGTGATTCAATGATACTTCTATGAAGTTGCTCAAAAGGCTTAGTAATAGCAGTATTTTAATAGATGCGCTACTGAGAAACACGCAAGTGAAGTGGTAGTATAATTACAGTATAATCATGACCATTTGTGATTTTAACATAAGACTGCTACCACTGCACTTACTATATCCTTACACTTCAGTTTTCGGAAAAACAAACAATTTTCTTTTACACTTTAAAAAAATCAAATCTCTTTGATTAGAAAATTTAGTGCTGGGTATTTGACCTAGGCTGAAATGTTTGGGTAAATTTCAGCCAAAATTATCCAGCCTTTTCTGCATGTGAAGCTAAGGTACGGGGGAATAACAAATGGAAACAGTTTTTGGCCCTTTTAAGTACCTGAAATTTCTTCTCTGGAATATTACAGGCATCCCCCCATTCTGAGGAAAGAACCTGAAATTTGCAAGAAGGGTGACATTTCTTCTGGAGACTAGACCCTGCCCACCTTCTACTCTTGACCAATTTTGCCCAAGTGGTAAATCCATGGAAAATACCAGTTTGCACATGCTCGGTGGAGATTTCTTTGATTCTGACAGCTACAATCTCTGTAGATTCTGCACTCAGACTGCTAACCAGACTGCACGCACGCTATTCCCAAAAGCAACTGAACATGCTCCATTGTCAGTTTGTACGTGTGACTGGACTGTACATGCGCCATCCCCACAGAATGACCGAGCATGTGGCATCCCCTCACAGCTCCTAGTTCTAACCCAACTGCACATGCTCCATCCACTTCAGGGCTATGAGAGCGCAGGATTTGCCCTGTGACTGCTGCTCCAGGGCAGGGGCTGGTCACTTGAAACAAGAGCAGGAAGTCAGTCTCTCCTACGCTCTCAGTGATTCTCCTGCTGGCACCCACGCAATGTAGAGGAGGGAGACATCCAATTCAAATGCAGAAAGGATAAAGAAACATTATTAAAGCTGTAAAATCAAGTACTCAAAAATTAAGAAAAGCCAGAATGAAAATTACCAGTGCAATTTCACTTTACTTATCATTGCTAGCATATAAGCATTATGGTACAGTTCAGCTCCATGGCAGTGCACAAGATGGAAGTGCTCAGCGAGCAACTGCTTCATATTTTAATTGATGTGTGTGTGTGGCAGGGACAGGTTCCAACCCTCGAGCCACTCAACCATCTTCACCACCACATCCCTCCTCACAACACTCTACCCAGTAGTTCACATATCCTCCAAATGCTGGATCAAAACGAGTTCCATTACTATATAAACCTGATTTGGCCCTAATCCTGTCTATCACTTGTACACTGAATGAGCATCCTGTGCATTAATAAAAAAATAGCACAATTGCTAAAGACACTATCATTATGCACAGAAAGTTGGGAGGGGAAGTAAATTTGCACAGTTAATTCTGGCGTTTCCTAATATTTAAGTGTTTAATTCTTGACTTTTCAACTTTAATACGTTCTTTTTTAAGAAATAAAATCTGAGATCTCAAAAACAACATTGAAACATGTCTGCTATTAATTAGTAAGTGTACCCCTGTTTCAAAGTAAATCTGTATTTTAAGGCAAGGAGCCAAATTCTACTTTGTACCTACAGAGGATAAAGGGAAAAGATTTCTTTTTCCCAGTATGCTCCTTCAGCAAAATTTCACTTCAAGATGCGTCTACATCACAGTTTAGTTTATTATTCTGCTGAAGTATCACAAGACAAAACATTAAAAGATAATAACTGCACACCAGAAAACCCGCATAAGTTTATTACTTAGGACAACAGGAGTTTGAAAATAAACTCCGTTAACACGGCCAACACACTCTCATTCTCCTGTACTCTATCACTTCAGCACAACTTTTAGCTCATTAAACAGCAGAGACTGAAAGGTTTTGCACCTGTATCCAGCCCTAGTTAAATTAGGAAACAGATTTAACCTAGTTAAATTTGGCAACAGATTTTATTGAGTACTGTTACAAAATAATTTCACTTTTTATGACTGTAATCAAAACAAAGTGTTTAAAATTCGTTACCTATTTCTAACCTGTAAATAAACATTTCTAATACCAAATTTGACGTAGTGTAGGCCTCAAGGTTTTTCAGAAGTACTATTTTGTTTTGAAATGTTTCCAGATTACACGTAGAAATCTTTTTCAAACAATTATGAAAACATTATCTCCAGAACCTTTTCCACAACTACAAGGACTGCAAAAGCTTTACTTCAGCAGAAAAAACAAGATACTGCACTTACACATTCAGGAAAACTGAACAAGCAAGGAAGCCCTACCATAGCAAATACATGCATGTTTGCCATCTCATGTTTCATAGAAGGTAAATTACCAGTAGGATTAGCTTTTTTTCACATTTAGAAAAGATTCAGAACCTAAAGAAATATTGTATCAAAGGCCTATTGTATATTTATCAAGATATCACCACTTAAATCACATTACGACTTTGCATAATTGCCCCAGTGAAGTGCAATACAGTGAAATAACAACACAAAGTTATTTGACTTTAGAATCATATATACATTGAAAATAAAAACATAAGGTGTCTTTTTACCTATGGTTTTGTTTTTAGATAGTGCTGGAGGAGAGTTTGCGTCCTCAGATTCTTCTGATGACTGAGCCAAGAAGTCATGAAGTTTCTGCACCAATGTATTCAACTTGCTTTCACTGTTAAAATACAAGTAAAACTTAAAGTTACCTATATATCTCACTCTAATTTAGCAAGCTTGAAAGAAATTATGTTTAATCTCAATTAACACACCTACAAAAGAAACTCAGTTATTGCCTAAACATTTGTTTCTGAAAGAGAATATCAAAGTAAATAAAAACCATACAATTTTGTTAAACCCTAAGTAAAATAATAGGTGCAGCCTTATTAACAAAAAAGCACTTTTTATTATTACTGTTAACAGTAATAATAAAAAGCCTATTTTAAATAGTTTTTACTGTCTAAAATTATTTACAATATTCAAGAAAGTCTGAGTGGTAATGCTGCTATGACATGAAGATAGCGAAAAATGAATTTAAGATTCTACTTTGTCAGAAGCTGAACAGGTCAAAATAATAAAATCTTTATTTTATTACAAAAAAATGTAACCTTTAGGGATATAAAACACTAGAAATAATAGCAAAATTTCACCTACAACCTTAGAAACAAACAGGTCCATTGAGTATGACGATGTACATGCTTATGCGAAGCTTATATTATATCAGCCATGTACATATACACTGTGTGTCCTGTATTAATTTTGTCAAAAAACAACCATGTAGGATCAGATTGTTTCTTGATCTGCTTGTAGGAGTATTCATAATTAATTTATAAAAAAATATTACCCCGGGAATTTTCACTAGGCAGTTTTAGACACCAGAAACTGGTAGTCTTGTATATATACTCATTACAGTAAAAAGGCAACACCTTTATTCTATGCTTTTGTTAAAAAGATATATCACTTCATCATGTACATGTTATTCCCTCTCATTTTACGTTGTTTATTTCGGATCTTCTCCTCCCAAAGCTTCTACAATTGCCTGAGACAAGTGCCCTTTTCTAGCTGCAAGCACACTGACTGAGGCCAAGGGCAGTCACCCTTTCCAACCCCCCTGTATCAAAAGTTACCACTCTCAGCTGTTTGTCACCACTTCCCTCCTGGACACTATCAGTCCTCTAAAATCTGCCAGCTGCCATGTCTGAGTCATCATACCTTATCTGCTACTAGATACCGGTTTTCAAACTGCTGAACCACACTACCCCCTTCATAAGTTAACCCAGTTAAAGGATACAAGCTTCCATCCTTTTCACTTTTTATTTCCCCATTACTTTCAAAATAGTCTTCTGATAGCACGAAGAATAAGATTTTCTGTCCCTGTTTCCAAGTTGCAGGAACTTTTGAATATTTATCAGAAGCTCAATCCACTCACCTTTACCATCTCTACTATTTCTCTGAACACATCAATTTATTAACCTCTGACTTTCAATTTAACTGTTATTGCTTTAAAAAAAAACCAAAACACAAGAAGGACATGCAGGTGAGCACTCTCTTAAGTGAGAAGTGAAAGGGTATCATCACATTAATGGAAATGACTATTTAAGCGAGTGAAAATAACCACATATAAAACATCCGTTTAAAAAAAAAAAAATCTGTAATTTCTTTAAATCTTCTGAAGTACTCAAAACAAAATAGCACTTTGTAATGGAAAGATTTTCTGCATGAGTAAAGGCCACTTTTCTTTTGAGACTACATACATACCATCAATCACTTGAGCAACTTTGAAAGAGAATGTAACAAAGCCTGGTTTAGTCTCAAGTGTATCTTAAAATTTTTCTCTCAATCTGTCTAAAAGTCTTTCCCTCTAATTACTGGACTCATGCTGCTACACAACTGCCAGTCCCTAAACTTGGGCTTCCCTTTTTGTCATGGATGGAGGACATACTTGGAAAACATTACAGAAGATGATAATGGTACGCTTCAGTTTTAACAGATTGCACGCTCTACTTTATAAAGGAGACTTAATGACAATTTATTCACATTAAGTTAAAAAAAATTAAAGAGTTGTTCAGAATTATTTGATAGTAAAAGTACATAAAGAGATTTTATATCCATTCCAGATGGTCCGAAGAACTAATGCACATTTAGAAAGGCCGGAAAAAGGACATTTTTGGTAGTAAAAAACAAAAAACCCCACATGTGGAATTCTGCTCATTTAGTTTATAAATAACTGGTTTTGGTAATAGCATTTTAGAAAAGAAAATGGGAACTATAGATGAGTTATATTATTACTGTTCTCAATACAAAACATTCAGAATAGTATGCATGTGTCTTTGTGACTAACACTTGGAACATTATCTACTACCATTTATTAATTCTTATCCTAACTACCCTAAAATTATCGTTTTCAGAGCAAAATGTTCATGCTGACAAACAACAACCAAAAAAACCAAATCTACAAACTAATACTAAAATGTCTTCTCTACTTGTTTTTCCTCTTGATTATTCAGCATTTTGTACCGTAAGCCTGTATTAAGGAATACCAGGTCAAATATAAGTAAAGGTGTTACACTTACTATACTTCACCCCAAAGAAAATTTAATTTAGGGCAATGCTTTACCTGTTTTTGTACAAAAGTGATTTTATGTCACGCATTTATAGTTGAGAATATATTATCTATGATCTTTTTTAAAGCTTCTACACCAAAATCCTTATTCTTTGTAATATATTAATATACCCATCCACTATTAAATTGTTCACAACCTATAAAATGTGTACTTTTTTTAAAAAACAAAGGAGCCTAAAAATTTAGAACCATCTCAGAAGCACTAAGCGAAGCAAGCAGCCTCCCTCTACCATACAGCAACAGTCCCTACACTATTTACTAGTGTTTTCAGGCTTGCATGTTCTAAGCAAATGGCTTCCCCATCAGTCTAGAGCTATTTCAACACTGTTTAGCCTACTTAAAACAGGAATGAAAAGAAAGGTGTCCTGCTATTATTGGTTTGGCCATGAACCTGATTTGTGACCTTGGGAAACTATCTTATAAGAGTACCATTTCTTACCTAAATTCAGAGCAAGTGCTGTAATCTTAAACAATAAATGCCTGGTCCTTACCAGGATAAAAAAAAAAAACATATTAGGCAAACCACGTATTACACTAAATGATTCTACAAATCAATAGAATATATAAGAAGAAAATGAAGGGACAGGTGCTATCCTAATCTAGACACAACATACTTAGTTCAATCTGGCTGTTGACTGCTGTCCCCCTGTATGCGCTTACCTGTATCAGGTCTCCGTGGCAAGGTTTTGGTAGCAGGGGGGCTACAGGGGTGGCTTCTGTGAGAAGCTGCTAGAAGCTTCCCCTATATCTGAGACAGCCAATGCCAGCTGGCTCCAAGACAGACCTGCTGCTGGCCAAGGCTGAGCCCATCAGCAACAGTGGTAGCGTCTCTGTGATAACATATTTAAGAAGGGGCGGGGGGGAAACCCCTGTGCAACAGCAGCTGGGGAGAGGAGTGAGAATACGCAAGAGAATCAACTCTGCACACACCAAGGTCAGTGAAGGAGGGGCAGGAGGTGCTCCAGGCGCTGGAGCAGAGACTCCCCTACAGCCCGTGCTGAAGGCCATGGTGAGGCAGGCTGTCCCTGTAGCCCATGGAGGTCCATGGTGAAGCAGGTAGATGCACCCAAAGGAGGCTGTGACCCTGTGGGAAGCCTGTGCTGGAGCAGTCTGTTCCTAAAAGACTGCACCTCGTGGAAAGGACCCACGCTAGAGCAGTTCATGAAGAACTGCAGCCCATGGGAAAGACTCACATCGGAGTTCACGGAGGACTGTCTCCCGTGGGAGGGACCCCATGCTGGAGCAGGGGAAGAATGTGAGGAGTCCTCCCCCTAAGGGGGAAGGAGCGGCAGGGACAACATGTGATGAACTGACCACAACCCCCATTCCCTGTCCCCCTGTGCCACCTGGGGGGAGGAGGTAGAAAAGTCAGGAGTGAAGCTGAGCCTGGGAAGAAGGGAGGGGTGAGGGAAGGTGTTTTAAGATTCAGGTTTTTATTTTCTCATTACCCTACTCTGACTTCTAATTGGCAATAAATTAAGCTAATTTCCCCAAGTTGAGTCTGTTTTGCCCATGACAATAATTGGCAAGTGATCTCTCCCTGCCCTTATCTCGGCCCACAAGCCTTTTGTTATATTTTCTCTCCCCTGTCCCACTGAGGAGGGGAGTGATGGAGCAGCTTGGTGGGCGCCTGGTGTCCAGCCAGGGTCAACCCACCACATTACTGCATCACCTGTGTTAGCTAATGATAATGCTTCTGCAAAGTGAGTCAAATCACCTTGGAGAAATAAAATTTTAAGGAACAGTTTTCATGTGGATCCAACTTGCCACACATTCACGTGATCATCCTCTCTGATGGCAGGTGAGCTGCTGAAATTCATAGCCAGGGCAGGGGAAAGAGCAGGACTGCCCGTTTCAGCAGCAAACCTGGGTCACATTGCATTATACTGTGAAACTGCACTGGGAAAAACCTTGTTATTGCACTCAGTTTCTATCTACTTTCTTCAGACACTTCAAAAGTGTAGGTGGGGAATGTCCCAGTTATTGTCAACATCTGGAAGAATAGTTTTAAAACCGTATTTTCTTTAAACAAACTAATTTCTCATTCTTCCACAGGATCCTACCAACTTTTAGTCTAAATAAGTGCCCCTCATCTGAATTTCAAGTGGCTCCTGAAAGTCAGTGAAACAGGAGTGCCTTCCAGCTTTTCATCTATCTCAATGTTGACAAAAATGCTTTTGCAAAATTTTTCCTACCTTTAGTACTCACCTGCCTTAAGCTCAACACTTGCCTAACATTTATCTATGTTTAAACTTTTAAAATAGTTCAAAGGCACAAGTTTTTAAAATTCATCTTTACAGTTGCTTCAAGTTAAGTCCCAAGCATTTTTCACTTTTGAAGCTGAAATGAAATACTGCAAAACAACAAGTATTAAGCAGAAAAAATTAAACAATCCTTAGGAAAAAAAAAAAAAAGAAAAATAAAACCAGATGTGCTTTTAAACTGCCAGTCTGTAGACTACCATCCTCTGCTTCAGACTGTATCCCTATGTGAATTACAGAAATCCGACACAGCAAAAGTCTGAATATTTTAATTAAGTCAGTGGGAAGAAGAAGCGAGACAATTGACTATGTCTATGTTAGAACACAGGAAGGTTTGGTGCTGGATATTGACCCAATATCCATGCTACATACATTTCAGTAATTCAAACTAGGTGTACTCTGGTTCTGCAGACTAAACAAGCACTAGCAGTTGGGGCACAGAATGCTGAAGCACACCGTTCAGCTTTGTTCCACCGAGAAGGAATCCAGTTTGTGCACTCCAAGCCCTCCCTGCACGATCAACAAAACTTAATAAGAAAGGACAATCTGGAGACTTTTTCAAAAATGTACTTCTTAATTCAGGTGCTAATATGGATGCACCCAAAGTTCTGAAGGAGGTCAGAACACATTTTTCCAAAGCATTTCTATGTCTAATGTGTCAGAAACATGATCATCATTTAAAATTACTGTTTTATAGGAAATAAAACGGAAATTGGTGTAATTTAATTAAACATACAATTTCAAAACTGGTACTAGGCATCCTTCCCCCCCCAAATGTATAATTTCTTTTCATACTACCTAAGCCCTAATATAATCAGGCCAGTATTCTGCTACCTGCAGATCTTCATAAAAGTTTTTCCTGATGAGAAGCAAAAGCGTTAGACTTACACCAATTCAAAGATTTCAGTTACAAGGGCAGAGCCTACATAGTCGTTTCATATGAAATGCGTCAATATTGTGGCTGAACACACATGAATGAAATACCCTAACACTGTTGGAAACAGTGAAAGATGATAAAACCTACAACAGAAGTTGTTTATTTTCTTATCCCTAGTCAGAAAAGGAGTGAACTTGTCACCTTGAATCGTGTATAACAAGTATGCATTTTAGAATATTTTAGTATATGAGCATGTAGTTTAGAATATTTTAGAATAAAACAGAAATAGTAATAGAAATAGTGTAAGAGGTATTAGTAGTTAAGAAGGGATCACAGTTAGAATAGAAGTTAGCATACCAGAGTGTGAGAATCATAGACAGTTAGCAACAGAAACTAGCATACGAGACTGTGAGAACTGTAGAATCTTCAAGGTGATAGATAATGCCTAAGTTAGATAAGAGGGTACAGGCACCGCATATTTTACTAACATGCATATGTTTGTCCTAAAAGAATGCGAAGCTGTAACCCTTCAGAGACCAGTAACGGGAACATCCTCTTACTGGGAGAGCCGTAAAGATAAAGGGACACCACAACAACCATGAAAACAACAGGAATAACAGTAACTAGGGGAAAGGTAAAGGTGGCAGGGGGGGATTGCGACCACTGACCCAACTGGGGGACAAAAGGACTGCCCCCCCCCTTGTGAGCATGCACAGTGAATTAAAATCATACTGTGACTTTAATGGAAGAAGAGGATGATTAGTTAGTCTAATGATTATGTATTAGATAGGCATGGTGTGTTAACTTTTATGTAAAAATACTGAAAAAGAATTGCAATAGGTGTGCTCGATTTGTGGAAATTTTCCACCTTGCACCCTGGGCAGAATAAAGCAATGTCTCCTCTCTGAACATACTCTGTGTGTTTTGGGAGTTATTTTACAGCGAGGTAACAAACACACCTGCAATATCCTAAGAAGCCTACTTCTCCCAGAAAAAATACATAACCAGAAAATAAAATCAGCCTACCACTATATCAGCTGAACAAGTAAAAGAATATGGTTTTATAGAGGTGGGGAAACAGAGCACTTCTATCCTAGTTGTTGTTTTTTAACTCAACGACGGTTTTCCAAGGGCAAAGCAACACAATATTGTATAGCCTAAATCAGATTAATATTTTGTAACTTATTTACACTGATATACCAATTACACCAAAACAAGCAAGGCTTTACAGTCAGGATTCACACAATCTGTTGAAGCTGGCGTGAACCAGCTCTACTGCCAAAGGACACAAACCCTCATGCCCCAACACACACACCTGATGCCACCCACACTCTCAGTTCTCTCCTTTCTGCTCCACTTCAGTACAAGTATTTGTTTTGACCTATGCACAGAAGCTGATCCATATTAAAAGCAGACATTTCTTCTACTGAATGTAGATAATTTCCCTAATCCAGCTCACTGCTCATTGGTATCAATGTTTCTGCGAGCAGAGGTGATGACAGTCTGAGCTGAGGAGGAAGGGACTGTAACTTCAGTGGCAGCAATACGCTATATGAGCTCGAACTCTCTCGCAGCAGCAAAATTAGAGCTGGTCAGGTTAATGACACCAAGAATCACAGAATCATTTACATCGGAAGGGACCTCTGGAGATCGCTTAGTCCAACCCCCCAGCACAAGCAGAGACAGCTACAGGAGGTCACCCAGAAATATGTCCAGTCAGGTTCTGAGTACCTCCACAGATGGAGGCTCCGCAACCCCTCTTGGTGACCTGTTCCAGTGTTTGACCATTCTCACAGTAAAGAAGTTCTCTTGTGACTAGACAGGATTGTACCACACTAAACTTATTAAATCAGATACAGCCAGAAAATATCTGAATACCGAAGCTCTGACTGAAAAGAGATGCAGGCATCTAGCACTTCAACAAACTCAGAGATTCTATGCTTAAGACTTCGTTAACAGAGATTCACTCTTTTACTTTGTTTAGAACTGACTTTAAACCCACAGGGGCTTAATCAAGTGATACCTAGTACAGTTGAAGACACTCAGTGATGTGGATGAAGTAACTTTGGAGCTTAAGTACAACATAACAGGTTCAGACAAGTAAACAGAATTATTTTCCTCCAGACACACAAGGGGAATGAGAAAGCAATGGTTCAAAGTCACTAAGAGACCCTTTATTCTGTTCAAGGAAGATTACACAATTTCTTTTTGTTGAGATGGTATCCAAACAACCAGATCAGAATTCAGCTGAGAGTTACCATGCTTCACTAAAAGTGAAAAATTATTTGTTTTTTAACCTGTTTCTTTAATGGGACCTTAAAGGAAAAAAAAAAAAAAAAAAGCTAAGACAAACAATCTCATTGTTAGGTTGGCTTGAATGCCACACAGAAGTCTATAACTTCAGTAGCAAAATAATCTGCAAGCTGAAAAAAGACTAACTGAAGTCAACCACTTGAAAATCTAAATACAGTATTTTCACCTTTATGAGACAAAAATAATGGCAAACTGAATACCTTGCATATTGATTCAGGAAAGGAAGCTCAAACTAGCATATATAACATACAGAACAGAAAGTTGTATTTGAAAAGCTTAAACATGTTTAGTGTAAAGGGAAAGAAAGGCTCCACATGCAATAGCATCGTGCCCCTCTAACTCTACAACTGCCTTCTCTTTTGCTTCATTTGCCTTCTGCTTCCTGGAGTTTATCACAGATTCTCAACAAGACATCATTCATTACAAACTCTGTCTAAGAATTAAAGCGTGTCCCTTCAAGTCTCCCAGATATTCCCAATCAGGTTTGCTACAGGTTTTAAGGATTGTAGCCCATCTGAAGCGTAGTTTTTTTATTTTACAAGGTAAAAGTAATCTCAGTTTGCCCCACTGTCAGTCCTGAATTTGTTGCCTAATTTTTTGTTTTGCTTTACATGATAGATGTATTTGCCCAACAAGGCTTCAACTGTAGAAGCCTTGTTAAGACCTACAGTTGGACCTACTAAGATAGAAATTTCTACAGCTGTGCAGCTTTCAGACTTGCAAATAAACAGTCTAAATAGCACTGCAGTTGACACTGGTCAACAACCTGTGTAATCAAGTTCTTAAATCTTTTTTCAAGGTTTCACTCCTTTTCTAAAGGGAAAAAAAAAAAGAAAAAAATATCAACATCAATCAATCCATCATCCACCTTGAATGACAACTGCCTGGTGGCTACATGTTGTAACAAATTATGAAAGCTTTATACTCTTCCTTTAGTAAATCAGGGCACTTTACCTACCATCTTCTAAAGTCAATATAAAATCTTCCATTATATTTGCCACTGAATTTCTACAATTTCTTCTTTCCCCTCCTGACTCACCACTGGAACAACCTGCCACCGACCTATCCGTGAACTGATTCATGTTTCCAAATCACCTGCAGGCACAAGCTGAGCTCCAGTGATACGAAATGTGATTTCATGAGGTTCAGCAGTATCCTTAGGCTTTCCTGTTTACAAAAGACACATCTAGCGATCCAATCTAAAAATGTACTTTGTCATTAGACTGCAGGCATTTGCTTTTATGGTGAACACACCACATTCTAGTATTATTTTTTGTATTTTCTTTTGGTGAGGTATATCCACGTAAAAAGCACCAACTTTTCCTCTCTTTAAGCAGAGGGTGCAAGTGCTCATCTATAACGGAACTGGGAATTCCACGTTTCCACAATGTTAAGGCCATCCTACTGCAGAACTTGTGTTAACACCTCTTTGTCACACTGAATTATTTAATAGAAAATTAAGATACCTTCAGTTAAGCCCTACAGAGACCTTGACACAAAGTTTACAAAACCCTAACAGAGACAGTGTTGTACTAAAACAGAAATAACAAAGTCACTGCAGTAGTTCCTCTCAGAGAATTTCATTTAAGTAGTGCAAACACATTGGCTGTGAGGCACATCTGGCACAGAAGACGACATCCAGCCTAAAGTTTTGCTCTTCCTGGGGGAAGAGTCTTGGGGGAATCTGCTTATCCCCATTCCACATGATTGTGTGAAAGACAGCTAACTTACACTGTACCTTCAGAGAATATGTAAGATTGCTATTGACTTATTTCCAATTAATTATTGTGGCATTAAAAAACATGCCTCAAAAAACCCTATAATTATCACTCAGAACAAAGAAATTCAAGTGACTCAAAAATGCAGAAAATTTAACAAAAATGTTAAGACCAAGTTACCAAATATCATACTGAAAGTTGAAAAGTCTGAATCATAAAAAAAAAAAAATATATGAAGTGTATTTTGCCAACCTAAAAAAAATCTAGTATCACTACACTGACTACCAGATAGTTCAAGTCAGTAAGATTCAAAACTTGTCTTCTTTTTCTATTGTTATGCCTATTTGGTACAATGTAGGAACTGATTGGTAGGAACAGGTTAGGTCACTATAACAAAGATTCCTTCACAAAAAAAAAAAAAAGTGCTGCCTCTGTAAATGTTTATAAAGATTTCTCTACAATTTTTGCCCAAAAAACTTGATTTCTTTTTTTAAGTTTCTTAGTAAGTTATTCCAGTTTTCATCATGTTTTTCAGCATTCCAAACTTCTCATCCTGGACATGGGAGACTCCTAGGTGCTTAATATTAAATAAAAGTATTCCTTACAACAAAAGTTTAAAACTTCACCACCAGCAGACTAGTATTGATTGATTATTTTCCTTTTAAACACTGTAAGTCTATCTTCCAGAAGTGCTGGGAAAATATTTTCCATCAAAGTTCTATTGTTTGCATATCTTCCAAAGAATTCTAACAACAATCTCCTAGCTTTATTTCTGTACGCGTCTTACACAAGCAAAACTGCAGATAGCAGAAGATGAAATGAACGTGTCGGGTAACTGTGCAGGGTGACAGAAATGCAGGCAGCTGACAGGCCAACAGGACTTGTGGGAAATGGGAACAAAAGAGAGAGTGCGCGTGTGTGCTTCTTTTCCTTCTCATTCTCTCCAGCTCCAATTTTAAGTGGAACTTGAATTGACAGAAAATAAGAAAAAACCCATGCAATGTGTTCATCAGCTTATAACCCTGAAACACCGGTACCTACAAGGTCATGCCTAGTTCCTGGCATGGAACTGTTCCTGTAAAATAAAAACAAACTGTTCAAGATGAACTCTATATGGGATGAGAATTATAATAAACATTTAGACTGAATGAGAACATGAACACAAGAAAAGTTTGGAGCACCAAAAAAAAAAAATTATGTCCATCTACTTAAAAGTAGTTTAAAAAAGAGTCACAGGGCCTGTTCATTATGTAGGACAGATCCAACCCAAAGACTACATACAATGTCACGTCCATTTTGTACATACTTCTTGATCTTCAAGATTACACATAATCTGAAATAATCCAATTTACCTTTCTGACTGCAGGTAATCTGAAAAATTGCACGGAAAATATATGAGCTTCTGTATCCTCTTCCACTGAAGCACCAACTAAAGCAGCACCTTAGTAGTAACACTAATTGTTGCACTAACGACAACATAAGAATATGGAAAGGGTTAAGTACAAAACCTTCATAATGTAGATCAGGAACAAGTGGTTCAAAAAAAAGACAAAGCAGACATGGGAAAACAGAGAACAAAATACAACAGTCATAGTAAAATAAAAAGCAAAGTGGTCCAAATGGAAAAGCATTTTTCAGAATACATAATACTAATTATGACTGTAAAGCCGTCAATAAATATTAGTAAGCCAGATCTTTTTGCTATACAAAAGTGAAACTCTACTCTTGATTTTCAGGGATTGGGGAAGAAAACGGAGAAAGCCCCTTAATTAGTATTTCAGTCTACACACAAAATACATCGATCCACCACAAGTGGTTTAAGCTGTCTAAGTACTTTAAGAACACCGAGGGGAGAAAGTAGAAGTGAGAAAGGGGGAGGAGATGGACAATCCTTAACTTACAAAATAAGTAAGAAAACATACACAGAAGAAACTGCTAACTGTTGGAAGTCATCCACCAAATAATGTATATTTGCAATACTTATGACTTACATCCAGCAGGTGATCAATAACAATCTTTTAAAAACCTCTTTTTGTTAGAAGTAGATTACATATGCATTACTTCCTCAGAAATGTTAAGGCTTTAAAATCAAGCAATAAACAAACAGAGGGAAACTACCATCCCTTAAACTCCTGGCTGAAAGGAAATAGTAGTTATGAACTACTCAAGTCTAAAACTGGGTGGTGAAGATACACGAATATGACCCCAGAAAAAACTTTATCCAAGGCTCAGTACTTAAGACAGCGTGATGCTTCCCTTTCTTAACACTGTTTGATGTTGAAGGTACGTGCAACATTCCTGAGGGTCAAGTGACAGTACTTCATTGTTTATATAGTGCCTTGGGCATTTGGAATATTTGCGGGTGATGGACTGCGTTGATCAGACCCCTTGAGATACCGATAAACCGAAAGCATACAAAGCCAACTATTTATTAATAGTTTAACATGGCGTCTTTCTTAACACTGACTTTACTTGGTTTTTTGTCAGCTTACTTACTTTACGCAGCAAAACAGGAGCCGTTCGTAATAATTAACACGGTAGGAGACAGCTCTTCAAGGGTAGAGGGAGATGTTTGTAAACCAGCATGAAAACAGATCCTTTACGGGGGGACCAGCAGGACAGGAAGACTTTACTACAGCA
Organism: Ciconia boyciana; assembly: GCF_034638445.1. NCBI lineage: Eukaryota > Metazoa > Chordata > Aves > Ciconiiformes > Ciconiidae > Ciconia > Ciconia boyciana. The sequence goes on along the minus strand of NC_132945.1, from coordinate 21,470,466 downwards.
CAAACACGTGGGGCGGGGGCGGACAAGCGGAGGGCACATCCCCGCGGCACCCCGCGGCGGGGGCATGGCGGCCGATGGCGGGGGGCGATGGCGGCCCCGCCCCTCCAGGCCTTCCCGCCGCTTCCCGCCGGAACGGGACAGGACAGCCCTGCCCAACCCAGCCCTGCCCTGCCCGCCCCTCGGGCCCGGGCCCGACCCCGCCGTGCCCGCGGAAGAGGGGCGTGCGTGCCGCCGCTGCTCAAGCGCCGGGCCGCGGCGAGACGAGACGAGCCGAGCGCCCGCCGCCCGGCTGCGCCCGGCCGCCACCCGCGCCGTCCCCTCCCCCTGCGCTACCCACCCGGCCTCCCGCCGCCATCCCGCCTCCTGCCCGACCTCCGCCAGCGCCCGCCGCCCCGGGCCCGGGCCCGTCCCCGCCCCACCCCCGCCGCGGGCCGGGCCGGGCGGTGCAGCCGCGGAGGCCGCCCGCCAGCAGCGGCCGCCGCTCCCCGCGCCAGGGGCGGGCTCCGGGCCGTACCTCACGGGCTCTGCGGTCATGTCTCCGCTGCCGCTGCTCGGTGCGGCCGGCCGGGCCGGAACCGGGCTCAGGCGCTGAAAGGAGACAAAGCCGTTATTGCCACCATCGCAAGCTCCGGCGCCATCTTATCGGAGGGAGGCTGAGGGAGACCTGCCTCCTGCCGCCTTCCTCCTTCGCCGACTCCCATTGGCTCCTTGCCGCCCCCAGCTATTTTCTAATTGGGCGGCTCCGACGGGGCCTGTTGCTAGGGTCGTTCACGTCACCGTCCCAACCTTCCCCGCTCTGATTGGCTGGAGGGAGGGTTACATCACCGGCAGGGGCCTGACGTCACGCACCCAGTCCCGTGACATCATTTCAAAACAAAGTGTATTGACGACTTTGCCCAGCAGGGGGCTCCAGCCTATGGGTGCCCCCACGGCCTCGGCCATTGCGGCGGGAGCCGAGCGCACACCCAGCGCGGGCAGGCAGGCAGGGTCTCACCCCGTCCCCAGCCGCCCACTTCATCGTCAGAGGACTGCGGCTTTGGGCAATTCTGCAACCCGGATTCAGCAACATCAAGTTAATCGTGGCATTTAAATACAACAGCCATGCGAAGAGTAACATGGCGATGCCGGCCAACTCCAGTAACAGCACCAGAATGACCCTAATCCTCCGTGGGGATCAGCCATCGAACTCAAAGCAGAGCAGGACATGAGCACAGAAGCAAACTTTGGAGGAGACAGTTTCCCAAGTACAAATAAAAAGACAGCAAGATATGAATAATGCAAGCTATATTGAGAATTATCAAGGTTGAATTTGTTGAACAGCACCCAAGTTACACTGCTAGCTAGAGCTTCACTTAAGCCCAACTTTGCTAGAATTTTTTTTTTTTTTAAACAGAAGATTCTTTAGAAAAGGAAACACATAGTTGGCAGCTTCACGTAAGTGAGCCAAGATAATTTTCCCTGCTTGTACTAGCAGCTTCTACATTCCTGTCAGATGTTAAAATCTGTATGAAAGGAAGAGGATTGGAATACATCCCTGTTCAGAGGGAAAGAAGTTACATGCTTTCACGAGAAGGCTACCAAACTCCACTGGCTGGGGCTTTCATGTAAACTTCCATCTCCCCACATGACCAAAACAGAATGGACCACCAAAACCAAGTCCAGTACCACAAAGAATTTGAAACAGGTGACACAAGTATTATTCACTTATAAAGATAACCAGTTTTGAAAATTAATGTATTTTTCTGCAGAAACAACAACAACAAAAAGGTACCAACTCACCTGGTTTCGTAATGCAATGTGCAAAATATGAGAACAAAAATCGTGACAACCTTGTCCTCTTAAGTATAACTACTCCTTAATATCTATTTCATTCTAAAAGGCAATGATAATAGAATAAATAGCATTTTTGCACTTCAGCACATACAAGCTTACACACCCCAAGGAAATTCTACCAACTGGTCTAAACATAATTTGCTTTAGAATTTAACATTTTACCCAAGAACTGCATCCTGTACTTGCTGAATTTTAGCAATACCAAACAGCATATTTAATAGCAGCTTTGTTAACAAAGCTATCTCACGGTCAATGCTACAGTTTTAAAAGACCAAAGCATCACCTGCCTTCTAGCTACATTTTAGATGGAAAAAAAAAAATCCGAGTTAACCGACTAATACGAATTCCATTAAAAAATTGCAAGAAGCCATTCTATTTTTTTGCCACCAGCCAGATGAATTAAACCGGAAGCATTACCTATTCTTAGCTCTGCGTTAGTATTCCAATTGTGCGATTAAAATAAGAACACAAAACATTTCTTTTCCTCTTGAAGGGATTTAGTCTGGACTAATATCCTACTGGACTAGTATCCTACTGATGTAGAGTAACTACATACATCTATTTACTACTTTTACATTATAAGATTTTTTTTTTCTTTTACTATTTCCTTGGGAGATGGAAGAAGGTATTCGAAAGCAGTTTAAAAAAAACAAATTTAATTGCCTCCAATTCGTAACTTACATCTAAAGTCGCACATGAAAAAGAAATCCTGTTGTGAGAAAAGGTCAAGATAAAGTAAGAATGGAAATGCTTCCATCTCCCAACAATTACTCCAGAAAACAAAACGTGATACTATCATGAGGTTGTCAAAAAAACAATTGTAGAAGCACACTGAAATCTGCAGGTGGGCAGGTGTTGTGTGCATCTGTAGAGAAACATTCCGCACATCTAACATACCTACAGTTATATTTCCCCAGCACACAGGACCCCTTCCCCCAGCGCTCTACTAATAGACTCTGCTGGCTGCTCCAATATACCTGGAAGAATGAGGATTCAGAGCTTAGTTTGCAGGACAAACCAAGGGCCACTGTAGAGTCTCGTCACACTGATTATTTTTTTTCATAAGGATAGTAATTAGTTTTCTTAAGTAGATATTAGCCTACTTTTAAGAAAAATGGCTGAAAGACATGTATAGTTATCAATTGACAAGAGAATATTTTAATAACTTTATGTGCTCCTGACCTAGAAATACAAACTACATATACATCTTTTTCGGATTATTATCTGTGATAAAGTAGCACAATTAATCCAGAACAATAAAACACTATGCTTAAATTCATTTTATAGGAATGGTCAAGATCTGAGCTTTTAAATTGAATAGATTATGTGCAATGAAACTCATTCTCTACTCATCAGACAAAAAGCATGACAAAAACTGAAAACAGATGACTGCTTACTCAAGAGCCTGGGTTTGTTCTTTGTTTTGCTGTTACTCTATTCCTCTTAATAAAGTTTGAAGTGATGATGTGGAATCAGTTGACTAGTGGTTTGTATTTTGATAATTAACCTTTTCAGCATGAGAAAGCAGTAAACATCGAGGTCCAACACAGAAACAAAGTGCCAGTACTTTTCCAAATCCTTTGTGAGAATTTCTCATAGCAGATGAAAGCACTTTGAAATTTTAACTTGTTAAAAAATCTGATTTCAGCATAAGTGATTTTCTATTATAGACTGGACAATTTTTAAAACACGCTATCAGAAACTATTGCTAATAAACCATCAAGGAACGCTACAGACCATCCTTTTCTCCCAACAAAGTTTGGCTACAAGATGCCACGATCTAGCATAATCTGATGTCATGGGCAGCATACCCAAACAAGCATAAGCGATTCAGGTATCTGATTTTCTTTGGATGTTCCAAATGTTTAGAAAGTTAAGCAATTTACTTTCTTCTGTACTTCTAAAACTTCTACTTTGATTTGTCAGGAATATAGACTAGGAATAAAAAGATTTAAAAAATTTCAGTTATGCTTACTTTTACACTTTCAACAAGGCTCAGAATAAGCCTCGCTGTACATTTAGTTAGATGTCCAATAGTTGTGACCATAAAAGCATCTACATTTTTCTCCTAAAGCCTCTAGGCAGCCATCAACTCATCATATTCCCCAGACACTGATGGCTATCCCATTGCCTGCCAAAAGCTTTAACTTGTTCTTACCCTCATGTCTGAATGTGTATCTTAATCACGTGATTGCATACGTATACTCAGCCACAAGGACATCACCAGCCACGGGAGTAATTAAGGTTATTTGCACAAGCACCAAGCCATACACAGCAGATGCAGAGCTGAGCACATTTTCCATCTTGTTGGAGGACTGAGCAGTCCTGCCCCTGAAGAGCATGTGCTTACGAAGCTCCTCTGTTAAAGGCTTAACTGCAGGAATGGCTACTAGGCACCACCATTAAGCAGCATGTTTTGTGCTGAACAACAGAATGGTTTGAAGACAGGAGCTTCCAGTAAATTGTAGGTAACACAAACCATTACCTATATTAATCCAGTTAGATCTACTATCTTGCCTTGGGCTTAGCTCATCAGAGAACTCCCTAAATTATTTCTAGCTATTATTCCAAAATAATTTTTAAATACACCACAGCCCCTTCTCAAAAGCAGAAATCTTTGAGGCCAGCTACATTAACAAAACCACACAGTCCATTTTCAGCTACAGAACATATAATTTCCTCCTTTTATTATAATTAGTGTTCTCTAAAGGTGACCTTTTACAGTACTTCCGCGCTGTTTAATGACTCACTTTCTAAAGGAGATGGCCTCATCAAACTCCCAGTTTTAGCATACCAGTTCTCAAATGCATTGCCTCTTCCACCTTTGTTCTGCTGGTCCAGAACTGTATTATACTAACTAGTTAGTGAGATGCACGTGCCAATGGTCCCAAATAATCACTTTGGGTACCAATTATAGCTGACCATTACCTCTCAAATGCTGCACAAGTCAAATCTTTCTAGAATTGCATGCTTTCTCAATCTGCTACAGGTCCTCGCAAGCACTCAATCTCTTCTTTTGCTCCACTATCACACTTGTTCCCTCCTCCATGCACTTCAGTTTCAGCCTAGAGTGCAGAAAAACTGTTGGAAAAAGTAAGCATTAGTTTCATTTCATATGTCAGCATGGAAAAAGAGGAAAATCCCAAATTCTCAACAACTATACCACCTTAAGTGGGAGGCCAACATGTCTCCACCATCCACCAGCGTGATGTGTAACTGTTTAAAAGTTAGTTAATATATGATTAGATGCTTTTTAGAGATATCAAATAAAATATGCATCATGTCAGAAAAATCAGAAACAAGTCTGAAAGTTTAAGAAAAAACATTACTTCTTTAGAATGAGATTGTAAGCCACTTTCACCTGCACTGCTAATGACTGAAGCACAACCAACCTAAAAGTTTATTGGAAGCATCGTACCAACAGGGCAGGAAAATAAGCAGCAGGTACAGCACTCCAGAGTTGTTCCAGGCAAATCCATAGTGCTAACTAGATTGCACCTCCAGAAACACTATCAGTCGATCTGTCTAGGACTCCAGGAAGCCGAGATTTTCACCTCAGGACAGCTGTCAAAGACAAGTAAAAACCATGCAATCTTTGTGCTATTAGTTGGCTACATGAGAAGATCCCTAGTATTGACATTTTGGGCTGTGATTTCCTGCATAAACACATATATGCTACTAATCCAGTCTACACAGCCATACACCGGTTATTTATTATATACAGACATTTTTATTAACACATTGAAACAACAGTGGAAAAAAAGAGAGGTAGGTTTGTTTTGTTTTATGTTAAAGTTCAAAAGACACAGGAGCATGGATTAGACTAAAAAAATTTTATTGAAACTTGTCCAAAATCCAGTCAGGCACACAATTTATCCATTACACTAAGGCTTGTCATTCTGTATGGCATAGAAAAACGCATCTCAACAAGTTGAAACATGAAACAACTAAGTTAGTGAAGTTAAGGCACTTGAGATGTGTGTTAATTTAGCAAAATTGCATAAGAATAACATTCTACTTTGAATTATATAGTCCTTTCCGAGATTCAATCTAAAGCATCTAAATTTTGTAACTCCTTGAGACAGGGGAGAGGCAGAAGCAGGAGACAAAAGTCTCATTTTCCTCTGACTCGTAACCTCCAAGGCCATCACAGCCTACGAAAGGACGTATTACTGAATCAGGCTGCAAAGATTTCCTGTAGTAGAGGTGCTGAACTACACAACAGCTTGGGCTGAGGCACAACGTCTTCCACTCAAGAATCCTTAAGGCAAAGTATCTTTGTGAGATGAGAGAACAAAAGGAGAGAGCAAAAAGCACATGCATTCAATTGTAAGGCTAACAAATCTTTCCTGGGGCAACAATATTTATCCTGGGATTAGATATCTCTGCCCACTCCCATATCCTCCCAAGGATAAAAACTTGGAGAAAATAAATGGAGAATGCAAGAACTTACATAGTGACCAAAAATCTGATACCTGTTGGTTTGTCAGGGCTCTGAGCAGTAACTTGAAAGCCAGTTAGCAACCTTTAATTCATGCTATAGATAGCTAGTTACCTTTGTAGTTTTGGTTTGTGTTTTTGAGAGTGTGAGTGTTGGTCAGTATAAGAATATTTTTTTCGGCTCTGAGCCAATGTTTACAACTTAAATGTTGCAGTTGCAGCATTTGGCAAATAAAGTTTTTAATGAATAATTGAATTAACTCAGTTCTACCTGTTGAAAATTCTCCCTTCATCTGTGAAACAACCTCTTGCATCATACAGCAGTTAAGTACTCTTCTCAAAAATGAGATATAGCTCTAGGATATGCGCATTCCACACTGGAATTTGGAGTATGATCCAAATCAGAGTGAAGGAACACAGAGTGAAGGAAAAGATTTCCAGGTACCTGAAGGTGTTTCCTCAACCATGAAAGGCATGACAGAGCAGCTATTGTCACCTGTTATGCACAAACAGGAAATAAAGTGATAAATATTTGAGGGAAAAAGAAACATATGGAAAACAGATTATCCAACTGAATTTAAAGTACTGTTTCTAGTTAGTTTATGGAAATTGAGTTCTAAACATTAAGTTCTGAATTTCACTAGAAGTAGAGTTGTTTAAGAAGATGTAAAGCTTATGAGAAAGAGATTGCATCTTAATACTCTGTGTCCTTCAGAGCAAATTGCTTGTTATATTTAAGGCACCGCACATCGTCTTTGGTTCAGTGTTTAACTATCTCATTCAGTGTAAAGAGAGGTAGCACGAACCATACATATTTAGCTCTTCCATTCCATTACACGCAATTTCAGAGTCGCCACCTTTCTGATGTTACAGATTCAGAAATCCTTTAACTCATTAGGAAACTGCAGGAACAAAACAACAAACATTCTTATTAATTTTGTACGAAACAAAAGCGTGCAACATTCCACTTAGCTTTCAAACATGCCCAAAAAATCAGAATGAGAAACTGGGCCTGATGCAACTAAGAGGTAAGCAGCTGTGGAGAAGTCGCTTAAAAGTGAGTCTTCTAGTAACTCAAAAGCCAAGACAACCACATCTTACCTACAACAAAGTTAGCAGAAATACATAAGACCATTTCAGAGACCAGAATAAAAGCTGACCAGTTATTAAACAGGGAGTAAGTTCAGCTCTCTTCTGGTCTTGAGAAAAGTCTTTATGAAACAACAAATTTTATTATTTAGATATTTTTAAGTAGGAACTGGCTTCTCATAGAAAGGGGATAATATTTGCCTGTGGGATTAGCCTTCCAGACAAATTAAACTCTTTGCAGAGCTGAGATGGTTAGAAGCTGGTCCCTCAACATCTATTTATTCCTTCAAAATGCATAAAACCTAGTAAAAACAGACAAGATATCTACACTGATCATATATATATATATATATATAAAATAAAGCAGTCAATTAACAGTGCTAGACTTTTTATAGAAGCAATCCCAAAATGTATGCAGCTTTAAAGCCTCAGCCATTCTCCTTGTTCTCACAAATAGGGATTAATAATCAAGATATATGAATATGGAGGAAACAAAAAGGGGGGGGGGGGAGAGACACTTTTTTTCATTATAAGTTGGCTGAGATATCACTATTAAAACATAAATACTCTATAATATGTAATGGCATGAAAAGGAGAGTACCACAATCTTTCCTTTGGCCAGACTGAAAAATCATGATATCCACCAAATACCATTATTTCTGGTGATTACATTGACCAATACTGCCACTCTTTGAAAAGCAACTGGAGCATTTTTAAAAGAGTATTTCCCACCAAATTACATTTCAGAAAATAGGCCCTTTGCCCATTTCTGCATTCTGGTTTATATTAATATTACCAGACAAGGAAATACCCGTCAGTGGGAACAGATTCATGCATAAGCATATAGTCCAGATAAAAAACAAAAACAAACTTCTAGTATCACTCTCAATCTTTAAGTCTTCATTTGTGTTTACCCACTTCCTTCAAAAAACTCTTCAAAGTAGACACTTTGAAGGAAGTGTCTACCCACTTCCTTCAAAAAACAAAAAAATACAAACATATTTTGTACTTCAGAAGAAGTACAAAATACAGCTACTGTTGTAGCTGTATTGCAATGCACAGGAAAACAAAGACTGAAGCAGCAGAAAAGACGTACCTGTATGGGTAGCCATGGTATTTAGATCTGAAGACAGACAGCAACCAGCTGAAGAACACCACCACCAAACCAATACCAGCAATACACATGACTGCAAGAGATGCAGAGTAAGATTCTGGTAACGTGACAGCTGTCCCTCAAAAACACCACAGTGACTGGGGTTTTCAAAAGCATTCTGTAATATTTACAGATTTGGTCAGATGAGACCTCTAATAGAGTCACTGAGAAGAACTAGATTAACCCCAGTTTTCTTTCAAATTCCTACTGTGAATCAATTTTATGCCATTGCCTTAAGAGAAAGTAAGTGCCTCCTTCTCTCCCTTACTAGCGAAATGCTGCAAAGCATCTTTACATCTCCCCTTCTCCCAAAAGGGCTTTGAATTTATCTTGCAGTTTGCTAAGCAACTCCAAATGCTGTCAAAAAACCAAATGATTCACTTCTGCTTCGAGGTGGGGAAGTGTACAAAAACGCACAATGCAAAAGCATTTCTATTAAACAGTGTATCAGACATCTTTACTGACTATGCCTTCTCTTAGAGGAAAAAGTATTAGTACTTACTTTTTCTTTTCCCCACATCCATGTCAGAAGTAGCAGCTTCGTGGAGGAGTACCATTCCTAAAGTAACACCACCATCTACGAACGCTGTTTAAGGCTAAATCAACAAAATACAATAGACTCAATATAATACACTCATTCCTAATCTTGTAAATTCAGCTCCCACTCCATTCCTGGGGCATTAAAACTCACTGGAAAACGAAAAGACATCCCAGCCAAACCAGCAACTAGGGGAGGGAGGGGAAGGCAGGAAGCAACTGAAAGGCATTCATACTGTCAACTTTTAAGAGAAGATAAATACGAAGTTTATATTTTAAACTGGAAGGTATAGTAGATCTTGACACAAAATTAAAAACATGCATTTATTATCTCAGCTTGTAATGAAACAGCATTCCTTCCCAGAGAGCTCGGTTCACTCCTACTACTGTTCTACTCCACTGGAAAAATCCCCAAAGGAATTAAACTTCTGCATTTTACTCAGCTAATAGAATGAATAGAATGCATGCAATATTTAATCTAACAGGATATCTTTCAAGTAGCAATATTTCAGTCTTTTCTAATTCTTCAATTAAAAAGAAAATGAAAGCTTGTAAAATTAAGGAAGCACAGACAATTTAAAATGCCTGACATTTGCAAAGAATGAACCCTAGCAGAGCAAAATAGTGGATCCAGTGGAACAAAAGACAGAATTCCCAAAGATTTCATTCCGTTTCACTACAGATGTTCAGTTCCCAATCCTCCTCCTGAAATGAGAAATACTTATCATTGACTGCAACGGGACTGTTAGGAAATCTTTCCCTTTCAGACACAGTCTACCTTCAGCACAAGAGAAGAGTGACTTCAAGCTACAGGAACCTTGCCAACTTCTACCATTTTAAATGCCTCCAGCAGCTGGTAGATTGGGTCCATAATGTGATGGATAGCAGTAACACAATCATCAACAAAAAGCTTCTAGGTTGAATTTGACTGAGTGCATCAGAAGTACAGTAACAATTAGAAAAAGATCAGAAGTCCCCCTCCAAATGGATGTTTTAAGTTAAAAAAAATCTTTAATAATGAATACACAGCAAGAGAGTAAAGTTCTTTTAACACCAGCATATTTAAGCATCAATTGCTTACTTTGTATTATTTTATTACAAAAAACCCCAATGCATGGCTTGCTGAAATTGGGGTTTTGAATAGATAAAACAAGAAGAGAAAAGGGAGAAATTAGCAGAAGTTGCTCTGTTAAAGAACATTGCTGTTTCAACAGAAGAGACTTGTTAATCGTTGTCAAGCAGTGAAGAGCACAGGTACTTTGAATGAAGTTTTAAAATAATGTGCCTGTAGTAAGTCTGCTATTCGGTACACTTGTGTACTATAAAATGTAAACAATTCGGGACTGTGAAGCTTCAAGAAAAAATATATTTAATAAAATAAAAAATCCTGAATAAAAGATAAAAGAATGCACAGGCTGACACAGGTGACGAGACAAGGAAGAAAAGCTTGAGTCACAGATGACTAAAGTTACAGATGATGGATCAAAAACATAGATGTGGGAACAGAAGAAAAGAACATTGAATTTTAGAGTATTCTTATGACTCCAAAGAAACATTTTTATACAAATGAGAAAGGCAAAAGCTCTCAACCTGCAAGTTTCCGCTTGCCCTTCTTGATGGCACAATACTGGCATGGAAAAATCCTGAATCGTTAGCATGAACAAGTGGTAAGATGAAAAGTAAAGAAAGTAAGCGAAGAAATAAAAGAAGAAAGATTGGTAATAGAGGAAGGAATTCCACACCAAAGCAAGAACTAAGTAAGTGAGATTGAAAAGATAAGAGACAAGCACAGAGGAGCAGGGGCTATCCTGAAGAATCTCGTGATTCCACAAAGATCCACATCTTTAACGCTGTATTCAGTTCAGTTGTTAAGCAAGGAAGAAGGTGGTGAGAAAGCAGTAAACATTTTTCTATTCAACTTAAAGATCACTGGCATAGGAAAAGCATAGCTGTCAACACAGACAGACTCTACAAGCTTCTGCAACAGTATTACGTGGCAGTTACGAGCCTTGACAAAGTACTCTCATAGAAAAGGCAGCAGCATAAGCTAACAGAAAAATCATCACCAACCACATGCTTCTCAGTAGGAAGGATACTAAACAGAAGAACAATGTGTGTTTCTGCCACAAATTGGGCTTGGCTGCTTCCATGGATATAGTTCTGTAAGAAACAAACAGTAATTGAATTTAGAAAAGACTGGAGTCAACTTTGGCATGATTAACAACAGCTATAGAGCTTGGAAGTGGGTTTTGCACTGTCTCTTTCAGGAGACAGAACAGAAGTTGGAGCACGAACAATTTCATCTGTTGACCATTGATTTTTGGGGGGAGCTGTGTCAGCATCAAAAGTCCTTCTATTATCACGGGCCATCAGCCCAAAGTACCATTCAGATTATAAGAAGTGCCAGTGCAGCTACAACCTTCATGGTCCAGATCCCCTGTTCAGCAGGGCAAAATACTATAATCATGCCCTCCTGCACCCACTGTGATCCCAGTCTGATCCATTCCCTGACTTAGATTCTTAGGTTACGTATGTTGCTCCTCAGCTTAGGGACAGTCTCTTCAATCTCGTGTGAACCCTATTCACTTGGCTCCAGAACCAAGCATTTGAAATCTTTTTCATGGCATATCAGGAAAAGGAACATCACTACCAATACCACTGAAGCTTTATTCTTCAGTCTCAAAAAGGCTTAGGAATGATGTAAACAGAAGAAACAAAAGGAAGTGTTTTCAAGAAAACATTTAAAATATGAGAACTTCCACTCAGTGAGTTGGCTCAGTTTTATTTACATTAACAGTTTACTAACCAACTGAGTTAACAGAAAACTTGAAATTTGAGAAAGAATAGCATTTTTTAATCCCTTATGGGAAGCTCTACATCACTATGGTTGCAATGTTATATCTAAGTAGAAAAAAAAAATGAAGTTTGATAAGCCGATCCACTTTCTGTGGAAGAATACAGAGGGCCTGACCCACCTAACCAGGCATGAAAGGACATTTCACCAAATTAATTCCCTTCTGAGTAAAATACATGAGGAAAGCCAGTATGTGATGTGAAACCACCTGAAGAGATGCAATGCTCTCAATACATTCTGACTACTTTTATAGTGTATCTCATTCTATATTATGTACAGAGCAGTATATTTCAAGTGATGTTAAAACTGATTTTTCCCAAGAATGAGATTTCATAAGTCTAAGGTCACTAGACATTAATTTACCTCAAGAATCTCAAAGAAAGATGTTTTTATATGGAAGTCATTAGATGGGTGTATGAGCTAAAAAGACCAGGTTAAACATGAAATTGCCAGGCTCAGCAATAGGACTGTTTAACATGTACAACTCAACATAAACACCTTTATTTTGCTGTTAGCAATTTAGAACTATTGTGTCTCTTCATCACTAGAGATACAATATATGTACAAGACAGAGGAAAGCAAACGTCAAAGGTAAATAAACGCTGAAAAGAAAACATGAAAACAAATAGGAATGGTTAAGAGGCATAGGAGGTCAGAGAGATGGAAGAGATCAGGTAATTTAAAATAATCTACCCTCAGAATCTAAGCAAAAAAGCATTGTCATTATGCTTCTGCCAAAATGTATTACTACTTTTACATTTTGGAGAGATGAGGAACAACAAGATGAAAGAAATGCTTACCCTAGGTTCTGAAGGGGTAACCCCCCATCCAAATAACTTGTTAGCAAATAGTTTTGGTTACTCTGTATGCTATCCTCTCTACCCTAGAGCATTATTTTAGTACCTTCTCAGCTTTCTGTAATTACTAGAATAATGAAAGTTTCTGCACACAAAAAGACCTTGAACTCTCTAGGTATTAACACAATAAAAATAAATTCCAAGGTAACACTTCTGAACCAGTATGTCCCGTTTACAGCAGAGTACCATCCATATGGCTGCTGTCTAATGCTTTATTGCATGGAAAGCACTTTAAGCAGTTTCTAACAAGAAACTGAAAATGCTGCCAGATAGTAAATTAATCTTAATATTTCTCATCTGATTAAGAACTGCACTTCTTATTCTCTCTCTTAAAAGCTTATTACTGAGCACAGAAGGCAATACACCTAAAAAACCCCTAAGCAACATTTGTCCTTGCTCCTAGAACATCACAGAACTAATGCCACCATTCTTACAGAATTAATGAATCATTGAACAAAAGATTGGAGGAACAACTTTCCTATCAAAATGGAATTCTAGGTAATGGTTGAAGTTATCGCACAGCAATTAGACAACAGAGCACTTTGTTTTGGATTAAGATCAGTATTTTATGATTTCTTAGTAGTAAAGTATGAGTCTGCAAACAGAGTTTCTTCTTCTATTTGAGCCAAGAAAAGGATAAAGCTAACGGGAAGAAAATCTAAAGCGTGACTGGAGCTCTAACACTCCTTCTGTTTCAAACAAAACCAAACCTGTCTTTTACAGGCATATTTTAGGAGAAGACATCCTCTCTGAACTAACCAACAGCTCTCTAATTTGCCTTGCTCACTGCAGGAGAGGTTAGCCTCACTGACTTACAGAGAAAGAAGCCAGGAATAGAATTTGCACTCTGACTTGCCTCTTTTAGTATCAGCCTTATTCTGTAGAAATACAACAGAAATGCAGAAAAGAAAATAAAGACGACTTACCACTTGTCCTGTATGGGGATTCTTATGAGCATAGGGTGGACCTCTAATGTGGTTCCACATCTGGCCTGATGTCATTGCTAACACAAAACACTGAAAAGAAAGGAAAACTATTTAATAAGGATTTTTTTTTATTTTTTACCCAATTACTTTTCATTTCATACCAAAACATACTGGTTTGGAATAAAGTCTTAGGCTAAGCTTTGTCCTACCTTTTATTTGTACAACAGGCATCTGATCAAGCGTTAACTGAGCTGAAAAGACTGAGATCAAATAATATTATCAGACTACCAAAAAGTAAAACTAAATGCACCTCATTTTCCTCTACCAAGTTTAAGCATCTTTAAATACAGAAGCTTTTAAAGACTTGAATTGCTACAAAACTCATGACAACAGGAAGACGAGAGTTATAATTACTCACCAAAGCAGCAAATGCCCAGCCAGTTTTGTTATACAGAAAATCCAGATTGCTTCCACGCAAATATACGAGGCCTCCGATGACAGCCAGCAGCAGTCCTAACATCAATGGTCCAGCATAGTTTGGTGGCCTTATCACACGAATCTAAACAGAGGATATTTAAATTATTTGCCCTCAATGGCATTACACGTTATACCCACGCTCCTGCTAACAAAACTTACAATATATTAGAGTGGAAAAAATATCAACATGCACACATAAGTTTTGTATATAATAAATCTGACTAGGGAAGTAAGTAATGCTTTTTCCCTCATTACTATAACTTCAGTTTTATACACCTTCACCCTACCTAATAATTTAAAGGCTGTTTTTCTTCCATAGGAACAGAAGGGGGAGAAGGAAGGAGATTAGTTTTACCATCTTATCAAATACAGAATTACACAAAATATTAGAACACAGAACATAAGGAACCTTAAAGACGTATTCATGTGCCCAAACTAGATTTTGTAGACAAGAACTATTTAGACTATACGTGAGTAGATTGTTAGCCACAGAACACAATTGACATATTTCATAGCTGGAATTACATAATAAGGGAGTGCTGCAGAGGTGGTGATGGGGAAAGTCTGTATACACTTACACTGACATCAGTTCTGTCAGCCACCCAACGAGCAAGTTGTTCAGCTGCAAAGCCGCGCACCTGAAGTTCGTATGTGTCACCCCGTTTAGGCTTCCCTTTAGCAGGAAAGTTAATGAAGGTTGGAGCAGAATTCATGTTTAGCTGTATTTAGAAAATTCATAAAAGAGACAGCATCATGAAAGGTCTACTTAGTAACACACAATTCTATTCCATTTGTATCTTGCAACAGCCTCACTAAATCAATCAGAAAAAAGTAACTATTCAATAAATAGATTTCATTGAAAATGACTTAAAAGTAAAGACAGCACACAGTAGCTTGCAGTTGTGTATTTCATAAGAGTAATCCGTATACTCCTGCAATTTCCCTTTGTGTTCCATACTGTTTTCTCCTTTTAGTATTGAGAAACAAAATTTTTTTAGCTCTGTCAATAGCTGTTCTGGATGTCTTAGAAAAAAATTGTTACTTCTGAGTAGGCTTTTTTTTTTTTTTAAACACAATTGAGCACGCTTTCTAAAGTGATTGACATTTCTTTGTTAGTACTCAGATCTATAGCTACCAATTCAAAAGGTTCAGACCAGTTAAGAGGAGATTATAATAGGTAAATAAAAGTAGTTGTTTATAAAATGCAGTTCTATCTTTTCCTAACACTGTTTTTCCCATAGCATTTCAGGTTTTTTGAATCTGTTTCTTCTATAAATACTACTTTTGGGAGAGAAATCTGCAAAATAGGAATATATACAATAATCTATAAAGGCCATAGCTCGCTGAATGAATTTTTGAGGTTACACTATGGGAAAATTTAACAAGAGCAATACAAGACATCCCTTTCCACTTCTCCAGTTCAAAAGCTTACATTTAACAAAGTATCATTGCCTAAATTGTGTAGCTTTAACAGAGATGAGCATCTCAAAAAAAAGAAAAAAAAAAAAGATTTGCAAAACTATAATGAACTATTAATTTGATCTACAACTGCAAGCCTACATGGAATGTTCTCATACACTAAAACAAAAATCTAGTTCTATAATGTTAGTAGAAGAGCAAAATGACTGGGTACTTGAAAAGAAATAAGTTAACCGATACTGAAAGCCTAACCTATCATTCTCTAGTACTCTAAAAATTGTAATAGCTGTTCCTAACGACATCGGTGCTTTCTATCTTGCCTCTTTGTGTATCATAGAAGAATTCCATTAAAAATTACACTATAAGTTATTATAGGAGACAAACTCAGAAGAAACAGTCAGAGAAGCCAGTACACTCCTTGTGCCTATTCCAGATTTCTCAGTTCTGTTAATGCTACTGCCAACATGCTACTGCCCTCTGCTCTTCTCCTCATTTCTTCTATGGCAGCTTTTAACTTTTCAATTATTTCTTTAATCATTGTAACACTAAATTTTGTACACATCTTTACCTTCTTGCCCTCAGCCTCAGTTAAAAATAACGTTAGAAGAGAAAAAGAAAGACATTACCATCTGAAATACATCTGAGCCTTCATCAAAATCTACCATAGCAAAAAAAATCTTATTGGTAAATGCACTGGAATATCGCCAGGAGTTTGCCAGAATCTGGTATTCCTCATCAGCTTGCCTGTAAAAGACACAAAGTGAGATGCTGTATCATGTGTCTGTCCAGAACACAAGTTACAAAACACCCACCCCGTTAACGGGTGCATCCCAACACCCCTACATTAATTTTCTAGTGATAAAGAAAAAGTTTAAGGCCAGACACTCATCTAACAACGAAGCAAAGCATTTAGCACTGCTGTTTTTTTAAATGCAAGGGCAAGTTTTGTTGAATCCATGAACACAAGCAGCGGTACTTTCTAACTGAAATTTGAAATGGAACCCAGCAGCTCATGATTTGCTAGTCCACAGAACGCCAAAACAAGTATAGGTGTGCCCTCTTTTCCATGTCAGAGGATGGCAAACCAATTAATTTCAACTAACTAGGTATAAAAAAATCATCTTTACAGACCTCTGCCACCCCCAGATTAATACATGAAAGCTGTAATATGGTTAAGGATCCAGCATATTATAATTGTAAATAAATAAGTGCCAGTCAACATATTAATTAACAGCAACTTTTAGACTGCATGGCCTGCAGTAATTCTACAAACATTTCTTCAGCAGCCTATGCCAGGAAAGCCAAGTTTTCACCCTATCTTTCTCCAGAAGCCTGTCAGTAAGAATATTGCTTCCGCAAAGCACTGATTATTTTAGGAGGGAGATAAATCATTAAGGACTATGTTGTTTTCTCACATACATATTACACATATATTCCCACACATTTAATTTCAAATATAATCCTACTATAACATGCCCTAGTATATTCCTCCCGTGTATGTGAAAGTTTTATCCTATTCTTAAATTTCATTTCCTAGAAAGCATATGATGATTTTCAAGTTCCAATTTAGGACTAAAGTCCGTACTTGCACACAACACACTGTCTGTGAGACTGAAGAGCAGTGAACATCACAATCACCGAGTAATTTCTGGGTGGTGCCTTCACAAGGCGTCGAAATTTGTCTCCATTCATTCGAATAACTGATCTTTTACTAGCCCACTCCATTAGCTGGTTCACTTTTTCTGATAACACCATCTGAAAATAAAGTCAGAGAAATACTGTTGTTTGTTTTTTCTCCAGTCTCACAGTACAATCTTGAAGGTTTTTAGGTTTGCTGTAAAAAACAGCTGCACTGTATTTCATAAGAACACCGACCACATGATGTGATACTTCATTAAGATTCTTGAAGGCATTCACAGATCCTTTTGACAGTCATGTTAATATTACTCATTTACTTTAAGCCCTTAGCATTACACATGCTGGCGAAGACTGTCAGCTCACTAGCACTTTTTCATGTTGCTAATTGTAAATTTCTTTCAGATGTACAAACTGCCCCAAATCACTCCTCAGTATTTATTCGATATTAAGCATCACATCCTGTTTCAGAAGATTTCAAAACTTGGTGGAAGTGGAATCAACACTGGAGATGGAAGCGAGCTCAACATCTAGTTTTCAGCGTTGCTGGAAAAAACTTGATTCAGTACATATCTGGAGAACTCCAGAGTGCTCAACACTAAGCTCTTCTTTAAAAATGAGCCAACCAATTCTGTAACATTATACAAAGCAGTATTAGACAAGTGCCAAACCCCCAAATGTTACATTTATCATAAACTACTTCTCCTTATCAACACCCTTCTTCAGAGAAATGCTTTAGGGTAAATAATAAACTACTCTTCTCTGACTTACAACTGACACGAGTATATACAGAGGGATCTTTTCAAAGCCTAGGAGCCAAGTGGGTGGAAATAAGCGACATCTTTGTGATTACAACCAAAGACAGTCCGTCCACCCATCCTCCCCCTCCAAATCTCAGACAACAGGAAGTCAACACTCTCACAGTGCTTTCTACAAGAACAGAAGAACCTGGAATTAAACGCATTCGAAAATAAAATAAAAATTAGAATCGTATGATACTAAAAAGGCAGCTGCTCCGCTCAGCCCCCAGGCGCGCCCGCGGGCTTCCCGTCAGAGCCTGGCCGGTGCCGCCGAGGACGGCCGACCCTCAGGCTGCGGAGACCAGCGGGCGACCCAGGGTCGGGCCAAGCCGCCCGGTGGGCGGCCTGCCGGGCCCCGCCCCGCCCTCAGCCTCCCCGCCGCTCGGCGCTGGGCGACCTCAGCGCGGGCCGGCCTCCGGGGAACCCGCCGCGGCCGCCCCGGCCCGGCCCGGCCCGGCCCTGCCCTGCCCCTCGGCGCGGCCCGCCCGGGGCAGAGCGGCGGCCGCGGAGGGAAGCCCGGCGGGGCTCCCGGCGGCGCCTCACCTCCTTCCGCTTCTGCCCCGCGGCGCGCGGCCCGCCCCAGGCCAGCAGCAGCAGCAGCGCCAGCACCGGCAGCGCCGCCATGACCGCCCCGCTCTGCCGCCTCGCGCCCATTGGCGGGCGCCGACCCACTGGCAGCGCGGCCCCGCCCAGGCACTTCCTATTGGCGGCGATGCCGCCCCGCGGCTCGCCGCCGGCCTCCGATTCGTCGAACCTGTCTCCAGCCCGGGCTGCCGCTAGCCTGTAGGAGCGAGGCAAGCTGGAGCCGTTCGATTGGCGGAGCCCTGAGGGAGGGGGGGCCGGGACGCCCGGGAGATGGCGGCGGCGGTCTCTCCGCCGCCCGTCTTCAAGGGGTGCTGCGGCTGCCCCGCTGCAGCAGCTCCTCACCTTGAGGATACACCCGAGCTTTCCTCAGCGCCTGCGGCTATTTAAACATTGCAGACTGCCGCAGTGTGCGCGGGCCGCCTCACGTCGGTAAACCCCAAGAAACCAAAAAAAGGAACCTAGAATAAAGCTCCAAGGAACTTAATCGACAGCTCCCCAAAGGCGTACGCTTGCTTGATTTTATACACGCACGTATATTGCTGGGTCGTGTGTTAAAAAGACTGTTAAAACCGTAAACGCACTCGGGAAATCCTCAGCCGTTGTGTAATGGGTTAGGGGCTCTCGAGCGTAATCGCCACAGAAAAACGTGGGTTTACTCACGCTTCATTTTTCCTTTATTTCTTTATTCGCGGACGTATACGCTACAGAAATAATTTCTGGCGCCGCGGGCTTCGCTGCAATTTCTATTTGCACTAAAATCTCTGGCTTTAGCTCTTCGGCCCTTTTATGAATTTAAATTCACATAAGAAAGGGAAAAAAAAGTGGTGTCAGAAGTGGGATTCGAACCCACGCCTCCATACGGAGACCAGAATACCCAACCCGCCACGGGAAGGCGCGGAACGCCTTGAGTCTGGCGCCTTAGACCACTCGGCCATCCTGACACTGCAACAACTGCGGCCGCCGGGAGGTTCTTACCCCTTTCCTCATGGCCGCGCCCGCCTCCCCGCCTTCCCCAGCTATTCTTGGAGAGTGCTCCCGAGCCTGTAAATTGGAGAGGAGCCCCTCTTTCTGTCTCTCTCTCTCCCGGCTACGAAGCTTCCCCCGCCCTCGCTCAACCATAGCCCGGCGGTGCCTTTCCTCCGCCACTGTGCGGCCACATTACCCACAGGGCTCTGCTCAGTAGCGCGGCGCATCTGTGACTTCCGGCGCGACCATTTTGTTTTTCACCGCTCGCCAAGGGTACCAGCGTCCCGCTGGCAGTAGGGTCGTACTGCTGTTGTCAGCATGCTCCCCGTGGCTAGGGCTGCTCTGAACCTCACCGGTAAGCGAGGAAGAGGGTCTCTGGAGTATAGAAGCGCTGGGGGTGTTTCGCTGAAGTAGGCGGTTTCGTCAGGGGGTCTCCCCCCTGTTCTTTGCCTTCCCTGTGAGGACTGGCCCTGAACGGTCCCTCGGCTCGCTTCGCCCCCGAGGAGGGTCGTGAGGGCAGCTGGGGGACTGCGGGCGGCTGTCTCGTCATCCTTCCTCTGCTGCCTTTTTTCCTTTCTTTTTTCTGCCTCTTTTACCTCCTAGTTGCTTTTGCTTGAGCTGACCTTGGGTTCCCTTCCTCGGTGCTTTTCCTCATTGATAGTAACTAAAACCACATCCAGGTTTTGTAACCTGAGGTGGCAAGGTGTAGTCAGTGACCAGCCCTTAAGCTCAAGGGTAAAGTTACCTCTTCAGTGGTAAACTCCCCAGTGCTTAACGCGGCTCTGTCAAATCTGCTCCTGGTTCATGATGTGCTAGGCCAAGGGTGCATGCACCTGAAATAAACGTGTTTAGCAGTGTTTCTCTCGGTAGGTGTTCAAGCTTCTTTTCTCTGTTTTAAAAAAAAAAAAACTTGTGCAGCCTCACAGAGCATGCTAGGGATGTAGTAGCATTATGGGTATTGCCGTCATCTTCTCCAGTCATGTTTGGGTAAATGTGAACCATTGATCTGAAACTAAAAGGTTATATTTTGTAATGTCTGTGCACATATCACTGTCTCATCAAATGCTTTGTATGCAACTACTGAACAATCTCTGTGTTTTGAAGCTGGTGGTTGATTCTTCACTCTGTTTTCTCCTTAATAAGTGTACCTTTTATAGTGTACATTTACAATGTACATGGTACATTCTGTCATCTGAAGATACCTGCCTGTGTTTCGTTCTCTATTATTTACCTCATGCGAAGGCCCACAGTTACTTGCACTTCCTTTTTCACCTCCCTCCCCTCCCTTCAAAAATCTTGAAGGAATGAGAAAGGTGTTACCCATACCCACTATCTGCAACCCCTTAATGTGATGGTGAGCTTCATCCTAAAAATGCTTACACTTACTGGCAATACAGATATTTACAAATAGGAATCTGAAACTTTTAAGTACTAAATAAAATATTTTATTAGAGAAATAGTAGTACTTAAAAGTGTACTTGAACTTCCACACTGAGGGCCCAGAGCAAACATATTAATGAAAAAGGTAACTTAGAGGATTTTCTTACTGGAATTAGACTTCAGGAATAACTTTCTAGAGAGAAATTGGGGGAGCTGAAACAAAATGCAAGGCTTTCTGTATCTCCTGTGTTTTGGAATAATTCCAAAGCTCTAAGTACAAAAGATTAATTTTTTTCAGCTTTTCTTAAAGTCTTTTAATGCTTACGCTTGCCTCTCTGTTGGTGGGAGATGAGGATTGTGAATGGTTTGAATGTACATTCTAGTTGATTTCTGTACTTCTAATTCTCTTCAACATTAATTAGCTCGTGGCATTCAGCGTACTGCAGTAAGACAAGCTCATCGCAAATATGAGCCTAACTTCCATGATAAATACGGAAACCTGGTACTCGTTGGTGGAGCCGTAGTATTTACTGCTGTCTGGGGATATGTAAGTTGTCCTTTTTTTCCACCATTTTGTTGTGACTAGAGCTGTAAACTTGCAAGCTATTAAGTTTCATAAGGGCTTACCTGTTTGAAGTAACTTAGGTGGTCAGAATTTAGGAGCTTTTTATATAAGTGAATAGTAATGTGATAGAGATGAAAGTTGTGTTAGTTCATATTTTGAGTTGTTACACAAATTTCTGTTGCTTGATTTTAAACTGTAGTAGAAACAACTATTGGGATTTCTAAGCTATACAGGTAGAGGTTTTAGCAGAAAAATTTGTAGGTGAAAATGACAGTATGGTGATGAGGTTTTACATTCTAGATTCTTTGTTCTAAAGCTAGATATTTTGAAATAGAAAACTGAAGTATTTAAATATTATTCAGTATAAATATATTCCACTTGCTTTATTAAAAGGTGAATCTCATGTTCTAATAATCTATACTGAAAACAATAGAAATAGCCTTCTATCAGAAGGTTTCTTTTGATTTCAGAGTTAATAATCTTGATTTTTATCCTCCTACAGGTGTTTACACAAGCTGGAATTGAGTGGGGCTTGTCACCTGTTGGCAGAATCACTCCAAAAGAATGGAGGGAGTAACAGCCTTCGCTTATAATGAACTGGTCTAAACTTTCACTGAAAAAATTATCATGTAATGGCATTTGTTCCCCAATTACCACTTGTACAGTGGCATTCCTGGTCTAATAAACATACCTAGAAACCTGTTTGGCTCTTCAAGGTTTCCTCTATGCTCAGTGTCTGCTGAAGTGTAAGTAGTGTAAAAACTCAAAATAATTAAATTGTACGTTAGGTAGTCCCCGTTGTTCCTGTACAGGTCAGTCGTGGATAATGGACAAATCCAAAACATCGTATAGTTGTCCACTTAGCCAGGTATGTGTGTGCTTAAATGAACCTCACGTGATTCCCACTGCAGAGGTCACATTAGTTTGCTTCTGACTTCTGCTGCACATCTCCTGACAAAGTTCATATTTTCTGTTGAGATCCCATTTTTTTCCACAGAAGTATTTTTATGTCTTGAATCACTCTGCAAATAAGTTGTTTCTGTCTGAAGCCTTTGAGAGTTGCAAAGACCTTAAATTAGTTCTCGAGTCGGAGACGCTCCACAGAGGTAGGCAGTATGCCAGCACTGCCGTTCACTGGCGCCGAGAGAAATGTAAGTTTTCTAACGAGTTCTTGTGTAATCAAAATTTGTTAGGAAATAGATTAGGGGTAGGCACAGACTGTAAACCTCTGAGTCAGTTTGAATCCCTGAAAAACACAAATATCCTGCTTTTTGATACAGCAGAGATGTATGAAGTGCCTGCCTTGACGCTCCTCAGGCTTTAGTTGCCAGTTTCTTCCTGACTGCTACTCTTCCAGGGGCCAAGGTGAAAATGCTCGTTGGAGCAGCAGGTACGGCTCGGTGCAGCCTCCAGGCCCGTGCCGGGCTGGACCTCTCGGACACCGTTTAGCTTTGCAGCGCTCTGAGCAGCAGCGTCTGAAGCCGTCGGTCGGATTGGAGAGCGGAGCCGCCGTACCGCGCAGGGCGCCTTTGCAGTACCCGTCGCCCAGCTTGCTGTAAAATAACGTGTTTCGGGTGCCCGGTGCGGTGCTAAGGAGGCGGTAACGACGGCGCCCTGGGTTGCCGGCTGCCTGCGGAGCGGGGCGCGATCCCGCCCGCACGGCGCTGCCGCCTCCCTCCTCCGCGGCGCTTGCGCCGTCACGTGTCCTGCGGCGACGCCGTTCCGCTCCGGTCATGTGACCGGGCGGGAGGAGACAGGCGCCCTCTTGGTCACGTGACGGCGCGCTCCCGGCGGGGCGGGACGATTGCATGGGGCAAAGTGCCAGGCGCGACCCCGGGCCCGGGCGAGGCGAGGCAGTTCTGTGCCGCCCGCAGCCTCCGGTGAGTGCGGCCCTGGGCGCCGGCGGGGCTGCCCCCACCGCGGGGGGAGGGGGCTCCCCTCTTCTTCCTTTCCCCTCGATCGCGGGGCGGACGGAGCCGGTATGCAGTTCCCTGGGGGCTGCGCCGGCTGCCTCTGCCCACCGCCGGCGGAGCCATTGTCACGGCGTCCCGGGCTGGCGGGAAGGGGGTGGTGGGGCAGCCCACCTGTGGCTGCGGGGAGGGGGTTTGCCCGCCGCTTCCCGCGGGAGGCGTGAGGGCGGCTGCGGCGGGACGCGGCGCCGGGCTGCGCTACGTGTCCCCTCGGCCGGGGGGGAGGTCCCGCCGCGCCCCTGCCTGAGACGCAGCGCGGGAGCGGGCCGTCCCTCAGCGACCCACTGCCGGCGGGGGGTCCAAGCCCGCAAATAGCAGCTTGGGCTCGGCCGCGGCACCTCCGGGCGGTCCGCTGCGGAGGTCTGTCGCTTCAGAGGGGCGAAAAAGTATGGTGAGGTCCCCGTCGGCTCTAAGGCAAACCGCGCCGTACAGCTCATCCCGGGGGAGTCCGCCTGGGCTCCGGGGGGGAGAGCCGCGGGTGAGTACGGGGGTGACTCGGCGTTTCAGAAGCTGACCGACCTAACGAGGGCTCTGGATCCGAACCGTGTTTCCTGCTCAGCAGCTTCGCTCTGAGCAAGCTGCTCCTGCCTTCCGTTTGCTTTTCCAGCGCTAGGCAAGCACTAATGGTGGGGAGTCACACCGACACTCCTCTGGCTTCTTTGGGATGCAGCTAATGCCAGCAGGGTGAGTGGTGTCAAACGGGGAGCTGGAAGGAAGCATAATAGGCTGTTGTTATCAGTGGACATTCCCGTTTGAGATCTTGTTCCTTCTTGGTGCGCGGTAAGTGCGCGCTCACTGATGGACTTGAAAAAGTACCTCTTCTACCACTGGCGATCTTCAGAGAAAGACTTATAATGAATATGAATGCACAAGTCACTGAGCTTCTTCTCCAAAGTCCCTTTTTTCAAATCTGAGCTGCTTAGCTTGTACCTCTGAAACAGCTTACTTAGTGTTTTGCCCTGTGATGGCAGCACTCTGTGCACAAGTACTTTTTTTCTGATGTTTTCGTTAAAAACATAATGTAAATATTCTGGAAAAGGGCAAAGAGTTGCTTACGATTATTTGGGGTAAAATCTCATTAAAATGAGCAAGAGCAAACCCAGCTTAACTATTGCCTCTCTGTATCCATGTTCTGGACACTGCATGTGATTATCGTTAGTGTAAAGTTCCTTAAAATCTTTTATGCAGTGACCAAAGACTGCATTTCTGTACTGAAATACTTGTTGAATTGTATTTGTGGAGGTAAATAGACAAAGAAATAATTTTTTCTGCTTGGTAATGTGGAAGTTAGTTTTGTGTATTATGATGCACTGTGTGAGCACAAACACAATTTGATTATAAATTAATAATTATAGTGTATTTTGTAGAGAAAAGACCTGAAGCTTTTTTTTTCCTTCCCAGGTGGTGAACCGGGAAAGTAAAAGCTAGCATTACATGTCATTTACCGTTTTATTCTTCTTATTTTCACTTGTGTAATGCATTCCACATTGTTCTGCCTTGTATTTTGAGACTAAGCTCAAGAATGAGGAGCCCCAGTTGGCCTTAGGATGCTCACATAACAAGGGTTTATAAATTATATTCTGTTCCTAATATTTGTGGTGCTTAGGGACATGGTTTAGTGGTGGACTTGGCAGTGCTAGGTTAATGGTTGGACTCGATGATCTTAAAGGTCTTTTCCAACCTAAATGATTCTATGATTTTTCCAGGGGAACATTCATGTTCTCTAAAAATCTGACTTGAAGAGGTAGTGGAGGACACGAACAAGTAAAAGGATTTGCGAAGAATTTGTCTCAAGTAGTATAAAACTCTTGTTAAAGTGAAGTAGAATGTTTTCAATGTGTACTTTTTTTTTCCACCCAGCTTGTACAGAAAAAGTCCTTCAGAGCAATTTCCACAGTCTGCTGACCAAGCAAGACTTGTAATTCATGTTGCTCAAGACTTTAACAGCCTATTTAGAGTATCACATAGCTGTCTGTGACATCTGTTTATTATAGATGGGCAGTTTCTCCTTCTATGATTAAGCCTCATAAGTTCTCCCTCAATGATTAAGCCTCATACTTTCAAATGTATATTTGCCAATGAACGTAATAAGACCTCGTTCTTTCGTATTGGACCAGATCTCCTGTAACCCATTCTCCAGCACTTTTGTAAGCCCAAGGATAAGATGATACAGCTTTTTTCTTTCCTGCTGTCCTTTGCTCTTTTTCATAGGTCTTTGCAGACTTTTAGGGACAGGTACCTGTTTTCCATTTAATGTAATTAGTAGTTTATTTTTCTGCTGCCATAAATAAAGCGAGCTATAAAGTCGGACTCAGCCATTTAGAAATTTAATAAAGTCCGAAGGCTATAGTTAAATCTGACAGATTGTTTCTTCTGTTTGTGTGACTTTTGCCTAGCTTTCACCTCTTAGTTTCAGCAGCTATAAATTCAAGATAATTATATATAGAAAACTTTGGTGAAAATGGAAGTTGTACACTTAGCCAGGAACATTGTGTGCTTCTCAGTTATGTGTCCTTACTGATCCCCGAACAGGCACAAAGCATGTTTGTGGTGCACAGTGCTTGGTTACACTGTGCTGCCTGGGTTAGCTCGGATACTAGAAACACTGAAGTGTTTTTTTGTGGGGTAAAGTTAGAGTCTGGGTTTTTACCAGTGTTGTAACTTCCTCTTTGCATTGCTCATATTTTCTTTTTTTTTTTGTAGTGTGAGGTTGTGAATGACTTAACTTTGACTTCATCAAACCTTATCCTGCTTTAGATATTTTACTTAAAAAGACTGCTGTTGGTACATCAAAAAATGGTTTAGAGAGATGAATCTGAGCGTCTCAGTCACCTTGTGCTTGATCACTGTTTAATTTTCCTTTTGATAGGAAGAAATTGCTGTTGGAAGTAGAAATTGTTTCTGTTGCTTCATTCACTTAATAGAAACACTAGTTGACTTTCTTCAAGGAAATGAAATGTTTGGATTTTAACTTGCACACAGGCAACCCTAAAATTGCCTAAATTAAGCCTAAGTTAAGCCTAAAATTGTACCTAAAAAAAAAAACCATGCAAGGACTTATGTCTATTCCCAAATATCGTTTTGGTTTTGATTATCCTCTGTACGCCTCCTGTTCTGTCACTGAGCGTTGCTCCTCCACATGTAGGCTACTGTGTTCGGTTCTGCACTATTGCAGAGCCAGATTATTTCGAGGGCTCTGCTGCTTCATTAATGGTGTTAATGTACAAACAAGGAAGTACTATTGCCTTGTGTACTGCAAAACACAGGTGAAAGCACTGAAAGAGAATAGAAAATGGGAGTTTCTAAAGGTGCTAAGCAGTAAATAGTCTAGGAGAGAATACAAAAAGGTTTTACAAGGTTTGTTCAAAGCCAACTCTCTTTGTAAGATGAAGCTGCTGTAGATGATACTCCAAAACAGCAGCAGTAGTTGAATTGAAGCCTTTTGGTTTCTTGTGTTCTAAATACACAGCTGGTAGATTAAAGGAGGGGGGGTCCTGCCATTTGTTTGCATCTTCAAATCCTAAAATTCTTTACTAATTGATGATGAAGGTGTTTTACAGATGGAGCAATGCATTGGTTAAGAATCAAACCATTATGCTTCTCTAAAACTGTGTGTGATCCACAACATAGCATCTCACTTAAAAGAATATGTCCATGATAACTTTGAATTACAAGTTATTTATTAGCAGTCATTTGCCTTGCAGTCAGTGGTAATAATTGAGGTCTTCAGTGTTAGCTTATGAAATACATGTTGTCATCTAGAAAGCTCGTTAGATATTACAGAAGTTTTAGATTTGTTGATTGTTTCAGCTGCATCCTGCCAGAACTGTAACTGTCCCTTGTACCGTGAGATTCTCTTTTGAGCTAATGCATATATATATACATGCACGTGTATATATGCATTATTTGATAGATATATATAAATTTTAAAAAATGGGGGGAGAAAACAAACAGATATATAGTGATGGATGGCAAGAGTAAGGAAATGGCATGTTCCGAGTTCAAGCCATCGCTGTAGTGTACAGGGATTGCTACACAGCTTCATGCAGATCTTTTGAATTCTGCATCCATTTTCATGTGAACTTGGTAAAATATTAACACATATAAGGAGAACTAGGATTAAATTGTCAATATTTGTACACCTCTTGTGTGCATCTAGTCATAATTTATTGGTGTAACAAATGTTTTTCAGCCCATGTAGTCATGAATTTTTCTTAATTTAATGTTGTCAGAAGGAGGAAATCATTACAAAAATATTTCTTTCGAGTTTCAGCCAGAGTATTTCTACCAGGAAGCACTTGTAAGGGAGCCAGAATGTTAGAAATTAAATAGAATTTAACAAGGTAGAATACTGTCTCAGATGTAAGCATGTATTAGCTTTTAAATTTAACTCGTTGTTCTGGACATTTTGTAAGGGGAGGAAAAAGGATGTGTGTGTACTTACAGTCACTATGTATTAACCCTATACTTTCTTCTGAGAACAAGATCTCTTTAAAGCATCAGGAGCACTGGAAATCCAGACAATTTGGTCTTCAGAAATCTCCGTAAGGCTGTACAGAAAACTGAGATTGTGAATGTGCTGTTTCTCAATTCAATGTCAATAATACAATGAAACTGATGTGAAGGACAGTATTGCTTACAAATGACTTATTTTCTATCTTTAGATTTGGGCACATCTAATTTTTTAGAGAACAGCCTGTTTTTAAAAATCGTATGAAAACTGTTAGCAACTTGCAACAAAGCAAATGAAAATCCTTATTTGTCATCTTCCCTGCCAACAGGGCACTGTTAATGGTGCATATACCATGTAGATCCAATAGTGTTTCTTAATTAAAAGTCGGAGAACAAAAAGAAGAGACAGTTTGATCCAACAGATAAATTCTATGATGGAAGTTCTGGATTCAGTCCTAGTACTTTGGGGCCTTGAGGGGTTAAAAAAAAAAATAATCTTTTATGCCATTATGCTTTTTGCATGTTTGAGTTACAACCTCTTCCAGGAAAGGTTTTTCTTTACTGTGTTTATACAGTGCCTAATGCCATGGGGCCCTGATCAGTTGGTCCTAGGAGAGCAGTCTTTAAAAACTCACCAACGCAACAAAAAACCTTCTTGGGGCAGTGGAATGATTGAAGCTCGATCACTTTTGATTTATTATTTAAATCCAAACGCAAATAGCAGATGATGTCTTTTATTTTAAAGGAAAGATTGTGTTTGTGTGAAGCATAGGCTTGAAACATAAACAGGACGTTCTATTGACATAATGGGATTCTAACATGCTTTATAAGTGGTCCTGAATTACTGCAATCAGAGCATTTTCTTCCACTTCTCTAACTATCATCCATCATATTTGAAGTCACTTTACAAACTTTATTCAGTTAATTAGGCCACTAAGGCAGAATAGCTCTAATAATTCCTGTTTCTCTTCCCACATGCTACCTTTTAAGTAGGAAAACGTGAGGCTGTGTAAAAAATGGTGGAAACGATTATATGTGGACAGCCAAAGAGCGAGGAAACAAACTGAGAAAATAGAGGGAATACTTTGTACATAACAAACTATAATAATAGTAGATGTTAAAGTAAAATGTTATTTTTACATATATAAGCAGTTAATTTTTTTTTAATGCATTAGTGGGCATTCGGTAGCAGTGCTGATGGTGACTGTAATGACTTTAATAGTACTAGTTCACCATATTACCTGCATGGCGGCTGTTAGTTTGACATATGACTTATAGAAAAGACTTTAACGCAGTATCCTAGTTTCTTGTAATAGTGGATATTATTGTACCGTAGCTTGAGTCTCTTAAACCAAAGGGCAGGCAAGATAGCCAGGAGCTCAGCAGACCTTCTCAGACTGGTGTACAGCTGTACCCCAACTCTCATCCAAGGCAACATCTTACCAACCTTTGATTATTTTATGTAGCGGCTCACAGGCAAAGTATTTCCTTACTTTTAAACTTTTTTCAAAATACAGTAATAGTGCAGTTGTCAGGGCAGTTCAAGCTGATCACATGCCTGAAACACTTTTAAATTCACGTCTATCCAAACCTTACTGTAGGACACAGATTGACTCTGTGACAGACTATTGTGTCTCATTTTAGTTAGTTGTATTGTCTGGTGGTGCTCACAAAACAAACTGTAAGTGAAGTACTTTTTGAAACTTCATTTGTACTTCAGCCTTGTGGGAATATTCATTGCTCCCTGACTGTGGAGTTACAATTATGTCTTTGTTTGCTCTATATGGACTGAGCATTCCTTATGGAAGAACCGAGGTAATCAGTGAGGATCGTATTTCGATGTGATGACATGAAAGCATGTATTTTCTTGGGTAGCTTTATAGTGTTTTTAAAAATATCTTGTGCCTCTGAGTGTGCAGGTGAGCCTAAGAAAGGACCTACCATATGAAGTTTGCTTAAAATATGCTCTTCTGCTGATTCATAATTCTCTTGTGTGCCTGGTGACAGTTCTATATTTCTGTAATGTGTGAATATTTACATACAAATATTTGTGTGTGTGTGTCTAATAAGTCAGATTTTGTAAGAATAGGCAAGAAGTGAGATCTGTAATAACTCTTTAGGTAGACTTGTCTTATTTCTGTTCTTAGCAGGCATGAGTTATTGTTACTGTTTTCTACTGACTATAGCATAATATGATGCCTTCTTCAGTGATAGTAACTTACTGTTTCATCTTCTGAGGCAGCAGCACCTGGTTAGTACAGCCAGTGCAAGTGTTAATGCTATTTTCTTGGCCAGCCTTAGCAATAATTAAAGCTTTTGTTGCCTGAGGCCCATTTTGTGGGAGCTCTTTCCTCTGTCTCCTGGCACCAAGACCACATCATGCTGCAGTGTGTCTCGCATGCACCCACACCTGCATCCAGATGCAGGACGAGAGCAGGACACAGTTTTTGATCCTGATCCCATAGCCACTGACAGTCTCGGGTTGTGCTTGCAGCCCTTATGCTTCCTAACTTCATCCGTGATTGGGATGCAAGGATGAAGCATTAGCGCTTTATGATACATTCAGAGGAAATACTTGATGCCTTTCAGGAAAGTCAGATGTTGCAGGTCATTCAAGGTTCTGATCAGATTTCAATATCTGTGGGACTGCTGCTCAGGCTCTCCGCACGCATCGGTGAAAAAGGTTCCTACGTTGTTGCAGACAAGTGTTCGAAGTCCTTAGGGCTACAAGGTTTCCTTTACGCCTTGCCCTGTCCCTTAGTCATGCTTATTATTAATGTGCGCTAATTCTTGGTTTGTCTAGTCGTTTACTGCATAGTTCGTGAACAAAAGTCTTACTGCCTGTCAATACGAAGGTTCAT
This sequence comes from Ciconia boyciana, assembly GCF_034638445.1. Lineage (NCBI taxonomy): Eukaryota > Metazoa > Chordata > Aves > Ciconiiformes > Ciconiidae > Ciconia > Ciconia boyciana. The sequence goes on along the minus strand of NC_132945.1, from coordinate 21,439,667 downwards.
GCCACAGTTTAGATGAATTAGCTGGTCATTTGAGGATTTTAGGAGATGCATTAGGAAAATAAATCTTTAAAATCAACTTCTCAGACTATATTTCATGTTGTTTACATAGTTAAACTTTTTTTCTTTTTTGACCTAGAAATTATAGTTAAATTCTCCCACAGGTTAGTGGCTGGCAGAAATTTGCAATGTCTTCCTGGCTGTCCACCCAAGATGCAGTTAAAGGAAAAATATGTACTTCATCTATTGGAAACTTCACTTATTCAGAGGTTTATACTGTCTTTACTTCTTGTTGATTAAGCTTCAGCATTTAGTTTTGTGCATCAGCGAGGTAAACCTGTTCCTATGATGAAATATCCTTGTTTTCTTACATGGTTTGTAGCATATCTCAAAGCAAAACCAGAAACTTTCAGACCTTCTATAACAAGGAACAGTTCTGAAATGTCACCAAGGAGCAAGAAAAGTAACTTTATTAAACACTGTTAATACTTAATGTAATTTAGTTTTCCAAGATAAGTCCCTGGGGTAAAAAACTGGGTTAAGCGTGTGCTTAACTTTAGCTGTTCAGTTAATCATCAAAATTCGCTCTTGCTTCCACTGCAGCCAAACATTAAGCAGTTGACTGTGATCATTGTCCTGGTCGCTAACCTCTCTGTCACTGGAAGAATAATGCAAATTTTCAAAAGGTTAAAAAAAATCTGGAAATCACTTCTTTTGCCCTCTTTTCCCCTCTGTTATTTAACAGTTTATGCATTGGACAAAAGAAGTCCTTTGCATTAGCCATTATTTCTACAAATTAATTTCATTTAGGTGCAGTAATTTTTTCTGGGCTTGTTTTTATGAGCAAAAATAATTATAATCTTCAGAGGAGCAGAAATTAGAATTTTCTGAATGAGATGTGGAAAAAGCTTGATTTGCTCCCTAGGGCTGATTTCAGTATCACTTGTTTTTGCCAGGGTTGGATAATACATAAGATATAAATGTGGAAAAACATGATCATCACGTGTGTCACTGTGGCTTACATGCCGTCCTCTATCGTTCTAGCATTCCAAGAGCTGATGTCTCTCTCTTTCTCACTTGCTTCTCCCTATAGTTTCATCTCGCACACCAGTGAATCACAGCTTGCTGCGTGCAATTAAATGATGTCGATTGTAACACAAATCAAATAATAAATGTCTGAACACTTTCCCTTTTTGAAAATTCATAGGAATAAATAACCTAAAGTTCTCCTTCCTGTTCAGCTTTGCTCAGACTTTGACATCTCCTAGAGATACCGGTGGCCAAGTACATCATCTGCTAAATCCCTGCTTTGATTTCAATTCTTTGTGAAATTATTTAAGAACAAATGTCTTAATTGTTTTTGGCCAACAGCAATGAGAAGACTCGAGTAGAATTTCACAATGGAGGCCAAATCCATAGTCATCGGTGTGGAGGGGATGACATGCAATTCCTGTGTTCAAACCATTGAACAGCATGTCGGGAAGATGAATGGTATCCATAACATTAAAGTAAGTAACACTATCACTATTTCTTACAAACCATGATAAAGTATGAACCAAGGGACAAAGATATGTGGAAATAGTATATTCTGTACGTTTCATGGGGAGCTGATGTTAGAAGTGCATTAGTGTATTTCTGGTATAAGAGAAAAACAAGTGCTTACTTTACTGCAGTGGGAGCTAAGTAATTTTCTGCTTTACGATTAATTCAGTATTGTGAAGCAATGAGAAAAAAGTAAAAAAAAAAAAAAGGCAAGAACAGGAAACTTTTAAATAAGGTAATGCAAAAGCCCTAGAACTTACACTGGTGAAAAAACCAAGCTGTCCTTGTCCCTTATACTGAATAAATGTCAGTATTTGCTCACAAGCCTTCAGGCCTTTTCTTTCAAACTGATAATACGCAGAGGTCACTTGCACAGGTTCAAAAGCATTTGTGGGCTTGAGGTGTCCAGTTAATCATGTGGTAGTTGACCTACCGTGAAAAATGAAGCTGTTTTGTTGTGGTTCATGAAGGAAGAGTAGCAGGTAATCCAGGTGACAAAGGAAAGTCTTGCTAGCTCTTTCAAGCATTAGAAGTTTCCTTTCCTTTGTACTGTCCATGAGGAAGTGAGAGAAAGAGCAGCAGAACTGTAGTCTTGAACTGTTAACAGAGCTACTCGGTTTGCCTTAATCCAGACTTCCTTGATCTGACTTGATTTTAACTTTTTTTTTCTTAGCTCAGAGAAGATACCAATATTTTGTTAGTATTTTTTCTATCATGGGCAAAATATTGGACTGTGGAGTATTCCAGGGTGAGCTGATTATCCCTACACAATACATGATTTTACAGTAATTTTAAGAATGGAAACAATTTAAAAGCTAGGAGATTCCTATTAGTTTTATGACCTAATTTGTGCTAGAAAGAACAGGCCTAACAACAGCAGCAAAAGAAAATTGCAAAGTTTAATTACTTAGTATTTAGGTTCTGAAATCATGCTGTAACATTCTGTAGGGGTTGATTTTACTCTAAAGAAAATAATGTCTTCCTGATTTCGTCAAAAGATAATTTCTATTTTAGTGGATATGTCTTAGATGAACACTTTCCTTCCTAGAATAGGGTACGCTGTCTTAATTTGGGGGGCATGTGATCATTACCTCTAGCTGATTTTGAAGGACTCGTTGTGGTGCACCATTCTGTACAAAGGCAAATGATGCACTAGTTAGTACAGTTTCCTTTTGCCTGAAGTAGGCGTTCATGTACTCACATGGACATTTTGGTGAACAGCGGCAATATTTACAAGACGCATCATTTTTCATCTTCCTTCAACTTTAATGGAGCTTTAATGTGATACAAGGCTATGCTCTGACACCAGAACCTTGGATCACTGAGCAGGCTGTTTTAGAAATAGGGATGCTGCTGTTAATATCTGTGGCATGGTATGGTCCGATAAATCACTAGGTATCCGCAAGCATGAAGTCAAATGAAGGCTAAAAGCAGCCTGTAAAATAATAGCCCCAAATAATCTGACTTCAGAATCCTCCCTTTTTCCCTTATTCTAGCAAAAGATTTAATCTCATCAACCTTTCATTTTTATTGTTTCAGCTAATTTCTGAGAATATACAGATGCCTTGAGATAGGAGGAGAGATTCATAGTTTAACTTGATTCAAGACAGTGTGCATCCCATAGTGTCTTTTACATAAGGAATGAAGCAGGTTTTTAAAAGGACAGTATTAAGAGGTTTGTATTTAGGTTTTAAGGTAAATACCTTGTCCCAAAGCTGAAGACTATTTCTAAAATTACCCTTAGCAAGAAAATGTATTACAAAAACTTAGTCTGAGTAGAACAGGACTATAAGAAACTTTAAGATGTCATATTTAGTAATTATTCTTGTTACAGCATCAGAACTCAAATTTAGCCAGATCCTTTGTTTCAGAAAAATCTGAGAATGGTAAAACAGGGTTTTGTTTAGTCATTATGAATTAGGTCAGCAAGGGAGATGAATGTTAGATGGCTAATACAGACAAACAGAGCTGTGTTTAGGTTATTTTGCCTCCAACTGCAATGAAACCAATAAATGTCCATGTTGCTAATTCTGCTAACGCCCATAATTGGGACAAAAATGAAGAAAGGTGGTTCTTAAAATGATTTAACTCATCTAATTTAATCATGACTGTGGTCTTTAGGTTGTACCTTTGCCCAGAGGAAAGATAGAATTGAATGATAATGTGTTGGGCCTCTGGCAGGCATTGGCTTTCCCTTTTGGAAACTGCAGTAATTGTGTTTGATATATCATCAGTTGGGAGCAAATTAAATTGAGGATATTTGTACCATCTGATGTGAAAGGTTAGTACCAAATCAGGACGTCTCTGGATCACCAAAATGTACAGAGAGAGGAAAAACAGCTTCTTTAATGTTCGTCGTATATCAAATTTCAAAACTGAATTTTGTTCTGTGAAGTTTGATGCACTTTATTGCTCATAGCAAGTTAACAGCCTGTGCCTAAGATGCCTAGAAATACTTGACTCCTTTCACTGCTACTTAAATCTGTGGGGGTTTTTTCAAAGAGTGTTTTCTTCCATCCTTGTAGGCTAAGGGTAGTTACTACTAACTGCAGAATTGTACGTGTGATTAGAATTTTTTCTGTGGGCTGTTTTGCTTTTGGGATTGAATCACGTTAGTCATAATTCAAGAGAGTTCAGCTGTGGAAGTTTCATTAAATGCATTGATACTGTCTGAATGTCATAAGTAAAAGTGGCCAGGCAGACTTGTAAAGGATTCTGAAACTGGTCTGGGGGGGGAATCTGTTCTTTCTGTTGTTCCACAGATGAGCAGATGCTACTTTATGGTGGCTATTGGTATGGTTTTACTCTTCAAGGTGAGTAGTGATGGATAAAATTATAGTGGGCAAGTATTACTAATATATGCAAGTAAAAGCTATTTCTAGTCTCATGCAGGGTATTAGTTCTCATCTCAGTATTGCAGTTTGCTAAATTGTTTTGGTTTTTTTTCCCTTGCAAGGTATCTCTAGAGGATAAGAATGCAGTCGTCATTTATGACTCAAAACTGCAGACTCCAGCAACACTGCAGGAAGCGATATATGACATGGGATTTGATGCTACATTAGCTGATTCAAACCCACAACCTGTTTTACCTGACACTATTTTTCTTACAATTCCTACTCAGTCAACTCTAACGTCTAAACAGATTTGTAGTACACTACTAAAGAACAAAGGTATTGTGGACGTTAAAATGTCCTCCGATCAAAAAACTGCAGTGGTGACTTTCATTTCTTCCATTATAAATGGCAAGCAGATTACCCAGATGGTCCCAGGAATAGATTTAAATATCTCAGCACCAGAGGTAATGCCTGGAACTTGTGAAGATTCCAGCTGGTCTCAAGCAAGTAGCGTTGTGCTGCGCCTGAAAGTAGAGGGGATGACTTGTCATTCCTGCACCAGCACCATTGAGGGGAAGATTGGCAAATTGCAAGGAATTCAGCGGATTAAAGGTAAAACCTTAGTGTATTTTAATGTAAATTGAAGTCCACCATGCTGTTCTCTGATGGCATTGTGGAGATATCTTGGGTTTAGATAGCTTAGTGTCACAGTTACTCTTTGTGGTACTAGGTATTTAGTTACATGTTTAATTGGGACTGGAAGTGAAGAAAGGGGCCCAAATTGTGGTGAGGCTGTTGCTGTTACATGTGTGACAGTATTCAGTGGTTGCTTTGTGTTTTGGTAGGGAGCCTGGAGAAGCTGTGTTCCACAACTTTATTACCAGCTATAGAAAACTCTAATACCAGATGTCTTTTTTTGTATTGTAATTAATATTAGTTTATATTTTCTGTTAAATTAAAAATAATATTGGCATATATGTGATTATATATAAAAGGCAAGACAAAATTAGCTGTATAAATAGCTTTGGCATAAATGTATTGCCACAGACCCCTGATAAAAGGATAAATTTAGTATGAAATAGTAATGCCATTTGTGAAAGTCCTGGGGAAAGAGGAAAAAAAAACTAAGGAAGAAAGGAGTTGAAAATTGTTGTAGTACTAGACAAAAAAAAGGGTTGAAGAACTATATTGTTTCATATCTACCAAACCAATTAAATCTCCTTTCCGTTGCAGTTACATTTCTGAGTATTTAAAGCATTCTTGGAAAGCTTTGACAAGATCTGTTGCTCCTAGGGCAACGTGCTTATTGTGCTTAGGGCAGTAATGCACACTTATTTTTATTGATTAATTTTCAGTGTCCCTGGACAATCAGGAAGCTGTTGTTGTCTACCAGCCTCATCTAATTACAGCAGAAGAAATAAAACATCAAATTGAAGCTGCAGGTTTCACAGCATCTTTCAAAAAGCAGCCTAGACCCCTCAAGCTCAGTGCTATTGACCTGGAAAGGTTGAGGAATACTCAGACCAAAGGTTCTGAGACAGCACTGAAAGAAAACTCGAAAGCGAATGATACAAAGACAATTGTCTTCAGAATTGATGGCATGCACTGCAGTTCATGCGTCCTCAATATTCAGAGTACCATATCTGCACTCCCGTCAGTAACAAGTATAGTTGTTTCATTAGAGAAGAAATCTGCTATTATAAACTATAACCCAAACTTAATTAGCATAGACGTACTGAGAAAAGCCATAGAGGCAGTGTCTCCAGAGACATTTAAAGTCAGCCTTCCTGACGAGTATGAAAACGTAGCACTTTTCCCCACGCTGGCGTCTCCACTGAAGTCTCCTCATCCAGCTTTGAAGGATGCTAGCCAGCCACTTACTCAAGTTGTTGTGATAAATATTGAGGGAATGACTTGCAACTCTTGTGTGCAGTCCATTGAGGGAGTCATATCCCAAAAGGCAGGTGTAAAATCTATTCATGTCTCACTCGCAAATCGTAATGGGACTATAGAATACGACCCTCTGCAGACATGCCCAGAAGACTTGCGATCCTCGATAGAGGATATGGGATTTGATGCATCTTTATCAGGTAATGACATACTAAACTTTTAAATTTAAAAGAATTGTGCAGTTCTGTTTAGGATTTGGTACCACCCAAGATGAAATTTAGCAGTTGACATATACTTCGTGCTTGCCAAGAGAAGCTTTGTATCTTCACTGTTAATGAGATAATTAAATGTATGTGCACTTCCTTTAATACATCAGATTAGTTAAAAATGATCGAGATATCTGGAAATACAAATGTCAGATAAATATTGATGTTCGAATGATGCTCCAGTTTGCTATGCGCATGGCATGGCATGGCATTCATGGCATTGGCATTCATTCATTTGCTATGCTCATGGCATTCATGCTCATGGCATGAATATGGAATTGGAGCTTTGCTAGCTGCAAAGAATATCACGGATTGCTGCGCTGAAGTTTATTTAATAGTGAATTATCAAAGACTTGGCTCCTGTGGGGTAACTAGTGAAGGGATATTTAACCAGGCTCAGGCATGACTGAGGAGTGACAAAAATCTGAAGAGTGTGGACATCGCTGAGGAAGTTAAAATGATGCTGTTGAGAGATAACCCTGGTAGGCAGCTAAGCACCACCTAGCCACTCGCTTACTCCCCCACGGTGGGATGGGGAAAAGAAGAATAAAAGAGTAAAAACTTGTGGATTGAGATAAAGATAGTTTAATAGGTAAAGCAAAAGTTGCACATGCAAGCAAAGCAAGGAATTAATCCATTACTTTGGCAGGCAGATGTTTAGCCATCTGCAGGAAAGCAGGGTTTCATCATCCGTAACAGTTACTTGGGAAAACAAACGCCATCACTCCAAACATCTCCCTTTCCTCATCCTCCCCCCAGCTTCTGTTGCTGAGCAGTCATATGGTGTGGAGTATGCCTTTGGTCAGCTGGGGTCAGCTCTCCTGGCTGTGTCCCTTCCCAGTTTCTTGTGCCCCCCCCCCAGCCTACTCACTGGTGGGGTGGGTGAGAAGCAGAAAAGGCCATTGATGCCACGTAAGTACTGCTCAGCCATAACTAAAACATCGGTGTACTCCCAACACTGTTGGGTTATACGTCCAAAAGATAGCACCGTATGAGCTACTATGAAGAAAATTAACCCTGTCCCAGACAAAACCAGTACAGATGCTTACTGTGATGACTGGTACACTAAAAGTAATTGCACAGTGGGAGCAGATGACTAGATAGCAGAATGCAGAAGACTTAGGGTGAGAATACAGGTGAATATATTAATAGGAAGAGAGGCTTCCTGAGGGGACAGGGAATCTCCATTTCTTGATTCAGTAAGATTAAATTTTGAGAAATATTGTACGTGAGCTATTTTATGGCGATAACTGAAAAAGTGGTCAGGTGCTCCCATTTAATTCCTTTCATACTGCTCCTGCATAAACATAGCATCTCCTGAATTGCTGTAAGAAGCAGTTGTCTGTAGTTTGAGAGCCCTTCTCTAAGATCAAAAACACTGACTTCGCTTACAAAACATGCACTTGCTTACAAATTCAGCTTTGTGCCCCAGGTAAAGTCAATAAAATTGTGTGTAAAACTAAGGTTGCAATGCAGAGGTTTAGCTTACAACCTACAGAAGAGGACAAAGGATGTGCAACAGAACAAATACAATGAGGAAAGGCAAAAGGAAAAACAGTAACAAAACAGTAAGTTAATCAGTGGCCCAACCCTTTGTCTTGTTTTCTTTTTCTTACACTTAACTGACGGATGAATCTGCTTGACAAGGCGTGTACAATTACCATTTTTTGGTCTAAATTTACAGCAACATGTATTTACGGCTGGTACCAGCTCATACCTCATTGCAATGGCTATTCATAATGTCATGAATTGCAACCTCCTTTTCAGCAAAGGCAGAACTACCTGTGGCAATAGCTCAGCCCTCACCCGAAGTGCAGCTGGAATCTCACAAAACCGAGCCTCCCTCCAAAGTGTCACCAACCCACCCTGCTAGACAAGAGACAAATACTATATTGAAGTGCTATGTCCAGGTCACAGGAATGACATGTGCTTCATGTGTAGCCAACATTGAGAGAAATTTGAGAAGAGAAGACGGTAAGATAAATGTCAGCGTCATCTGTTAAATTTCTAGCTTTTGTAAAGCATTTTTAATGTGTGCGTTGTCAAGAGAAGTACCATTGCTGGTGTGTTTCATGGGTGAGAACATAGTCTGCTCGCTGTTGGTTTGTAGGATGAAAACAATGTTGTTCTTGGTGCTTTGTGGGCATGCTGCCTAGAGACTGCCTTTGCAAAAGCAGGAGTTGGAGCGCTCCGAAGAGAATATAGGGATCAAAGATGGATCCTTTTGAAACTAAAACAAATCTTCTCTACTGGAGGGACGTGCCCAGGTCTGCAACTTAAAGGCAGAAGTATACATGCCTGTATTAGAAAGGGAGCTATTAGAGAGGGACAGTATTAATATGGATTAAAGAGACATAAGTTAATTCTAGCTCTGCGAGTCAGGACAACTATGTCTGTCTTCTGTCAGTGTGATGATTATATTTGCAGAAACAAATAGTTGCGTGACTATGATGTAATGAAGAGTCGTTACTGTAGACTGTGTTTAATTATTGTAATGAAGATGGATGTGTTCCAAGTTAACCTGGAATTTAATTTTTTTCATCCTAGAAAATGGATGAAGCTAAATCCTTTTCACTTAGTGTACAGTAGGATTGCACATTGTTAGATCTACCCTTTCTCATACATCATCTCTCTTGAAGAAAAGGCTTTTAGAAATGCTAAATGCTGATCAGAAAAATATGCCGAACTGTATTTTAGAAGAACTTATTTTAAGTAAAAATAGATCATCTTTTCATATAGCACAGATTGAATGTTTGTAATTAGACTGTTAAAAATATGCAACTCGTGTGGAGTAATACTTTCATCCGTCTCACCTACACTTAGATGCTTTTGTTGCATTGTTGATATATGATTATATTTTTCTTTATATATACCTACAATGTGTTAGCTTTCTCAATTTCAGTAAATTGCTATTGTGCCATCGTGTTGCTGTAAATGCTGTGTTTCTCTTAAACATTGATCCGCCATTCACACATTTTGTTTTCTAGGAATACATTCGATACTTGTTGCCCTAATGGCAGGAAAGGCAGAAGTGAGGTATAATCCTGCTGTCATACGCCCTTCAGCTATTGCAGAGCTCATACGGGAACTGGGATTTGGAGCTACTGTGATGGAAAACTGTGGTGAAGGAGATGGAATTCTGGAACTTGTTGTAAGCTAGTAATTAAAACCAACCACTCCTGTCTTTATTACTTTTATCTATTGGATGTGCTTGTGCAAGTGTCCGCTTCCTAAAGAGTTAATCATATAGTAGCACTTAATGTACAAAAAATAAAGTCTAAGAGTACATCAGGTATGTATCACAAACTATGTCTTGTCCTGCAAACTGTGCTGGCTCACTACAACACTGAAGTTGGGGAAATATTCCCGTGGTTTTTTGATTAGTCTGTCTATTGCAGGAATTTCCTCCTCTCTCTGTCTGTCTCTCTTTTTTTTTTTTTTTTTTTTTTGGTGGCTGAGTCTAGCTCAGTGTTCCCAGCTCTGAGCTTGAAGAGCCAGCAGAGCTTTAGCAGAGCTTAATAACCTTGTCTATATGCTATGCTTCCTCTATAGTGCTCTCATGCTTAACTAGAGAGCTCCATCTCGCTGCTTCAACCCCCAGAAATATGCAATAAGTAATTCAGGATAGTCATAAGCACTTTTTCTTTTCCTACTTTTTAAGATGCATTTACTGAGTAACCTGTGGTTTTGATAACAGGAAGGAACCTCTGTTTTACAGGTGAGAGGAATGACATGTGCTTCTTGTGTACACAAAATAGAATCCACCCTCATGAAGACTAATGGTGTTTTATACTGCTCGGTGGCTCTTGCAACCAACAAAGCACACATTAAATATGATCCTGAGATTATAGGTCCTCGAGATGTTATACGAGTGATAAAAGTAAGTTTCATGAAGGCACCAAGACTCATAAAATATCCAGTGTCCTTTGAAGAGTTACATACCTCAGAAACAGAAGAGAAGACTATTGAAGGAAAAAATCTGTCTCTTCTTCCATCTGCTATCTTCTTAGTGCAGGTTTCTGCAGATATGTGTGTTGTGGCTCAAAAGCAATGCTCTATTACGACTTTGCCTGAGGTTTTTAAACAGAAATACTGGGAAAGCCAGGCTATGGTAGAGTTGAAGATACTAGATATAGGTTTGCAGAAAAATAGGGCACATCTGTGAGTACTGTAGCAGGAGAGAGGTGAAATAAGTTTCTTGGCTTTCTCCCTCAATTTCTCTACTTCTGTGCTTCAGGAATAACCATTTTGGAAAGCCACATTTTAGAATAGCATTTTAATGTTCTGGAAAGGTTGATTTCTTCATCAGATTGCTTTTCTCTCTTTGCAAGGTAACTAAAAATTAGTAACAATCATCAGAAATGTTAATAAAGTAAATAGAATATAAGGCTGGCACCATCAATAATCTGGCAATAACTTTTAAAGACATTTTGTGCTCATATAAAATTGACTGTTCTCTTTTTTTTATTATTATGCTTTTCTCCGTAGGATTTAGGTTTCACTACTTCGTTAGTCAAAAAAGATAGATCTGCTAGTCATCTAGATCACAAACAGGAAATAAGGCAGTAAGTATTCCTGAACATATTTGGATTCTATAAACATCTTTGATTCTTCTTTTTTAATCAACAGTAAAGTTATGAATTTTTTGTGTGTGTGACTGTGCAGACTTGCTAGCTAAAATGTTATCCAGCACTTGACTGCAAAACAAATTTTTTTTCTTCTTTTTTTAAATCTGAGGTGGAAAAGGTCTTTTGTTGTGAGTCTCGTTTTCTGTATTCCTGTCATGGGGCTGATGATTTACATGATGGTTATGGACAGTCAGCTTTCGGATGCTCACGCACATCACAACATGAGCAGTGAGAAAATGGAGGCCCTTCACTCCTCTATGGTCCTGGAATACCAGCTCCTACCAGGATTGTCTGTTATGAATTTTCTGTCATTTTTACTCTGTGTCCCTGTACAGGTAAGTGGGAATATGACAGTTTATTGGGCTTAAGCACTCAAAATGAAAGGCAATGAAGAAATTAAATTTGAAAAGTGACTGTAATTATGCTGATTCAGAATGCTTTTGAGGTTGTTCTGTGCTTCTGCTGTTGCCAAAATAAGTGGTGCTAGGGTCTGTTAGGGGCAGGCCAGTCAGTGTAGAGGTGCTGTGCAGCCAGGCAGCATCTGAGGCAGCCTGCCTAGCCGCACTGGTGGGTGCGGCGGGGAGCTGGTGGAACTGCGTGGAGGTGAGAAGACCCGAGAGTACTGTGATACAGATCATAGCCCTCGGGTAGAGCTGGGATTTTGTTCAGGAAGAGATGGAGAAGGCAAATAACACAAATAAAATGGGTGTCTCCTTCTCTTATGGAAATGCTGCTGCTGTGTGTTACAAATGTGTGTATGAAATACAACTGATGCTCTTATTACAGATGTTTGGAGGCTGGCACTTCTATATACAGGCATACAAAGCACTGAAGCACAAAACTGCAAATATGGATGTGCTCATTGTTTTGGCAACCTCCATTGCGTTCGTCTACTCGTTTGTTATTCTTCTAGTTGCAATGGCTGAGAAAGCAAAAGTAAACCCTGTAACTTTCTTTGACACACCTCCTATGCTGTTTGTGTTCATCTCGTTGGGCCGGTGGCTAGAGCATGTTGCGAAGGTAAGGAAAATATAAGCTCGTGATATCTACAAGCTGCGAGACACTAAGAATCATTTCAGAATGTTGTGTACCTTTAAAAAACATCCCATGAAAAAGCTGTGTTAGGTTCTTTTAACCTTCTTTGTTGTAAAATCATCCTCAGTAACTGAACTAGTAAAAATATGAAATGACTTAATCTAAGGCTGTTTGCAGAAAGTATTTTCTTAATAGGGTAAATTGCAACATACGCAGTTGTCATTTACCCAGCAATTTTTTTCAATAGCATAGTCAGAAAAATATGAAAATTATTATTCTAGGGTAAAACATCAGAAGCACTGGCAAGACTAATTTCATTACAAGCTACTGAAGCTACTATTGTTACCTTGGGCCCTGATAACGTTCTTTTAAGGTATCTTGCTTTGTCATTTGCTTTTTCTGTTGTTCCTTTTTTGTTGTTAATATGTTTAATTCACAGACAAATGTTACCATTCTATAGAATTATGAAACAAATAACTTCAGATTTGCTGGCAGATTTGCCAGATATAAATGTTAAAATGCAGAAAAATTAACACTGCTGTGATTTGTTTTATTGGAATCTTGCTAATATTTGCTGTGATAAGTGGATTTTCTCAACTGGAAAGTAAATAAAATTATGATAAAATAATCATAGTGCTCTTTAAAATGGCCTTTCCTCTGTCAATTTTTGTATACGTTGATGTCAACCAATGGGATTATGCTTTGTGTATAGTGACAACTCCTTTTGCCTGGGTAACTTCAGTTAGCAATCTCTTATTAAAAACACTGTACGTCATTCTAGTGAAGAGCAAGTTGATGTCGAACTGGTTCAACGAGGTGACATTGTCAAAGTGGTCCCAGGAGGCAAATTCCCAGTGGATGGTCGTGTTATTGAAGGACACTCTATGGTAGATGAATCTCTTATCACAGGTAAGCATTTGCTTTTTGCAAGTGTAAAAATGTTTTTCTTTTCCTTTAAATGAATCTGAAGAAGGGAAGTTGAAGCTGATGTTCTCCTCAGTCTTCTAATTGCATGTTAGGAGTTGGTAGCTATTATAATATTGCTGAAAAATATACCTTAGTATCTGTTGTTGACCGTTCCTTAGGTGAAGCGATGCCTGTGACTAAAAAACCTGGCAATACAGTTATTGCAGGTTCTATTAATCAGAATGGATCACTACTGATTTCAGCAACCCACGTCGGAGCTGATACAACTCTTTCCCAGATTGTTAAACTTGTGGAGGAGGCCCAGACCTCAAAGGTGGAGTATTATCAAATTAAGCATTTGGGTTTTATCTTATCGTTTAGGCATCAGCATACCAAATCGTTTGAAGAATAGTCAAGATTGTTTAGATTTGAATTGCAGTTGCATAATGAAGTATCTTGCTGAATAAGGACTTTGATACGGTCTACTGTTCCAAGTCTCATCATCTTATTAAGTAAATATGTAATTATAAAGTGTGGTATGCCAAATGTGCTGCAGACAGAAGCTGTGATTGTATCTATGTCTGAAGGCGTAGAATAGAGTAAGCATAATGTTGCTGGAGCTGACGTGTTTCTCCTTCCTAGGCTCCTATCCAACAATTTGCAGACAAACTTAGTGGCTACTTTGTTCCTTCTATTGTGGCCGTCTCTGTGGTTACCCTTTTTGCCTGGATTATAATTGGATTTGTGGATTTTGAAATAGTAGAAAAATACTTTCTGGTATGTAAGTCTCCTTAAACACCTTATGAAATATTTAAAAAATAGTTAGCTACAAGTCTATTAGACTGCAATGGATCCCTTTCTGAATTACCCTTGCAGGCAGTTGTTGACTATAGATATTGGATTATTATTATTGTTATTGTTGTTATTATATTTTCCATATTATATATTTTTCCACTGTATCACTCCTACATTTATACTTAAAGAGAATCTGCAGTAATTAGTCAACTCCTGAAAGTTACTATTAAAAAAAAAAGTTAATTTAAAAAAAGTAAATGCTAAACATCAAAATTTCCTTCTCTGTGGGGGAAAGTCCCTTCTGTCACAAGCTCCAATTCTGCATCTAGTTTTGTTAGCATAGCTCTGTGTAAATTCATATTTGAAATCAGTGGAACTCATCTTCATTACAGGTGCCAGAGGAGGATCAGGACCCAAACTTGTACCTTAGGGTTGCTTAGATTACAGGTTTCTTGGTTCATGACTGTTTCTGATTAGAATTTATGAGTTTCCAGGAAAGCAATCTTCATATCCTCTTTCTTTGCTATTGTATATATTGTTGATAGAGTATCGTTTATTACATTACAGTGTAAAAGTGTTATCATAGCATGTGGTACATTTATAGGACATTTTCCTAAATAACAAAACAGATCACGGGTATATGCAGTATAGAACAGAACTTAGTCATTAATCTTAGCTTTGCATAATTTGTCTGTGCTTTACTTCTTAATTTTAATACTTTAGCTTATATATTTGCAGATTTTTTTTAACAACGAAGGCAATGTGTAGTTGAATACACTGTTTCTATTGTTCAATTTCTTCTATTACTAAAATAAACTTCTGTCACTAGGGTTACAATAAGAGCATTTCTGCAGCCGAAGTGATAATCCGCTTTGCTTTCCAAGCCTCTATCACAGTCTTGTGTATTGCATGCCCCTGTTCTCTGGGATTAGCCACCCCGACAGCGGTGATGGTTGGGACTGGCGTAGGAGCTCAGAACGGCATACTGATCAAAGGAGGGGAGCCATTAGAGATGGCACATAAGGTAAGAGATGTGGGTTATTGCTACCAGAACTTTAAAGGCTGGTATCGGTGGCATTTTGCCAGTTGCTGCCTGAGCAGATCATGACATGTCCATCAGTACATATTAGTAAGTGATGTATGATCAGTACACGTTAGTAAGTTTGGTTAAATGGGGTGGTTTTCTGAGGAAGCTATACATTAAAGCTTTGTTCATTGAACGAAGTCTTCCTGTTTTACTGCAGGTTAAGGTGGTTGTATTTGACAAAACAGGTACTATTACTCACGGGACTCCAGAAGTGACACAGGTGAAGTTTCTAGTGGAGGGTAACCAACTACCACATAATAAAATGCTGGCGATAGTGGGGACTGCAGAGAGCAATAGCGAGCATCCTCTTGGAGTAGCAATAACAAAATACTGCAAAAAGGTAAGTTAGTTATATAGGAAAAGAGAAGTTTGTGTATGGAAGAACCTCTCTTGCAGTACTTTATATATATGAATAGTCTTGTGTTATTTAGAAAGTAATTGATGTATTCAATTGGGAAAGCTGAAAATTGTGGAGCCACATAAATCACTTACTACCAGATTAGATGCACTGGATACTCAAACTTATGTTTTGATGATTGAATATTTCTCTGCTCCTGTTAGAGTTAGTTTGACTGCACTTCATTTTGTGGGGTTTGTAAATGCAGCATGCTTTTATATATTTAAAAATTTTCTCAGTTTGTGTCCTTTTCCTTTAGGAACTGGACTCAGAAACCCTTGGGACATGTACAGATTTTCAGGTAGTTCCAGGCTGTGGCATTAGTTGTAAAGTCACCAATATTGAAGCATTACTCTACAGGAAAACCAAAACGGTTGAAGAAAACAATATTAAAAATGTGACACTTGTGAAAATTGAGGAAAATATGGACGAATCGGTGCAGCCTGCTTTGATTATTGATGCTGAACTACCAGGTAAGCTAACTCTGGTTTATAGAATAAAATGAATAATTTTTGCTTTTGTGTCTTTAGGATCCTTAAGAATGAGGTCACTTTTTTCTGCCCTGGAGAACTGGGCTTGCATCAAGGCACACGTGAAATAGTTGGTCATCAGTTTATTTCATGCTCACACATCACTCAGGACGTTTTGATTAAATACAATTTGAAGTTATGTGTTGAATATGGGGCTGGAAAATCATATAGGAATTGTCTTTCAGCTCTCTCTGTTTTTACTTTGCTTCATCCCAAGTTACCATTTGCTAGCCAAAATTATGTGTATTTGCACAACTGACTGGTTTTTGATCGAGAACAGCTCATTGTTAGATCTTTCAGCTATATTGGGCTGTTACATATAAATTAGAAGTACTGAGAAAGGGACTTGGTCCTTTACTGTCCTTTGACCTGTGATTCTTGGTCCACTGACATGGTAACTACCCATTACAGAATAAATGTTAGTATCTTTTTTTGTCAAGAACACATGAAAAGATTGGTAGGGCAAAAAGCATTGAGAAAGGCTTTCTTTCTGTTTGGATTCTCTGTAGTGATATTTCAGTGCATAGTGGGAGAACCTGGATAGGATTAGCTGGAGGGAAGCTTCCTGGTTATCCATACGATGGTAGGATTGTATTTTCTTCCTTCAGCTGCTATGACTTCTCAAAAATACTCTGTTCTCATTGGGAACCGGGAGTGGATGAATAGAAATGGCCTCCTTGTTAAAAATGAAGTTGATAAAGCCATGATGGAACATGAGCGGAGAGGTCGCACAGCAGTTCTAGCAGCTGTTGATGGTAAGTTCAATGCTGTCTTTTTTTATTCAGAGGTTGATTTGTCACTATTTAAATAGAAACTAATAAGTAGTAATGTCATAGCAGTTATACCTGAAGCAGAATAATGGGATGAAAAGAGATCATTAGCTACTTTTATAACATTTTCATATGAGAAGGACCTCTTCCTGCCTTTCATAGTTGACAGGAGAGTTGGACATCATGCAAAGACTTCAAAGAGAGAAAAGGGGAAGAAAGGAGAAAAAAGGATTTTTTTTGTTGTTGTTGTTAGACAGTTCATGCTCTGTATTTCCTTAAACATTGCTGCCCTGGTATGTGTTCTCATTCTGATTTTTACTGTCGATATTACTGTTTCTGGAATTGGTCTTACTGGGAAAAAAAGTTACATTTTTTTCCTAAAGCAATAAAGGTCTTTATTACAAACACACTCTTTCTGTTCTTTTAGGAGTGCTTTGTGGGTTGATAGCTATTGCTGATACTGTGAAACCAGAAGCTGAGCTAGCAGTCTACACTTTGAAGAGTATGGGGTTAGAAGTTGTCCTAATGACTGGTGACAACAGCAAAACAGCAAGATCTATTGCCTCTCAGGTAAGCTGTTACATGTGCGTTTTGGGTTTGAAGCTTGCTACAGCCCACTTACAGGAAGCATATTGTGTCATGTTGATACTGCTTGTGGCTGGCATAGAACTGGTCTATTGTGAAAAATGGTAATGTAAACAAATTCAGAATAAGGCGGGAACAAAAGAAGCCTTTTTGAATGGAAGCAGCATCAACTTTGAGTTCAGAGCTATTTTCATATCAGATGGGTTTGGTCTTTAGCTCATGAGTGATAACGTGGGTTTCAGCCTTCCTAGTCACATTATTAAAGGCAGAAGCTTTGATAGCTAGTAGAAAAGCTGCAAGACAGTTTTGTATTTTCTCTCTCTTTAGGTTGGCATCACCAAAGTGTTTGCAGAGGTTCTTCCCTCCCACAAAGTAGCCAAAGTGAAACAGTTACAAGACGAAGGAAGACGGGTGGCCATGGTTGGAGATGGTATCAATGACTCCCCAGCTCTTGCTATGGCCAATGTGGGAATTGCTATTGGCACGGGTACCGATGTAGCCATTGAGGCAGCTGATGTGGTTCTAATTAGGGTAAGAAAAAAAAGTGCTTCATTAAAATGAGATGATAAGAGGGGTTAGAAGGCCCAGGATGTCTTGAATGATTCGGACCACTGCTGAGGTGTACAACCTTCATAAGCCAGGAGAGCTGGAGCAGAGAAGAGATTGTCTTCATCATGTTTGTTTAGTGTAGTGGTAATTATCCTACGAAGGAAACTTCCCCATTTTCTGGATACTACAAATTTTGGGGTAATTAAAGTTTGAGAGTGCGCAAAGGAGGAAAAAGTGACCTGACCTTTGGCAAACATAAATTATATTTCAGTAACATACCACAGTACCTCCAAGGTTATAGTCACTTCTTCCTACATATCAACACCACCTTGACAGAAATTGTGGTCAGTGTCTAGAGCTGTACTGTGTGGTGCTGTATACATTATTTGGATTACGATGACAGCTGGAATAAGATCGGCGCTGATTGTATGGGCTCTATGCAGATGAACTAGAGCAGCCTACAGAATACTTACTACGTATAGTCTGTTAAATCCAGTGTATGGTGGCTAGCTTTAAAATAGGAGTACGATGACACTGCATGTATGCTTTTTTTTCTCTCTTTGACTTCTCCAATAAACATATTAACTTGCAGGATGACTTGATGGATGTGGTAGCAAGTATAGATTTATCGAGGAAAACTGTGAAAAGGATCCGGATCAACTTTGTCTTTGCTCTAATTTATAATCTCATTGGCGTTCCCATAGCTGCTGGTATGTGAATGTTTCCCTGCAGTAGTAAGATTGTGCTTAGTGAGTAGAAGATTGCGGTGATTTACTATTGCGTGGAAGAGTATCCATTTTCTTTATTTCTGACTGTCAGTAAGTGCAGAGTTCTCTGCCTGGGAACATTGCAGTGGTATATATGTGAGCTGTCCTCCTGCCACATTATGGCTGTTATGGATATGCTCAGCACATCAAAATAACTTTAAGATAAAAGGTTTATTGAATGAGCCTGATCCTGTGAACAAGCAGTTTACTGCAAGGCAGACAAGACATGCCTACCTCTGAATTTCAGACTGTGTAAGTGACACATCCAGCTGTATTCATCTGTAGGTTCTAGCTGAGATACAACACAAATATTTATGTATTAAATATTTGTTGTTTAACACTAAACTAAAAATCCCATTGATTAACATAGTGAAATACAACTAAAATGAGACAGTCTGTGTGAAATTGTATGTGTTAATATATGGAATCATGCTGTGTTCCTGCTTTGAACTTACTGCTTTTTTCTTTTTCTAGGTGTCTTCCTGCCCATTGGTTTGGTTTTGCAGCCCTGGATGGGATCTGCAGCAATGGCTGCCTCCTCTGTTTCTGTTGTGCTTTCTTCTTTGCTGTTAAAGATGTGAGTACAAACAATTTTGTGGTTTGTAATTTGGATTTGGTCTTTCACTTTGAGTGGCAGAAAATAAGTGTGGGACTATGACAGATCACAAAGCTTTTTGACGAACAGTTTAGGCAGGGCTGTGTTCAGCAGCAATTGGTTTTGCTCTTGCTTCAGAAGAGGAGTCAGTTGGTCCAAAGCGCTTCAGACAGTAGTGTTTAAAAATGTTATTTCTAATGTGAAGAGAAATGTACAAATTGGAAGTGTGTTCAGAATGGAAAATGCCTCTGTATATTTCTGAGAAATCTTGTCAGGACATGCTGGCTTCTGAGACAATGCAGCTGTAAACACCACACTGACACTGAGGATTGTTGCAGTAAGTAAATGAAGCTGCTGCATTTGTCATTGCGTTAGTGTTCCTTACTCCGCAGTTAGGAGTAGTGTGGCACTGTGGTGGGAATGGTATCTTTTGCTACTTAGTTAACACATGAGGTTTCAGAAGGAGAGTAGAAGAGTTGGTAAACGATAGCTATAGTGGTCCACTCTCAGTAGATACATTTTGCTGATAAGTTTTGCAGATGCTCAGCACCACCGAAGCAGTTAAATACTGAGTGACGCGTGTCAGCTTTACCTGTTCTTCTGCAGCCTGGCCAAAAAGCACTGCATTAGCTTCTGGTTGTATAGTAGCCTTGCAAAATCTGAAACTTTAGTCACTATATAGTTGATCAAATGATAAATGTCTCTGGCTTGTGCATGATCATAGCATGTTAGGCCAGTTTCTTTCCATATTTTAGTGTACTTTACTTCAACCTGAGATGTATTGTCATCTTTTGTTTTTTCCTTCCATAGGTACCAGAAACCAAGTTCTGAGAAACTCGAGTTCCAGGCCCGTGGCCAAATGAGGCACAAGAGCCCATCGGAAATCAGTGTCCACATTGGAATTGATGAGACTGGAACAGGCTCTCCTAAACTGAGCTTAATGGATCGAATCATCAATTACAGTAGAGCCTCTATAAATTCTCTCTTTTCAGACAAGCGTTCAGTGAACAGCATAGTTCTTAACGAAGCAGATAAGCATTCACTTTTGGTGGGAGATTTTGGAGAAGATGATGACACAGCATTATGAAAGACTTGCCCCTCCCCTCCCACCCCTGCTAAGCAAAAAGAACAAAAAAAAAAACCAAACCTGAAGCAAAATGAAAAAACAACCAAAACAGCTGTCTAGAACTCTGTCCATGTACTGATTGTTTCTGGAGATCTTTTCAGATGTATTTCTTCTTTAATGTAGAAAGCTAGTTTATTTGCAGTTTATTTCCAGGGTCTTTTTTTTTTTTTTAAACTAGACTTACCAAAAAAAAGAGTGCAGGGGCTACCATTCCGTGAAGCTTGCAGTATAGATTTTTTTTAATTTTTTTTTGCAAAATGTCAAAATACAATTAAGGAAACTAAGGAACGAGAAACTTCTTTCCAAGCCTTATAACAGACTACTTTATGCATAGTCAAGTTTAGTACTGTGTTAAAAAATTATAAATTACTGCATCTGCAAAATACTGAAGGTTCTGTGTTTGCAGATAGATGTGCCTTACTTCAAAACTTCCAGGACCCCTCTTGTTTCCATAGCCTGCCTTCTACCAGAAATGGTTCCTCTCAAATGCCTTTTCTTTTTACAAACATCTGGTTCCAGCTTTTCACACTCCTAGCTTCAAATCATCTCACCGTTTGTGATCTGGATTCCTGTGAGGCAGAGGTAACTGAGAGGTTTTGAGTTTGCTTTCGAACATCATCCCCACATTTAACTTTCTACACCCGTGCCCCAGTACACTCCTACTACTAAGACTGTCTGCTTGAAGGTTGAATGGGTTGGGAGGTTTGCTCATTCCCAACCTCTCCTAAGGCAAAAACTCCTGCAACATCTGAATACAATACAAATGTGATGTGGTATTAGACGAAATACTTGGCTTTTAAGAAGGCGGCAATGTAGTTAGTGCTCACTACCAGTATCTACTGGCACTCCTTAAATGAACCAGAATAGTTTGGGTGGTGTCCCATAGATTACCTTTAAAATTTTTACAGTTCAGTCTTTGCAGATATCTAACACCATCAAAGAATTTATTATGTGTCAGATACTGCACTAACATCAGTTGCTTGTAAAGATAAGTTAAGTGTCTGTATACCAGGAGCGGTTCAGAATCCACTCCATAGATTGATCCAAACCTCCTTTGCTTGGGATGTTCAGATCCAGGCTTTGTGAATTAAGACGCTTTTCATTTTTTACTGAGCTGAAATATCAAAATGCAGGTTTTGATCATTAAATCATTAATATTAAAAATATTCTCAGTGAGAAATAAAGGTGTTCATCACCCAGTAGCTAGATACCTGTTTGTTATTTAGTAAACCTTGTTCTTTAAACCCTCTATTGAGACAGCTATCTAAAGCAATTACTAGGTTCAATAATGTTGAATTACATTACGAAATACAGTCTGGTGTAAACATGTAATTCCAATTTGTGCTTGTAGAGGAGAAATATTCACTTTGGATTACGGTAAAGAGATTTCTGTAATGTTCTAGTTTTTAACTTGAAGTCTGATGTCACTGCATAGATTGTGTGTGTAAAAAGTCATAAGTAAATAGCTTTTGCATTTTATCTGAGAACTACCAGAAAAATACCAGTGTATGAAAACAGAAGAGTTGTGCTATGGAATATGTTGTTAGTAAATCAGTATACTTGTTGTATTGCAGTGAGGAGAACAACATAATTTGTTGCTGCTGCTAGTTTAAGAAACAAATATTTCTGTTGTAGGATTTAGGTTCTTAATATCTCTACATGAATATAGGTTATTTTTTTTAAATTAGATTATAGCTACATGTATATATTGCAGTGTTAAAAAATGCTGAGATACATTACTGCAAAGCCATTCCATAAGATGTTGTTCTCAGTTTTCAGCAGCAAAGCTGTTTCTGACAAAGCAAATAGTTGCCTAAAAACTGTTTGATCATGTTATGATGGTGTTTTAGTGCTTCACGACCGTGCAAAACGTTTCCAAAGATTTCAGTTTTCTTGTTTATCCACGCTCATTCTCGGTGTTATTCTTGGCAAGATTCTGCAGATGAAAGGGAGGTACTCTACATATTTTTGTCTGGATTGTGCTGATGTGTGGTCTTAATCGTGCAGTGAAGACACAGGGCAGATCCTAGCATGCTTTCAGATGGGAGTTTCACTACTGCAGGTGCTGGTCCAGCCCCTGGTTATGGTTTATATGGCATGTAAAGGACAGATATCATGCTCTTACTGCAGGAAATAGAGTAGTAATTTAGGGTTAAATTCCTGGTTGGTAGATAAAGGAGAATGAAGAATTTGTTAAATTATTTCCAAATATATTTTTAGAGCACTTTGGCTTCGATCTTTTGTTGTCCAAATTATACATAAGTTGAATGCTTACAGTGGAGTGCTGGCTTTATCACCAACTTTTTCCCCCAATACAGATGTTTTTCTAGGCTTTTCCATTTTCTGTGAAACCCAGCATTTGTTCCAGATACAGCAAAATAAGGCTACTTTTCAAAACCAGGATACTCGGTGAGGTGCAGAGGTGATTATGGGGGAATAAGGAACAGTAAAAGGCTGGCTGAGAGGGAATGGGATGGCAGCTTGTAAGTACAGTCAGAGGATCAAACTCTAGAGAGCAAATAGCTAAGCTGAAGACCAGTGTTAGCTCAAGAATGAATGGGTATCAGGTGGTTGTGATAAATCTAGGGCTGAATTGAGATGAAGCTTTTTAACTATAACAGCTTTTAGGTTCTGAGGCAGCTTCTATTAGAGCTAGTATGGGTGGAAAGCAAATTGCTCTCATGTTTCTAAAAGAGGCTTATACGAAGCGATGCCAGCAAAAGCAGTGGTCAGGACTTACTGACCCAGGAAGTCCCTTTCAATCCAGTTTTCCTCTTTAGGAAAATCTGTCTGGATTTGTCTTTTGAACTTGAATTTAGTGCACAGTGCATGTGAGTAATGTATAGCTGATTAAGAAATTCAGAGTCCAGATCTTTGAAAATAGGTTGTCTGTCCAACACCCCCCCCAAAGGTGTGATGTTGACTTACAGAATGTTCATCTTGTGATTGAAATATTATATAAGGTGCTTTATGTTGAAGAACCAAAATATTTTTCAGTTTGAATGTACAGTGCAAGTGAAGTAATGTGGGAGCTAAATGTTTTCCCAAATGTAAATGTTTTAATATGTAAATACGTTACTCCTGTTGGGAGACAGTTTGGATTTAAGAATTTAAAATATCAGTTGGAAACAGTTCCAAATGCAATTGTATTACTAGTTTGTCTATTTTATTGTTTTCTGTAACTAGCTATTTATAAAACCTGTGCTGTATTTAAAAAACAAAGTACATATGCTCGAGGCTTTAAAAATTGCTCTTTGAATCTTACCAATAAACTTTTGAAAGAGTAGACACTTGAAATTTTATACAAAAAGGAATGTGAAGCTAACAAAACACAATGGAAGCAAGCAAGCATTTTTATTTATTAAAAACAATGTTTGTTTATTTTTTTGGTTAGAACTTCTAACAAAATGTTTTAAACTTGAGATTTTTTTTACTCAATTTTGGTATGAGGAATGGAGAAATTAATGCTGTTGTGGAATGTTAATTTAGTGCTGTTCTGTTTCTTTACATCTAGAAATATGTACTCTCACAATTCCTATTCTTTTAAGACTCTGCTTCCATCATTATAATGGCAATTACAAGCTATATAATAAAAATGTAACATCTGAAGAGTGTTCTAAATCACGGTCTGTGATCTCCTTTAAATATTTCTTTTGCTGACTTAACAGATTCTGCTTGCCAGCTGTGCAAAATTTCTCCCCATTCCTTCCTCCGCACTGTTCAATTAAAAGGCCAAACATGGCACCTGAGGGATATGATGATGTTGGATTGCCATGCAGCAGGTTGAAATGTGCACGTACAGGATGGAGGTTCCAAAAGCAGCTTTGCACGTCACGTACGCTTCATCTTCCCCAAGTAAGAGCGCTCTGGGTGAAATGGGAAAGGTGCAGCACTGTTGCTTTTTGCTTGTTTGGCAAAAGGCTGAGGATCAGGGTTTCTTATGCGTGTTTCCAGCTCTGCTAAACTGTGTGGCCTTGAGCAAGACAGCCTACATGAAACTGTAAGGCTGTTGGCAAGTGGTATTAGTGAAAGTTGGAAAATTGTGGAATAATCATCATGTAAAGAGCATCGCTGTATTACAGAATCGTGGAGTAGCTGAGGCTGGAAGAGACTGCTGGAGGTTACATAGTCGAAACCTGTCAAAGCAGGTGAGCTACAGCCGGTTGCCCAGGACTGAGATTTTTAATATCTCCATAACCTCTTTGGGCAGTCTGCTCCAGCGGTCAATCACCCTCACAGTAAAAAGTGGGTTTTTCATGTTAGGATGAAATTTCCTGTGTGTCAATTTGTGCCCATTGCCTCTTGTTCTTTCACTGGGCGCTACTGAGAAGAGTCTGGCTGAAGTGCAGTCGTTCATGCAGTCACTCCGTGTCCCAAAGAAAAGTGCCAAGCATGAAGTGGTGGGGAAAATTCAATGTGAGTGCTCTTGTGTTCCTCTCGTGGAGATGGCCGGGCTCCCATCCCCAAAATAATCATTTGCATTGAAACCTAGCACAAATCTCCTGCCAAAGCCTAGATACTATCCTGAACAGTGTTTGAAGCAATGAGGAGCAGTAACAGGAGATGCCCTTCTCGGGTCCCCAGCTGACCTTGTTAGAGGAGGGCCTGGCTGCCTGACTGGTCCCCAGGTTGTGGTCTCTGATGGCCAGCGCATCTCCAGAGGGCTTTCTACCTTCAGTTTGTCAGGACAGAAAAGGGTGTGAAGCCTGAACAGGTCTTAGATTTTTGAGTTTCCTAGAATCATCTCTCAAGCATTTTAAGTAAAAAATGACTGAATGTTCCAGTACTCCTTTGAGCTGTTTTTCTTATTTTCATTTAAAAAAACAAACAAACAAACAAAAAACCACAACCAAACCCCAAAACCTGCTCTGTCCAAAACACTTCTCATTCCCTGTGTTTGCCAGGCTGTCTCTCCACCATGCCTTATGCCTGTTTGCAGGTAGACTGGCCAGGCTGGCTTCTGGAGTTTTGTGGTGCCATTTTTATTGAATTGACAGAAGAAGAGTTCCTTTTTTATTTTTCTGTATTGCCCAGGCCAGGGTCCTGCAAAGATTTGCTCTCTCCTTGGGACCTCAGTTCATCCCTGCCTAGCGCTGAGCTGGTCTCGCTTGGAGATAGCGTGGGGGTCCTTAGCGTGATGCTGCACGATGAAGACCTCCCCTTGTGTCTCCTCCTTCGGTGTCTGAGATGACTCGCTGCTTGGCTGGAGCTGGATGGGCAGATCCTGCTGGGCTAGGGAGCAGGCTGGGAGAGAGCCCCCGAGACCGCGCTGCTGGGGACTGTGAACTAGGAGGTGAATATCTGAGGCTAGCTCTAAATGAGCAAGGCGTGTACAGACATGTTTAGTGACCGCTAATTTTAGGCAGAATAAGTCTTCATCTTCACTAGCTCTGCTGTTGCATAGAAGACTGAGTTTGCATCCAAGTCTTTCCAAGATGAAGAATTTTGCTTTCAATTAAGACACAACCCTGTAATTTCATCGTCTTGGACTGACTCCTTAGCCTAATATGCCCCAACAGCGTGGAAACCTACAGTTTTTAGCACTTGTGACTTTGCAAATACAGGCTTGTTACACGGAAATAGTAACCAAAACACTTAGGTTTGTTTAATTTAGGCCTTTAGTTATTTTGGGTTAAGAGAGTGTGTGAACCTTCTCATTTAAAATTGGACAGTGTATTTTAGCTATGCCTGAATTTAAAAAAAAAATATATATTTTTCACTAGAACTCTTTTTTGCATATATATCCAGCTATGGTTTTGCAGCAGTTTAGTGAAGTTGAGCAAAGCACCTCCGTCTGTAGCCTCAGGCTTCTGTCGCTGTGCACAGGGTGGGTACAATGCTGGCCATGTAACTTGTGTAAGGGAAGTTTGACGAAAGCCATGGTCAGTCTCCCAAGGTACAAAACACGTCTCGGCCTCAGTTAGGATAAGATCAAACGTGTTTTCTAACACCTTTTGGTTTTCAGCAGCTTTATAGTCACAAGGCTAAAATGGAATAAAATAGGCTATATCAGTGAAAGTGTATTTTGAGATCTGGAAAGTCTTCATCTTTTGAATCTCACAGAAGACAGCTCATTTTCGTGAGTCAATCCAGGCCCACCTCGCTGCAGCGTCACGGTAAGGTATCACGCATCAGCAAACCAGGCCTTTATACCTGCTGCACAGAACACAGCCGTATATCCAAATTATCTGATGGCACTGCTGGTGTTAAATATGTACATAATTGAAAGTCTTTTGTCTAGCACACAATGGCATTTCCCTTGTAAGCTGTACTTCCCAGATTCTGGCATCTTCGCAAAAGAAATACCCGAGTCAGGAAAGTTACCCTGATGTGAAGCTGCACAACCTCTCTGAACAGAAAACTCACCAGATTAATACATCTGCATTGTAAGATTCTCTCAGTTGAAGGTTCCATAGTTTCAGGGAAGATCACCGATTAATCTGGAGGACCCTGATCTGGATTCATTGAAACATCTTGTTTATAACAACCTGCATTAAAAAAAAAAAAAGCAAACAAAATCCCAAAACTCAGATGCTCGTTAAGTAGCCAGGAGTCCCCAAATCCTGTGTCAGATGTTCTTGGGAACAAGGTGTGATACAAAAATCTGTGCATTCGTCTGGCCAATATACATCATCTGTGATTCAAGTAAGAGCAAGTTTAATAGACCTAGAATTAGAAATTATTAAGACTCTCCTGGAATTTGAAAATGCCTCTCCTTCCCTGAAATCTGACAAGTCAATGATGTTTCCAAAGAGAAAATTTGGAGTTGTCACAGAGCAAATTCTGCTGCAAGCCATTGATTTCAGTTTTACGTTAGCTCATATAGGAGTTTACTACAGCAGCCTCTCACATCCCTTGGTGGCAGCAAGCACCTGTGAGAGTGGTGAGCAGAGCTCTCGCATTCAATATTATTGTTTTGTTGGGGGGGGGGGAAAAAGGTTAAATTATTGGGGTCAAATACAGGTTCATTTTACCCTGTATGAAATCAGTGGAACAAGTACCAGCTTCTAGGGCTCTGATGGAAAATGATATAGTAGATAATGATAGTATTAATGTTATTTTAAAACTTATTTTCTTGTTTGGCATCACAGAAGCGTACAGAAATATTATATTCCAGCAGCCTACCATAGCCAGGTGCTCCATTGGTTGATATTGGAGCCTCTGCAGCTGCTGCCTGAAACATCATGTTTTCAGGCTTGATGGAGTCCATTTTACCAGCGCACAGTTCCTGCATAGATTCTTTGGTTTTTTTAACGACTCCCTAGATGCTTTCATTCTAGTATGGCTACATTATCTTCTTTTAAGATGCTCTTTTTTTTTTTTCTTTCTTTTTTTATGTAACATTTTTAGGAAGCATCTCTGCAGAATGGTTTGAGAAGCCCTAAAGGTCAGGCTTTGATTCAAAATTCAGCATCTGTCTTGATAGTAGAGCTGCACTACTGGCAATGTTGGGGTTTTTTTTTCCTTCCAGTTGACTGGATAATTTAAGTAGTAGCTGTGAATTTGTATCATGCCTACTAGGTCATGAATGAAAACTGCTGAAGAGGTAAGATTTTTTTTTTTTTTTTGTATCCCATTAAATATCTGTAAAATAAATTTCTTAAGGAGAGTTTGAGAGCTGTACACCTACATGCTCAGATGCAAGAAAAAAGAGACAGTGTGTATACAGTAGGATTCTTTAGCATTTTCAGTTTAACCCCCCGTCCAATTTTATACTTGGACAGATCTGAAGCCCTTCATTCCCTGCTAATGTTAGAAATGAGATTGCGTACAATCATTTGCCAACCTGCTGACATTAGGCAGGTGACGGGAGCAGCCAGGAGACGTACACGTTTATTCTCTGGCTACAGCGGTGCTAGAAGCTTAGAATTTTGCCCGTGCTTCAGGCAGTTTTTTCCACAGTGCCAGACTGGCGACTCAAACTCCATATCCCCATAGATCATTCAAAGGAAGAGCTGGCAAGGATGACAAAAACCAGGTGGAGCTAGAGCTGGTGAGAACATACAGGATTTGTGTTCACATAACCTTTAATCCTCAGAGCAGTAGTCAATTTGTGGGTATAAATCTTAATATTTTTGTCTGATTTGTCCTTGAATCCCAATGCTCCTACCTGGTAATGCCCACAGTGCAGTGAGTGCTTTACGATCACATATGGAGGCAGAGGCCCTGCCTCGCCCTGAAGGGCAGAGAAGTTTGCCGGCAGGTGACTCCACCTTTTATTTAGGATAAAAAGGCGAAAGCTAACCTTGTGCATGCACACTGTAACAAATCCCTTGTACTTTCTCTACCTCTAAGTCTTTGCTAATTCCACAGAGCCACAGCTGGCTGATAATTTACAGAGTACGTAAATGAACGTTCCCTGCTGTAAAATGCTTGAGTTCAAAGTAGATACGGTCACCTATGGAGGTGAACTCAGTGGGCATCCATGGTGAATGCAGAATAGCCCAAAACCAGTGACTTCTCCTTTGTCCAAAAGGCCTGATCTGTACGAGCAGCAGAGCTTCTTCGCATTGATAGTCTCAGGAGACAAAAGCCGAGCAGAACTCAGTGGGTGCTTCCTCCTGTCTCCCCTCTTACTTGGTGCGGGGACGGCTCTTCAGTGGGGTGTCACCTCCGCAGCCTGCCTACCCCAGAGCACCCGAACTTTGGTTTGTGCTGTCAGAAATTTCCCTCAATAAGGAGGTAAGAGAGAAAGTGGGGAGAAAAAGACAAGATCTGCTTCTTCCTTCAGTGCTCAGCGGTTTGGGAGCTAGGCAAATTACAAATTAACAAAGCAGACTTGTAAGTTGCAAAGTTTAAATTAAGTGCAATTAAAGAAATATATTTAAACATGATAAAGTGAAAAGCCTGAGTGGATCAGGTAACTAGAAATAGGGAAAGAGCATAGAAAGAGCACCTGGCAGAGTTCTGGGGAGGAATTTTCTCATCGAGAGGCAGAAAAAAACCCGTTCCATTGCACCTTGCAGGAACCATGAAACCAGGGAGAAATATCGGTAGAGCGTTAACATTTCCCAGTGAGTTCTCACCCACCTTCCCCCAGAGGGCCCTGTTTCTTAAAAACTCCAGAAACAGCATCTGCTTTACAAAAAGCAGGGATGCTGGGACGGCTCCTGGACTCCGGCAGCAGCCCCGGGTGGGGAGAGCCGGGGGCAGATGCCCCAAACCATGCTCACCTCTGGTTTATTCTGCTCACTGAACGCACAGCTCGATGGCAAACCTGTTAGGAGGGTGTAACTGGGGATTTGTCTTTTTATTAGTTGGTGATTACCGTTAAGACTAATTTGTTAGCCCTTTTTAAAGTAGGCAGTATTAAAGGTCTAAAGCAAAAGATAGGAGCTGATTGCATTAAAATAGATAAATGTGCAGTTAAGATTGATGAGGGGAGTAGGTCTGATATTTATATTGAATATCAAAATACATGCCCCAAACACCATCAGCTTTGATTATCCAAGAAAATCTGTATTACAAATCAATTCAATAGGTTTTAAATAATAAATTTTTAAAAAAATCTTATTTCTAAACTGTGGTGTTAAAACCCCATAGTGAACTACATGATACATGTGTAAAAGCCTTTTAATATAAATGGTCTTGCTCTAGACTCATTCAGTAATGCTCTCTTTCTGAAATCTAGGCATAGAAGGTTGAGAGCCAGCATTTGGGGGGGGGAAGGCTATTTCTCAGTCTCCCTCCTGAACTTCTTCTGTCTCTCTCTCAGGAATGCTCTCTTATCTTTCCTACAAGATACCTGTGCTTGAATATTGCACCACTGCAAGGAGAAAAGAAAACAGAACTTGTGCTGAAGTCTGTTTTTAAGTAGAAGCTTAAAATGCAGAATGGTTATAAAAGCAGGAAGTTTCTGAAGACTGGATCATGCAATACAGATGAAGATGCAGACGATTGGTTTCCAAACCACAGCCCTTCAGTTTGATTCATATAAATATGCACGCCAGTGCATCAAAGACCGTGATCTGTCTAAACTTGCTGCAATCCCATTCCTTTTGGCTAAATGAAGCAGGCAGGATCACGCAGGCGATGGCTATGTCAGTCTAAAGTACAGTTTCTGTTTCATATTCCTAGAAATGACTTCCTAGGATGGTCACAGGTCTAACGCCAGATCCTTGGGTTTTTTTCATTACCGGCCCTTTGCCCTCCTGGATTTGTTGTACTGGTTAATGTAAAAGTACAGGTTTTGAACTGTTTGCATGGGCTTTTTTCTTTAAATATTTGCAGTATATTCTAAATATTTCACAACAGGAGGGAAGGACAGAAAGGTGACTCAAGCGTGGAAATGAGCTCTGAGTCTCGAACACGTGTCTGTAATACTTCCCCTTTCTCCGTAACCTCTTTATAACGCAGAAGTTCTGGTGCCTTGGCCATATCCCATCTAGAATTATGTTCTGCCACTGCAAGTTCTCCTGTGCCTTCCTCCCTATTCCCCTACCTCATGTTCTTCACCAGAAAACGGAGAAAAAGCAAGCAAGCATAAAACCAGAGTACACCTTATGTTCATACGGCTGCAGTTCTGCCCAAAACAATAGATCCTTACAACTGCGCTAAGCTTCTAGATTCAGATGACTACAGACATCTTATGCAATGCTCTACTAGCCTATTAGATGTGTATAGTTGCAGTGGAGTTAGTCCTGTTGAGTAGAGTGTTCTTGGTGGCTTTTATTTATGGCTTGCTTAGTCCTTTATTCCTGAATGCTCTCTGCTAAGTGGCGATTACCAAGTGTCCCACTGTCCCCTCTCCTCAGTCAGCTGTGGTATATACCTGTCTTCCATCTTACATTACCGTGGGTGCTCAAGTTACTGTGTTCACGCCACGCACCGTGACATTTCTCCTCCATACTTTTTTACCCCTAGGAGATGGTATGCAAGCTCTTTAAAATGAAGTCTTGTACTAATGAATGAATCCATTCACCGGGGAAAGTAATAGGTGCTGCAAAGATGTGGTTGCTGACTGCAGCTGAAAGGAGCCTTCCTTTCTGAGTCAGCATCAAGGAATTTAACCGTTGCCTTTGAAGAAGGTAGCACAGCACAAAGTAGAACAGGGAGAGGGAAATAGATTAATTTCAGAACAGTTAAATAGTTACAGCTCCTGTGGGTCTGGAGTACCCCTTCCTTATCTTCTTACCCAGAGTCCCTTTAACGAGAGCGTTTGTTCACCTGCTGTCGGTTGTGCTTCAGGCTCTGTTGGTAAAACCGGCTCGTAGCAGTCGTGCTGGTGCGCAGGCGATCCCCGCTCTTGAGAGAGCTCTTCTGCCGAACAAACCCTGGAGGAGGATCTGAAAATGGAGCACTCCCCGGCGCTGGGAAGGCTGGATTCAGGACCAGTTTAGGATTTGACTCTTGGGCCTTGGTGAATGTTGTACTAGCATCGATTCCAGGCGTCCCTGCCCACTGGTGGCACCGCGGGTGTTGTCCAGGTCCTCTGGTTTACAAGGACCCTGCTGGCTCTTGCAAGTTCAGGGCTGGTTTACTAATTCACAGGAGGGACCCTCGGATACACTCCAGATTTACTCTGCAGTCAATATTGAGGCCATTACTGGACCTAATTCAATTTGAACCCTGCTTGTATGATTTATAGCTATAGATGATGAACTACGGTGATGCACACTGATAAACGAAGGTCTGGTCTTCTCCATCCTAATAGGTGACCACCTAACAGGTGACTTCACATCACCTATTAGTTTGTTCCCACTTGTGTTATTTCAGCTTTTATTGCTGTTGGAATTGCCATGTAACTTGGGTAAACCGGTGCCTCTAACCTGTCTCTGAGGCCCATCCAGGCTTTTCCGAGCCTTCAGACAAGTCTTGCAGCAGGAGGCTCCTGCTCTTGATCCTCTGCCCCAGAGCCCACGCAGGCTGGATGTTTTCATCCACGTGCGAGCAATGCACTAGTTTGGCTCTCTATGTGTCTTTGTATTCTGTTTCTTGTAAGTGCACACTTGTTTTCTTATGTTCTGCCTGCACTTCGCTTGCCTGTTGTAGGCTGTTCCTCTAAGTTTGGCCTTTCTGTGAGCCACGAACTGATTTTGTCAGGCACTCGGCTTGCCGTCACAATTTTCTCAGCAGTGTCTGTACATTTAGTGAGTGTGGCAAAAAAATGAACCTGCCAGCAAACAAAGGCCTGGCTTTCCTGTGGGTACAAGTCAAAAGACCATGAGCTCCTTTTTCGTACAGCATACACTCCATTACATTGCATTATTTTCACTCAGCATACAGTCCATGACATTATAGGCTACACACATATGTGTACGTATTGTGAAGGCAGTATGTTTTGAGGGCACACACAAACCATACTTCTGGCAAGCGTATCCCTTTAAACAGTTGGGTTTTTTCCCCAGTTGCCTTGAAAAGTATGAATCTACCTAGGCAATTTAAAAATATTCTGGGTTTTGTCTTTTAGTTGAGATGCCAGACCTACACCAGCCCTATCTATCGGCTGTGTAGGTGCCCGTCCTTCATTTGCAGGATCCCCACCAGTTGACAGACATTCAACATTTACGGATAATTTCCCCTCAAAGAAGATCCAGAACTATTGATTTGGATGTTTAGAGATTGGAAATGAAAGAGGATTCACTTCAGTGAAATCTGATCAAGTGCTTAAGGAGGAAACAAAACAAATAGGTGATTATTTCAAGAAGGTGGAAGAATAATATTGCTGCAAGGTTTGTGTTACCTGCAGAACTGCTGTGCTTTCTTTTCCAGATAAAGCGTTTTGTACGCTGCGCTTGCAGATTTATTTTTATTCTACAGTCAAACGCATTTTTAAATTCGTGCCTGGATGTCTAACTGCCCCACAGGATCCGGGGGGGTTGGCCGGTTTAGGAAGACGGTGCGGTAGGAACCTGCACGTACCCAGACGCTACCGAGCCGGCGCTGAGGCTCTGCCGGGGCGACCGAGCCCGGCGGCGGGCGGCTGCGTGCGGGACGTGACCGGGCCTCCCGCCGCAGCCCGGCCTCCCGCGGGGGCGGGCAGGCCGCCGACGGGCAGGCGGCTTGACCAATAGCGGCGCGCGGCGGGCAGCGCGGCCCAATCGTTGACGGGCAGGGGCGGGGCGCGCTGGGTGCCGGCGGCGCCGGCGGTCGCTGCGGCAGAGCGCGGGCGGCGGCACAGCGGGTCGGGTCGGATCGGATCGCATCGTGCCGGGAGCAGCCATGTCTCTCTCCAACAAGCTCACCCTCGATAAGGTGGACGTGAAGGGCAAGCGAGTCGTCATGAGGTGAGGAGCTGGGGCCGGCCGAACGCGTTCCCGCCGTGCGGTGAGGGGAGGAACGGCCCGGCCCGGCCCGGCCCGGCCCGGCCCGGCCGCGGCAGTGCCCGGGGCCGCCGCCTCTGGCGCCCTTGTCCGGAGGGCGGCCCTCAGCACCGGCCGGGCCCCGCGAGGAGGGCGGGAGGCCGCGGGGGGTGGGGGTGGTGGTGCTCCCCGGGGATGGAGGAGTGTGGGGAGCCGGCCGCGGCCTCCCGGGCCCCGGCGGAGCTGACCTGTCCCCCCCCCCCCCCCCCGCCTCGCTGGGTCCGGGCAGGCCGCGCGGCCGGCGGGGCTCGGCGGGCTCCCTGCGGCCGGCGGGCGGGCGGGTTTCCGCGCAGCTTTCCCCAGGCAGGAGCGAGTCATCTCCGTCCTCGGCAGCTTCTTGCCTGAGCCCGGCGAATTATTTTCTGTGGGGTTTTGGTTTCGGTTTTTTTTTTTTTTCGTACGCCGACTGTTGGAAAGGCCCCCGACATCCTGAATTACCCACCAGAGAAACGGATCTCTTTGCTTGTGAGGGGGATGTGATTGACGGGGAGGAGTGTAAAAGCAGGCCTGGCTCGGCTCTGGCAGAGCGAGGCGGAGGTGGACGGTGTCCAGCCCTGCCCGAGGTGCGCTCCTGGCGGGAGGCGTCGGCGGGCCCGCGGGGCGCACCCGGGAGCTGAGCCGCAGGGGCTCTGCCTCGGTAAACTGCTCTGCTTCCACACGTATCACCCGCGGGCTGTTTGAGGGGAAAAGCAGCCAGTCTATCATATTTTTATTCGGAAGCACTACAAAAAAAGGTGATTCCCTACTTCCCTTTTTCCTTAGCGCAAATCCAAAAAGCGTTGCAATAAAAAAAAAAGTGAAAATATGGCTCTGGCCGGCTACCCAAATAAAATAATAATTCTGGTTTTTGCAGTAAGAGTCGAACCGCAGGTATTCAGCACGTCCTGGTGTAAAACCCTAAAATAGGAATTCATAGCTTATTTATAAAACATCAAGGCCTGCTGAAAGCCTAATGTTGGAATTGCTGCCAAGTACTGGGAGATAAGGGTGCTGAGGTACACCGTGATACATCCTGCTTGAAATACTCTTACTGTGGGATTCTTTGTCCAAGGTCATCGTAATGTGACTAGTACGTGTCTGTTACCTTGCTCGGTGAGTAGGCAGATATAACAAAATCGTAATTTCTCTCCCCTGTAGTCTGTGTCAGTCACCTTGCTCCTTTTATCTTGTCTCTCTGTCATCTTATTTTGAAGTAGTTCCCTAGAAATTTGATTACCAGAAACTAGCACCCGTAATGAGTACTGAAGAAGCTAGCTCAGAATTTGCATACACTTCCTAAGTCTGGTACAACAAAAGATCTTTTTATCTCTGTAACAACTGATTTTTTTTTTTGCCATCTGACTGTTTTTTCCTTTTCCGAGTTGTGTTACAGAGAACAGTCTTGCATTGGCAGAGGATGGGTTAGCCAGCTCTTAGTCTCCGATAGTTAATGCACATATCTATCTTCACAATTCTGTCTCGGCCTACTAAAACTGAGTGAAACAGCAGATGACGTGCCAATCTTTGTGTTTCCCACCTGCATCTCTTTTCCCTAAAAAGAATCACCATGTGCTCTCAGTACTACTAAAACTGATACTTCTTTTTTTCTTCTCACCTTCATCATAATTTTGGCATACTCGTAACCTGCTTATCTTCCAGTCCTAATGCCAAAGCTTCAGGAGCAGTTGGGAACAGGGAGGATAAGGGGTGCAAGGGAAGCTCAGGTTTTAGTTGTTGTGCAGTGGGGAAGAAGGGTGAGCTAGGTCTTTCTTTTGTAGCTCTGATGGCTTTGTAGAGCAAACTATTCTTTTATTCTCTCATTTTAGAATAATAGCACGATAATGGTGCTTTTCTTTCCCCTTTCTAGAATTAGTCCACTGCACTGTGGGGCTGCCAGTTCAATTTCTTTCTGCTCAGCTACTCCTGTTTTGCTGGCAGCTTTTGTCATTCTTTCCGCCTGTTTCTCGTGCTGAGCAGGCTACGAGAGAATTCAAGCAACTTCCTGAATTTTTGTTGTTCTTTAATATAGATACGGAATGATGAAGGGCGAAATGTAACACTGTATTTCACTTTCCTCCTTCTGATATGCTGTTACAGTTGGTTAGATGTTCCCTTCCTTAGCTCTGTGAGTAATTTCTGCCTTTAGCTGTTACGCAGCACAGTTTCCTGCTGCTGCTAGTCAGCACGTGGGCACAGGGTATGCTAGTGAGACATGGCTGATGAAACTCCTCCCTTCCATCCCTTCATCTGGCATGAGGAGGGGAGTTACCTCGAGATCCACGTCAGGTCTTCCAGTGGGAATGTGATAAGCCACAGCACTTGGCTGCAGAGAGATTAGAGCTGCCGAGAACAGAAATTCGAAGTTGTAGGCAATAACTGGGCAGGTTCCTTGAGCCTGCCTGCTTGCCGTAGTAGTCCAACCAAGTATTTTAGAGGCCTCATTAGAGAACACAATGTCATTTTTCATTATTTGCTTCCTTTCCTTTGGAAGCTCCTAGTCGGTGATCTGAGAGCATGTTTGAAATGAAAAGGTTGTGGGGAGCTTGTTCAATCTCAGTTTTATTTCCTGCTTCAGCATCATTGCTACTGAGGTCATGAGCATTAGGATGGATCGGTGGCATAGGTTTACTAAGATGTTTGTTTTCTGTTTGTGTTCTATTATTACAAGCAGAAATGGCTAATAACATACTGATTTCAAAATGGAACTTGTGTACAAGGTAGAGCTAAAAATCTTACTCTAATTGTAACATTCCTTTTCTAGCCAGTACCTTTACTGGCCAGTTCCCTCACTCTTTGTAAAAGAAATTTATTGAATATTTAATTTTATTTCTGTTTTTTTTTTTTTTAGGGTTGACTTCAATGTTCCAATGAAGGATCACAAAATAACCAACAATCAAAGGTGAGCCATAGTTTCCATCCCAGATGGAAGCCCTGAAGTCTGTTTTCTCTCGGATTTTAGCCCAGTTCTGTTAGCAGTACCTGGAATGCTACCATGATTAAGCTGTCATTGCTCGTACCAGACTATTAAAGGTGTCTCAGAGAAGGTCCAACAATTGTTAACTAAAACCCGTGCAGCTATTAGCAAACTATGCTAACTACAAGGCTGCTTCTCACCATAGCTGCTGCGGAAAGCACGTAGAAAAAAATCTCTTAATTGTACAGATCCTAAACTTCATTCTTGAAATACTTAATTCTTGAAATACGGTTGAAATGTTATGACCGTTTCAGAACCGCTTCCCTTTGGCTGTGTGTGAAAATTTGCTACATTTGTTGGTACTATCCAGAAGACTTTCTGCCTCCTGGTTACCCTGTGGTTGTGTCAACTTGTTGGCTTATGTTAGAATAATTGTTCTAGTGCAGGATACAAAGATCCAGGGTTTAGAAACAGTGATATCAAATGTCTTGTCTTGCTTGTCTGTCACTCGCAGGCAGATGCCAGTTTTGTTCACCACAATATGCTCGCTGCTCAACATTCCCATCATTTCTTTATTGGTTCAGGATCACAGACTAAACCAGGAAGCCCAGTAACGTTCAAGTGTGTGCTGGCATTTTTTAGCTACAAGCAATCAGCAGAATTTAGATTACAAAATGCATTTTACTTCCGTGTCCTACATCGCATGGAAGATAACAGTGAAACATGAAAACATGCTGGGACGGATAATTTTGTTGATGCTCTCTAGACCGTGCTTCAGGATTGTCACAGTTCCTAGGAGAAGAGTAGGTTGGGTTAGCTCCACAGGGAGAGCTGTGCTCGGTGGGATGTGGTTAGTGTCCTAGACATTCCTTCTAGCAAGGACAGGTTGCTAAGAAGCCCAATGTCCCTTTTGGAGACTTACTGGTGATGATGCCCTGCTGTCTTTTGATGAGGGGTAGGCTGAACCGTGTGAACACCAGAGGCAGGATGGACTTCATAAGTACTTTTGGGGGACAACTCCCAGGGCTCTTGTGTAAGTGGTCACTAAGTCTGCTTGCCTGGTAAACTCTCCTTGAATCCTTTTTCATTTGTTCTTCTCTGCCATTACAGAATCAAGGCGGCTGTTCCTACCATCAAGCACTGCTTGGATCATGGAGCCAAGTCAGTGGTTTTGATGAGTCACCTGG
Source organism: Ciconia boyciana (assembly GCF_034638445.1). Classification (NCBI taxonomy): domain Eukaryota; kingdom Metazoa; phylum Chordata; class Aves; order Ciconiiformes; family Ciconiidae; genus Ciconia; species Ciconia boyciana. The sequence goes on along the minus strand of NC_132945.1, from coordinate 21,401,987 downwards.
GTCGCCCGGATGGTGTTCCCATGCCAGAAAAGTTCTCCTTGGCCCCAGTAGCTGTGGAGCTTAAAGCGCTCATGGGCAGGTGAAGTAGAAGAGCAGTCCAGCAGGCATCAGGCCCTCTCTGTCAGCAGACCTGGATGCTTTCCTTTTGGAAAGGAAGAGTCACTGGTGGGATGACAGTGTATATCTTGTGTTTGCAGGGAGGTCTTATTCCTGAAGGATTGTGTTGGTCCTGAGGTGGAGAAGGCCTGTGCTAATCCTGCAGCTGGCTCCATCATCCTGCTAGAGAACCTCCGATTCCACGTAGAAGAAGAAGGGAAAGGGAAGGATGCTTCAGGGAACAAGGTGAAACTTCAAGTCTAGCTTTTGTGCGTGCCTGCTCTGGTCTTACTACCTTGTTTGCTGCAGATTGACAAGGAGCCAGCAGCCTGTCTAAAATGCTGTTTATGAATTTGCTCTCAGAAGGATGTGGGAGATCTTTAGCTCAACTTGTCCGATCACTCGTACCATGCTGTGCAAAAGTTTGTGTCAAATGCATTGAATTTCCAAGATGAAACAACTTAAGTGAAAGGCTATAGATGACTCTGCCGAAGGTGGTGTAGTCCGTAAAAGAAGGAAAAAGGAGCGAAACAGGGCTGTGCAGGAAATTGGTTGCTGCTTATTAGACTTTATTTTGGGATGTCCAAAACAAAAACCAAGGTCTGTTGCAGATAGTTTGTTGCCACTGGGGCCATAAGAATGACACTTCTTTCTTGGTTATCTGGCTAATGTTTTAATATAATGTTTAAACATTCTGCAACACAGGGATTATCAAACCCTTTTATAAGCCTGTCTGCTCTTAAAAGTAGTCATCTAGAACCAGGCTGCCTTGCACCTCTGACATTTTCTTGAAGGTCAGGAAGAATGCTTGCTCCAGACAGCTGCTTTTCTTAGCGATGGTGACCCCGTTGACTTTACACAGGCCTTGGCTCCTTTCAGATTCAGTGTGTGGAGTGGAATGCTGACATCGTGTGGTGCCCTTTATGGGCTGACACAGGACTCCTGTAGCTTAGAAAAATAGCCCAGGGAACTAAAAAGCCTTTGCAGATGGCAATGAGAAACTGAGCAAGTCTGGAATTACTCGCTAGTAGGAACTGTGTGCCACTGAAGGCCAGTGTGGTGGCAGGGAGAAGGGTGGGCAAGAATTTAATTTGCCTTTGGGAAAGGGTTTTGTGCATTTCTGTAATTCTTATTTAACTGGGTTTATGCATACGGAAGCATGCACTGCAGTTGAGCAGGTGCTGTTGACAGACCTGTTTCTTGTATTAACAGAGGTGAAAGTCAGTGCTATGGAAATAGAGATGCAATACAAGACTGCAGATTACTAACTGGTGCTTAGAAACTGGCTTTCCAAAGCAGATCAGGTGGTAGCAGTTCCTTCATTCTGAGCCTCTTGTGTTCTGCTTACAGATGTTACTGGTTTTAACAGGAGCACTTAATCTCTTTGTGTAAAGCCAGGCAATTTACCAAGTGAAGGAGCAGTTGACAGCATTGTTCTATAATCTGTGTAGTCCCTTTGGCTTGTCTTCTGCTCAGGCTGTGTGAATTACAGGGCACCCAAAGCCATGCTGAACCCATCTGCCATATATTAGAGTAGTTTCCTGCCATCATCCGCATGGTGTTACATCTGGGTGCTAGCAGAGGCCTCACTTGGGATGGCGAGCTGATAAAGCAGAAAGGCACTTGGAGAGGTGATCGCTTGACTGCCAGTCTGGGCTGCTCTTTAAGAGCAAGTGGCTGTAAACTAGGTCCAAGCAGTCACTTACTGTTAAAGTGAGCTCTGCTGTCTTTTCATGGTGGGAAAGAAAACTGAGCTACACGAGCTGTCCGATGAGGATTTGGTAGGATGCTTGGAGGATGGAGAAGTCTTTTAACAGAAATGTATCTGTTCTTGCTCGCTACACATTAAGCTTATCTCCAGCTTCCTGATGTTGGCTGCTTTCACTGTGGCCTGTTGTAGTGGGCAGGCTATTTATAAGTTAATCTTCGATGCAGTTGCTAAATCAATCTTCCAGGAGCTCATCCTTTTACCTGTGGCACTTGGAGACCACACTTTCTTTGTTCAGTAAGTGAGCGTGAGTTTGTTTAGTCTCAGCTCAGCATTGCCTTGTCTCTGCACACCCTTTCTGTGTTACCTGTGTTCACTGCACAAAACTGGAAGACTGTTGGAGAGAGACTGAAAGGTTGGTAGTGCTGCAGTTCTTTCCCACTCTGTTGATGCACTAGAAACTTGAAGTGGAACAGACCTCAGGCCCGTAGTAGCAGTCTCGGGGAGTTTAATGTGGAGTTTAAACCATTTAAACCTTTTTCTTGCTCCTATGGGATGGGGAAAGAGCATATGAAATCCAGTGACCTACAGGATGAACTGATGAGTTTCTTCAGCTGACCTTTCTTTACTTTGGGTTTACAAGTCAACTTGCTGACTTTTACTGTAGTTTCAGAACCAACTCTGCGTACCTGAATAGCACAAACTTGTCATTCTTTCTCTTTTTAGATCAAGGCTGATTCTGCAAAAGTGGAGGCTTTCAGAGCCTCTCTTTCCAAACTGGGAGATGTCTATGTCAACGATGCTTTTGGAACTGCCCACCGAGCTCACAGGTGTGTATCCATTTTCCTTCCACAGGCAGAACTGCAGAATGATGTCTGCCATGGAAACACATACAGGTTTTCCCCCAGTGAGTTTCAGCTTCCTTTTGGGCTTACCCCATTATCATTTTGCTGTGTTTGTTCCTGAGTAATGGATTTAGTGGAGGTAGCTGTCAATAGTGTATCCTCTTTCAAGTTCGCCTCTGGGAACAGGAGACAGCTGAAACTTTGAAGTCTTGAATTGACTCTTTAGGCTTTGAAGGTATAAAAATTACTTGCTGAGGACCTGTATAAATTGTCCTGCAATTACAGCAGGCCTCTTCCAAAAGATCAGTAGCTCCAGATTGATTATTCTCATGGAGTGTGTTTAGATATGTGTACTTGCAAAGTCCAGTGGTCCTCTTGGAGCTTGATTTCATAATCCAGTGCTATTGGAGGAAGACTTCTCTGCTCTTGCTATGCTTATTTGTCCCTCAGTGTTTTGGATCACTAATTAACCCTGTAATTGTCTTGCATATCAATATGTCTGTGCAGAAACAATCTCAGGAAGTAAATGTGTACAGCCATCTTATCAAACTAGGAAAACAAAAACCTCGTGATTGTTTTCATGCAGATAGCAGCTATTCTCATTGCTGCGGCTGACTAAAGGATTGGCTTTATAATGCTGTGAGACACAGGGGCGTTTGGACCTGTACTGGTAGAAATTTTTTCCTTTCCTCACTCTTACATTTATTCTGCAGCTCCATGGTAGGTGTCAATCTGCCTCAGAAGGCTGCTGGCTTCCTGATGAAGAAAGAACTGGATTATTTTGCTAAGGCCCTAGAGAGTCCGGAGAGACCCTTCTTAGCAATTCTTGGAGGGTAAGACTCAAGAACATATTGACTCCGTATTTCTCTTTAACTCCTCTGTAAGAAATGAAAAGTTATTTTGGCTTGGTTCAAACAAGTGCTTTCCTTTAAACTGTACCTACAGTTCAGATTTGTAGATAAATCCTGAGATCTCTGTAAGATGGGGATTAGAGAGGAGCTAACTGACCATGTCCACTCCTGTGATGATACTATCAGGGTCTGCTCATCAAATCTCCTGACCTCTTACATTCCCCAAATTGAGATAGTCCACAGCAGGTTGTTGTACAGATGAACCAGAAGAGCTGTTAGATACACATGATGGCCCTGAAACGTTGTCCGTGACCTTTCCTCCACGGTTCAGAGTACAAGCATCCTGCAGGCTCAGCACTGTGTAAGTTGACACGATCTGTCATTATTCAGTGGTGACTTACTGTAGCCGGATGGGCCTCTGCTCTTCCACAGCAGCTAGCGTGCAAAGAAACTTGAAGGTGCAAAACCAAGCGACTGCTTGTGTGTAGAAATAATTTCCCATTGCTGCCGATTTTTGTCACGTGTGTACCCAGTTTAGCACTGTAGTTCTATGACAGTGTATTTCAGTTCATCAGGTGAATTAAAATAATTTGCTAAGTAACACAAAGCTGGGCTGGGACACTGTAACATTCCCGTGTCCTTGGTAGAGGTATGTGGCTTATTCCTGCTCTTTGCACCCATAAACATCGTTTTTAAGAAGTAGTATTTAGTTCTCACATAAAGTTTAAACTTCTTCTATGACCTTGGTTATACTGAACAATGCTTTTTTTTCTTTTTATTAGTACCCTTCCAAGGTTTACAGCTGCAGGTGACCCATCATTAAGTGCTATAAACTCCTCATTGCCTTTGATGGAAGTTGCAGGTATATCACCAAGGGAAAGTTTGTTAGTTACCTTATCAGATGTTCAAGTTAGAGCAGCAGCTAGGCTGGCCAAAATGTTAAAATATCAGGCCTATTAGTAAAGTCTGGAAGCGTTGTAAATCCAATGGGAACAAAATAACCTTTTTTGAGAGGTACATAACAAGGGTGACCAGCATGTCCCACTCTATGATACTGAGCTCATTGTGTGGCCAAGGACCGATGAATGCTGACTGCATCTTAGTGAGTCACAGGAGGAGCTCTGAGAGCAGTTTAGAGCCAGAAAATACCTTTATCTGTTTGAAAGCACCACCTTTCCACTGGCAGTGCAGCTGGTTCCTAGGCGGGATGGCAGATCGAGCAACTCTTGCTTGATTGTACCGGGGGAAGTCACACTTGGAAGCTGCATGTGGTCCAGCTGCAGGTTTGCTACTGCTTATATGTAGCAAAATTGGGCCTAGAAGATGAACTGAGAACAACTGTACTAACAAGTAAAGTGGAAATGAAATGTGTTGGCAAAGAAAGACCATGTGCAGGAAAGTAATTCAGTGCCAGGAGCAGGGTATGTGCAAGGGAAAGAAACACAAATCTAATTCACCTTCACCTCTCTTTTTGCCTGGAGCTGCAGATGGCAAGATGGGCCCTGCAGAGTTTTGCTGTGGCTCTGTCCCATCCCATTGACGCTTCTTTGCCAGTTCAGTTCCAACAGTGCAGCAACATTCGCAACTTCATGGCTTAACCTGGGGTTGGTGGCTGGTTCACTCCAGAGCTTTCCATGGTCACTAAGGCTGGATTTGTAGAGTCAATACCTGTTTCTCAAGGTTAGGTCTGAAAGCATTTTATTGTTGAAATTCATATCGTTATCCCTGTTTTAGAGATGGGGAAACGAAAGCAAGAAGAGGAAACGGTCTTGTCTAATGTCACCAAGCAAGGCACGGTCAAACTAAGACTATAATGCAAGGCTCCTGAGTGCTAGCCTAGGTTTAGCTCAGGGTTGTTTCCTAAGGTCTTTTATGAAGCTTTCTTTTAGATAACAACAAAAATTCCATACGTGGCATTAAAGAGGGAAGACAGGAGATGGAGACTTGTGTCTATTTATTGCCTCCTCTGCCATTCCTATATAAAGTAATTTTAGCATTGTTGTTCCGTTAGGATTTGTATCTTGTGCCAGAAGCAGTCATCTGCTTTTGGGCAGGGCAGTTCTGTATCACAGATCATCCTAGTAGTTTGAAGCTGTGCTGTGAGTGTGATGGGGTGCTGGACCTGGACAGGTTACAGGAGCTGGGCATATGGTAGCTGGTACAGAGGATGCGGTGTTGGACAGTGGTTGTGAATGGCAGTGCTCTGATCTCTGCTCTGCCTTGCTGGATGGTCAGGAGAAATCAGGCTGTAAAGTGCCAAATGAGGTTTATATTTAAATAGGAAAAAAATGGAGGGCTGAATAATGCTCTTGTAAGTTGATGTTTAATGCTGCCCTGCTAAGTTGCCAAATGCCCTTTCTGCCCACTCCCAACAACTCCTTTGTTGGATCATTCTCAGAATGGCCTTGACATGTCACAGTCACAATATTGCCATTACTGAATAGCAGTTGGTTAATTCTGCTTCGACCCAAGAAGTCCTTGTGAGGCTTCATGCTGTCTTAGCTAAAGATTACTAGAGAGTAAGTTGTGTCTGGGGTGTTTTGGGCAGTGGCTACATTATTCATTCTTTTTCCTTCTTTCTCTCTCCAGAGCCAAAGTTCAGGATAAGATCCAGCTGATCAGTAACATGTTGGATAAGGTCAATGAGATGATCATTGGTGGTGGAATGGCCTTCACCTTCCTCAAAGTGATCAACAACATGGAGGTATGAAAAGAGCAATTCTGTGTCTGCTCCTAGTAGAGAATATGGTCAGAATGTCCCTTATATATTTGGGTATTGAGAAGTGGCTGTCTCAACTCTCTGCAAGAGTAGGGAGCACTGAGAAGTTACTTGACAATCACTTTGCAAAAATTGGATTACTGCCTATGTCTAGCTAGGTGCTTCAAGAAGACAGTCTTTCCAGAATTGCTTTCTGCATAGTTCGGCTTGACTGCTGCTGTTCTCTTCTGTAATGACCAGTAGATAAACAAATGCCTCTCTCTTACTTTTCCCAAATAATTTCTCTAGATTGGCAACTCTCTGTTTGATGAAGAGGGATCAAAAATTGTCAAGGACCTGATGGCCAAGGCAGAGAAGAATGGTGTGAAGATTACTCTGCCTGTTGACTTCATCACTGCAGACAAATTTGATGAGCATGCACAGACTGGGGAAGCCACAGTGGCTTCAGGCATCCCTGCTGGCTGGATGGTAGGTTTTAATAGGCAAGGGACTAAGAGAAGTAAGAGGCAGCAGTGAGGTGGGAAGGACACCTCTTAAAGGAATAGAAAGAGTAATTGTGATCCTTTGCAAATGTTTCTGAAGGCAGTCAAGCTGCGTAGAGTGTGTTGGTTTAATGAAATTGAAGCCCTGTTGTTTGTCCTGAATTTTTAAGTCTAAAGTAGCTTTTGTGAGATTTGGATTAAAAAGGCAAAATTCTTCTAAAACCTTCAGATCTGAATGCAGTAGAAATCCCTTTTATTTGACTGGAATTTAAGTAGAAACTGGCAAAAGTTTCTAACCAAGGCTTCAAGCATCTGACATTGATTTAAAAATTACTTAGTTGTACTGGGAAGATAAATACCACACCAGACTCCACCCTACTGCAGCAGCTGCTGGCAAATCTTTCTGTTCCTCAGTATTCAGTGCATACAGAGAAACTCTTGCTTCATATCCGGGGGTGAGGAGGAAGCTTCTGAGGATCCCAGCTAGACGTTGGTGATTTGAGGTAAGGGTCAGCATTAAGTATATCTGTGGCTTCCCTTACTTGTCTTAGGGCTTGGACTGCGGCCCTGAAAGTGTGAAGAAGTTTGTTGAAGTTGTGGGAAGGGCCAAGCAAATTGTGTGGAATGGTCCAGTTGGAGTCTTTGAGTGGGACAAGTTTGCCAAAGGAACCAAAGCCCTGATGGACAAAGTGGTAGAAGTGACTGGAAAGGGCAGCATCACCATTATTGGTAAGTAGTTGTATGTGTTTACATGCAGCAAGGAAGCTTCTGCTTGCCAGTACTGTGTTAAAAATACTGGTCAAATTGTTTTTCTTTCCTTATGTTTTCATCTGTCCTTCAGCTTGGACATAGGGCTTTAAAAACTGCTGTATGTACTAATGCTGAGTATTTGGGAGCAGAACCAGCCCGTAGCAAGGCTATGGCCCTTACACTGAACAAAATCTGAATTTCTTCTGTGTCTCATTGATTTTGTTTGTACTACAGGTGGTGGAGATACAGCTACTTGCTGTGCAAAGTGGAACACTGAGGATAAAGTTAGCCATGTCAGCACAGGAGGTGGTGCCAGCCTGGAACTGCTAGAGGGTAACTTCTTTTCTCTTAACTTGTTTGAGCAAATGGGGTGCTCTACCATGTGTTGATGTTCAAGAAAGCACAACAATAGTCTTTTCTGTTTCACCATGTGGAGTTGAACGTAGCTTTTGAGCAATGAGCTCCTCATTGCTGCTCTTATGTAGTCCTCCTAGAGGAAGAGAGGAAAGAAAATGGAGTATTCTTGCAAACAGCACAGTCTGCCACTCCCAGAAAGCAAAAATGCTGGAATGGAAAATGAAATGGCCTTGAGAGCGGGCTCTCTTTTGTAGATGATCCCCTGAGACATGTTAACCAGACTGTTTAAAATGCCCAGTTTCTGTTAGGGAAATCTCATCAGAATAGTCTCGAATTTTTGCCAGAAGTCTCCTTTTCAGTGCATTGTTTGAAATTCCCTGGTTTGGGGGAGCCCTCTAGTGATCACTTACAAACCTGCACGAGGGTACTTGGAATTCAAAATGGTGAGAATTTACAGGATTCTTCTAATGAGTTACATTGTACTCTAAGTGAGTTTTCATTTCCTCTGGTAATTAGCTGTTTCCCAATATGTGTAAATTATCTAATGCTGTCAACTTCTCTGTAGCAGAGAAACTGCAATAAACTGCATTGCAGCTGTTAGTTTCCAGCAGTTATATGCGAGACAGAGCTTTTGTTTCTGTTGCCTAGGGAGTGATGGTAAAGGGAAAGAATGCAGATGGCGAGAAGGAAACACTGTGCAACCGATTTATTCAAAAGGACAAACTTGTCTAAGTTTTGGCCCAAAATGTGGGTTTGTGTGTGTGATCTTTTAAATGTAACGGAAGTCTAGCTAATTAGAAAAGCTTCTGAAGATAAAAAAAAAAAAAAGCGCAAACCCCCCCCCAAGCCCAGCAAACTAGCGAGTTGTGAACTGTGTTAAAATTCAGTACTGCCACACAGCTTGAGCATTAGAAGGTAGGTTTTCTGGAAAAAAAGCAAAACCAGAATGGTCTCTCTTCATAATTAAAGTAGGACAAAAAGCTAAAAATGCTTTAGAAAACATTGCACTTGAATAATCTGGGCCCTCGTACTCAAGGATGAGCATATTCCTTGCTTCCATCAGTTGGCATGAGGCATGTAAGTACCTAGACCTGGGTGTTTTAGTCCCAGTAAAAGACTTGAGACTTGTAGGAGGCTTTGTTTCTTTTTCTGAATTCATTCTTAAAATTTCCACCACACACTCCAAAACTCTATTTACATGCCACCAGGGATTGAAGACAGTACGCAGCAACTCCCTAGATCCAATCAAAAATCTGTTTGCCATCAAACTTGGTGGAAAGAGATCTTAGGTGTTTGGATCTGACCCTAGCAGAGACTTGCATAGAAATTTACCATTATTGTTAATTGAGAATTGATGACTCTGGTATGTTAAGAATCTGCTGACATACGAGTGGAGCTGTGCTGTGGATATTCACTACAGCCCTAAAAAGTATTTACTGTGTGGAACAGTTTAAATGTAACCCATATGCCTTAAGAGCCATAGTTGTCAACAGGAGTGTATGTAGAGCCAAGCTCTTCCATTTTTAACCTATAACTTTGGATTTTTTTTTTTTTTTAATGTGCTTAAATGTTGCGATCGCAGGTCTAAAGCTTAGTTGTTTGAGGGCAGGGGGGTTCTTAACGTTATTGGTATTTTTTAACTGCTAACAGGTAAGGTTCTTCCTGGTGTGGATGCCTTGAGCAACGTGTAGAGAACAGAGTATCGCCCCACTTCCTGGTCCTGTGCACAGCCTCTGAGATTCAACACTTCAGCGCTTCTGTATTTCAGCTCTGCGACAGGCAGATCACAGAATGTAAACCGAAACTGGACAGGGTTTGAGGAGGAGACAGCAGAGATATTTTACGACTGCAGTTTACATGATGTGGATTTGTCCACTGTTATCCCACTTGAATTAACGTAGTGAGTTTAAACTGTTGTTGTGAATTTAGAGTGTATATATTTATATTTTGCCTTTTCAAAGAGATTAATCCCTGTTAGACATGTCTGTTTCTCAGAAAGGAGTGCACTGTTTAGCTTCAATGTTCTTAGGCATTTTCATCACTTGACACGGTTCAGAAACAAGAGGGGACTCCAGTTTTTTGGAGGCTGATTGTAATAGCTGCTGAATAAACATATTTAAAGTGCTCCCAGTTTGTATATGGTCCTTCTTTCAGATTTTTAGAACTGTCTGCATTAAAATATCTTCTTCCTAGCATCAGGAGTCAAAGATATTTTTCCTTCTTGCAGTAATTATAATATTTGTAAATATCCTTTTATTTTTGTCCAGTGGATCTATAAGCACCCAGCCATCATCAAAGTGAACTTTGTTGGTAAGGAAGTAAATGGTTACAGATGGGCTTTATGTTAAAACTTCCATGCCATCAAGTAATAAAGTAAGATGAAATTTTCAATGTGCAAGTCTAGTAAAAAAAGTGCAAATTTAAAAGTGTTTCTTATCTACAGAACTCACCTCATAGTAGGCAACTAATGTATCTAATCTGAATATAGGGGAAACTTTGAAGACAGGCAGGTAAAAACCGAGTCACCGGCAAACAGAACTGCAGTGCGCCTTTGCTCAAGTTTGTGGTCCTAAAAGCACTAAATCTAGCATAGTAAAACCACACAGTTGGACAATTAGGCTTGTGTGTGTGGCTTAAGCACGTTGCAGAACCGCAAGTATTGTCAGTGGAGGACCACCAACGCAGTGCAAATGTATGAAGTTGGGATTTCCATTTTGACTGTCAGCGTTGGCTCCTATGCTTGCTGCAGGACCCAAATGTGAGCACAGGGTGGCTCTAAACCAAACCCAGGACGACTCCAAACTCAGATTGGCTTCTGAGCATCCAAAAGTGTGTTTTGGATTATGTTAGCAGTTACAGCTCTGCTCGTAAGAACTGTGAGAAGATGCAGTGCTCCAACTGAACTGCTCGTGTATCTTCCTGCTGGATCAGAGAAAAGTAAGTGATGTAAAGCAGCGATTGCCTGTTTTTATTCCTAGTGAGTTCCCAGCAGTATTGTTAGGGTGCTTCCCAGGAGGTTTTGCATGGCCTGAATAGTCTAAAGCAGCCAGGACGAACCATGGAGAGAATCTCTGAGGTAAGCAGTAAGCCGCAACACAGAGTATGCTTTTAAGTTAATTTGTATGCATGTACATAATATTACCAAAATAAAATGAAAGCATGTGTTATAAACAGACACAGCCTATTTGCCAAATTTTACTTGGTCACAGTGGGATGCGAATTAAAACCTAGTAATGCTGAAGTGTATATAAAGCTGCGTATGGAATGTACACTCATTACATTTTAAAGCAAAAAGTGACTATTGCAAAGAAAAGAAACTAGAAATAACGCAAATGACTGCAGCGCTGTGGTTTTCTCCTCCTCCTCCCCTCCTTTGTAAATCTCCCAAGCATTGTCTGATTACGCATGAATGATGCAGATTTTTGCTAGGATTGCTTTCTCGCTGTTGCTCATGTTTTCCAGGCAGGGGTGCAGACCTCCGACAGCTGCAGTAACGAGGCAAAGAAAGGAGTGAGCTTGTCGGCCACAAAAAGACGATGGATTTTGGAAATCCAGTACTACAAAAACAAACATTCCACCATGTTTTATAACAGATCATTCTTGTCTGGCTCTGGCAAACAAGGCCTCATGACAGCACGGCCTATTTTAGTGTCACTCTTATACCCCTGTGTTGCTGGATTCCCATGGAGCGATAACAGACTTTCCCTCCATAGCTCCTTTCTTGGTGTTTGCAGTGAACGGTTGGTGTGTGGCCGCTACCTCTGCTGGGTTTTTTCCCCTCTTCATCAAAAGCAACAAAACAAAGCTATCTGTAATCAAGTATGGCAAGGGGTAGTAATGCTCCATGAACACAGATGTCTGCACTTAAAAACAGTTTTCCACCTGACTGGATGCTTGCTACTCGTATCTCTAAAATGTCCTTTTGTTTCCACGTGGCTTGTTTTAACTAATGCAACGTTCAGGTCTGTGTGCTCAACATAACAAACCTCGTACAGCAAGGCCGGAGAGATACTCAGCTTTATGGGTTGTACAGAAAAATGGATGAAACATCTCAACATGAGACAACAGGAGCTGTACGCTTGATGACCAGCAGCTGATTACTTGAGTGACAGAGTTTTGAGATTTTTTTTTTAAGCTTTGCCTATTAATATTTTTTAGCACCTGGCTGTTGCAGTGATAAAATATTCTTAAGGTATCAAGAGAGGTTCCTTCTTTCACTAAATTTTACATCCTCTGGAGTCATACCAGTCTTCCTAGATTATTTTTGCATGTGTTCTGACAACTTTTCTAGACATGAATCTTTGAAAGTTCTGCTTTTACATTTTTATTGCTTTTGCTGAGAGTGGTTTTGGAGCAAGGAATGTTGCTAGTTAGAAACACGGTGGAAGATGTGATAAGACAGCTGTTGCAGAAAGCTCATGATATTATGAAGGTAATAGATTTAGCATGTAAGTGGGCTGATAATAAAAGCCAGGTGAAATAAGTGAAGAGCTTAAATCCTCATGGCTGAGATTATAAAAAATTTCAACATGAAAGACTTTAAATTTGTTGTCAACAAAATAAGCTCCTCTTAGGCCAAAATACATGAGCTCTCATACCGGTGTCTCCCAGCATAATTTACAATCCACTGTTGACTATGGGAGGTAGAGAAAGCATTTCTGTGTTGTAAAACATGTGATCAATGGTACTTGAAAAAGTTACTCAGTAGTAAAAATGGCAGTCACCCGGTAGCACTGGTGACTTGGCAGCCATGTGCAGGCACATCAGCCCTGATGTGGCAGAGGCGGCCGAGGACACCCTTACAATTTGCAGATCTGTCTGGCCAGGAGGCCAGCTGTGGCAAACATACCTTCATATGCACTAAAACGTCAAAACTTTTTGCTACAGTTCTGCCTTTCCAAGAAATAGGGCCTCCTGTGGGCAGCGGCCATTTTGTGAGTGACACCATGACGATGGGGAAGGCATTCCCCTCTCTTGGGAGTGAAGGATTAACATCTTTGTCCCCTCTTTTTCTGTGTGTTCCCCTTGACGCCTGCCACCTTGGTCGTGCCTCACAGCCCAAGCGGTGTTTCACGGAGGCCCTTTGCGCCTTTAGCCCCCAGGCGCCTGTGTGTCCCAGGCCTGGTGGAGAGGAGCAGCCTCCATGGAGCACCTGCCTGGCCCACCTCTCCTCCATCGGCCAAGACGTGGAAACCTAAAGGAGCCTACAGAGGCAGCTCCCTTCTGACCCAGGGCCGCGCAGCGAGGGTTGTGTTCCCGCTCAGCACTCGGGCGGTGAGGCCAGGCGAGGCGGCCCGGCAGCTCCCGCCGGCGGGCGGGCGGTGAGGCGGCGGCGGGGCGGGAGGACTACACTTCCCGGCCGCCTTTGCAGCCGCTGGCCCAGCGGGGGATGCCGGGTGCCGTAGTTGCAGCCGCCTGGTGAAAGTTAATAACTGAATCTGGGGTAGGCACTTCCCAGAGCTCCTCGGTGTCTCTCATTGCCATGCCGGCTTTGTCACCTCGGAGGGAAGAGGAGCAAGATGGATGAGCGGGCGGCCGCTGGGGCAGGCGCCCGCGGGGTAAGGAGCGGGTGTGGAGGGGGGAGGCTCGGGCCGCCGCTGCGAGGCCGGCTGCGTGAGGGGAGCGCGGCTGGCTGCTGCCCCGCCGGCCCCCCGCGACGAGGAGGGGGCCGCGGCCGCCCTGCCCGGCCGGGATGCCGGGCTCGGGGGCAGGTGCAGCGGGGAGCGGCGCTGGGGTTCCCCCGCCGGCGGGGCTGCTGAGGCGGGGGCGCGCGGCGCCGGCTCCCGCCTAACGGCCGCGGTGGCCCCGGCCCTCCCCTCGGCGCCCCGCTCCTGCCCGCGCCCCCCGCCTCCAGCCTGAGGTAAATGCCGGCCCACCCCCCGCGCTGCCTCCTCGTCGCACCTCCCGGGACGGGGCTGCGCGGCCCCGCGGCTCCTCCGAGGCGGGGGTCCTCCCTCAGAGCCTGGGGAAGGGGCTGCCGTGTCTTTCCGCTGCCCTCACGGAGACCATCTCCTTCCCCGGGCGAGGTGGGCGGGTGTGGGGCAGTTCTGTGGCTCAGCCCGCAAACCCCGGGACCACGTCCAGTATGTGGGGGTCGCCGCAGGCACCCCCGGTGGTCTCGGGGAAGTCTCGTCATGGGGAAGCGGCGAGGCGAGGAGAAGGCTGCGAGGGCTTGCAGTGGGGACTGTTTGATGTGTGTGGTAGTGAGGACAGAGGAGTCAGTGCGAAGGAGAGAGCAGAGCCATCCTGTCCCTTCCCAGGTCCATTTTCAAGTCTAGGTAATGCAAGGGGATGTTTTGCTACCTACAGTCCTGCAGAGGAGGTCCGGGGCCTCTGCCACAGCTGCAAGAGATGGTGCCTGCTATGCCCTCCTCTTCCCTCCAGAGTCCCTCTCCCTGTTGGCCCCAAACACCCACAGGAGCTGATCCGCCTCTGCCCAAACTCTGAATTAAGCAGAAGTAGCTCCAAATCCTCCTGCTTTGATCTCTGAGAGAACAAAATGCCAGTCTGTGGGTGATAATCCCCAAAGAGTTAAAAGCTTTGGATTTGCCTGGTAGAGAGTGGGGATCCCACCAGCCCCTTGAGGCTCTGGGTTTAGCCATCCCCGCTACTACTTCATGGTCTGCCCTCAGGTTGAAAGATAATGCATTTCATTAGCAGACTGATTCAGGTAGGCCCATAAGTATTCACCATGGCATCTACCACATGCTCGAAGCAGAAGCACAAATCCCGTCTGTCTCAATTCCAGGATACTTTTTGAGGAAGGTGAGGGCTGGAAGGCCAAATCTTTAGTGTGGAGGAGCTGTGGTGGACACAGGAACTTGGGTGACCTTAAACACCCATTGCTTTTGCTTGATGCTGTAAATAGCCAAGAACTGACTGAATCGCCAGCATACAGTAGGCTAGCCCAGCACTTCCATAGTGCAGGCTCCTGGGGGGCTGTCCTGACTTCTCACAACATTTGGGTCCAGGCTCTGTCCCTTGGCATCCTCATCTGGAATCTGCCATCGTGAGATGCATAAAGAAGATCCTCATTCAGTTTTCAGGTTAAAATTTTCAGAGTGTCACCTCTGATAAATGATCCTCAATTCAGCCCTAACGCAGTATAAAATAGCAAATTCCATTTTAGTACACTTTTCATTTTTATTGCACTTTTTAATGATAATTTTTCATTAAGCATCTAATCCTGTCCTAGCATTTCTCATCAGTAAGGCTCAAGGTGCTTTACAAAAGAGGTAAAAATATGATTATTCCAATTATCCTTATTAAGACTTAGGCTTTGGGCAGCTTCTGCAGATAATATAGGTCATAAATAATTAAGAGTACAATCTAATTAAAAGAAATTCCCAGTCGTAAACCAAAGTGCCACGCTGAAGAAGCCAGTCTTCAAAGGCACAGCCTTGTAACCTAATCTCCCTGATCAGAACGGTATCCCATTAACCTGCAAATCTTCACTCTCCTGACCTGTCTGCCCCAGCAGCAGGTACTTCCACGTGCCTGTGCAGGACCCAAGGGAGGGAGAAGGTCAGGGAGTTTCAGTGACCAAAAGCAGTCTGGAGAGTGTTCTCCTATTAAAGTCCCTTATCTTGTCATTTGAATAAAGGTCTCGTGTTCAGAGGCTTACCAAAATGTACAGCCCGAACTGTGCAAGGTTAGGTGTAGAACTGATTTAGTTTTTTAGGAGAAAGTTATTGGAAATTAGAAGCATTGCTCAAACAGGAGTCCAGAAGATACAAAGAAGGTTGTGGCCTGGGTCCAGTTCATACATGACCTAAATAGAATTCTGACCCTGAAACTTGCTCTGAACACCTTGTTACATTTCATCAAAGTTGGACATGAACTTTCATGTTGGGGAGTTTAGGCTCTAGATTGCTAGTGCTAAACTGGGTCTATGTATCCTGACACCTGCATGTCCCTGCTGGAAGCTGACTATCTCAGGACCACTGTTTACATAATTCAGCAGTAGTGCTACATGGATGAAATCCTTGTTCTCATTCCAAATACCTGCTGTCACGTATTACTTATTCTGTGGGAATGTTTTTGCTCCGATTTGTGGTTATGCAGTGTTCAGTGATGACCTAATTGCAACGTTCTCATTAGGCAGAGAAATTTCTGAGTTTGGCTTTATAGTTCACCTTCTCAGTAAGTAAATCATTGCTCCGTAACACCGTCTACCATCAGTACTGTCACTTTAGCCCAGTGTTTTATGAGGGATCGTAAGGCTGATGAAGGCACTCTGAAGCATGTGTCTCTACAACAGCTTCTCACACTTTACCATTGTAATGTCTGACTTAGCTCAGAGCAAGCGTAGACCATCTTGTCGATGAAAATGTTTGAATCTGATGACCTATAGCAGCTTTCTTACCACTAAAGAAACTGTGCCTATGTTAGTTTGGTGTTGGGTAATTTCCCTGAAAGTTGGCGATATAAGAGCAGCTACAAATAAAGCTCAAAAAGGCCGGACTGCCTTTTTTACTGTCTCATGATGAGGCTTAATCTTGGCCAGGGAATGCTGGTGTAATTTTCAAATGTAACTCAAAGGGATGTTGATAGCAAGTTACATTAAAATGAGTCCCTAAGTCCCTTAGGGTCTTGGAGAGACCTGTATCTTGATCTATCTGTGCCGTCATTTCTTCATTTGTATTGTGTTAAACTGTAATTCAGTCTCATATGCTGGAAGCTTTGACTAGTAAGGCACGACTGGAGCTCCGAGTAATGCTGGTGGTACTGGAAATGTACTACAAATGACAGAAGGGAACCTACAGAAATAAGGAAGCAGGGAGTGCAGACATTTTGAGCAGCACAAAGAGGAGGGTGAGAACAGAAGAAAGGGGGGAGGGACAAAGGAAGGAAAAATATAAAAGAAAAAGCAGGAAGAAAACTAAAACATCACTGTTCTAGGTGATGATCGGTGTGGTGTGGGTGAGGCTTTGCAAGTGAACCAAGGTTTCCTAAGAACATTATCATATGCCAGTTATGGGAGGGAGGAGAAGGGAAGAGGGTTCCTGGAGAAGTGCATATCCACACAATGAAGCCTTTGGTTTCTTCCCTTGCACATTTGTAGAGCGCTCACGTCTTTCCCTTACCCCAGGAGACATTCCCATTTCCTTTCATTTACCAGCGTTTGGAAGGCGGAAGGAGATGAGGCACTGTTGGGTTCCCTTATTAACTTAATCTGTGGGAAGCCCTACATAGATCATTGAATTTCGTAGTCTTGATAGAACGAGATATTTGTACAGTGAAGTTGAACAGAAGATCGAGGTTCCTGCACAGGGAGGCTTTGACGCTGTTCCAGTCCTGTGCCTGTGACTCTTAACGCGTGTATTTCTTTGAAGTCTGAAGCTTAGGAGTCTGCATTAATGATCAAGGGACAGAGCTGAATACGGAATTCGTATGGTACGAAGGTAAAGGTGTGCGTATGAATGTGGGAAGAGAATATTTAAGAGCAGTCTGGCATGTATAGTTAATAATATTAAAAAAAAGTAATCATGTTAATTTCCTATAGTTACTCAAGTTCTCAAGGCTTTTAGCATCTTCTCATTCCTTGTAGATCAGTGATCTCTTGCTGGGTCCTGACATGTCCAAAATATTAACTTCCTTGAAAAGTAGAAAACTTCAGGTTTGAAACTTTTTGTCCTTTTCTACAATGGGAAACTTGCTCTGATCCCTTAGGTGGGAATCTCTGTTCCTCATGCAGTGTTTTAGAGCGCTGTGCTTGGCATTTGGCTGTCACTCTGTCCCACTCAGCCAAGTGTCGGTGATCCCTGAATGCTTAAAAAGTTCCTTGGGACTCTGCAGATGTGAAGCTCTTCTGAAGTTGAGATTTGTCAGGAACAGAATGCATTAGAACAATTATTTCTGATTTTTACTTATGACTGTGTTAAAACTCACTTATTTTTACCACTGTGTTTGTTCCTTTCAGGGCTCTTAGCCGTTTCTCTAATTCAGGACCTGTTCTTCCCATTTTTTACTTCGTAAAGTAAAATAGTCCAAGTAAAATGCTGTGTATCTTGCTACACTTAATATACAGATTTCTACTGACTGGAACAGTGAAATAGACCCTGGGTTTCAATTTCTGACCTGCTATTTTAACTGCTTTTTCCAGAACTCCACCCTAATTTTCTTGACTGAGCAGCAAATCAGTTCCCCTCTAAGCCCCAGAATACCAAAATTCAGATTTTTCTGAAGAAGTAAAGGTCAGATTTTCAAGACTTGGCTTATCTGTAGGGACTTTATGAAGCAGATCCTAAGTTGGTATTTATGTCCTACCAGATATGGAGCTGCTTTCAAAATACTGGCCCTAGGCACCAGGGGATTCACAGTCTTGTTCTGGATGTCTCCCATGTGATGGAGGGGTATAGACCTAGCACAGGGCTTTGGGAGCACTGGGCCCTCACTGGTGTCATTCACGCTCCCACATCATTGAGTACAGCCATAGCTGCACACTCCACCTGATATGAGGGTTGACTGTGACCCTCAAGTGGAAAAACTGGAGACCCCAGGCCTCTCCCCGGGACTGACTGGGACCCTTTCTCCAACCTAATGTTGCTGCTGTAAACTGAATCTCCTCAGCATCCCAAATACTTTGAAGTCATCCTCATTAACTAGTTGCTGAGTGCCTTGCAGGCATTGAAAGGGAAGGATGGCAGGTCCAGCCCCGGCAATGCAGAGCTGAGCTGGGGCAGTGGCTCAGAGCTTGGCAGCCATTCTCCAGGAATGGCTTCACTCTGACTCAAATTGATAGGGCTGCATTGTGAAGTCTCATGTATTTTTTTTTTTTAACATTGGATTTCTTTATGTGAGTATTTCATACCATAGTGTAAATGAATATTTATGAAAGTGTCTGAGGTCTTTGGATCAGATATGTCATCTAAAGCTCTGATCCAAAGCCCGCTGTAAAAAACCCCATCTCTGGGGCACAGCAGAAAAACCCCATCTCTGACATTGTTCTCCCCACTTGCCCCTGGGGAATTAAAAAGACAAATTATTTTAAGCAGTTCAACATGTATTGAGCTTTAGTTCGTTAGCTAAGAAAGAGTATAATGTCTTTCCAGGACTATGTTCAAAACTAAAGAACAAAAAGCTACCTTGAAAAATGGCCATTGGGAAGCAGACCAGCAAAAGCCAAGAAACTTGAGCCCTTTGCTAATGAATACTCTGTCCTTAACTCACATTGTCTCTTTTGTTTCCCACACTTTCATGAGCTGCACATGGATTCAATTTGCCAGTCTTTAACCCTTCTTACTGATGCCTGATCTGTGCATAGTTTGGAAACTGGGACAGCTGTCACTTAGGTACTTGGCTTTGTTTTTATTTTTGTGCTCCTGATCTGTTTGTCCCTGTGCAGTCTCTGGCTCAGATGCGGTAAAGTAATCCACCACGGGTGTGGACGAGGCTTGGGTGCATGCTGGGGAGAGGGTGTCAAAGCTTTTCCAGCTTCCTGGCAAAGGGTATAACAGAGACAGGGCTGGAAGCAGGTTTGCTTTGATTAAAATGTAGTAGCATGTCCACTGTGACTACCTTAGGGAAGATGTTGGTGCTATACTAGGACTTTTTTCAGAAGAGCTGTTTTTCTTGGCATAGCTCTAAAATTGATGGAAAGTGAGGGTGGAGCCAAGGGATTTGGCATCATGGGAACTTCTCACACCAGCTTGTCTTTGTGCTACAGCACAGCAGAAGTGCTTTCTGCAGAGAGAAGCATTAAACATCAGATGTTTATTTGCGACAGCGAAATTTATTCCAGTGAATGATGATTGCCCATAGTAAATACACTTCTTAGTAATGACTGTATTGTTTCCAAAAACATAACTAGCTCCTAGAGTTGCTGTTTGGTAAATTGATAGGGATCTAATTAATCATCCATTTAAAACAAAAATGGCATTCCATATAAAAAACAGAATGCATTTTCATTCCTCATTTTTCCTCTAGATAACTATTGAACAAAGATCACCAGCAGAGAGTGCTGGTGCTCTTCCAGAATGTGGCAGCAGCTTCTGAAATTGATTGTAAAATCTAAACAGACTTTGTTCCATAATTCTATTTTTAGTTTTTCATTTCTGTGAAAATGAAATGTTAATCAATTATCCGTAACCTGATATCTTGCTGTCTCTAATTATCAATCTTTTTGTAGCTTACCACAGGAGAAAGATTGTTTTTAGGAGCACAACTCTGTGCTCAGAAAAATTATAATTGCCACTTTTTGAAGGAATTATTTAACAGAATTTCATATATTTTGTTACAATGCATTTGACCTTTTTTGTACATAACGCTATTTCTCCTTTCATTTCTCTTCTTTAATTTCATGTTCAAAACAATGTTTACTATTCAGTACAGCTTCTATGTAGTGAGGGAAGATGGCTCTGCTCCTACAATTAGTAGAGCTCTAGCATCTATATGGCACTCATTCTTTCACTGAGACCATACTTTTAACCTTCCCAGGCAATGGAAGGTTGCTTCCAGCCAAGTATTACTTTCGGTTGGGCCTCTTCATTTCTCAGTTCTGAGTCTGATTCTGACATCAATATTAAAAATGAGTTGCAAAAGCTTTAAATCAAAAAGCACCCCCTCTCCCCTGTCCCCATGGTATTTATCAATACAGTTGCACCATTACAAGTCCTGGAGACTTTGAAGAGCTTAGGCTTTTTGGTTTTGAATCAGCTGTTGTTTTCCCCTCTTAATCTTTATGGTCATTGAAATACCAGGATTATCAAATCTGTTTTTTTGCTGTGGAACCTGCTGTACATCTCGCTCTCTTGTGATTTCATACATTCTTTAGTCACCGGGAGCAAACAAAGACTGTGTTGAAGTGCAGGGCCTCCGTGCCTTACTCTTACAGTTCAGTCTGATCCAAATCCATTGAAGTTGAGGGAATCTTTTAATTCATTTCAGCAGATTGTGAAGAGACGTCTCTTTAAAAAAAGAGGCATGAGAGGCAAGAGTGCAGAGAAACAAGGGAGATGGTCAGCTTTCATACATGTTAACAACAAGGTTGTTAACATACAATAGACATCAGTTAAAGGCTCACAGGCCCTTCTTTGGGAGAAGAATGGTGTCTTGTAAGGAAATCCCTTTGTCCAGACTAACCCTGCTGTCCTTATTTTGCCAAAACTACATTTAAGTCTAGGGGACTGGGATATGAATGCGTTTAGAGCAAAGCTGAAAGATCTAATTTGTTTTTCTATAGTTGGCAGTTGTTTATCACTCTTCTGGTTACACAGCTTTCTTCCAAAATTCTGCATAAAAAGGGGCCAAGGTTCAGCAGTTAGGATAATTCTCTTTACAGGTGGTACCTGATCAATCAACTCATGGGTGACACAACACTGCTGACCTCTATATTGCATTTCACTGTGGTAAGCTGTTCCTTTTCTCCCCCTTCCTGTGCAGGCCCTTTCTTCACCCAAGGAACCATGCTGAACTTGAGTTACACTCCATTAAAGGTACCATCCAGACTGACATACTTTTAAAAAATCTTCACACACAGTAGCATACAAAACCTTAGATGAGCAGGAGCCATGTTACAGTGTAAATCACAACATAGACAGGACATGAAGTTGGCTATGCGAAAGTCTCTGTAGCAATTGCTTCCCTCCCAGAACTTATGTGATCATTAAAGTTTTATTATATAGAATTGGTAGAGTAATAAACTTGTGTAGAAAGACACAGCAAGTACTTAGTGAAGGACAGAGGAATACATAGTGCATAACTATTCCTGCTCTTGTGTTTTGAAAAGTAGAATTTTTCTAGTGATTCCAAGCTTGTCAAGTTTCATGGTAGTAATTCTGGTGTTGCTGGTCTGTGAATACCTGTCATTACCATCTCTTGGTGAATGATAACTGGTTTTACATATAATTCATGCCTCAATCTCATGTCTGTCAGATTTATTTTGTTTCTCTTCAGAAATTGTAGCTGGTCTCCAGCTGTACCCAATGGCAGGACCTGAGGGAGCCTTTCAGGGTTTGTTACAGCTCGAGGCTGGATATAGCAGCAACATCAGATCCTCTAAATACAATTTAAAAATGCCCATGACCACCCTGAAGGCCCTGGGTGCTGGCCAACCTCGTGGTAAAATGCCAGCAAAACCTGCGATGCTGTATGTCCAAGTTCACCATACATGCGGGCAGCAAGGCAGGTCCTGTGGCCTGTGACTCTGAGACTCCCAGCATGACTTTGGACAAACCGCTTAACCCTCCTGTACCTGGGTGCCTTCTCCACACATTTCTTGTGACTCTTACATGGTTTTGGAATCTTCTAATCTTGTTTTGATTTGTATCCCCTAATGTGTTTGTTCATTTACTTCCTTTTCTTCAATGAATGTACCTGTCAAACTGACTATTTGGCTTCTATGGCAAGAAATATAATCTCCCTTCTCAGAATTACCTATTCCTTGCTCCTGCTCACCTAGTAAACTTGGCCTCATCTCCTCCTCTTAATCATTTTTACTATTGCTTGCATTACTGTTTGTTTACTGTAGGGCCGTTATTTCACCTAACAGCATATTTACACACTAGACAAAGAACTCCCTGCTTCGGGGGGGGGGGGGGGGAGGGATGTACTGTCTGGTCCCAAGAACTAAATGGCATTTTTGAGCACTGTTAACAGTTTATTTTTATGTGTGAGAAGAAAAGCTCTGTTAAACTGTCCTGAGATCAGAGATCCACAGAAATTAATTTACACCCCTCTCAGCTGCACTGAATGGACGCAGGACTGAGCAGTGATTTCTCTCTGTACATGAGGGATAATATCAGCAGCTTCCTGCGCTCCAGCTGCTGTGGACAAAGGACGGCAGAGTTACACCGATTCCTGGAGGGAGGAACTTTAAGATGGAGGAATTTTAAAGAATGTGAAGGACAACCTCTTAAAAAATTGTAGGTGGAGCAATTCCAGGTCATCCAAACACTTCGTAAGCCCAAGATTTATTTTCCTGCTTTGAACTAGTTGCCGTTGTGGCATTTATCTTTTGTGCTTTTTAACACATCTACTGTGACCTTTGTATGATTGCATAAATTGGCCCGAGTACGCTGGAACAGTTCTTAGGAACCCCTTTCTTGTGTTGTTTCCTGAATTCCCACATTGTGGCATGATGTGTGTATGGAAACTGCTCGCTTCCTCCACTGGCAGCCGTTCAGATGTGTGCTGGAGCTCCTGAGGACTGGCTGGGCGGGGAGCTGGGTGAAGGGAGGATGCAGGGGGAGAATGTTTTAAGGAAGAGAATGTGGATTGCACGCATCTGTTCTTTTCCCGTTCTGATAAAGCTGTTATCTCCAATTGTGTGGGTTACACATGAGCAGCACTAGTGCTCTGTAGAATAAACAGCGGCAGATGAGTTGAGGTTAATATGCCTCGGGCAAGGCTAGCTGCTTTTCAGTGCCTGCATTAAGCAATATTTTTACTTTCCTGGTGACTCTACCTTCTCTCTTTACTCCCCACTATTTTCTTTTAGCATGTGGGAGGGAGACAGGATGTGTGATTGAAGCATAGTTTATAACTCTTTAACTCATAACTAGCAAATATGGGCTTCATTAGCTTGTTCTGCATTGTCTTTTTTTGCGTTTGCAAACTGTAAGGTTATGGGATGTTAATAAGCTGTTTACATGTGTTTCTACATTTGTTCCACTGAAATGTTCCAATGAATGAATGTCAGTTACGGGGGAAAAATAGACGTTTATATATGCTTCATTTGGGATTTCTGAAATCGGACTTCCTGAATTTTTTTTCTATATCTTTCTTTTCAATGTTTAGAGTTGGGAATGTTGGGAAGGATTCGTTTGCTTAGAGCAATTAAAAGGTAAATGGCTGAATCAAGTTATCTCTTCTCACACGAAGCGCCCTAATGAACTCCAGTAGGCCAAGTTTCACAGTGCGGGGATTTGACATGTGGCTAGCTTTTGCACATTTAGTACTTTTGGAAACTGGTGTCATTTTACAGCCAAACCGTACCAAACTGGGACTACTTAATGGGCTTAATATTTGCGTGGTCAGGCCTTAGTGTATTAAGTCAGCTGTGGGCACACCGTGACAGCTCCTCTCATTTTTTGTTTTGCTCCTTCTTGAAATTACCAGTTAGCGAACGAGAACCGGGAGACAAGTAGAAGCTGTCACTCAGTGTTCACGGGCAGGAGTGACCTCGCCGGGGGAGGACTCAATCGCATTGTATGCAAAAGCCAGAGGAGGAGGTGGATTGTGAGAAGGGCAAGGTACCAGTGTTTGTACACAAATACGTCCCTATTGAAGGGCCTGTTTGGTATCTCAGGGCTTGTTTAGACTGGGGATTTGCCCGGATGACAGGCATCAGGCTGGGAGAAGTTAAAGTTCCTTACCTCATTTCGGAACAAGAGCTTTGCCTCTCTGGTACAGCGGTTGGTACCACTGCAGAGATGACTGTGTCACTGCCGTCACCACGTGCTATTAGATCTTCCAAACCGGAGAGACTAGCTTAAGCCTTTATCAACATTTTGGGATTTTTTTACTGGCCCTCTTTGAATGGAGAGACATGCACAAAGGTGGTACGTTCATGCTTTTCTTTAAAGGATGTTATGTATTTAAAGCCAAACTATTTTTTAAGTTGAAATTCTACAGCACGATTTCAGGCGCTAGAGCCTTCAAACAAAGACCACCTACCTCTGAATGTGGCTACCATCTTTTATCATGTGGTAAAATGATGAAACACAGCAAAATGGTGGTTGCATTTGGGGAAAATACTGAAGTCCCCTCCATCTCCTCTTTCCACATCAACTACTAGATCCAGTTGGGGCAGAGTAGCAGAGGTCTGCGGATGTTTACTGTTACGATAGACTGAGCCTTGGAAGACTACGTGATGTATATTTTAGTTTTAAGCAGAATATTATATACAGGGAACTCCTTTAATATCCTGCTTATATGCAGTTAGTCATGACTAGTTCTTGCCATGCTTTCAATTATTTTCAGCATTTGGCCAGCAAAAAGCGCGTGAGTCAGATCCTTGGCCAGTGTACATTGGTACAAACCCATTTAACTCCACTGACTTAGCGGAACAGTTTTGAGACCTTAGGGCTAACTCCCGTGAACGCTTCTGCAGGTGGCCGACTCGCCGTATGAAGCCCTTACAGCCCCTCCGTGCCGAGCTGCGGGCGGCTGCAGGCCTGAGCGGGACCGATCGCCCCGGGGCGGATCGGGCCCAAACGCTCACATGCACGTTAACGGATGGCACGGCCGGAGCTCCTCGCTGCCTGCCGCGCAGGCAGGCTGGGGCGAGGTGCAGCCGGGCAGTACAGCGGGATGCGCTCCCCGTCTAGGCCGGGCCGGAGCCGTGCCTGCGTGCCCGGAGCTCCGCCGCTTCCCTGGGGCGCGGGCCGCGCACGGCGGCCGCCCGGAGCTCGCTCCTGCGGGGCAGCGGCGGAAGCCACCGCCAGCGGCGGCTCTGCGAAGGCGCCGGCTGCCGCGGGGCGCGGCGAGCGCTGCTCTCCCGAGACGGGACAGGACCGGCTGCCCCGCCGCCGCCGCCGCCGCCCCGCACACAATAGCGCTCGGGGCAGCCCCGCGCCGCCGGCGGCGGCGGCGGAGTGACGGGCGGGGCCGGGGGCGGGGCCGAGGCGGGGGCGGTCTCCGGGCGGGGACGGGGGCGGCGGGGCGCTTCCTGCCCGCCCTGGCGGAGCGCCGTCCCGCGGGGCGCCCGCGCCGCAGAGCCAGGCGGAAGGAGGCGGAGGACGGAGCGGAGCTGCCCGGCCCGGCCCGGCCCGGCCCTGCCCTGCCCTGCCCTGCCGCCGTGTGCGCGCCGGTGTGAGCCTGCTGCCGCGGGGAGCGTGTGCCGGGGGACGCTGCCGCCCCAGCCCCGCGTCCGGCCCTGCGGCTCCGTGCTCGCCTCGCCCCGCTGCGCACAGGTAACCGCGGAGAAGGAGGCGCGGAGCGGCGCGGAGCAGAGCAGAGCAGAGCAGCCTCCCCCGCCGCGATGCTGCGGGCCGCCCTTCCCTGCCGGGGCCGCGGGCGCTGCGAGTGCCCCCGGCGGCGCTGCCACTGACAGCGGAGCCTGCACCGGGCCACCTCCACCGGGACGCAGACTTTCCCTTCTTTTTGTTTATTCTGCCATTCCTGAGATACCGCTATCCTCCTTCCAAGGACTGCGGGCAGGTCCTGTCTGACTGTATTGGATTTTTACTCATCTATCTTGATTGCATGTCTGAAAGTATATTTATTTTTAATAAAAGAAAAAGTGGAGCCACAAATCCAGTTGATAGCACGGTCCCCTTTCTGTGGAGTCGGGTTTATTTCTGCAGTTAAAAAAGTTTACTTCCCCCCCCCCCTCCAGTTTTATTGACACTGAGGATGAAGAAGGATTTGCAAGTGAAAGCGCCTTGAAATACAACATCTTTTAGAGAGAGCTCTGCAGTTCGCCTGTTGAGTCTCGAATTCCACCCTTTGCCCCTGCTGAATCCACTGTTCTGCCCTTTACTCTCAGGGGTAAAAAACCAAACAACAACAACAAAAACCCGAGGGAAAAAAAATACCTTTGGCAGCAGGGAAGCTTTGTGTGACTGACCCAACGAGCTACAAGTGTCCAGTTTCTGAAAAGAAGAAAACCCTTTTGTCTTCAGCAGATCAGTAGGTAAGAGACATGCTCATGGTGCAAGGGACTTGGCATTCATTCTTGCAGCCTAAACCTGGGAGTTAGACTGGCTCTCTTCTCTGTCAGCTTTTTGCCCATCACTTCTCTCTCCTGTAAAGATTACTCTTCATCTTGCAAAATGCTTGCAAAAAAAATACACTTGTGCACCCGTTTCACCAGTGGCAGTAAATAGGCAAAATTAATAGCGATGTACTTGTGTGTAATTGGATAAAGTAAAATTCTGTGGAAGTTCCTGAAGTGGGTTTGTGTCATGCAGTGTCTGAAAGCAGCCGCGTTTCTTGTGGTGCTCTTTTCTTTCGAGAAAATAATCGCAGTCATTGTGCTTGTAATCCACGTGTCAAGATTGTCTTTGCTCGTCATGCTTCACGGAGAAGCATGTATGTGAATTTACGTATGCACGTGTGCAAACAGGGCTTCCACAATCAGTTGAGATTTCTTGTTTCACACTGGAATTTGTTTTACATTAAGTGCTTTACTACTGTGTCACAAGGTGTAAAAGTGTTGAACCTGTAATTAACACGCCTTAACAGATTATTGAACATGGCTAGGAACATGCTTGGCACTGTACAGAGTGAGTATGAGGATATGTTTTCTTTGTTTTGAGATTTTTTTTTTAAAGTAAGACTGAAAACGCAGCAGGGACTTGTGCATGTAATAACTGGATGGAGGCCCAGTCTCTGTGCAGGGAAACATATTTTGTAGCATACTCCTTTCTCTAGGGGCCAAGTGCTGAATGTATGCTGTTTTACAAGTGATAATACCGCTGTGAATTTCTGATTTTCCTTCTCCCCCAGCTCTGTACCCACAGACCCACTTCCCCACAGCCAGAGTTTCATTGCCACCAGTCTTTTGTGCAAAGGAAGGACCTGTGGAATTTCGTGTGGCTGGTAGCAGGACTCCTTTTTGCAGGGAGGATTATATTATTCCCTGTGGAAACACAGAGCGTCCCCCAGCAGGAGGATCTGGCTGTTTATGTGGTGAAACAGGCCTTGACATCATGCTCTTCCCCACTGCGTGGGTTTTTCCTGTAGATGATACAGGAAATGCTAAATATTGGTCTGTTGTGGTCCCTGTTCCGCCTTTTTTTTTTTTTTTTTTACCCTTCCTCTCCCCTGGAGGGATTTCTGTGGGGAAAAAAAAGTGGAAAAGGTGTCCTGTTCCTCCCTTGGGGGGGGGGGCAGCAAGTCAGTGTGCCCTGAGCTGATGGACCCCCAGAGAACTGAGGGCACCTCAGTCTCTGCTGAGGCGCAACGGCCAGTGGGACACCTTGTGAGGGGACTGGGGCAGATGACTGACCAGGATCCATCTTAGGGGAGAGGACATGGCATAGGTTTTGGCTGCTGTCTCACTTTTTTCTGCTGCCCTTGACTTTTTCTGGGGACTGAGACATTCTGTCAAATCAGTGTGGGAACACAAGAACCATCTTCTCGAGCTCGTCGTACACCCTTGTGCTGCTCCTGTGTGAGTGATGGGCAGCATCACGTTGGTTTTTCAGGGCTGATATAAAAACATGAACCCTACCATGAAGACCATGACCCTGTTAAATCTTTGGGTCAGACTTTCGCCAGGGTTACCTCAGTGACTGCTTCTCCTAGGAGCAGGGCATGAGCTGACCCTGCAAAAGTTTGTCCTATAGTTGACGTTGCAGGTTCATCTGGGGCACTTGGTCTTCCTCTCTTTTTCTCCAGGACACTTATTTGCAACATAACCCTTGTCCTTAAAATGTTCCTGGGAGTCACAAACACAAGACAGAATGATTTGTTTCTGCTCTAGCGCTTTCTTGAGGAAAGGGTAGGATTTCCAGGAGGAGGGAAAGGGGCGCCTGGTCTTCCCCCCAAACTCGTCTTTCTGATTCTGGAGACGTTTTGCAGGCAGCACTGCCGGTCCTGGGGAGGAGGTTGGAGGCAGAAATGAAGGTGGGCAGTGCGGAGTAGGCAGAATGGGCCATATAGTGGGACATAGGATTGCAGTGGTGCTGGCACCTCATAATTTTGGTGTTGTTTGGCATGACACATTTAAATTGTGATGGCTGGTTAATGTATTGATAGCATGCTTCATCATTCTACCTATTTACAGTGACGCATGACATCAGATTGTGCCATAAACATGGGAGAATCAAAGTCTTGCTCTTTCTTGAAGCATATTTGAGCGACTTTGGACTAACGTATGCTTTGTAGCACAGAATGCCACGGCTGGGCCACAAGGTTTTCATATGCCTGTAATACAAATGTATAAAAATTCTCTGTAGTCTGCAATACAGCTCAAAGGGCAGCTGATTTAGACGTGCTTGAGTGTTAAGGTCAGGAGATCACATTCCATAGGTTACTAGATGAAAGCGCTTGAAGAGGGTGTAGCATAAATATTTGATTCATATAGAAGGGATTGGTGCAAATCCTTTTGTCCCTTCTCCAAAGATGTTCTGTAGGCAAAGCACCGTTAGGAGAAAAAAAACAGCAAACAACAGAAAACTTGTAACTTCTTTGTGCTAGAGAAAGTAGGACAGTAACATAGTGTGTTATTGTTGAATTTCACTAAAATTCTTCTCATGGGTACACCGTCTTCAAAAACAGCTAAGAGAACTAATGTTTTTAAATGTAAAATGACTAATAATGCATGGGCTCTTGAAGTTGGGTTTAACATTGTATGCAAACATTGCCAGCTGGTGGGGATCTTTCTGGATAAATAAGAACTATATTTGTACAAGAAGCCTTGAATTATGTATTTCAGATGCATCCTGATTAGCATAAGCCATTCACTTTGCAAAAGAATAGCAAGAATCCCAGAAGTGTAGATAATTTAATAGTTCTTTTGTTCTCTTTATCCTGTCTTTCATCAGCAGACTGACCAATCTTTTTGTTTATTTAGAAATAAGGTTGCATTGCTTTACTGCCACGTTTTTCTAACCATGACATGAAATCAAGAATTTGCAGCCCCCAAATTCTCAAGACATAAATGCTTCTCCCTCTTCTATCCCTTCCTTTTGTCTCCAGTTGAGTGTAATGTGATATTTTTTTTTTCTTGAGGAGGGGTGTTGGTGGTGGGTTTTTTGATGGAACAACTTGCACCATTTAACTCTGTATAGCACCCAGCACAATGATGTCTTGGTCCATGGCTGGGGCTCACTGTCACTACAATGAATGAACAGCTGAAGTAAAATTTCAGCTTGTTAAAGGCTTTATTTTCTTAGTGTGGAGCAAAATCTGATGTAGGTTTAGGTTGTTGCCATATTACTGTATATACAGAGATAAGTCTTTAATTCTAGAATTATCAACAGTCCAAGTGTATGCTAATGTATAAATACTTTTAGCTGTGAATAATTTATCTGTTCATACCCCTCTTGGGGCAGAACTCTGTTTTGCAGTTCTTGCTTCATTCTTACTGACAGCTTTTAAAGAGCTGCAGAACTGTAAGCCGATGGAAAGACAAAGCCCAATATAAGGAAGTTCTTACATGTTAAGAGTTTATATTAAACTAAAACCTGGCTCCAAATACCTGTAAATTACGAGATTCTCCGTTCAGTGCAGAATATGGTGTGTGTTAGGTTCTGTTCTGAATTAAAAAGAAAACTATGACCTTGTTCTTGGCAAAAGGTTCTTGGATTATTAGATGTTCTGACTTTGGGGTGAAGTGAAAATGCTTTCAGAATGAAGTAAGATGCCTGTTTTCCCGCATCTAACTTGTTGCATATTCCCGTATTTCCAGGTATCTTCAGACAAGAAGACTTTTGAAGAAGTCTTCTCAAAGGTTTCCTAATCGAAACAGCCTTATGGATTATTTTTTTTTTCTCCTTGCTATTGTGGACGATATAGTGGGAGTGGAATGTTCTTGGTTGCCAATATTTGCTGCTAGGTATCCCCCTTCCATGGAGACCAAATGTTTATAATAGTGTGAGAACAGCCATTCTTGGTGATTTGCAATAAGCTTGAAGGCTCTCTTTCTCCTCTTCTATCCACTGAAATACAAGAGAGGACTTGGATCTCTTGGTTCTTCATAGAAGTGTTCCAAATTGCCTATTGCTGGGGTTATAAAGTTTCAGGAAGCACTAGAGGATTTGTCAAAATGATTTAGTCCATTGTGTTGAATCTGGGCCACAACCGATTTCTGTAAGCTCATTTTCTGCTTTCAGGAATTCTTTGCCTGTCTTACTTTCTGATGAGTGGTTACTTTCTGGATTAGACTTTCATCTACCTCTTGTGCCTGATCTTCTCTCTGTATGTGCCCCATATATGGCATCATCATATTGTAGCTTTAAATCATTGTCTTTATGAAAGAACAGGCACATAGCTGCCCTATGAGTCCAGTTTGGCTGCAGGAGCTTCTTAGTTGTTAAACCCTTTCAGACAGGAGAGAGTGTATGCCCAAACAGCTCTGGAATGCAGTGCCGGCCACAGGAAGAATTGCATACTGCAGCCTCCATGCTACAGCCATACCTTCAGCTTTTGCAAAAGTATTTGGTTCATGCTCTGACCAGATCTGATGCTGAAATTGTATCCATGTGAAAATACTGTACTGTATGGAGAACTCTAAAGTCAGCAAATATCCAAATCTTGCACATTACTTGGCTCTCCAGAGTGGCCTTGAAATGTAATCTTCAAGACAGAAAAAAAAATCTCAGCAACTTTGGGCAATAATAATGTAAAGGAGCTCCTAGGAGCAATTAATTTTTAAATATGCAATACAATATTTGTCTTGTTTGCCTGCTATGCCTGTAAGTGAAAGGAGTTCTTCAGGATTGATTAAATTTGTGTTTACCTAGACACTTGGATGTAATTTTTTAAGTAAGAATATATTTGAAACTTACCTGTGTATAAATGGCCATTCAGGGCAAACCAGACATTTGATGTAAGCGGGAGATTGGTGAATGAATAGGAATAGGTGAATGAATAGGAATGGAAAAGAAAAAGTCATGAACAAAACAAAAAACTGAGAACAAAATAAAAAGGCCTGTGGAAACAGAGTTCTCAAAGCCTTAAAATGATGTCTTAGTAGAGTCGTGGTTATATGAGGTGCTTAGCTTAAGTGAAGGAAGAACGTGTGTTGGAGTCCCCTGTAGCGCCTGGGGATCATGGGTTGTGGTCATCCTTCATGATGGTTGTTCGATGTGTCATGCTTTGTTGTGAGCAGCTCCTGTATTGCTAGGTTGGCACTGGAAAAGTGAGTGCTCTCTCCTGTTTCTACTAGCTGAGTCGTCTCATATTTTACTGGCATGCAGTCTGCATTCTTGGTCCTGCAGAAGGATTTCAGAGATAAATGCTGCCATTCATACTTGTTGCTTTTTACGTTCTCATCCTCTCTCAGAATGACTGTTGTCTAGTTTGGTTGTGTCTAAGCTTAAAATAACCTTTTTTTTTTTTTAAATACTAAATACTTGAAAAATCTTTGGGAGTTTGGAGAGGTCTTTGGTCATTTTCCTTGATAACTACTGTTGGACTATATAAGGTTCATCAGTATTGATTAGAATATAGAACCGAGACTTTGTGTAAACCATAAAAAAGTTCACTGAGCTAATAAAATTGGTTTTTAAAGGCCTTGCTATTATTTATATTAGCAAAGCACTTACAGTGTCTAATTGTAGACCAGGATGTTGTTGAGCAGTTCTCTCATATGAATGTCTACAAATTAAGCCAATTTAAGTTTTTGTTTAATGAATTAATTAGCATTTGTAAGACCTTGTCTAAGAGTTGTATCACAGTAATGTTTGTTTGCTTTAAAATGCTTTGTGTCTCTACACAACTTGTTTTTTAAAAGAATTACTTAATCTCTTAGGATTATTTACTGTAACCCTGAAGGAAAGTAATTCCACATTTCAGTGACTTTGTTCACTTCAGGGTTTGGTGGACTTTTCCTGCTGTTCTAATTTGGGTGGTTCTGTGTCCAGCTGAAACAAATCTTAGTGCTTCATACTAGGGTTAGCCCATCTTGTTGTGGGGCTTGGGAAAAACAGGGTGGGAAAACATATCTTCTTAGTTTTCCCATTGTCTTTTTGAAAAGAAACAAAGCT
This sequence comes from Ciconia boyciana, assembly GCF_034638445.1. NCBI lineage: Eukaryota > Metazoa > Chordata > Aves > Ciconiiformes > Ciconiidae > Ciconia > Ciconia boyciana. The sequence continues at coordinate 21,369,580 of NC_132945.1, read as the reverse complement.
GAAACCTCCTCCATATTTCTGGAGACACAGAACATAAAACCAGTGTAAGATAGCCTGCGGAGGTGCGCAAGGAATTGGTAATCTGTAGTTTACTGAAATAATCACAACCAAATGCTGAAATTCGTATTGGATAAAAACAAAATTGAGACTTTTTTACTGCAGAATGATAAAGGTTGAAGAGACTGAGAGTAGTTATGTAGTGTATTCCACCCTTCCTTGGGGTAAGATCAAGGAACTGTAGAGAGCAGGCAGAAAGAGTACTCCAAAGTTGAAAAAAAAACAGCTTTTGCTGTTGCCAAGTTGGCATCAGGTGTGGAGCACTCGGATCTTGTTTAAAAAAGGAAAAAGTAATAAAAAAATCTTAGCATCCACGGGGGAAGAGTGGATTTACCACCTGGCAAAAGACCAGTGCATTTCTGATTTGGGGAAGAAGGGATGGCAAGAGCAAATTTGTATGGAAGACCACTGGCCCCATCCCAAACTGCTCAGGTGGCATTTTGAAGGGATGTTTCCATGGAGCAACCTCAAAAGGCCGAAATGGAGATCAGGGCCCACGATGGTGCCTGTGGGAGGCAGGCGGTTCTATGTGTTGCCTTGCGAGGCACAGGATAGCAGGTTTTCCAGCCCAAGTGAGGCCCTAGCAGTCACGTCCCTTCCCTGTTCCTCAGGCAGTGGAGAGCTCAATGCATTTCCTGCTGCAAGCACTGCTGGCATTGACTGCAGCTCTGAATGAGAGCTGGGACAAGGTTAATTATGTTGGATTTGTGCTTAAGGAGCAATGTGTTACCTGTGGTTTCTGTGCATTCAGTGAAGTTCATTTTGGCACATCTCAGTGCTTAAGTGGCATAAGATTGGGGTGTGTTATTAGTTGCTGACACTGCACCATCAAAACACGAACATGCAGATTTCCTTTGTTAGGGGAATATCGTGTAGCTCTAACTTTTTGTTTCTGCAGCTGCTAGGGATACCTTGCAGAAGTATTTTCTCCAGCTGTAGAAGATACTCGGAAAGTTCCCCTGCCTTCTGCTTGCACAAGTTCTGGGATACCTACATCCCGGATCAAAACCATTTAGGCAGGATCTATGCTTCACATATTTGCTGCTCCAGTCATTATGGAAAGTCTTTCTAGCAGTGATGAAGTTTGTATTAGCAAGGAAGAAGTTTTGCTGGTATGGTTTACACAAGGTTTCCTACGTGATATACCCCAAAACAATTATTTCCTAGTGTAACTGCATCTGCTTTAGAGCGGTTGCTGGAATAGTTACATTGAAAGAAATCAATTCCCTGAGTGACATAGTTGTGGCAACAAAAACATACATGTAGGCCAGGACTCAGCCAATCAACACTATGCTAAAACAAATGTAGTAATATCTTCCTCCCAGTGTGGTGGTGAGGCTTAATTAATCATCTTACAAGTAATTAAAGGTTTTTACAAGGTGCACATGAAAAACCCAGGTGGTTATGATAAAAGAACAACACCAAAACCACTTTTATAACATACTTGCTTTCTGAAAGTTTGTTGGTCTGGATCTTCTGTTGGGTTTTACTTTAAAAAAAAAAAAAAGCAGATCCATCTTTTTAACCCATGCTCCCCATTGAGATCACAAAATGGGCTTGCTTCATGGAATTGGGTTGTCCCAGTACTGCATTAGGTTTGTTCCCTTCCGTGAGCCACAGCATCTCAGACTGAGCATTGCCAGCTCTGTTAGGCTGACTGATAACTGATAAGTTAACTGTATTTTAACTGTTTCTTTTTATAAAGAAAAAAAAAAAGCAGCCCTTTGAAAAAAGGAGGGCCCGTGCCTGCTTGCTGTCCATATTCTGTGACTCGTCCTGTTAAATTCTGTAAAACTGGTTTGTGAAATAAGAAGAGCTCCTCCATATGGGGGCTTAAAATAGTTTAAGTTGTGGTAATGCTAGAAAAAAGCCAGAAAATTCCATGCTAAAGTTAGGCCATAGTGATTGTTTTCTTCTCTACACCCTTCTCCACCTGCGGTTTTTATTTGTGTCAACTTATGATATAAATTTTCAGGATGTCACAACTGACATATGAGGAAAAACTACCTTAAGGTGGCATAAAACGGATATATCTGTTTGGGGAATGTACTTCCATTGTTTGCAGGACTTAAGCTTTTAGGCTTGAATTTTGACTTTATTTTTAATATAGATGGTGATTCTAATCCTTTTTTTATCTCACCAGCAATTAAAACAGCCTGATCCTATCGGTAGGGACAAATGATGCACTGTCAACATTTTGCTCCCTTCTGATAATGCACATGAAACTGGTTTGTGTGTTTGAAGATTACATTTTACTCTCACATGGTTTTCATTATCTGAGAGCCCCAAGGAGAGGCCTGGACTAAATCAGTGAAGGAATGGAGAAACCACACAATGCAATGAAAATGGTGCTGAGGCATACTTGGGATAGTTGTGGGACAGGGGCTGCTGACGACAGAAGCAGGGCGCTGCCTGAGTGCTAGCAGCAGCAAGAAATGGAGCATTCTTAAAACACAAAACAAAACTTGATGTTGAATTAAAATTGCGGCTTGGGTTTACAACAATTCCCCAATTCTACAAGGATAATTACTGGAAATCTGTGAAGTTTGAAGCAGATGAATCTTGCTCCGTATGTGCTGGGAGGCAGTCCTCTGAAATGAGACCTGATGTGACTAAACCTGTGTAAGCTTGATCTGGTTTTATCAAGAAGACATCTAAAAGGTGAGACCTTGGCCTTTATGAAGTTAGTAGCAGAGCTCCGATCGTCTATGCTGGAATTAGTGTTTCATTAAATATGCAGAAATTGCAATACATGCCACTAAAGGGTTGTCTCTCTGCAGATGTGTGAGTAGTGCTTGGCAGGGCTGCATAACAGTTTAAGTAACTGAATGGTGTGATGTATTCATGTAGAAATATTCCCTATAAAAACAGCTGGATGAATATACCTAGACTGGTTTTGCTGTTAGACCAGTATATTCAGAATAAATCCTCCTGCCCCTCTGACTTTTGAAATTTTATGGAGGAACTTGAAATTCCATAGCATTCTTATCAAAATGCTTAAAAGCCATGAAGCATTCCTATTTATACCAGGCTCTGTAAGCATTTGTTCTTCTCTTTTTTTTTTTTTTTCCTTTGTAATATAAAACCTAAATTATGTTGGTGAAGATTATAGGTACTTCCCTGTGAAGAAACTGATACTTTATAGTGAGGGAGCCATAATTCAAAGGTCAAGTAAGGTCTTTTCAGTTTTTTCCTTAGAGATGTTATTTAGAGGGGATCTTCTGTGTTGATGTCTTGACTTATTATCTCAAGCCAGACCAAGCGACTTGCTGCTTTTTCTTCAGGCCTGCCAGCCTTTCTTGTGCTGTTCTGTGCCCAAATCCCAATACCATGAGCATTTGAGGAGAATGGTTAGTGGCTCTCGGCAAGGCAGTCTAGTCCTTGCTGAAGGTGGACTTGGTTTGGCCCAGAGAGTTGTTAGAACCGTGATCAATCTTCGGGTGTTCTGATGGCCTCTTATTATAATTGCCTGATGATCTAATGTAAGGGGTATGCATATCATTTGCACCCCTCCAGGTGACATTGTTCTTGTTTTTAGTTAAAAGAAGGAAGTTTTTCTTGTTTGCCTAGTGACTCTGTCCTTCTGGTATGAAGATGAGTAATGTTGGCACTGCTCCATGCACCTGCTCAGTGCCACCCTCCAAGATCACCTGAGCCACAGTCAGCAGATCTAGGCAAGCAGGGATGGGATGGTTGAATGAAAGCTGGGGAAGTGCTTATGGTTGGGAGTCTGAAACCCACTTTTGGTTAGGAGCGGGTGCTAAAATTCGTTGGGATTCGTTGTGTGCCGCCTTGCAGGTTTGGGTGTTGGCGCCAGACGTTGGGAACCTTTATTCTCAAGGACTATCCTGGTGTGTATTCTCTCCCTTCCTCTTCCTTGGGTAGGGCTGAAATGAAATGAAGAGCATGCAGTGATAACCTGCACTATTCATTAAATAATTTTGGACCTCGCCCTTGTGAGTCTGGTGCTCCTAGCCACTTCAAAGTGAGTGTGTGTGCAGAATAGCCATGTTTCCAGTGGTCTTATAGACACTCACGTTAAGCGAATTTTGCAGGATCTGGCAGTCAGCCTGCTGGGTTTTGCGTAGGCCATGTAGCAAAGGCATATTTCTATTAAACAGTGGGTGACTCAGCATGTGAGCTGGTCTCTGCGATTGCCCAGGGACTTCACAGCCAGTCCTTTCTATGCTATCTCTGTTTCGTGTTCCCCTCCTCTATTACAGTGTGCAGGTATATCTGAAGATAACTCAGCACCTAAAAAACCAACTTAAGACTTCACCTAACTGATAGCGTCCCATCACCTGTTGCCAGCCAGGATAAATGGTATCACGTGTACATCTTTTAAGAATTACTAGCTAAGAATTACTTCGCAAAATTTACTGCTTGAGTTTGAAGTCTGTCACTGTCACTGGATTGTTTTGTGTATGAGTGACACAGAATTTAGTAGTAAAACTGAAAGTGCTTAACTGTACTCCAGCCCTTTTGAGGTGGTGAACCTGTTCCCATCCCACCTGATGCGTAAGCTAATTAGCTTCTTGGCTAAGCAGTAATTCTGGGCAAGTATGTACAGGCTGTCCTCACAGGGACTCTTGCATTCCTCTTAGTTTCACAAGCTAAAGAAAGATGCTTCTCTTCGCTTGTGAGGTTATTATTGCTCCATGCAGGTTAATTGAGCTATAGCATTATAGCCACTCATCAAACAGTGGTGAGTAGCTCACTTGTCTAAGCTTGTTTATTTTTATAATGCTGAAAAATATTTGCATGCTGTACAGAAATGTGCTGCTTTGGTTCCTTACAGCCTGGCAGTTATTATCATTTTAAATTCTTCATTAATCTTTCTTCCTCACAAGGGACTGGCAAGGTTCCTGTGCATAATTACATGATGTTTAAGACAGAAGCTTCAGCTACTGGGTTGTTACCCAATGCCCTCCAAACATGGGTCTTTTCTTCCTTAAATAGTACCTACACCCTTTTATGCCCATTCTTGATCTCAGCATGGTTACGTGCAACACTATTTGCAATTCCTGTGTTAGTTCTACCAGTTCTAGACTCTGATGTTTCACTCAAGAACATACAGATATAAAGTTACCATGAATAATTTCAGACTGGAAGTTAGAATAAGGTAGTAAGATGATAGAGCTATGATGCTCAAGAACAAACTGCAAAATCGGTTCAGCCTGGGAAATCTACCTCACAGTGGTTCCTTGGAACAGAATTGGTCTAAAATTGAATTTTCCACTTGAAAAGCAAGGTGTTTCTAGGCTTTGTGGTTATGAAGAGTGCACCATCCAATCCATAAGCCAGTACAGTTTTGCAGAGTTGTTGGTAGTCCGAATTCAGCCCTATCCATCGTAATAGATTTATGCTAAACCCCCAAATATGTCTGTTTAAAATGTCTACAGAACCTATTCCAATTTCCTTCCAGCTCTATCATAACAACTTTTCCAGTGCACCTCACTAATTTCCATCTTTGGCACACTGAAAACTGAAATTGCTGGAAGAGCCTAACACAAATAGAATTTGGTGTCCAAATAAATAACACATGGGCTTCAGTACCGATTGTACTGTTCATTTTTGTGTTTCATTACATAAAGAAGTTAACTCACTGGTTCTGCCATGAGTTTCCAGCTCGCTCAGAAAGCAGATTCCAGTAATGCTGCCACCCAAGTTAGTTGCACAAGATTTTCTTTGTTAATTAAAAGGAATGGGATAAAACTCAAAAAAATAGGCTTAATGCGAACAGTTGGTGTTTAAAGAAAGAGGATTTGTTGGCCAGAATATCTTCATATTGTATCTCAGTCCATCTTTTGTTTTGGATTTCCAGGCTGATTCCTAGTTTACATCCACACTAAAATTAGTAGTATTCAGTTCCAGCAAATACTTTCAGTGTGAACTGTGCCCTCCGTTCATTGGATCAGCAGAATAAGCTTGTATTGCTGTGAAGCTGAACTCTGTGTGTGAAATGGTTGCATACAGAATTACTTCCTTGAACGTTTGAAGGAGTTAAACATGCACAGATTGAATTTGTCTGTTCAGAAAATCTTTAAGGCAGAGAGGCAAAATCTCAAGCTGGGTTGTATCTTTGTATTAAAAAAATAAACACACACCCCCCACCTTAGATTTTTCCAGTTGAGACAAAAGAAATCTTTGGGTGGAAAGGCAGCATCATATTGCATAATAAAAGCCTTTTTATGCTCTAATAAAAAGGGTTGCTTAGGGCAACTTTGGAAAAAAAAAAAAGTCAGTGATGATGCTGCTGTGATGGGGACAAGGAATCCTTAACTTCTGTTGTGCAACACTGGGAAAAGAGGCTAGAAATTGCTCTAGTTATCTGCTGTCTTAATGCCTGGTTTAAAGGTTCTTTACTGCATATTTGCTGGCAGCTGTTTTCAATATATCCTTCTCGAGCTAAGTCACCAGTTAAGAATTTGACATTAGATGTTTTTTTCAACCACCATCTTGAAGTACCATACCACACAACACAGTCTTGTTCCCTGGTTAGATATTGTTCATGTGCCTTGAAATTGCTGTTGACACCTCAAGTATTTAACTTGCAGATCTGAGATAATTTTTGTTGGGTGTGGATGTGTGCCATAATAAGACAGAGACAGAAGTATCCACGTCTGCATTCCTTCACTACATCTGTTCACTTTATTTTTTGCAGTATTGCAGGAAATTAAGTTAAATTATACATCTCAATGAATATTTTTAATTTCACTAGTTCTGTTTTGATTGCCTGCCCTTAAAGTATAAGCACACCAAACGCACAAGTATGTTCCACTTCTTTTGCGTCATTTGCCTTTTTCTTTAGGACACCTTCAGTAGTAGATTTAACTGCTTCTTGAGTAACACGCCTAAATACACACTTCTCTATGTTCTCCTGATTTTCCCCTCAATGGTTAAATTTTCTTTAGTGCTTTATATTCTGAAAGGGAAAAGTAACGTAATTAAAGAATGTTTTGGGAATTAGAGCCGTGCTCTGCGATATATTTCTGGCATATACTTTGTCAGTGTCCTTTTCTTCCCCTCACTTTCCCAGCCTGTAAAATAAAGCTAATATTCATATACTGATCATTCTCACAGTCATTTCTGAGGCATAATTTGTTGAAGTTTGTAAAGCATTTAACCATGTCACCTTTCATCAAATGATTTCTGCTGATACAGTTTGAAATGTACAGCACCACTGGAAAAGGAGCCATAAGCACAGGGTATCATCATCTGCGCTGCAGCTTTCATTCTTAGCAAAAAATAAAACAATGGAGTTAAAGAATTAGCGGGTTTTAATCACTGTTTCACTTGGAGGCACAGATGGGACAGAGTATTACTTGGCAACATTTAATCTTGGAGCAGAAATTGTCATGATTAAAGCAGCAGCTGGAGTAGATTGCTAGGGACAGGGGGGTTCATTCATCCTAAAGGGATCAAAATTGTTGGACTCTGGGAGAAAACAAGAAGCTACAAAAGAAAAATCTGAAATATGGGCCAAGGTTTATTATTTCTAGGGTCTCATCTGCTGATTAAAATGATGTTTTCAATGCTTTCCTCAGAATTATTTTGGAAGCGAGGAGAGTATCAAGTGATCTGGCCTACTGAAGAGGAGACTGAAGCCATCTCTGAGTGGAGATTTTGGACTTGCGGGAGGAAGGCTCTGTGTGTCCCCCCATGTGGCAGAACTGCTCCTCCTTACCAAGGAAGTCAAAGTGAAGGAAATAGGTATGTGCCACTTCACATAGGATTTCAGAAGAATCATGTTCCAGGCCAGTTAACAGGGCCTGAATTCCTAGTTTGGCAAGGAAGCCTGGAATGAGGTGGATTTTGACTTTCTCTTCATTAACGTTTGCAGGAGGGTTCTGTCTGCCTGATGCGTTGAGGCCTTGTGTTACAGGGGTAGACTCCTGCGGTAGGCTAGCCTGAGGGAGGAAACTGGGTGGTTGTGGAGACACAGAACAAAGCAGACCCTTCAGGTCTCCCGACTCCTGTGGTCCATCGCTGGTTCTGCCATGGAACAAGCTGTTGGGAGCAAGTTACCTTTTGCTAAGGGACAGTGTTATGCAGAAAAAAGGTTTCAAAATAAAGTGCTAGAATACCAACGTGCGTTCTGCTGTCAGGGCAGAGCCACAGCTTAGCCAACAAGTAAAGCATACTCTCTGTTCTGAACTGTTCTAGCTCAAAAGTAGCTCTGCTTTTAGTTAAATGTCTCAAAGGTATCATTAATTTTGGGTATTTCAGCTCATGCAAGGCCAATGGGCTTGAGTTTCCATGACAAATTCCTGACTCTACTGGGAGCCTGAGTGAAGTGTAATCACTGTTGGTCACTGACTTAATCTGTACTTAGGATGTGCTTGACATTGGCTCTTTGTGTTTCTCTCATTGGTATACAGTGTTTTTTCCTGCCACTCAGAGGTCTTTTTCTGTTTCTTAGATCAGACAACTCTTTTTCCTCCCCTCGCATTTGCATGCATTCAGCTGATGATATTTAGATGTTGAGGATTTGGTTGCCTTTGTATAGCAGGAAGTTACAGAGTCCTCACTTGCACCAGTACGCAGTGTTTTCTGCAGCAGGGAGACTGGGTGCTGATCTCACTCTGGGTATTTCATAACTCTGAAAACCTGCTGGCTAACAAGGTATTCATGAATTGCTTTAAACGATCTAAGCTAAGAGATTTCTTTTCTTTGAACTATACACTATCTCAATGGGCCTCTCTTTTTTTTAATTTTCTTTTTTTCTTTTCCCGCCTTAAAACGGACAAATCGCTATTTCACCCTTTAATCCTTGTCTGCCTGGAAATATGGGAAGTGTATTTCACTGTTGGTAGCCCTAAGTGTAAAGCAAACAGGTCTTAGGCATTTTTACCATCGTCCTGTGAATTATAGGTCTCCTTTCTGCCTGAAAGCAGCCTTGCTGTCTGAGGTATTCGGCATGCATCCCTACAGCTTGCAGTTGATTGATATTCCTATAAACTTGCAAGTCACCTTTCATCACCTTTCGAGGCTTTGCCCCCTGGCATGCAAGTCCTTCTTAGGTCAAGGGCCTTAATGACCCCCATTGTTATGGGAACCTTTGGTAATCTAACCTGCTTTTTTTCTGTATTTCAAGCCATTGCTCTTAAATGTCTCTTGCTTGATCCACTCAGGCGCTAATAACCGTGTCTCCTTTCCTTAGGTCAAGGGCAGCTTTTACATTCCACCCAAAAGGCACCACAGTTTGAGATGAGGAATTCAGAAGAGCAAGCAGCTACGACAGTTTTACAGCGCCTGCTGCAGGAGCAGCTCAGATACGGAAACCCAAATGACAACCGTAACCTTCTTGCCTTACACCAGCAAGCCACAGGAAATGCCCCCCCTTTCAACAGCACTGGGAGTCCAGCATCTCAGAACGAAGGGCTGAGCTCCCAGGACCACCAGCTTGTGACTCATGCTGCCCGTCAGGAGCCCCAGGGCCAGGAGATACAGGTGGACAACAGCATCATGGAGAAGCAGCTGTCCCCGCGACTTCAGAACAGCGAGGATCTTCCGACCTATGAGGAAGCCAAAGTCCAGTCACAGTATTTCAGGGGCCAGCCGCATGCTAGTGTCGGGGCAGCGTTTTATGTAACGGGGGTCACCAACCAAAAGATGAGGACTGAAGGGCGGCCCACGGTTCAGCGGGTGAGCCCAGGGAAGGTCCACCAGGATGAAGGACTTAAGGACCTCAAGCAAGGGCACGTCCGCTCCTTGAGCGAGAGGCTGATGCAGCTGTCCTTGGCCACCAGCGGTGTCAAGGCCCACGCGCCTGTCACGAGCGCGCCGCTCTCCCCCCTCTCTCCGCTTTCCCCTCAGCAGTCCAGCGACCCTTATAAAAATTCTGGCTCCAATGAGTTCTACAAGAACTCAGTGCAGTCCCCTTCCCAGCCCAACATGAAAGGAATGGAGCAGCGGGGTCCTCCTCCAGAGTATCCTTACAAAAATGTGTCCACCCCGCCTATGAACTGCAAACCTCAGGACTCAGGACATTTCTATAGTGAGCATCGCATGAGCCAGCAGGGAAGATCTGATGGGCCTATGATGAGGTATCAACATCCCCCTGAGTATGGGTCAGTCAGGTAAGCAAGATCTTAAAACAAACCCCATGACAGCCACGTAAGGAAAGAGTATAAAACTCGGTCTCCATTGGCCTCACTCCCGAGGCAGGTTTTCCTTCAGCGAAGGTCCCATCTTTATTATGTGAGATGACATACTGTGTTCAGCTACAGACTGTGTCTGGAAGGACTGTAGCTTACCTAGACAGGCCTGACTCTTTTTAAAAAGAAAGGCAAGCGAAAAAAAAGAACCCAAAACAAGCCAGCTTGATTTTATGGCATGGGGAAGTTTAATGCTGAGGCTCCAGAGCCTTACAAAAGGTTTGCTACAAAAGCTAAAGTTACGGTGTGATTCATTGTAGAAACTTGCAGTTACTTATTGCAAGACTTAAGCTGTTCTTTAATTACATCTGTCCAGACAAAAGATTTTTTTTGTTTGTTTAAACTGTATCTAAATGCTACCTAGGAAAGGAGAAAGTGAATGAAAGCAATAATGGTGCAGGCAACAAAAATCACCTGAGCTTCCTTTAGAGTTTTTCAAATTTTATTTTCAGTGGACCAAAGTGTAGGAGTGGAAAATGGAGCGTGCTTTCTGCCTCATCCCAGACTTCCTTGTTTAGCTTTCGCTAATTTTCCTTGCATCATTTGAAATCTCAGCCTGTTCTGGTTTCCTCTAGATAAGGAGCTAGATTTGGCTTGAGCCAAACACTGATGTCCATGTGGGTGAAGATGTTTTGTTCAGGTGGGCTAAAAATATGGCTTTACTTTACCTGTTTCCTTACCATCTCATCTCTGTCCAAAACCAGGTGGGATTTGGTATAATGCTTTTGGCCTCATTTTGAAGCTAAAAGGGTAATACAAAGGAGCAACAGGAGGGCGTTGCTACATAAGTAAATGGTGAGGTCTCTGTGTGTGTTTGTACATATTGTGTTGTGTTTTGAGGGGAGCATGAAGAAACCAGTCTGTATTTGGGAACAGAGTCTGAGCTTTGGGGAATGTGAATCTGCTCAGAACCTTCCTAGTCCTATGGGGAGCTATTTTCAGAGTTTGTCCACCATTGTTTGTGATCTGAAATGACTTCAGCAGCATACAAGCCTGATGAAAAGGCCCTTTGATCTGGCTAAATAAATAATAAAGAGGCCAGGAAAAGGGGAAGTAAAGGGTTTAGGGGGGGTAATGATTGTAGAAGCTCGTTGCAAATGTTTTTGAAAATTCAAAGGCCTCAAATCTCTGTGCACACAGGAAAGGGAAACGGATCCTTAATGGTTATGCTGCATCAGAAATACTCATAATATATATAGTGAATCCGAGACGTAGCCTGCTTGCTGTTTAAGGGAGAGGTATTTGAAAACACGCCAACAGTCAGCTCCTCTAGACAGGGTGATTTTTGTCTGTATTGGATGGATCCTGGCTGCTTTGAAAGAACATGGGGGGGGGGAAAGGGGGGAGGAGAAAGGTTCAGCTGGCAAGGTTTCCAGTAGGGGAAGCAACTGAAATTTGTCTTCAAAGCATTGGGAATCTAATGAGGTTACTTTTTAACCTAAATAGCTGCACAGAGAAGAGGTTTCCTCTGCAAGCAAATGCTGTAGCAGTAGAACAATTGCAAGACTAATCCATAAATTACAGAGCAGCGTAGCAAAGGAAGGGAGCAAGTCCTCTATTCCCCTCCCTCTCCCACACACTTTAAGAGAAACTGTCATTTAGACAAGAAACCTTCTGTGTTACTAAAGGTGCAGCTGGGTAATGGTGTGAGGATTTTAAAGGCATACAGCTTTCGGGAGTGCGTTTGCCTCGCACCAGGCAGTGCTAACGAGTGTCTTTGCAGCCTCGCTGGAGTGATAAAGTATTTTCAGAGACTCCAGTTTTCCCGTGCTGCAGCTCTGTGTTTATCAGGATTAATTTGGATTGGTAAATGTGTGCATTTTTTGAACTGTGCGTCAAGGAAACAAAGCCCCTTCTTTCTGCTCGTGAAGCCACACCCTTTTCTGCGGGTTTTTCCCCTCATTGTTCGGGGGAATTTGAGGGTGACCTAACGATGTGGTTAAATAAAACTCGTTGAGCAAGATAAACATTGGGGAATTCACAGCATTCTCATGCTTCACCCTCCCCAGTCTGGGAAAGGAATGGGCTGTGTGGTAAGTTTAAACCAGTCTGCAAACAGTTTGCCTCACCTGCTCTTGGGCGGTGTAAGTTTGGGAACATGTATATGTTCGTAATGATGTTGATTTAATGTAAATACTGGGCATGCCAGAGGCATCTGTGCTGTTATTTGGAAATTTTAAAGAAGTTCAGAAGAGGGCTGGCTGCATGTGAAGCTCCAAAATCCTATTCTCTCCCTAATATCTCAGCTGCACTTTAGCATTGGTGGTGAACACAAATCTTCAGGTCTAAGAGGAGAAGATGGGTGCCTTGGGCTCAGTGTCCCGTGGGGTTGCAAGGTCTCTTGTGGCAGAACAGCGAGAGACGGGGGAGAAGGGGCTTGTGTTGATACAGTTTTGGGTGCAGAGGAAGCTGGCTGTCTTTCTGATTCAAGCGCCATCCTCTGTTCGGAGCCCAAATGACTGAGCTCCTGCTGTGGTGATTAATCCCATTGACTTCACAGAAACTTTTTGAGAAGGAGGTCTGCAGAATTTGTCCCATAATTAGTAAATCACTTCTGTGCACTGCGTTCCCCTGAGCAGCATCAAAGTGGGGGATAATCAGGTATGACTAGGAAGCAGAACAAAAATGCATCAGTTTGATTTCAGCTGTCTAATCAAGTGGAGTCTGCTCCCCCCTGCAGTCAGCGTATCCCAGTTTGTGCAGGAGGGCTGTGGAAGAGAGGGGAAGTGTAGCTTCTTGGACATGAAACAGGCGGGAGAAGCTGGGAAGGCAGAAAAAATTTTAACGAGCCAGAGGCCTTTTCTGATCTCTCCATTCTTTAGCCCTCCCCACTTTGTTGCTCTACCCGCAGATCTTCTGCGTGACTTGATGTTTGCAATCCTGGCAGCCTCAGGACTTCTGATGGCTAGGTTTGCTTGCAGAGCTGCCCTTACTCCATATCTCTGTCTTCATGACTTAAAAGCTAATGTGACCCCTGTAGTTGCAGAACCATAAATCCAGATTCGTACTTGGCCTGCACGGTGTGTTTCTCTGATACGTGCCAGGGACTCCAAGGGAAGCAGAGATTCTTGCATGATACAGTCTTCAAAATGAAGTGGCCCTTAAAGTTATGCTTTCAAACTTGTGGGAATTATTGCTCTGCATTTTTCCCTGCGTTTGGGGTTTTCAGGTGTTTATGATACTGAAACAAATGGAAGGGAGATACCGTAATTTTGTTTTCCCTGTATTTCGAGAGTCTTTCTGCATTTTTGCATGAAGTGGTTAGTTCAGATATAATTTTGATTACTACTGCAGGGTTACCTGAGGACTGATTCTCTCATGGAGGGAAGTTTCTACTACCATTCTATCAGCAATTCTGTTAGGTGACCCCAATGGTAATTTCTATCTTCAAATTTTGCAGTCTGGCTTAAAAATCTTGAGAAGTCCAGTTGTGTTCATTTACCTTCCTGAATCTCTTGGTCCAAAATTGATTTACCAGAGAAATAAACTCTGCAATTCTCATGTTAATCTGAGGGATCTCGGAGCCAGGTATTTTGAACCCACAAAATATATCTAAGTATTTTATAAGACAAAATTGAAAGTAGTAGGGATGCTAAGAAGTTCTTTGAATGTGTGTGTAAAAGTTTGTGTACAAGATCTTGAAAGGTCTAGTTGTCACTGTGAGGTTACTAGGATTTTTTTTTAAAGATCGGATGTGTTACCCCAGTTGCATTATCTTGTTTTGCTGGGAATGTCAATGCATTTGTGACATTTTGGAAGCTGTAATGCTGTTGGTAATGCAACAGAACTAGAGGCTCCCAGCTCTCATGTTGTAGCTTGAACCCACAAGATTGGTATAATTTTAAGATGTGAGAGGCTTCGGGTGTGAGTGCCAAGATGCTGGAAACCTTGGAAATGTATCTAGTTTAGAAATACTCAGCCATGATTTCCTAGAGTTGTTCTTTACAATAGGTTTAAAAAAAATGTCATAACCAGGCATGTCAGTACAAAGACTGTCCCTTCAGAATTTAGCTGCTGCTGTTGTTTTTCTTTGGCCATCTTTGTGTTCCTTTTGTTAGTGCTCAGGTCCTGTGGAAATGGCAAGATTCTGCCTGTGTGTCTCTGATGGCAGAATAACGAGATGCTTTTAGTCAAATAGCTCAAATTGTTAACATTGGCATCTAAATAGTCCTCATTAGGCTTATAATATTAACACACTGAGATCAGCGGAATCAGTCTCTGAGTAACTGCTTCAGGTTGTTTTCAGACTGGAAGAGAGTATTTTGTAGGTTCAGGATTGGAAAGGTGTTTTTTTGCGTCCATGGGGCAGACTGGCAACGTATCTATTTTGATCTAACCTCTATCGGTCATCATAGATTAAATGTCACAGCAAGGTTATTCCGTAATTGATTATAACATCAAAACAGAGGTGTGTGATGTTAGGTAAAGAATAAGCTCAAGGAGACAAGGGGTTTCTGAGGATGCAAGGTTTTAACTCTGCACGTAACTGGGTGAGCTAAGAAAGGAGCTGGAAACTACCTGAGAGAAACCAGACGACCTTGAGCATGGCATGTGACGGTTTTGCCTCATTCTTCATTATGAGAACTGGCAAATAAAGGTGATGAAATAAATGTAACAATAAGTAGAGCTGACCTCCCAGGAGGGGAGGAACCAAATTGCTGCTACTAAACTGAACATTCCTGAGGAAATTAATTGCACATCTCTCTTCTGCATGACCCCTGAGATCCTCACGCTGCATATGATTATTTCTGGGGAAATACAGCTCCTGAACTGATGTTGCTGACAGGGACCACAGTCACCTGAGTGTGACAGAGAGAAACAGTAGCTAGAGCAGTAATTATTTGTTTTTCTCTAAGTGATAAGGGCTAGATTTGTTTCCCTGTTAAGGAATTTGAGCATCAGCTTGGAGGTTTCTATGCGCCTTCTCTGCTGGAAAGCAGGAAAATGAGATGTAAGATGCATTATATTGAAATAGCGAACCCTGCACTGGGCTGAGAACGTATGAACTCTTACATGCGCTGCCAGCCAGATGTGAGTAATGCAGACGTTTCCTCTTTGGACGGTTATGAAGAGTTGATGCGTTCTTTCTGCACAGAACAGGAAGGATGATGCTGAGTGTTTGCACATCGTCTGAGAAGCCCGTTGTGTAACCCTTTAGTTCCCAGTTCAGCTTCATGCTTGCTGTTGTCGATTGACATGCCACTAACGTTCCTGGTGTGGTGGGAGAGCTATGCTGCCGGCTGTCTTGTACATCCAGTACCCCTACTGCGCTCAGCAGAGCAAGCGCTTCCTGTGAACACAGACAACCACGGGGGTATTCTGTAGCACCTACGGCCAGGTGGAACAACAGTATGTGCTTTTCCAGCTGCAGGGTTGAACTGCATCCCAAAGGGTGGGAAATTTTATCAGAAGAACAGGAGTGTTTCAGAACACGTTGAACTGCCAGACTGGGTCTGCACCAGGCTGAGGTCTGTGCTTAAAAAGAGGCTGGCTGCAGCATGGAGAGGGAGTGCCTTCAACTGTTAGAATAAAGAACATCCTGAGAAGTTAAAGGTTGAATGTCTTTGGAGGAGGAAGCAAAACCTGCCTCCTGAGGTCATCTAAGCACGGTAAATCCACACAGTCTTCTAAGAGAGGTTTCTTACTTGGCTAATGCAGCAGAAATTGAGCTGGGGGTCTCTAGCGCCTGGGAAATGTGAGCTGGTGTAGCTTGGAGTTAGGTCTGTCATAGACTCAAGCATGTTATAGATTGCTAGATCTGCCTTTGATATCTTATAGAGGTTATTGTTAGGAACAGTAAACATACCTACTGCATATGACCAAGGGTAGTTCTGAATCAAAAGGCTGCTTCTGACTCTTAGGTTGGTTTTCAGATCCTTTAACTGTCTCGTTTGACCAGGCTGCAGCTTGTTGGCTGATATTTCAGAAAGCTCGAATCAGTGGTGCTGGCATACTAACGTAGAGCTTAGCCAATCCCTTTAACTCTGTATCCTGAATTGCAGAAGAAACTTCATTGTTTTCTCCATGAGAGATGGCACATTTCAGGACAGAACAAGAGAGCCCATTCCTAACAGTCCTCAGTTTAGCCGTTTTATCCACAAAGTGTGGAGAAAAGTTATAAAAATAATTTTGGTCAGTAGTTGTTGAGGGAGTTTTTCTTAGTGTTTCTGTATGAAATAAACTCAAGAGGAAAGATCTTCGTGCACTTAGACTATATTTTCTGATAATTATTTGATTTTGAAGCATTTTTTAAAAACAAACTTATACAAATGAGGAAAACCTCACATATGAGTCTTTTGTGTGGGAAGACCTGTGCATAGGAGTTACACAGGTCATCCCATGCCTTGTCACTGGGTTATTGCACCATATTCTGCATGACTTTGATGGAGCTTCTGCTCTCTGTTTTCCAGGCAGAATCCAGATGTGCAGCTGCAGTTACAACAGAGACCACCTCACCACCACAGCCCAACTTCTTCCTTGACATCCCTGGGATCTTTGACTTTGCTTCAGTCTCCGCCACCATCCAGGCTGTCCCCTTCCCAGCACCAGCAACCTCTGACTCCAAGCCAGGGAGATCCTGGCATTCTGCCACGGACCCAGCAGCCATTCTTGTCAAACCAAGTCCATCAGGGAGATTTGTACCGACTATGCCAGCCCTTCCTAGGCCCCCAGCAGCAGCAAGGCGATTCCTATTCAGTGATGTCCCGGGCTCAGCAGATACCTTCCCCCTATCAGCAGATGCAAGTAGATCCTTTTGCCATAGTTTCCAGGGCCCAGCAGATGGTGGAAATCCTGTCAGAAGAGAACCGGTCTCTACGACAGGAGCTGGATGGGTGTTATGAGAAAGTAGCACGGCTGCAGAAGGTGGGTGGTTTTGGATATCAGGCACTCTCCTGTGTCTAGTATTGTCCATAATTGAATCATCTAATCTGCAACTGTTACATTCCTTGCTTAAGGGATTGATTATCTACTTTAGAGTCTTTTATATGCAGATTGATTAGTCTGTAGCCTGTCCCTTTGGGCAGCAGCTTAACTTTGTCAGAAGATAGAATTCTGCCTTCAGTTTTATTCTAACAGCTAATTGACTGTGCTCAAAAGAGCATCCTCATCAGCTGTCTTGAAGAGGCTGACTGCTTGGCTTGCTTGGTTAAATTAAAGCTAGTGTTCTTACATCCAGGATAGCAGCAGGCTTCATGTTCCCATCGGTCTAAAAGACTTTAGAGACTGCAGGAAGGGCCTGTTTGGAATGACATGAGACCGTAGTCACTCAAGGAGACAACAGGGGACATTGCTACGAAACTGGTTGGCAGGACAGTGTGCAAGACGAGTACTGCTGCTATGGCTACATTAAAGACATTTGGACTGCAGGACTGCAACTAACTCTTCCTTTGTCACTCCCTCAATACCACACAACTTCCATGAAAACTTAGTATCTTGTTTTGGATTGAGCTATTTGCCACCTTTGGCTTTATGAAACAAGTAGAGTAAGTGATGCTAAGATGTTTTCAAAAGAATGTCCCAGTGAGAGCCATCATTAATGTGCATGTGTAGAGGTATTTTCATTGCAGCCTCATAGAAATAACTTCTTGATGACCAATGCTTTAAAGCTGTCCGGCAGGTCAGCTTTGCTTTTGCCTTGCAGCTGTGAAAAGGCTGATGCTACTTGCAATTTAGGATTTTGTGGGCCTTGCTGTGCTGTTTGCACTGAGCAGTCTCCAGGGCCATAAAAATGTGTGGCTGCTTAAAACACTTGCTTGAGTTCAGGTGACCAGCGTGGCTTTCCACATTCATTTATTCCCTGTGTTACCTCTTTCCAGGGACATATGTTCATTTTGTTGTATTTTTTTTGGAAGGTTTCTGGACAGGAAATGCTTTAGAGAAATGTTTGACAGCTTCCTGATAATGAAAGAAGGAAAAAAATGCACTTCCCTCCACCCTCCTGTTGATCACTTGCTGTAGACAGTGCTGATGGGGTTTGTTATTACATGGATCCATACTTCCATAGCAATGCAAAACCATGCCTGGCGAGGAGAGTTAGAAGTGAATCTCCTTCTGCTCTGGGTGATCAGAGAAGCTTTACGCTGAAGGCTAGAAGGAAGGATAAAACATATTTTACTGCAAGTGTTTCCCTCCCCTGATTTAGTAAATTGAATATTTAAAAGCACAACTAAGTTGTTGATGTGTAAACATAGAACATCAGGAGGTTTTATTGTGAATTTTGGACCATAACAATTACAGATTTGCAGAGCTCATCAGTAATACAAGATCTGCCGCTAGCGTTTTTTTAGCATAGTTTTGTCTGCCTTTCTTGTTATATTTTACTTACTCAACTTGATATCGCATTAGCTATTTATATAAATGCTTTTTCCCCAAACTAACAGTAGTGCCAAACCGGCCCAGTCTTAGAAAAAAATAGATTACATTTGCACTTCTTCAATTTGCTATATCTATGCTCTGTTTAAGAGTCTAGCAGGAGAGTCCAGATCTTCTTTTCAACCATTGGTATTCTTTATACAGAAGGATCCATCACAAACCTGAAACACTGTCAGTTTACTTAATGTATAGGTGTAGATTTCTTTCAATAACGAAAACTGGAGAGAAAGTAATCTCCTTTCTGAGACTGAATGAAAAGAATTGTTAGTCATAAAATAATAAGTGCTTGTTTTCACTTCCACTGCAGCTGGAAACAGAAATTCAGCAAGTTTCAGAGGCGTACAAAAACCTGGAGAAATCATCTTCTAAGCGGGATGCCCTGGAAAAGGCCATGAGAAACAAGCTGGAAGGAGAAATTCGTAGGCTTCATGATTTCAACAGGGATCTAAGAGGTGAATGAAGAAAACTTCTGTTCTTCTGTTTTGTTTTTTTTAAATTGTTGTACTTACTTGGCAGGACAGTATTTTGCTGCAGAATTCACGGTGTCCGTTGACACAACTAGAATATGACAGGATACTCAGGTATATTCAGTAGTCTGAGATCTTAAGCGCTGGCTAGGAGTACAGAAAAGACAGGTTTAGGAGAGTGCTGTAGTCTCTCATTTCCAGCCTGTTTCTCATTGAGAAGAAACATGTGATAAGCCAAATACCATAAACCAGATGCAGGCCTGGAATTCTCTCTTGTCTTATATCCTAGACACAAATTGTACAATTTGTTCAGTTTATACAAATGGAAAGACGTTTTGCTGACTGCCTAATCCCACACCAGGCATGTTCACTTTATTTCCTGTCCAGTGACCCTTTTGCACTGACATACAAACTGCAGACTGTCTGTTCTTCCTGAAGGTCTCGTCATTCCTTATCAATGTAGGCATCTGGTTTTTTGGATCTCCCTTCCTTTTCCAGAGTGAGATGTTATTAGTGTCTGGTTCTTGCTAAGAGGCTGAGGCAGTATGACGGCTGGCAGTGGAGAGTGATGTTGAATGGTATTTGACCTTAACATGGGTCAAAGTTTAAGCATTAGTTTGAAAGGCAAAAAACATCTGCAATTTGAGATGTTTAAAGGTGCACAATCGGTCTTTTAAACTGTAAGTTTCATTTTTTTTCTAAAACCTTCTGATTGTCCTACATGTCATCTGCTCTCACTACCCCATGTCTCTTACTAAGACTGTGTTCCTAGAAATTGATTTGCATCCAAAAAGTAAGGCCATACACTGCCCAGTGCTATCGAGAAGGACAGTACACAAAGGCCTGCATTAAATAATCTTATTCATAATAAACCACAGCATAAACATTTCATTCTTATTTTCATAGACTGATATAAATTTCTAACAGCATGCAGCAGCAGAACTGTTAAGCTGTCCTTAGGGTTTTACAGTTTTCCCTAAAGTCAGGTAATTGGACAACAGTGATTTAATCTTCTAACTATTAAGATTTAGTGGAGAATTATAAAGGAATCTTTTGATTGCATGGTGAGGTTTATTTGGGTGGAAAAAATAAGGTGTCTTAACATTTGTCAAAATTGAAAAAATAAACTTCTTATGTGTTATAATTGTTTAAAGTAATTTATTTGGAACTTTATTTAACCTGTTTTGTCTCATTGAGAATATTTTCTCAAGAACATAATTAGAAACATTTCAGAAGTGAGTGCCAGCTTCTGATAGGCTTTTTACTTTTGGCTGTGTAGAATTAGGAGATCCATTCCCCTAGCTTGCATTGGAAACGTCCTGAGCGGACGTGACTTAATGCTTGAAAGTTTTTAATTATTTAGTGTTCCTTTTGTTGAAAAACTTTGCAGAACGTATGGAGACAGCCAACAAGCAGCTTGCGGAGAAGGAATTTGAGGGGTCTGAAGACAATCGAAAAACCATCTCTCAACTCTTTGCACAAAGTGAGTTACACAGTCATTATGGGTCAGTAGAAATGCTCCAGTCATCCTGGGAAGGATAACAATGCAGCAGGTTAGCTTAGTTCAGATCTGTTGGTTTTCTACCGAGATGGAAATCAGGGCAGTGACAGTTCAAAACTGGCAGTGGAGAAAGGATTCAAGCATTCCTTTTCTGTCAGTATGTAAAGTCCATCTGATGGCATTTATTAGAGATTTTGGAGAAAATGTAGTTGGCAGTTAAACTGTAAAATTAGTGTTTACCCCATAACGTACAGGATAATTTGTCCACTTATTTTGTCCCCTGAAAGCTTTGGAATTAAACCTTTTCAGGCTGACAAGAGTCCTGGCATGAGTTAAGGCCAGTGATACTGGAACCTGGTAGGTCTCCTGTCTCTTTCTTCTTTAATTTGCCACTGCCCTATCCAGTTCAGCAAAAATAAAGGGGATGAACGCTGCCTGCAGTATGGTGGGCTGGGTAAGGATCATGAATTCTGTCCACAGCAGTGGATTTATCACAAGGCAAACCAAAATGACGGATGTGAAATGCTGCTTTTCCTTTGTACTGAAATGTCTTGAGGCCAGCGGCGGTGAGCCAACTTTTCTCTCATCCCAATAGTGTACTCCACCCTTCTGACAATGCTCACTTTTCTCCAATTGTTGTATAAAAAGGTAATGCAATAAAATTGCGAAATAGAGATTTTCTGTGGTGTAACACACTGCTTCTACTCTGACAAATGCTGGTATCCCTCTCTTGCATTGTCTTTAGCTTATTCCTTGTGGCTTACGTTGCAAGCAGATGGCTGTCAGGGTGTGAATTCAAAACTCCTGGTGGAAGTGGAAAGTCTGTGAGTTTAGTCTCGCATTCAGACTTGTTGGGTGGACTTTGAGGTTCATAGGTTCACCCAGAGAGATGAGGCCTTACATTCAGTTTCTCCCTATGGATGAACATGGAAACCATAGTGCTACGTTTTGTCAGTCCCAGCATTTCTAGGGGTGCTCTAGGCACTTGTCAAGTGAAACGGTACCCATTTGGGGAAAAGTCTGGAACAAAACCTCCAAAAGCCTCACTCCAAGCACTTACAGATTAACAGACAGACTGCTGGCACTGATTGATACCTGCTGGCATAATGCCACCCTGTCTCATCTCTGCCCATTTTCTGCAATACATTTTAGCACGCTGATACTGTCAGCAGCTCATTTCCTGGGTGGAGGAGAAATACTGGGTTGGGAGAGATGGGGAAAAGAATAGGCAAGTGGTGACATTAGCCTTTGTCCTTGTGTCTTATGTCACAGGCTAGCTCTGAGTTGGTGTCAGGGTTTGCTCTGCAGAGTTCTGGGTGCTGTTGGTGGACAGGTTTGTTTTGCAACCTGTGTGTGGGCTGCGTTGATTCCCTAGCAGAAGGGAATCTTTAGCTACTCCGTGTTGCTAAAGCTTTGCTCCTGGCTCTCTGCTGGCAGAAGAAAGGGAATAATTGTGGTCCTGTAAATATAGTTATGCACATGCTTGCACAAACGGGCCTGTGCACTCCATATGCAGTCTGTGCTAACACCCAGGATCTAGTTCCTGTTTTTCAAGCCTTCCACTCCTTGTCCTCATTCCTTTGTCGTGGGATGTTAGTTTCTGGAATGCAGTTTCTCTGGTGTCATCAGTGCTGGGTGTAGATCACTCCAGGGAGTATTCTGTGGTTATGTATCCAGCAAGTGTGTTAATGTTATCATTGTAGCTGGTTGGCTTGAGCTGGGAGTGACAACATATACAGAGGACATCAGCTCTGTGTTGTGGCTTTGCTTTACACCCCTGTGTGATAATTTCTCCAATCCCCGATTATTTTATCCTATTTATTTTTTTATGAAGGCAGTTGCCCTGTTCCTGAAACACACAGCATAGCCACTGCCACTAGATCCAGCTCTTTCTGGAGAGCAGCAGCAAAAGGACCAGCTGCTGTGCTTGGGGTGGCTTTAGAGCATCAGACATGAACTCTCAGTGCTGGGCGAAAGGCTTTCTTGAACTGCAGGTCTGCTTTGAGCAGTGACAGAACAGATACATGTGCCTCAGTTCTAGCCCAGAGGGTCATTTTTAAGGGCAGTAGAGGAAGACCAAGGCATTCTCATTGCTCACTTGTTTTCTGACTCCTCTGATAGTACTGCCAGCAAAGTGGGACAACTGGGTGTTACTTTGAGAAGGAGGACAGCTGCCCCAGGCAGAACAGCCTTCCTGTTTGTGGGGTCAGTGTGAAAAAAAGGAGCACAAGTTTTTCAGGCACAGAAGTCTGCCATCTCCTCTCCCCAGCCTGGGATATTAAAATCACTCAGTTCATTTTCCACCGCTGAAAGCTCAGAGGTAAAGAGGTGCCAAATTTCACTAACCATCTGCATAATCAGAGCAAATTACCTAACTGTACTGAGTGATGCACATTCTATTCCTTCTCACTAGCATTGTGGCACATTGTTACTTGAAGGTACCATGCTTGTTTTGCAGGGTTACAAGTCCTTCTCTTCCTTGAAAGCCATGTACTTTTTTTCCCCCCCTTAGAACTAGATTTGCATTCTCTCTCTTGTGAGAAGTTCCAGTACAATCTTTCCTTCACCTCTGGAGTGAAAGACTCCTGAAAGCTGAGTAGAGATGAGTGCTGTCCATTGATAACTCTCACTTTGTTGTGATAGACAAGGAAACACAGCGGGAAAAAGAGAAACTGGAAATAGAGCTGGCTGCTGCACGCTCCACCAACGAGGACCAACGAAGACACATCGAGATCCGAGACCAGGCCTTGAACAATGCTCAGGCCAAGGTGGTGAAACTGGAGGAGGAGGTAAGGATGCTGGGAGAGAGAAATTAGGGTAGCTTGGGTTCCAGTAAAAGTGACTGTGGGAATGAGTTTGTCTTGTGCAAATTATAAGGACATCTGCTTGCTTCAAAGCTATTTATGCCAGCTTAGCTTTGTCTTGGTTAGCTAAGCCACTGAACTGTGCACAGATAAGCCACAAATCTGTATTTCCTTGGAAGTGCTTTCGTCTAAGCAGCCATGTTTCGTTTTCTTTTTGTTTCAACTGATAAAAGTGGGCTGGAACTGAAATCCCAGCCCTGGCAACCTCCTGAACTTGGCAGAAATTCAGATCTGGATGGACTTTTAACTAATATCAAATGAATGCAGCTTGTCCCCTTGCCAGGTGTTCCACTTACACCAGGGTATCATGGTGCACAGTGCAGATCACTGTATGTGCCCAGCGTTCATAATAAGCTGGGCATGACCTTGGTTGTTTTCTCTCCCTTTCCTCCCAAGAGGGGATAATGCATTTGAGCTGCTTAGCTGGGCAGCTTTCACAGCAGTTTCTTTTGTAGCCTTGTCCCTGCCACTCACACATGGCTCTCACCTCACTGCCCTTCTGCGTCATAGTGTCTGTCCTCTTTCCTCCCGCCTACTCCTTTCCTCTCAAAGGCTCCGTTTCCCACTCCCAGCCTCTGCTTCCTTTACTCCTACTCTTCCTCCATAGAGAGCCTCTGGAGGAAATCTCATGATCAAGCACACTTCCTCCACTGCAGATTTGTTCTCTCCTCCTTCAGTTCTGCCATCTTCCTGCCTACTAGCACTCACCATCACCCTCAGTTGAGCACAGTGCCTATATCCACCTGCATCTTGCTGTCTTCAGAGACATTCCTCAAACCCTCCCCTTGTCTCCTTCTACTCCTCTCTCCATCCAGGATCCCATTGTGCAAAGAGAGGAGGAATGATCAAATACAAAGTGAACATCCTCCTGTCTTATGTTGCCTGCCTTCCTCCTCTCCCAGGTACAGATGTAGCTGCCTTCTTTTTAATTTTAGCCTGCTCTTCTCTAAGCTCTGTATTTGCGTCAGTAGCCCTTCCCCTTAACCTTCCCTTGTTTCTTTCCCTGGTGTCCTTAATTTTTGCCCCTTGCTGTACCTTTCTTTTAATCTCTTCAGCTTCATGGAAGCCGTCTCTCAATCTGTCCCCTCCTGGATCTGCTCTGCTTTTTCAGGCTGTTGTTGCACGGTTACCTGCCATCATACCTTATTAGCCTTTCTCCCCAGTGCTCCACCTCACTTTCTTTTCTCCACCACATCAAATGCAAGCAGTTCCTCTTTGCTTTCCAAGCCCCTCATGGTTTACCCAACCCTGTTTCTCTTCTCCCCTTGTTGCTGAGAGGATGTCTTCTCCCTTTGTCCTCAGTTTCCAAGCACCCCTTCCTCTGCACCCCAAACAAGCGCTTCTGTGCTTTCTCCCAGACTGTCCTCACCTTCACTGCAAACACTGGCAAGGCCACTTTGAAGCATCCCTTGCTGCGATGCTCACAACGTGATTGGCAGGGGCTAGGCCACAGTTCATGCTAACCCAGAGACTCTCTACTTGGCCTGCTCTACGTGTGTGTTTCTGCCTTTTGTCTCTGGTCCCAGACTCAGGCTGTGACCTTTGAGGGCAGGGAGCTTTCATTTGTACAGCACTTAGCATCGCCAGATTGGGGTCCATCACTGGGAAACCAGGTTCTGTGCAATACAAATTATAATAACAAAAATAGAACGAAGTCAGAGGAATGCTTAAATATCACTGGCCACATTCAGCCTTGCGCACAGTTGACAAGTCCATTATTTTCACTAAAATTGCAGCATCTCCTGGCAAGGCTGACTTGCACCTTTGTTGCTCAGGGGGACAAGGAGCATTAGGTTATAGGGTAATTTAAACATGACATGATTCTCTTTGGCTCTAAAACTATTCTGTCATTTGATCCTGCAAGGTATTGGAGCTCTTTGGCTTTCATTGAGATTTCAGCACCTTATTACACGAGAAGTCTGATGTATGACTAATTTTAAGTACATAGGACATCTTGTGGCTTCCCTGGAGCTGTTCACATGTTTGGAGTCAACGTGTATAGAGGTGCTGTGATCAGTCAGCACACAGAGCACTTGGCTACGTTGAACCTCTGTGTAGGCACTAATATTGGCTCCCTCACAGTAAAGTTGAAGCCTTTAGAGATAATAATAATTGTATGTTTTCTTTTCAAAAGACCTCTCTCATTTTCCTAGAAGAATTGGGTTCAGTGCTGTTGCAAAGTATTTCTGCCTAGGCAGAATAGTAAAATAGGTAAGTAACTCTGAGCTAGATTGCATGATAGCTTAAAAAACACACATATACTGATATAGAGTGAAATGCCCTGGTCTCGATTGCATGAGGGCTTGTGGTCATTTGCATCCAACCTTTGCTCGAATCCCAGGGTGCGCAGGAAGTGCCACCCTTCCTGTTGTAGATAAATATGGAAGCGTCTCAGTGAGGGAGCAGGAATTAACTCTGCTTTTTCCTAGAGGTGAGGGGGAATAAGGGGAAACAGAAGGGGTAAAGAGTCACTTTTGCATGTTTCCCAAATCACTTTTTAATGAAATACTTAGGATTATAAAGCATTTGTTGCCTCATTAGTATTAAATTGTGCGAACTTCTCAAATCCCCAAGCTGTTTGGTAACTTTCTGAAAGACAACCAAGCAAGCTGTTCAGTGCTCAGGGCACCGTTTAGAAGGGACTGTAAATGTCAGCCTGAGTTAGTGACATTCAGTGACCAAGATATATGAACAATTTGTCAATCACTTCTTTTATTCCTGCCAGCTTAATCTGAGTTACTAGTCCCTGTAATTGTCAGGAATTTCCAAACTAGTCTTGCAGAAGAGGGTGGAGTTTCTTACACTAAGGTTTGGCAGCCGCTCTGGCTCAGGGCCTGAGGGGGGTGTGCATATTTCAGTTGTTGCATCCTGTAATGTAAGTTTTCAGCTTTTTTTTTTTCCCCCCTTCCGTTTTGACTTCCTATTAAGCAGAGTTACCCTACCTTATATTCACCAGATCCTTTATAAAAATAATATTTCCGTTCTAATGAGAGCTATAAACCATATATCACTATAGCTGAATTTAAATGTTGCATTGAAATTGTAACTTCCAGACTTTTTTTAAAATCCTTTGCCTGAATTGCCAGTTTGGGCAAAACCACCCATCTGTAAAATGTAGATACTTGTCTACTCCTATGGAGCTTTGAGAGCTTTTATATATATTGCATTTTAGCATCCAAGTTAGAGGGAGGGAAGAGATAAAGGGATGCTAAATGTGGTAGAGAAAGGAATGATCTTGGAGATACCAAAGTATAGTTTGAAGGAGCTGGAAGCAAATATAGACATTCGCAGAATACTGTCCCTGGTCTGTTAGCAGGGGTGAAATGACTCTTCAAATTTCGAACAAGCTGCCATTAAAGTTTTCGATAGTGTGGAGTTTATTTCTGCAAAGTGCTAAAAAGGGTGAGTGATCATGAGTATTTAAAACAAACTTAAATATGTCTACAAACAGACTTGCTAAGTATGTATATGCTTTATATGTAATATTTAAACTTTACTACTTTTCTACTATACATAAAGATACCCAGTAATTAACCCCTATTTTCACTTCTCCATTTTCATTCTTCCCTTTAGTAGATGTTCCACAGTTGTGCATAAGTCATCAGCTTATTAAAATTGTTTCTAGTGAAGTATTAGTCTGGTTTTTGAACTTCAGATTATTTTCTTTACATGGAATAAATCTGAGATAAATTGAATACATTTGAGGTAAAATCCATGTTGTCTTAAAAACATATATCACAGTCAGAAATTGTTAGTGATAATATTTGCAGCTAAAGCAATGAAAAATTCTCATTTTGGAGCACAGATTGCCATGATGGTCTCAATTTTGATGTAAACATTTGAATGGCTGCAGTGTGCAGCAGGTGGGTAGCTGGTAGATGGTCACAGATGGCCTCTATGTGTGAGCTTTTAAAATAGTCGCGTTACCATGCTTTCACCAACATCTGCTAGCATACACCTGGAGAGCCTTTAGCAAACAGAGCAGATGGTTAAACGTTGCTTTGCTCTGGGCCAAAGGCAGAATTGCTGGGTTTACAGAAAGGACCATCCTGACCAGCCTGAGACTCTGGGTAAACGCTGGCTTATTGTGAGTCCTTACCAGGCTTGTAATATTGCAGGAGGGAGTTTGATGCCAAATACTTTATCTAACCACAACTGCTGTGTAGTTGGTACAAATGTAGAGGGTACAATTGCTACTGTTCTTACACTTCTTAAAAAAAAAAAAAAGGAATTTCCAGAAGTTTTATTGAACTTGGTCATTTCTGCTTACCCTGGTTAACTCATACCATGGAAGACCACACTTCAACTTAAAAAAAGTTTGTGGGGTTTTTTTATAGTAGTGTAACTTGTACTCCTTTGCTCCACCACTTTACAAGCCACTGTTTTAATGAGTGCCTTAAGGAGACAGCTTTGAAAAACAGTGACTACCACTAAGAAGATATAAATATGTACTCTTTGCCATCCTCATGCACACACCTGGCAATGGAAAGAGAAGCAGACATCCTCTCTAATGGGTGCAAATTGGGGGCTGGGGGAAGGGAGGAAGTTTGACTGAAATATCTTTTTAGAAGTGGCTTGTATTTAGAAGCTATAAGATCTTTCAGCCATCAGCATTCAACATAAACCAGATATCAGAGCTATGATATATTAATTTCCCACTCG
Source organism: Ciconia boyciana (assembly GCF_034638445.1). Classification (NCBI taxonomy): domain Eukaryota; kingdom Metazoa; phylum Chordata; class Aves; order Ciconiiformes; family Ciconiidae; genus Ciconia; species Ciconia boyciana. The sequence continues at coordinate 21,341,496 of NC_132945.1, read as the reverse complement.
GCTACTGTGGAGAGAAATAGCGCACTATTTCCGATAACACTGAGGGTTCTGTCTGTGGGGAAATGTAGAAACGTTCCTTTCCAAGTGACATCTATTGTACTTTATATGCTGTGTCTGAGATACTTTCAGAACAGAGCTCTGGCTTGTAGGGACGAGACCCAAAGGAGAGTTTGTGTGCTTGAAGGCTTGTCTGTTTTTTTCCAGTCACTTCTCTGGATCGATAAAAAGATATTCCTAGTCTCCACAGCTTTGTCTCACTTAAATGCTTAGGCTCTCAGAGCTACATAACTACTCCTTTCAGGGCAGAGATGCTTTTAAAGGGGACACTTTTTGGATGGCTTATCGTTCATGGATGGGTGGGGTGGAGAGGAGAGAAAAATCCCTCTCTTCCCTGTAACTAGTATGTGTGTGTGTCTTTAATGACCTGCATTCTTGTAACAATGCAGAACTGGCTTTTTATTGCCGTGTCGCTACCTCTCATATTCTGCCTGTTAGTAATTTTCCAGAGGTGGCTTTGAGAGTTATAACTTATTTTAACACAAATGGAGAGACAGCATTATGACATTCCCATGCAACAAACACTATTCCCTAGCAAGAGGATAGTGTTACCAAATTGCTTCAGCATGAGTTCTTGCTGAGGCCAGTGGTGCCTTATTGGGCCTGAATTCAAACAAACTGAGGGTTCAAAGGCATCCTAGAGGAATATATTCCAACTGCAAGAGGGAGAGGTGCTTTAAACGTGCTTGCTGTCTTTTTTTTTTTTTTTTTTAACTACATTTCTGCCATAGCAGGCAAATTCTTGTGGGAAAACACATTTTCAGCTGCATCTGAATGGATTCAGCTTTAGGATAAACCCAGAATGTAATGAAAACACGCTGAATATATTAAACAAAGGACTTTGAAGACATCAGAAATAGTGGGTGGGAGACAAGCAGATGCTGACGAGTGTTACCAATTTGCTGAAATAGGAGCTGTCCAAGATGAAGAGGGTGATGGCTGGGTTTGTCAAAATGCCTGGGAGGGTTTCTGAATCATTGCTAGCTATGCAGGAAGTCTTCTGTTCTTCCCCAGAAAAACTCTTTGCTGAGTAACGCATCTGGAAGCGATGAATCTCTTTACAAAAGAAGATCCTTCCTTCCCCCTCACCTGCTACGTCCAGGACTGCGTTTGTCCTGCAGAGTCCGGAGGATGTTGCAGCCTCTACCTCCCTTGCTTCTAGTGACTTGACAGTGAAAATTCCTCATTCCTCTATGCCCATGCTCCCTGTGCTGTGTGCATGAAACCTCCATGCCCTCTTCAGAGCCTTTCTTCTGCAAGGACGTGGGATCCCTGAAAGAGGTTGCGTGGTTTGTCAAAGACTTTGCTGAGAAGCCTAAATCAAATGAAGGAACAGGATTTGTTTGGCTTTTAGAATGTTAATCCCTTTTCTGCCGGGCAGTTGTAGTAACAATCAAATGTTCCTATTTCTGACAGGAACGCTTTGTCCTTGGCCATTGATTTTAGACCATGCAAATGCTCTCTGTAGCAGAGAAGCCTGCAGGTTGCCTGCTGCCAGGCATTACGTTGTCTTAGGAAGTCTTTTCTTCTGCAAAAAGATTCTGAGGAGTAGTTTCGGTTTTCTAGGTTTAGTGAATTTGTTTAATCATTTAATTCCTTTATGTTTAGAGTGGTTGATTCATTTTTCATTGCTGGAAGCCCTGCAGTTCAGGGATATTGGTGTGCAGACATTTTCAGGCAGTAAATCTTTCTGACTAACTTGGAAACAGATTGCTCTTCAGGTCAGCCAGACTCTTGTGAGCAATGAAACCTCTGAATCCCAAGCGTATCCTGCTTCTCCCAGCTGGCTCTCAACTGCAGAAAGCAATCAATCCCTTGACAAGGGATAGAGGAAATAAAATGAAGACAGAAATACTTGATCAGGAGGCCAGGGAATCTTTCAGGGGTATTCGCTGCATCAATTTGCACTTTTGTGTACTAGATTTCTGCAGAGTCCCAAGCCAGTCCTTGCCTTCTTTATTTTTCTTGTCCTCAGTCCTGTTGCAGAATTTACGTAAACATCATAGTGGAAGTGAACTGGAGAGTGACTGCTCTCGTTTAAAATAGTTTAAGTAGAAAATTTTGTTGATAGAGTTAAAGCCTGACCTCTGATACCTGGTTAGGACATTTTCCAAAGCAGTCAGGGATGGACCTGGAGAAGATATGCACATAATTAAAGTTGTGCCATGTGCTGTAGGAAATGCTGGGAAGGGATACAGTCATGCTGAAGTGCTCTGCTGTGCTTCCAGACGTGCACTGAGGTTATTTGAGATCTTACCGTCTTAAAGAGGTGTTATAATAAAGATATTATTATGAGTAAAATGCTCTGCATTTTCAGAGCACCCTTCAAGGCAAAACAGTTACAATACATTATGTGAGCATGAGCTTGCTTCTTAGTTAAATGCAGTACCATCAAAAGGAAAATTACTATCTTGTCAAATATATTTAAAATTATACACCAAAGGGAGTGACTGCATCCGTGTAAAGCTTCAGGAATGAACTCTTCTCTAGAGCACGTGTTCACTGCAAGGCCTGTTGCAGAGGACAGAATTCCAGCGTCCTTTGATGCCATCTCCCCTGTGGTAGATGTTACTGTGGCCGTTGGCACTGAGCAGCCAGTTTTGGTTCTTTGCTGGAAGAGAGGGTGGGGAATCCATGGCAGATGACCAAGAACAAGCCTCAGCATGTTGCCTTTTTTTTCTTCCTTCCATCTCACTTATGTCTGCAGCACCCTGGCAATACTCAGGAAACTCTGTTTCTAATTCCTGTCTTAGGAAAACACGATCATACTCTCAATTTATGGTAATGAAATCCCTCTGTGCTTGGGAGAATTATTCCTGATCCTCTTTACATTGAGAGAACAGATCAAGTCAGAAAGATTTAAAAATAAAAAAATAAAAAAATTAGACTTCACTACTACCACTCCTGGAGAATCCTGGTTCACAGAAAGGTAAATTGTTCCTCACAAATACTTGCAGTAGCGGAGATGGCAGAGCTGGAAATGAATGACACAGCCAGAATATGCAGTGAGTTGACTAAGTGCAGCGGGTGCATGAAATGAAACAGTCTCATATAGAAAGGATAATTGTGTCAAAAGACACATTAGGAAAGCTGAGTTGTCTGGAGCACATACGTGCCTTTAAAGCTTACTGAACATCTGTGATCCAAAACCCTGAAAATTATTTGAGGGATTCCTGAATTAATTCTGGTTTTAAGACATTAAAAAAAATACACACACAAACCCCAAATTTTCTAACATTCCTAATTCTTCCTGATGCTGGAAAATGAAGTGTATTTTGTGAAGGGGAAAAAAAAGCTGTCTTTATGAAAAGCCACTGAACAAGCTGTGCCTGTACTTTAGGTCTGGTGCATGAGTTAGGCATGTGCAGGCAGTGCTGGTAAGTTGGGCAACGGCTGGTGTTGCAACATTTCACCTGCAGGTTCGGCTGATGGGAGCACTTTCAAAGTGAACGTTTCAGTGGAAATTCTGTTTCCTAATTCTTTTTTGGCTGGGCTCTTGGTATTCTTTGAATGCAGGCCAAAATGTTAATCCACACATATGCATACTCAGGCTTATTATTTATGAAACTAGTAAAATGTTGTCAGTGACTACCTTTTGCAAGGAGAATTATATCTGTGTGTTAAAAAACTTTTCAGAAATTTAAATGCTTTGTGGTAGGTAATAAGAGACCAAATGTCTGTCCTTCCTTCCTTAATTTCTTATATAGAAGAGTGGGGGAGGAGAGCTGATTTTTCAAGAGATTATTCTTCAGCTCGATGCATGATATTTCACTGTTAGCGAGTTTATTAGGTTGTTCCTTACTCTTGTCCAGGTCGGTAGGCTCATATACAAAACCAAGATACTGGGTGCTCTCCATTTCTAGGTTCTGCTGCTGACTCATAGTTTATCATTTTTGGCTAGTTACATGACTACTATGAGCTGCTGTTACTCTAAGTGTAAAACTAGTGCATTAATACACACTTTATTGGAGTCTGAGAAAGCTTAAATTGGTGTTACTAAGCATTATGATCTGGAATAAAAAGATCTATTAAGTATAACATTTTTATTGATTTTCTGCAGAGCAGCAGTGGAATATTAAGTTGTATTAGAATGTTCTTGTCCCTCCCATTCCAAACAAGCTTGAAATCTTGAGGAATCAAAGAATAAAAATACTTTTTTACTGTACATGCACTGGTGGGAAGGCCTTTGGCTGGATTACTCACTATTTATTGTAACTTTTATTATAAAATACTTGTTTGGGGAAAATCCTCTAGGGCAGCAACATTCATGCTGTGAGATTAGATGCCTGCTGACTTTATGAAGAGAAGAAAAGGATACCATGTCTGGGATTAATAGTGTTTGGAGATTTTTCTCTCTCTGCTATTCACATTGCAGTCTCTGGATTGCCTCAAGGAACAGGAGTGTGAAAAGGGAAAATTTTGAAGAAACACAAGATAAGACCTTTTCGGAAAGAAGGTGCGATGTAAGAACAGCTCGTGTTGTTCAGATCAAAGCCCAGCAAGCCTAGTATCCTGTCTCCGCCAAAACTTACAGCAGATTCCTAGGGAACACTATCAGAATGTGGCCAACAAACAGTGATACTTTCCCAGAATACTTTCCGCTTCCAAGAGGACTTCCTGAGCCAAAAGTGGTGTCTTTTGTCTTTAATATCCCTCAGTGGACTTTTCTTCCACGAAGCTGTAGAGTAGCTCTTTGAACTCACATAAGGGAGTCTGTGTTTTGCATTGTGGTGCTTCTCTAGACTTTGGCTCTGACTGTTGGGAAAAGTTGCCTTCTTCCTGCTATTTTTGTATTTCAGGGTTTATGACAATCATAGCTAAAAAAGCAATGCTCCAGATTTGCCGCAGAAAGCCAGCTAATTGTGATTGTTAGTTTTATCCTTAACGGAAAATTATGTCCGTAGGTGTGCATTATTCTATATATTAGAACAGAGCTGGGCCCTGGCTGTGTTTTATTCTTTTTTTTAATTCATATTTTAGTTTGGTTTTATTCTGCCTGAACTGTGGATTAACCTTACTAAGACAGTTATTGGGGGTCTCAGCATGGTAGTTTTCATTGCTTATCGTGAGGCAGGGTAGCAGCTTGGTTTGCAGGATGAGCAATGGAGGAGGATGGAAGGGCAGGGGCAAGGAACGGAGCAGGACCTCCCAGGTCACACTGCACCAAGATGACCGAGATGAATGTCCAGACTGCTAGAATAAACCTGGCTGCAGTGTGGAGAGAGCACAGGCCATGTCTAGTGTATGCTTTGATCCTATTCATTATTTTATTGTTACGGGACTGGAATAGGATCCTGCAAGTTTTGCTTCAGTTTCTGCTTAACCTCATAAAAACACTGCCAGCAATTTTCAATATTGCACTGAAAAGTGTTCCCAACTTGTGGACCAGCTCTAAATACTGTCTTTGCTACAGTTACCTTGGTAACATGTGTCAAGTCACTTAAACACTCTCTATTATGAACCCAGATGCCCTTTTTAGCCCGTCGCTGCTCAGTCATTTGCAACAGATAATTACCTCAGTTTCTCCATCATTACCATGGGGTCGCTGAGGACAAAAAGAACAAATACACCTAGCAGGAAAGCAGAGATGGGAAAGACCTGTAACATCCTGTGTGTCAAGCCCAGAATAGGAGCCTGAGGCACACTGACAGCAGTCATCTGGACACGTTCTTCCCGGCTGGTGTTTCTGTGCTCTGCAACGGGTACAAAGCCAGAAGTTCACTCACTTGTTCTCATTATTTAACTTATGTTGCATTCTCTTCCTTTGTTTCAGCTCAAAAAGAAGCAGGTCTATGTTGAGAAGGTGGAGAAGATGCAGCAGGCCTTGGTTCAGCTGCAGGCAGCGTGTGAGAAACGGGAACAGCTGGAACATAGGCTGCGGACCCGTCTCGAGAGAGAACTGGAATCTCTCCGGATGCAGCAGGTACCCGCTGTTTCCCTGGCCCATACTAGGTTTCTTGTAGGATTGTACACTATACCCTACACCATACATAGAAGAAGGGCAGTGTAAGTTTTACAAGTTTTCCATCTTGTAAAATTAACACATTTTTCTTTTGGTAGCTAGAATAATGGATTTGCTGGCTGTTGTATTGTTTTTACTTGATTTAATTCTTCCATTCCAACCAGAAAATTTAGATGAGAGAGCAATAGGGGATCCATCACATGGCAAGATTCAGACATAGCCATATAGCTAGATGGGGTTCTATCTTTTAGTAACCTGGTTATATTTACTTTTAAATTATTTTAAAAATATTGTTCACAGTTTGGGATTTTATATAAAATTCATTAACAACTGGCCTGAAAAGGGGCCCTTCAAAAAGCTTTTGCATTTAAAAAAACCGAACAAAACCAGAACAGCAAAACCTATTCTATAAATGCAGTTGATGGAAAGGGATGGGAGTTTCATGTAGAGTATATTCTTACGATTGTAACGTGAGTCTTTTGCAGTGAAAAGAATGAATGAGAAGTAGCTTGTGCAGGGTGTTACGAATTGGATGTGAAGTTTTAGTTTTATTTCAACTTATGTGAAAATGTAGGTGAACTGTCAGGTTTGTAAATTTTACTGGAAGTAGGATGCAGGCCTGTGTTCTAAATTGCATTTAGTTTCAGGTTATGTTTATCCCCCAACTTCCACCTCTGCACAGGAATGGATATTTAAATCTTACTTGTATTTTTGTAGTGGTTTTAGTAGGAGTTACAGCAATTTGATAAACTTTTCTGTGTTACGTTTGGAAGATTAGGTACTCTGAACCCCACAATTTTTGACATTGAGCCTAAGTCAACACAAAAAAATAGCTTTCTTGCCATGGTTAAGAATTCTGAGCTGAACATAAAATAGCTTGTCTGCCCAATTTCTTTTCTTTTAAACTTTTTTAAAAATTATTTTTAAGTCAAATATCCTGCCAGTCCCAGATGAGACTTCCACATAAAACTATGCATTTTATCCATTGAACTATTAGCTCAACAAATCTCACTCTTTCTTGTTTTGAAAGGGAACACTGCCTGTCTTCCAAATCTTGCTTTAGAACTGAATTATTTTAAATCCCCAGCTACTTAATCCACAGGTATATACTGATCTTATTGATTTAATAACCAAATCCTTTAAAAATATTTTGGATGTTTTTTTTTTTTAAAGGTGTGATAACACTTGTCTACTAGTTAGTGTTTTGCTGGAACAGAGTTGGAAGTAAGTCTGTGTTACTTCAGGCATTATGGATGAACTGTAGACATCAGACCTGAATAGCATGATCTAGCTCTTGGATGCACATGTGGTGCTTTGCACACGGAAAAAGGCCTTTGGAGGGGTATTTTCCAGCTCAGGTATTTGCTTGTTAGTATTGACCAGCTCTGTAATGGCACCGGGAAGCACTCTAGCATGGGTGCTGTGAGTTAAGCTGTCTTTCTCGGGAGCAGCACTTGATGTTTTATGACTTTTGAGCTTCAACATTTGGAAAACAGAAGGAGCCTTTCTTGCATTATATGATCTTGTTTCCTGGCTTTGACAGAGTGAGGCTGAACTGCCCCTGCAGATGTTTCAGACTGAGCTCTAAAGGAGACCATTACCATCACCTAGTTTGCCCAACATGGCATAGGCCACTGCATTTCACTCTGGGGGGTTCTTGCGTCAAGCCAGTGCTCCTCTGGACCAGCCTCTGTCCTTCAGACAAAAAGCAAACACACCAACCAAGACAGTCTTACAGATGCATCCTGAGCCTTTTTTTTTTTTTTTCTTTTGGAAATCAGCGTCAGGGTACATCTCAGGCTGCCAACGTCTCGGAGTACAACGCCACGGCGCTTATGGAACTCCTGCGTGAGAAGGAAGAAAGGATTCTCGCTCTGGAAGCTGACATGACCAAGTGGGAACAGAAGTACCTGGAGGAGAGTGTGATGAGACAGTTTGCTTTGGATGCAGCTGCAACTGTGGCTGCTCAGAGGTAAATGAGACCTTTCATAGTACAGGGATTATTTTCTTTTTCCAATTGAATGTCATATTTCCCACCAAGGAATGTTGTCATACCACCCTCCCATGATACCTCGCTTTGTGGTCTGAACGGCTTCTTAGACTTCTGCATGCAAGTGGAGCTTGGCTGCTTTTCCTGGGTGCTCTGCAATTGCCAACAACTAGAAACTTGTTTCCAGGGGAAGATTCCTCCACATGCAGGAGCAATTTTCCAGACTAGAATTGTTCTGAGCCATTCCTAGAAGCTGTTGATTCAAAAGTAGGTGTATGAGAAGGGTTTTGTTTTTTTATTTTTTCAAACAGGAATCAGTCCTCGCTGAAGTCATGTGAGATGGGGTAAGCTTGGTGATTCACATCATTCACCCTGAATGGCTTACTTGTTCTCCAGAATGTTTTTGCAAATTACTTTGTGGTATTGTCCTCAACATGGTTACTAACCAGAAACATCTACTAGGAAATTCTGCTCAAAACATTCTGCTGTGTATGGAGAGCACTGCTTGTGGGGGTGGGAAGGGAAGGGTGTCTGAAATTTGGTAATAAGCTCATATTCCAAGACAACTGTACAGAAACACTTATTATGGCTTTAAGTAGGCCCAAGTCCTTCAGCTAGTTGGTAAACAAGAGCTGTTATTGGAGTGCAACTCTTTAGCGTTAGGTATTGCTTACACAGAATTTCATTGCTCACTGGTTTCTGGTTCTTGACAGCAGATTTTATTTTAGATTGTTTCATGAACCAGATTCAAATAGGGATGTTATCGTAACTGGCTTCCTAGCTTGTAAGATCATACTAGAATTACAGGGGTAAAGTTGCAGATCTGCTGTGTTAGTGTTTAAAGACTTATCTTATCTTGCTCCAGAAGCAGGCTGTTATTTTAGGGTATTGATTCTTCTTGTGCACTCTTTTCTGCCTCCCCAGAGATTCTCAACAGGCTTTTGCTACTGCTTGTCCTTAGAGGCCATGTTATATTTTCAGCATGCGCTGATAAGTAGGGGTCTGGTCTATTGTTTATCATGGAATGAGAGGGGATGTGTTAGGCCTGTTCAGGTTTTGTTAAATGGACAAGAATGCCTTCCAGTCAGGAAAGAGCCAACCTCTGTTTTTCCATTTCCTTCTAGCTGCTTCTCCCCTAAAAGAGAGTATTCCATTAGTGTCAATACTTCTGCAAGTTTATATGCAGTTGGCACCTATGGTATCTCCTTCAAAAATACAGGCTGTGAGGGATTCCACTAATTTCAGTGGCAACCTCATCTACACTGTGCACAAATTTCTTCCCCTTTTCTTTGATAGTGGAAAATAGCATCCCTTAGGAAGCTGAGGTTGCAGGAAGGATGCTTTACAGCATGGGCAGGAATCTGGGTCAGGTTAGGTTTCTTTGATGAATGACCTTCTTAAGTGCTTCACATTGGTGCTTTGCTGTTCCTGATCTGAACTTTTGCAGAGTTAAAGGTACATTTACCAGACAGTTCTTAGACCTGCTGGGTCTGAGAGAACAGATTTCTTATTACAATGAATTGGAGCTCTTGGTAACTCCAAATTTTTTTGTGTGTTTGTTTTTTTCTAATTATGTTAATGCATAGCTGTGTGAGTAACATGCTCTTAATGTTATGAGTCATACAGTGATACAGAGCGTAGCACAGTGACTTTGTTCTGACTGAACAACAAGTAGAATGAAATACTCGTTATGTTTTGGTTAGTGGACTGAACAACTATCACAGTGTTAACATCAGGCACTATATGAAATCAGTCTAAAACTGTTTCCAGCCCACTCCAAGTTTTTCGGACCAAGCTGCTTAGGATTGCTTAAGAAACTTCCATGCCTAGTTCCCTTTGATATTCAGATTCCCTGTATGATACTGTTGGACGGGGAAGGGAAAAAGTTTTATATCTGAAGTGAAGTTTGCACCGTTTCAATTGAAGAAAAGTGCCGAGTGTTCTATACTATCCTTCCCCCTCCCCATGTCCTTGGATTTGCCTCATCGATCAGTTTACAATAGTACAGTGAATCAAGTTAGATCATAGACTGGCCAGAGATGGACAGTAGATTGACTTATTGTTGTAATGACTTGCATATTTTTGTAATCCTTCTTTCATTAGGACTGGGAGTTGGATTTTTGGAAGACACTGAGCCAGCCTAAACTCAAAAAAAGTGGATATTCTTGTTTGTTACTTTTGAGCAACAATTTTGTGCTGCTAGGAGGAAAGCAGCAAACTTAGCTGGTCCTTCATCTGCTCTACTGCTTGTTCTCAGGGACACGACAGTGATCAGCCACTCGCCTAACCCTAGCTATGACACATCGCTGGAAGCTCGCATTCAGAAGGAGGAGGAAGAGATCCTGCTTGCCAACAGGAGGTGTCTCGACATGGAGGGAAGGTAAAATGCAGTTTGGTCCTATCTGGCTTCTTTAGGACAGGGATTTTAAATTAATTGACTGGGTAGGCGCCTTCAGAACCAGAAATTCTTGTGTCTTCACCAATAGCAACGATGTAGGATGCCAGATGCTCATTTGGCCAAGGAAGTATCTACATAGCAATCCAAAACCTGCCTTGATACTGAGGGCTAATGCAAAAAAGTCTTGTGTTAGATTTTTTGCATCTAGCCTGTTCCTCTTCTCTCTTCAGGGCATCTTCATCAGACCCCAGGCTCCAGCCACCTCATAACAGTCTCACAGAACTGTTTTCCCTGGGGCTAGGTCCAGTGCAGACTCCCCAAAGTGTGTTAATCCTCTTCTTTCTGTTGGTCTCATGTCCTGCCCATAACTCTCACCTTTGTCTCAAAGCCCCTTCCATGGCTGTTTAGAGCAGCTTCCAGTAGGCAAAGGTGGGTGGGTATCTCAGTGCCGTTCTCTCATGCGTGTATATAGGAAGTCTCATGCATGATCTGCTCTGGTGGGCCAGTGAGCAGCCAGTATTCAGGGCAATAAGATCACTGGCATCCTCTCTCTGCCTCCCCAATGCCTAAGGGAGTCCTAGTTACAGCCATGGGGGCAATGGGGCCTCAGTCCAAGGAGGCAGGAGTACAAGTACATTGTTCTTCTTTGTACTTCTCAAAAAGGATTAAGACTCTGCATGCTCAGATCATTGAGAAGGATGCCATGATCAAAGTCCTCCAGCAGCGCTCCCGGAAGGAGCCTGGTAAGACAGACCAGCTATCCTCAATGAGACCCGCCAAGTCACTGATGTCGATATCGAACGCTGGCTCGGGCTTGCTGTCCCACTCATCAACGCTGAGCAGCACTCCCATCCTGGAGGAGAAGAGGGAGGACAAGAGCTGGAAAGGCAGCCTAGGTAATTTTTAAATAACAGTAGCAATTCAGGTACACAAATCACTGCTTAGAGGGGAGGCAGGAGCAGCAGAAGGAAGAAGGTGTGTTGGACAGACAGATCAGCTGGCCTAGCATGCAGTAAAGCTGACTGCAAGCAAGATGGGACACATTTGGAACAACTGCTTGTTTTAATCACTTTCGGGAAGCAGTGACTTCTGATGTCCAGGCTCTGTCATTAAAATGTGTAAGCCTTTATTCCCCATTTGGTACCTGACTTTAGGGATATTTAAGCTGTAGTTTTCAGAGTTCCCAAGCGCTTGCTTTCAGCTGGGTTGTTACAGCTGTCTGAAGGTGTAAAGTCTCCTTGAATAGGAGCAGAGATACTGATCAGGATTGCTATCCTGTAGTGTTGTGCCTGCACTAATATGACTCCTGTCTGGAATGGCTCAACACCGTTGTTCAGAGAAAATGAGTGGTAACAAAGCAAATCTTAGATGATTTTTTTTTCTGGGGAGAAGTTAGGCCCAAAGGCCCTCCCTATGAGACTAAAAGACCCTGAAATGTAAATGAGAAACTGTTGCAGCTGATTTCAAAGTGTGCAGATTTACCCTGCCATAGATGGGCCACTGCTTAGAGACAGGGAAGTAAGGTGTTAGTGCCCACTTGTGTATCTTTGCATGCAACAACATGAGGATATTGCTATTCTTTGGGTACTTCAGTACCCAGTGGTGAAAGGTACTATAGAAAGGTAAATTAGTGCTGTCTGCTGAAGCACGAAGCGCTTTCGAGATCCTAGAGCAAGTACTACAGAGGGATGCAGAACTGATAGTAGTTAGTTTTCTGGGATTGTGAAATTTCCTTCCCTTTTTCCACAAAGGTGTTCTGCTGGGAACAGAATATCGCTCCGAATCCATTCCCTCCACCCCCTCTCCTGTCCTTCCTTCCACACCGTTGCTGTCAGCCCACTCGAAAACAGGCAGCAGAGACTGCAGCACCCAGACTGACCGGGGAAACGAACAAAGCAAAGCTGCACCTTCCACTGCAGCTCCCACACCAGGACGACTCCCCAGTACCAACCTGGCCTACAGTGCAGACAAAACAGGTAACAAAGCTCAGCTGCTCTCCCAGAGGGGTCCCCTGCCACTGACTCGCCATCAGTTCTGCTCTGTGGGGCAGGACCTGCCATCCCTTTTTCCATTCAGGAAAACTGCGTGTAGTTTTTGTCAGGACAGATGGGTTTCAGAGGCAAGCTTGACAGTATTCTGAGGGTTTTCATTGTCTCAAATGCTCTGAAGGAAAAAAAGCCTCAAGAGTGGTACCATAAGTATGGACACACTGGGTAGAGAGGTACAGCGAGATTTAAGAATTGGAGCAGGTGTATGCAAATCCCAGGATAGTCTCTGAGTCAGCATCTACTCTGAAGTAAATTGTGAGTAGCGTGTGGGGTTTAAACAGCGTACGAAAATGGGCTGTAGAAACTGGCCATTGCATTTTAGTGGGTATTCAAAGCAAAGTGGACTCAGATAAGGGAGAGGAAGAGAAAGGAAAGGTAACTATCGTGATAAAGCTGTCTCGTTACTGTACTGTCCCAGTTGCAGGACCGACTTCAGCGTTGGCACAACTAGATCCAGCTGACAGTGACTATCACAAAAGCTGAATTTGTTTCCCACAGAGCTCCGAGCTGGCAAGAGCTGCTCATTTTCCAGCCCACTCTGCCAAATCAATGCAGATTACACAACCTTGCCTCTTCTACTTACAGACACATTACAATTATGTTGTTCTTTATGGAAGAGTGAATTTGGCTGGTCTGCTGTGCATCTTGCCCATGCTATGCTATTTAATGGGTATCGAGGGAGACAGGGGAACAGGTTTTGTGGTGAAAGTCTACACTGACTGCATTGGTTTAAATGCAGTCACTCCAGTTTTATATGCCATTGTGTATCAGTGGGAGATACCCAAAGGGAATTTGATAAAATATCTTAATTTGTCTGGCTACATACATGAAGAATTGAATTTTTTTAAATTAAATAAGGAGTTGTTAGCTGTCTTTTGGCCAGTGATAGAAGATGACTTCTAAAATGTTAACGTCATTTTTCTAACCTCATTGAAATTACAGCTTTGATTGTCTGTCTCTTGTTTTTCCTCATCACATAGATGGGCCACTCTTCCACTCCAGCACTCTTGAAAGAAAAGCCCCCGTTCAGACCATGGGGCAGGACCTCCCAGATGGAGAGATGGTAGAATACCTCATCTGAAAGGCTGTACCAGGATCTGAGCTGGGATACAGTAGCAAGAAATTTTTAAAAGACATTTTTATTGGGAAAAAATTGTAGTACCTGAGTAATAAAAGAACACTCAGCTGTTTGCTCTTGTATATTATGTCTCAAAAGTATGGACAGGTTAATTTATAATTTGTTCTAAATTATAAAAAACCCGTAACACTTGTTCTTTGAAAGTTTCCCCCTTTATTTTTTAAATACTGGATCTGGTAACGTGGAGAAAAACCAAGAACTTTAGCTGCACTACATCTGATACTTCATTTCAGTATTTTTAAAGTCTCTTAAACAGAAGTACCTACTCTCACAGCTGTTGGTTAAATGTCTAGCTTGAACGCAGTGAGGTGAGCAGAGTGGCCTTACAACGATCAGAACCAGGGACTTAGTTGTGAGCATCACTTAGTGGTTTTAGAATACAGGTGTTCTGAGAAACTTTTACAAATTTGAGCTGTGATCAAGGGAGATTTCTCTTTACACTCAGTGTAAGAACTCAGAATAGGTATTTCACATTCATAGGCTGGAAAGATTTCCATTTTCAATGTGGTAACATTCTTTTTTTTTTTACTTCCTAAATTGTGTTATTTCTTTATTAAAAAAATGACTCCGGTGATTAATGTCGCATTTCACATTTTTAGTTTCATTGAAAGATTTGCCACACTTTTATACTTAAGTACTTTTTCAATAATTTATACAGTGGATAGTAAATAATATATTGCATTCATGTTTTACGTAAATTAAAAAAGGAGAGTTTACAGGCTCAGTCCTGATCTGTTAGATCAGATTTCTGCCATTGTAATTCCATTGGCTTTAGTGGAACTGCTCCAAATTTACCATAGTGCAAGTGGCAAGTCCTGTTGCTTTTCAGTGTTAGCAACTTAATCTACTGCATCTGTGGAGATCTTTCTCCATAGCAGATTTTTCTATATTTCAAATACCCTTCTACTTTGTATGTCCCTCCTTCTCGGAGATACTAGATTCTTTTTCATATAGCAAAGCCTCAGAGATAGAGCTTTAAAGAGGAGCTCTGTGTAAAGTTTCAGATGGCAAATTCTTTCCTTCTAAAATATTTTTTTTCTTCATCTAACTGGAGAGAGCAGCTTGAAGAAAGTCCCAGAGGCATTACAGAAGAAAGTTACACATTTAAGTCATCACTTTGAGATTTTTTGAAACTAGCACAGATGCTACTTTCAAATGCTTTGGTTGCAGATGCTATAATGAGATATTAAGACCAATAGAAGTAAATGAGTATTTTTTGTTACTGTCTTTGCATTTTATTAAAACGCTTCAATATTAATTTCTGTTAAAAACTACTTTTTTTTACTTGAATGTTAAAATATTTAATTAGCCAGTGGTCACATGTTGGGAACCTGGCTAGTCTCAGCTTTCTGTGCAGCATGAGAGTAGCCAGATTTTCATTTCAGATCATTTCACCCCAGAAATAAGGAAAATCAGCAATTAGTCATCGAACAATTAGTGAATGTCCTCAGTTCCTACTTAGTTGACACTACTGATATAGTGTCCAACTGAAATGGCCTTACCAGATCAACAGATATAACATGAATTTCACAATGGAGGGTTGGGAGGTAAGAGGAGGTGCCTTCTGTCTGCTGCAGGGGTGACTTAGCGGTGCCTAAAGATCAGCTGTGAGTTGGGTTCTGTTCATTTTCTAGTGATAATCACGTAAAAACAAGAAAAACACTTCCCATCATTTCTAGCAGATTTGCTGCTTGTTCGTGTTCTTCAGGCTATATTCCTAGACCCACAGAAGTTAGAGATGGCAAAATGCGTATGGTAAGATATGAACTAAGTCTAAATAGCCTGCCTTTACCAGTGACTGCTCTAGCGGGCAGCACAAACTCCCTTCCGTCACCACTACTTAAGACACTTCAGAGCTGCACTTTTAAGTCTCTGCCATATGGGACAGCGTCTTTCTGGACAGTGTGGTAGACCTTCCCTCAGTGTATTCTAATAAGCTGTCTGAATTAGTTCTCCACCCTTTTTCTAGACAAACTGTTCACAGCCTCTTCGTTCTCATCCCTGAGAATGTCTTACGTTTATTTCTCTTGGCTTAATTCCATCCCATTATATGAAGTAATGCCCACTCTGGATGATTTGAAGTGATTTCTCTTCCTCCTCCACAGTTGTTGGAAGTGCAGGAGAAGCTTTTCTCATTAGCTGAAGGTGTCCATTTTTCTGCTATTTCAGCATAACTTTCTGTATTATGTTTTGTGGTTTGGGCTTAGAAGGAACAATAAGGGAGATCAAATGCCATTGAGTGTCTGGGTGAGAGAGGGGGAGAGATGTTTGAGTGCTTTCTGTTCTTTTAAAGTCAGGAAAAATTATATTCCATCTTCACAAGTACTTCTCAGCAGTAGGAAAGAAGTTTTGCAACTGTAGGGCTGTAGATAAACAGTTCCAACTCGCTTGATTCACATTAATTATAAAACGTCTAGGAAAATTTGGATCCTTTACAGATAAAATCTCTTTTAGATAACTGATTTTCCCCAATTGATATTGGCTGTTCAGCTGGACTAGGTAAAAATAATTTGTTTATCCTCCTTGCAGCTCATTGTTTTCAAACTGAATGCCTCTGTAATCTATTTTTACAAAGAAAAAATGACATAATAGCTTTCTGTGAATAAAATACAGATATGGACAGCAACTGTCTTCTCCAAGAATGGAAGCCCAAGCGGTCTCTGACAGTCCAAGCCATCAGGATTGCAGGAGCCTTAGCAGTTCTATGCCCATGGAAGTAAATTTGGAAGAAGATGGTGCAGTTTTACATTGTTTAGGTCAGGCTCTTTGCCCTATTTTGTAGTTTTGATTTCTTCCAAAAGCAAAACCCCCACAACTTTTGACATGGAAGTTTGAGGTCATCTTCCTGTGCTGACAAACTAGGAGCCATCAGGAATGTAGTCTTTCCCTCGAGCTTCCTCAGAGCCATCCTGATGTGAATGTAAAAGAGCTGCTTGCTTTGAGGAGGATGTGTACTATAGTCTTCAGTCTCTCTGTACAGATTTTTATTTTGTTTTTAAACAGAAACTGCTTTAAGGAAACAAACTGCACACCTAGTTCCTTTTCCTTCCGTAGAGCTTATTTCTAGTAGAAAGTGATTTTTAACACACTGATTGCAATGACCTTCTTTGCAAACCAAAATTTTAGACTAAGAGTTTTTCTTAAACTCGGGTATTAGGAGCAGAATTGTAGCTTTTATAAAGAAAGCCACATATTCTTCTTTGTAGAGCAAACCAAGAAAATCAAGTTTAGTTATTTTTCCTCTTTCCTTTCACTGCTTACAGAATGGCCAAACTCACAAGTCCTTCCCTTGGGCAGTTCCTTTGGGATTTGGTGGCTCAGGGAACTGCCTGAGATCTAGAGGCTTTTGTTCCCATCTGGCCCAACGTCATTATTAACTTCAAATAGCTCCTACCTGGCGGCTCTTGCAGGGTCTAGAGCAGCAATTTTCGGTCTGTGGTCTAAGGACTCACGGGGATCTGTGAGTTGCTCCTCAGGAGTCTGCAAAGGGTGGCTGAGGTCAGCAAGTACTGTCAGGGGGCTGAAATTCTTTACGTGTGGTCTCTGCCTCTGTTGGCAAGTTTGTGGAGTGAGAGGCTGAAAACTGGCATTAGCTTTGCTTCGTTTTCGAGGCTGCCTGAGTGAGGGGACTTGCAGGGTTTTAGGCCAGAACCATTTCCGAGGACACCTCCTGCTCCAGGAGCCCACGCCGATGACCAGCAGTGCGTGGGACGTGTAACAACCGCATCCCGTGAGCCATGACACCCGTACAGTGAATCCCGACAACCATGGCCAGACGATGTGCTTTTTCCATTGCTTATAAAATGGTGGCGATACAAACTTGGTGCAGTCAGGGCAAGCAAAACCCCGGGGGTAATTTGGCTTTGTCTCCCTCCCCACGAGGGCTGGCACAGGTTAGCCCGGGATTCACTGTGCTTCTTCACGCCACGGCCGATGGTTTTGCTCCGTGGCAGGGGCGGGGGGCTGTGGGGAGGGGGGTCTCTTTTCATGTATTTGTATAGGAACTCTTTTTTAAAAGCTAGCATTTTTATGTCTAGAAAGTAAAAAGACATTGTAAAATGTAATTGTACTGTATTTATGAAGAAAATACATTTCTTTTCAAAAAGATCTTATTCTAAGTTGGTTTTAGAGTCTGACTTCCAACAACGTCACCTCGTAGGCTTTCAGAAGCATTGAAACCCATCTGTTGTGCACTGTGCTGTCCAGCTATACCCTTAGGGCTGTGCTAAACTATTGAGATTTAAGAAAAATCTGCCCTCCTAACTCGAGCAGAACCTGCGTTGCTCCGAGTTCTGAAGTATTTGAACACTTGGTTTCATTCAGCTTGGGTTCTGCTCAGGATCAGAAGTGGAGATGCTGAAATAACTGGAGAGCAGGCTGGAGCAACGTAGCTTCCGAGCCCTGCCTCCGGGGAGAGCTGGGAAATAGCTGCCCTTTTGCTTTGACTGCGGAGCCGAGTTCATCCCCGAGAGAGACGTCGCTTGGGACTCCTGCCCTGTCATTTGAGTCTCTTCCATTTGTAGAGGAGGAGCTTTGGGGGGCAAATGGCTTCAACCCAGTTTCCCTTTCAGCAGGGTTGTGGTCTAAAAGGCGAGAAATGAGTGACCGATTAGCTGCTGCTCTTTAGGATTCAAAATATCAAAGCATAAATTAAAATACTAAAAGTTTGCCATTTCACATCCTTAGAAAAGGTGTCAAGAGAATGATCTCTCCTATATAAATCTATATTGAAGTGAATCATGTGGATTATTTTTTCCTCTATTTAAACCGTCAAGTTTATTTTGTAATTTGTGACTGAGCTGTTTTGTAAGTCAGCTGTTGAAACAGCCCTAAAGTCTTTGAAGATTACGGCAGCTTTAATTCTAGGAAAGAAAACAAAAAAGTAAGTGTAAATACGCGCTAAGAGATCTTGTAAATGTCTATCGTTATGTTTGTAGTTAGCTATAAAAATATTTGTGTGTTTTTAAAGAATGGATCCTGTGTTTTCAATTTTTTTTCCACTGATTTGCTTGTTCTGCAGTAAATTTGCTTAGTATGAAAACCTTATTGATTATAAACCAAAACCAATCTTCACCTTATCTAGTCCTCGCTGCTGCCTGGCCTCCGTCTTTAAGTTTCCAACTCCTAATTGGAGATTTTGCAGGATAAAATAATTGTTCATTCCAATCTCTTCCCTTAAGCATCACTTTTTTATTTTTTCCTCTGACCGGTCCTGCAGCTGCACACAACACTGTATGCTTTCACCCCTTTTTAATAATCGGATTAACAACGCTTGCTTACCGTAACTTTGAGCTGCGGTGACAGTGCCAGTCATCCCTCCTTTGAGAGCTGGACCGTCTTCAGGCATCGAAGGGTGACAGCACGTGAGTAACCTGCAGTCGTGTGAGTATTTTCTACATCACGGTCTTCAACAGACCCATCTGCTTTTTGTTCATATGTTTTTGGTGCATTTTGTTGCCTCCAATTTGTCTTTCGTTTCTCGTCATGCTGTCGGAGGGAAGGAGCAGGGGTTACTGGGAAGCTAGCTGAAAGTGGTCAGCCTTGATGCATTTTCACCGTTGGCTTTTGAAACTGATCTTAACATAGTTGTAGCCTCCCCTGGTTGCCAGTGCTGTAATAAATACCAGCTTGACAAATCCGGGGGCCAGTGGTCACTTTAGCACATACATCCCCTACGCTTTCAGGCCTTTTGATGTTGTTTCTATAAATCTCTCTGGCATGCCAGAGTAGAAACAAGACGACCAAAAAAAACCTCAGCCAGACAAAAAAAAAAACAGCTACAGAAGCTTGCTAATAGCTGGCTTATTTAACAAAACAACTGTGGCCCATCTGCAAACTGGTGTGAGCGGAGTGTTTGGACATTTCGCAACGCCCCTGGTAGCACGACGGGCCGGTCAGCGCGGCTTCAGCCCAGCCGCCTGCCAGGAGAGGAGGCTGGAGCGAAACACCCGCTGAAGACAGCCTGCGAAGATCCCACCGTGGCTCCGTGGGGAGCGGCGAGAAGCCAGGCAGAGAGAATTTGGGTTTTCACGTCCCCTTATCTTTCTTGGAAGTGTGTTGACCAGCCCGCTTGGACATAACCATCTACCAGAGGCTGTCCTGGGCCTTCCAGGTGGCTGGACGCAGCGCCAGCCCCCGCTCTGCTGGACGCATCTGGTGGACACGTGCGTGGTAAAGACATCTCCTTCAATCCCATCTCCTGCTACTCGGCATGCCAAGGTCCGGGGCTCAAAAGGGGAGAAAAAGATTAAAAGGTTGTTTGTTTTGTGTTTGGTTTTTTTTTCTCCTCTCAGTTGGCTCAGCCTTTAAAGGAAAAAAACTCTTTGCTCCAAAGCCTTACTAAGTGCAACTTAGGTAGTGGTCGGTAGCTTCCCCGACAGCCCCGCTGCTCCCAGGGACGCTGGACAGCAGTTAGAAGCTAACACAGCACATTGCGAATACAGCACGGTCCCCAGTGTTGCACTACCGGATGCATTATTTTATTTGTTGTAAAGCATTGCCTATCGCTGCTTTTAAATACCTATGAAGAAAAGCACAATTCCAAACTAACGCAGGACCTTTCCAGAGACATCTCTCTGCCTCCCCTTCCTGCTCCCCAAGACGACCAAAATTGCAGCATTTCATATCTTCTGGAACATTTCTCTGAATTTTGTAAGAAAGAGTAATATAAAATGGGAGCAAAAGACTGGCCTCATAAAGGTGCCTTTAAAGTGATATTTAGATCTAGTGGTATGTTTGAATGAGATCATCTTCACCTTGTATTGTGGAGGGGGGAAACCTTAGAGGAAAATTTTCATTGATCTCTTGCCAAGAGGAGTACTAACCTTTTAAATATAGGGCAAGAATATATCCCAAGAAGGGATATATTATATATACTATATAATAGAAATATATATACACACACACACATAAATACATACAATATACGAAAGCTAGTAACTTTGAGAACCTCGTTGTCCAAGATGAAATTTTCTTTTCATCCCTAGTCATTTTTAAACATAAATGGTCAGTTTTGGAACATCATTATTTCTCTACCCTTCTGTTTTCTGTTGCTGCATTTTAGAACAAAAAAATAATAAGAAAGAAACCCTCCCGTCTGCAGCACTTGAGTTCTCTCTTTCAGGAGTTTGGGGGTGTTTTGGTTGCTTTTCCCTCGCTGATGGGCCGAAGCACAAGAGGACAGGACAGGGATTTGCCTCCTGCCGAGGGGCCACGTGGAGACAGGGCTATGGCGGCTCTTCGTGCACTGCGCGCGACCTGGGCTGTGTCCTCACCGAGCTGCGGTGCCCGGAGCAAGGCGCTTAGCAGCACCCAGCCTTTTTCCTCATTAGGTTTCAGTGTTAACAGGGCTCACCTAGGCTGGTTTTTTTGCTCTGCTTCAGGCCTCGCGCAGCATCACTGGGGCTGGACTACTTCCATTTGTTTCTCATTTTGGAAGGTATCGCATTCAGATCAGGAGAGCCAGCACCAGTTTTTATTAAATTACCATTTTCAGAGGTCGGCAGGAAGAAGCCACACGCTGGGGCTGCCTGGGGCTGAGTCGGAGCCCTGCCAGCCGGCAATGATGCTACACGGCAGCAACCCCAAAGGGACCCAGCCCTTTCTTCACCTCCAAACACCACGGGCTTTTTTGTTTCCTTTGTTTGGAAGGGGGTTTTCTGTGACCACCCCACAGGGAGAGGCTGTTCCCAGTTTGGGGAGAGGAACACTTCTGCCTATTTCCCTGCTTGCGAAAGCTCCCAGTGTGACTCCCAGCAGCTCCTGAGCTGCATTTCTGCTCACTGCCCGGCCGTCCCAGCCCAGACCCCAGCCCCAGCTCTGTCTGCGGCAGAAGGAAGAAGAAACCACAAGCATTTTCTTCCTGGAGCCAGCCAGCATCAATGGGGCAACCTCTGGCGAGGGCTGCGCGACCGCTGCGACTGGCATCCTGATGCTCCGGGAATGCATCCCTTCAGCCCATCCTGCTCTGGGAAAGCCTGTGGAAATGTGGTAGGTCAGTTGAGGGTTTTTTTCCAGATAAACTTTCATCTTCATTCAACTCATTCCCATCCCTTTGCCTTCCCCACACAAAGCTGCGAGCAGTCTGGACCCTTTTATCATCCTCAAGAGCTTTCCTAGAGGGAAATATTTACCCTTTCGATTCAGCTCCGTGATTAAATCCCAAGTCGATGGAAAGACCCCAGTGCTGAGCAAGCGCGAGGGAGCTGGTGTTCGAGCGTCTCTGCTGCCTTCCAACCTGCAGCAACGTTTGGGGGGCCGGGGGAGGCTCCCGGCTCTCCTTCCGGGGGGTTAATCGGGCAGGGAAACGAAGACTTCCCATCAGAAGTCACTTACAGAGCACACGGTTAGGGTTTGCACGGGCTTTGGTTTTTTAAATGCTGAAGAGTTCCAGGAATGTCACTTCTTGGGGCTGAAAAAGCAGTTTCTGCCCCGCCACACGTCCCACCTCCCCAGCCAGGCAAGCCCCACGCCGGGACAGCCAAGAGGGCACCAGAGGCTTAGAAAAAGAGAAAACAGAAGGATTGGGAATTGCTTAATTAGAAACAGTTTTCTCCTTTAATGTTCTGCAATTACTTTGAGGTCAGTAGAATTATTAGTATTATTAATCACCGAATTTCTAGTTCCCTGAACTAAAGTTAATAGTACCATAATTGGGGCATACCATACAGCAGTAATTGCTAAGTGCCAGGAGGCAGCTAATTAAGTCTTGAAGCCCTTCTCTCTAGGTAGATCTTATTTCTTCTACGTCTGCATCATGGATAACTCAGCTGCAGAGGGTTAAAAGTTGGGGTAAGCACACCGGCAGCCGCAGATCGGCGAGGCTGAGGCTTTCAGGGACTCTGCCCACATTTCCAACCGTGCCGATCGCATCTCAGGCGACTTGCCTTCAGGTGGCTTTGGCGTGCGTGCCAAGGCGGGCAAGGAAAGGGGCTCTCTGCCGGAGGTCCTCCAGCTGGACCCGGGCCAAGGTGCTGTTGTTTTGGTCCTGAACAGGCTGGAGAAAGCCTTTCTGTCCAGGTTTGTTGCTTAATGAGGTTGTTGTCGCTCTACCTGCGGGGAGCAAAAGGGGGTTTAGATAGTGAAGTATTGCCACGCTCTAGCAAGGAAGGTAAAAGGCACCTTTCAGTGGCAAGGAGTGAAGCATGGGGGGTTGCAGGATGCTGAAGTAAGGGATTTCCCCGTCCTTCCTTTGAAGAGGGAGTTCTTTCTGGATTTGATAACGCTCAGCAAGCCCCTTAGCAGTAGAGGAGAGCCTCAGCTTCAGCCTCTTGCGAACGTACCGTACCCTCACCCACCGCAGATGCTGCAGCCCAGCCCACCACAGCGCTGGGATGGATGATCTCTTGGGGTGTTTCAGAGCCAAGGACCAAAAGGAAAGACAAAGGAGAAGAGAAGAAAACAGGTATATTTGCTACCTCTGCTCTCTGACTCTGGCAACATGGCGAGCTCAGGGTTAAGGTGGAGGGTGAGCACTCATAGAGCAAGGGGAATATGGGACGGACAGGAAAGGCTGGCGGCAGCAGGAGCTCGGGAAGATACACCACCGCTTCAACATCCTCCAGAGCAGCTTGTCTAACGCAGCACGAGACACCCTCTTCCCTGCAGCCTGCTTTGCAGACCCCAAACACTTCAACCCCTTGCACTCTGTCTGTCCCCAAGCCCCAGGCTGGCTTCGGGGGCAATTTATAAACCCACGGTGCCGCCCTCTCGCCGGCTGCAGGGAATCAGCCCTTCCCGGCAGGCAGGTCCATCCCCTCGCTGCCCTTGCAGGTGGGATCCTGTCCCTGTTGAGCCCCCAGCCCCAAGCACTCGCTGCCCCAGCAGCTTTCGCCCTGCCCTGGGCTCTCCCCGGGTACCGCAGGGTCTTGCTGGCTGTGGCAAAGAGCACCTGCCTTCACTCCATGCTAGAAACTTCTATTCGTTGATGCCAGAGCGTTTCCAGAAACTCGAGAACACACGAAAATGTTTGCATCCTAACTCTAGAAGGAAATAATAATTGCAACATAATTGTATTAGTGCCAACTGCAAATTACCCGGGAGTGGAAAATGAGGAGGTTAAAGCCGACTAAGTAAACAATACAAATTAAAGATGCAACAGCTGGCATAGCCACGCGTTATAAATAAAACTCAGGTTTAACCTGGAGAGTCAAACAGTTCTAGGTCGCTTGTGCAGACACAGGGGGTAGCGTCTGCTCTCCCCCACGTACAGCCCCACACGAATGCTGCTGAGTGACACCCTACGCTTACAAACCTGAAATCCCCATTTAGCCCATCCCACGGCCTATTAAGATAATGAAACCTAAATTTCTGTTTTATGTCAAATGCCCAGTGTAGTGAGGATAAGCAGCCGTGCCATGCCACCTCTGCTCACGCACGGCGGTTTGGTGGTTTAACCTTCAAATGCTGCTGCCGAGTCTTCAAAAAAGGCACCCCAGGCCTGGATGGAAAAGAAAAAAAGCGCTTTATGGAGGGACTGAGCAAATCAGGCTTCAATCGACCACGCTTCACGTGTGTAGGGAAAGGCTCAACTCCGACGCACGTATTTATTCTTTATAATTATGAACCAGGGGTTCAGGGCACTGGGGCCGCACGCTGCCTGAACGAGGCATTGCCAGCGAGATGATCCTCTGCCATACTCCTCGTTGCAATGGCACAAAGCGCTGCTGGGCCCATTGCCCTCCTTCGCGGGGCTGGTAAGTCGAGGGGCATTAGCCAGCTTTCAGGCATCGGACCGGCGAAAAGGTACATTTTCCAGCATCCAGCCCTGCAGGGAGACCAGACCGAGCCGGGACAGGTCACCCCGAGGGCCCCCCGCAGCCCCGGTGCTGCGGCGGCTGTGCCGGAGGCACCGCTGGAGACGCCCGTCTGCGCCTGCTGTGCCTTCCTCTCTCTTTTTTTTTTTTTCATGTGAAGAAAGGGAGAAATGAAACCATATGTTTGGGGAGGTCGGGGATGGATTCCAGGAAAGTTTTGTTCTGGGATAACGTTAAACATTTCGCTGGCGCTTTGTCTCCGTGTGTGTGCGAGCGTCGTTGGTCTTTGTTTTAAGCGGGCCATCGTTTTAAGCGGCCACAGCGCTGAAAGTAAATAACCCCCCCAACAAAGCATTTGAGCAGCTTTCACGGCTAAATTCATCCTCCCATCTTTTTTTTTCCCTTTGCATAGGGGCCATTGGGAAAAGAAAGCAATGTTTGTCTTTGACGTGCAGAGCTGTGCTGAAATTGTCTTTATTTTTTTAATTATGGTGGGTTTTAAGCCCAATCCCAAACTCCTCTGGAGAGTTTAAGTTCCTCTTGTAAAATTTCCTAAAGCCTCTAAGGCGGGAGCGTGGGACCCCTCCAGGAGCGGAGATTTCCCTGGAAAGGTGCCTTGTGTTTCGGCTGGGCTGCGGCTCCCGGGGTTGCTGTGCTTGAACCAGCCCGGGCGGGAGGGGAGGGCGGCGCAGGTGGGGGGGACCTGCCCAGCGCATTTCGCAAAAAAAAAAAAAAATCCCTTCTTGGCTCCCTACCTGATTTTCACAGAAAAGCATCATTTAGAAGGAAATCTCCAGCCTGGTGAGAGATGATAGAAAAAGCGGCTGCACTTCCCAAACGAGGGGTTTCTGGCTAATTTAGAGCATCGTTACCGGGGGCCATCTGAGGGCCTGTTGTTTTCTGTCTTGTACTTAGGTATTCCTCTTGCTTCACATCATTTCTGCTCCTCCTCTGAACCTCCTCCCGCCCTTTCCTCCAGCTTTGCTATGCTTCTAAAAATGCCAAAATTTCCAATTTTTCAGGTTTCCATTTTGGGTTTCCTCTGCAAGCCACGGGCTCCTCTCTCCCACCCCGCCTTTCTCCCAGCACCTCTGTTTCGCCCACCCTGGGACGGGTGCCCGTGTCCCTCCGGACAGAGGCAGCAGCAACACAAACCTCATCTTGACTTAGCACCGGGGATGTACATCTTCCCTGTCTTAACCATTACCCCCAGCAGGTGCATTAACAGCAATCCCAGCCCGGGCTGGCACCCGGTTCCGGGGGACAGGGTGGCACTGCCGGCGCAAGGCAGCCGTGGCCCTGTTGCAGACAGGCCTCTTGGCTCTTGGGCTTCGTTATAGCGTAAAATGGGCGTTTACAGCGGTGCGGGATCTTGAGCAGTTATAATGCCACAGCACGCTGTGAAGGAGCTGAGTTTCCCAGAGTCGGAGCCATGAACGTGCTGCAGCCATGCTGGACCCATGGGAGCTGCAATGGGAGGCTTTGGTGAGTCAATAGAATCGTAGAATGCTTTGGGTTGGAAGGGACCTTTCAAGGCCATCGAGTCCAACCCCCCTGCAAGAGCAGGGACATCTCCAACCAGATCAGGTTGCTCAGAGCCCCGTCCAACCTGACCTTGAATGTCTCCAGGGAGGGGGCATCGACCACCTCTCTGGGCAACCGGGGCCAGTGCTTCACCACCCTCATTGTAAAAACTTTCCTCCTTATATCTAGCCTGAATCTCCCCTCTTTTAGTTTAAAACCATCCCCCCTTGTCCTGTCCCAACAGGCCTTGCTAAAAAGTCTGGCCCCATCTTTCTTGTAAGCCCCCTTTAAGTACTGGCAGGCTGCTATGAGGTCTCCCTGGAGCCTTCTCTTCTCCAGGCTGAACAACCCCAACTCTCTCAGCCTGTCCTCGTAGGAGAGGTGCTCCAGCCCTCGGATCATTTTCATGGCCCTCCTCTGGACCCGCTCCAACAGGTCCATGTCTTTCCTGTGCTGAGGGCCCCAGAGCTGGACGCAGAACTGCAGGTGGGGTCTCACCAGAGCAGAGTAGAGGGGCAGAATCCCCTCCCTCGACCTGCTGGCCACGCTGCTTTTGATGCAGCCCAGGATACGGTTGGCCTTCCGGGCTGCGAGCGCACATTGTTGGCTCATGTCCAGCTTTTCATCCACCAGTACCCCAAGTCCTTCTCCGCAGCGCTGCTCTCGATCCCCTCATCCCCCAGCCTGTGTTGATACCAGGGGTTGCCTCAATCCAGGTGCAGGACCTTGCACTTGGCCTTGTTGAACGCCATGAGTCCCACATCTCTTTTTCTTCTGGTTTTCACCATTTACCCTGTATTTCAGTTGTGACTATTTCTGATGGAAACTCGAGGCAGTTTTCATTTCTCACTGGTTTACAGCACCAGAAGAGCCCCCCCCAGCACAGCCCTGCCCTCGGCACGGGTCAGCACCCATGGGTGCTGTTTCTGCCCTTGCTGGGGACAACGGCTGTAAAATGACTGACTTGCAGCTATTTGTGCTTTGCTGGGTAAGCACTTTCGAAGGAAGCACTTCGCTGCTGCGAGGTAGAGTGCCCGCTGGAGCCGGTGTTTGGGGTTTTGGAAAGCAGCATTTATTCCAAAGAGGTTGAAGCAAAACACCAAAGTTTAGCAGCAGCAGCAGTTGGGCTTGCACGGGCATTTCCACCTGCAGCTCAACACAACCGCTGACTACCTACAGCAAGAAACACAAAGGAACCAACTGCTGGCTTTCCGAGACATTGGTGCTTTAAAAAAAATAGGTATTTCATGCTTCATAAACATGCTGAATGAGAGGGACGTCTCATTTATCACTTAAATAGCGCTATCAGTGTCCGCTCCGTGCTGTGGGCTGGATTCTGGCACTGGTGATGGACAGTGCTCTCAGCACAGGTGATAAACAGATCGATAAGAAAATGCAGCCCGAGGGGCTGGAGGTGCGACAAGGCGGCCGTGGTTTCAAAACCTTGCTGAGATCTTTATTAAATTAATTTGTGCTTCTGAAAACAATTGCTGCCTTGTTGGGTCACACATAGCTGCAAAATACTGGTCTGAAGAAGGCATGAAACATGTTGCTGCCCCAGGAGAGCAGCTTGGGGCTCTATCGGAAGACCATGAAGCAGGGAAATCTAAAATGCAATTAACTTTCAAAAAAAAAAAAAAAAAGAAAATCAAAACAACCCCGCACTCTTCTCTCACTGCGCACATCAAAACCTGAGAACGGGAGGCAAGACAGACTGCCGGAGTACGGATGCAGGTTTGCCCCGGTGTTGCAAAAGAAACTTTACAAGGGATGCAATACTGAAATGATGCATTTTGAGGGGTTGCATCTTTGCGACCTAATCTTTTTTGGACCATCTTTGCACTTCATGAGATGCACTTTGCACTTCATTGAGATGCTTCATGCCATCTCATGAAGCAGAGCCCTCGAGCCACGCCTGGGCAGAGACATTAAGCCACACCGGCTGTCCGTGGCTCGGGAACAAGCGCAACAGCATCCCTGCTACGGGGCACGCGGGCCACGGCCGCGTCACCCAGGGCTTCGACCAGTTTGTCTCTTCTCCGTGCCGCCCTTTGGGGCCCATCCCGGGGGCTGCCAAATCCAGCTGGAATCGGTCCTTTCTTTCCCCATCCCACCTGGCACGGCCTGAAGCCAGCGCCTTCGCTGCCGCCGCAGCCTCCTCGCCCCGTCCCAGCCGCCGCGGTGCCTTGGGGCTGGAGAGCGCCGGCTGCGGGGGTCTCAGGGGGCATCACGGCCACCTCCGGCCTTGGAGGGAGCCACCCCGTGCCACCCTGCTGGGTGCTGCCCAGCTCGGGTTGTGTTTGCGGGGTTGAGGCCACTCATTTCCCAAAAGCCTCTAGATGGCAATCGCTTGCAGCTCTGCCGAGGCGCCTCTTCCAGGGCTGCCGACACGACACGGAGCTCGCTGGGAAAACCTCGGCTTGTAGAGCCGCCGGCGTTATTGCCGGCCACCCTTGCTGTTGTCTCCTGCCTGCGAAGCGATAATGCTTTGAGCCTGGTGTTCTTTCTCAGCATCCTTTTGGCGCTGCTACCTGCTGGGTCGCCGCGCAGGGGTACGGCCCCTCTCCGGGGGACCTGGCTCCCGGTGCTGGGCTGTGGGGGCCAGGAGCAGGAGGGCAAGCTGGAGTGTGCGTCTCAGGCCTGCCATCCGCCCCGACACCAGCGTCCGTGTCCTGCGGGGGCCCGACGTACCCGGAGAAAACCAACAATTACATCACCCATTTTATTCCTAGCTGGCTAGAAAAGGCTTTTACCATCGCGTCTGAACTTAGAAGTGCCTTTTAAGTGCAGAGTGACTGGCCAGGCAAGGAGGGCCTTGCAGGCTGTCTCACTGCAGTGGGTGCCGGGGTGGGCTGAGCTCAGGGCACCCCAGATTTGGCCGCTCCCAGCCAGGAGCTGCTCTCTGGGTGCCCTGTGTGGGGCTGCAGTGGGCAGGGGCCAGCTGGGTCCTGCTGTGGATGGGTGAGACTGGAGCAGCGTCAAGCCAGCAAACAGCAAGTATCGGCCTCCCTCGGGGCTGGGCAGAGCATTAATTATGGCACAGCATCGTCAAGAGCAATGACACGGCCAGAGAGCTGCCACGCGCAGCACCGCAGCCGTCCCTGGCGATGGACGCAGTAAATTGCATTTGTTGTGTTAAGAAAAGAGAGCGCTTCCAGCCCAGGGGACCGCTCACAGCAGCTGCCAGGCAGATAATATGGCAAATATTGTCATTTTTCTCTGATAAAATATAATCACAGCTTATTTCAGCCTCAATGATGGGAGATGGGGAAATGCGGGAGTCACCTTCCAGCTTTGTTTCTGCATGCTCACACTTATACACGGGCACTTTTGCTCTCTAATTTCCATCTCTACTTTCTGCAGGTTACTGAGCTGCTGCAGGAGCTGGCAGCAGGACAGTGGTTTTTCACATGAAGACCCTCAATTTGCTGTAGCTGCTGCATCCTACCTCCAGCTAAGGACACGGCTCGGCTCATCCCGCAGCCCCGGCTCGTCCTGCAGCCCCGGCTCATGCTGCTGCCCTGGCTCGTGCCGCAGCCCCGGCTCATCCTGCTGCCTTCAGTTTCCCAGGTAACAACTTTTCTGCAAATAGGGGTTCAGATTTTTCAAGGAAGGTGCCTGGGCTCTTTCTGCCCCCCCGGTGCATCCGCTCTTTTCACCCCCACGAGACGCGGTTGCAGGTGAAGGTGTAGCACGCGTGAGTCAGGCTGGGAAGCAGCGAGAGCCCCAGCAGAGCGGCCCGCTGCTCGCCACCCAGCACGGCTGCGCACAATCACCGTTTACCCCCCAAAAAAGGGGGCTGCTCGTTCATCCCGGGTCAGAAACAGGATGACTGCTGGCATGCTGAGCACCAAAGAGCTTTCCCAACATCTTTGGAGAACTGGCTTTCCCTGGTGAGACATTTGCCCAGGGCTGGAAGTTCAGTCAGCACCAAGGACGAAGGGCTGCAGAAGGGAGCAAGTAGAAAATTATGAACCATTATAGAAAATGACAAAGCATTAGAATAATAAATAATGCAGTATGAAGTGATTAATTATCTCTATTTATGCCGTGCCGCCTGGTTATTGATTTAGATGTGTTTTCAGCCTAGGCGGCCCTGACTCCTTCAGGATTTCATCTGTGTTTTTCCATCTTCCCTTTGTTAAAGCCCGCTGTGCTGCAGATCTGTGCGGGACTCGCTGTCTCCTGGACCGGGAGCTAGTCCTGTATTTCCCTGGCACAGACCATCCTACACCAGCGCTGGGCGCTTCTGCGTCTTTTGGCACAGATGCGGCCACGCGTGTTAAGATCAGACTGTAGGGACACAAAAATAACCCATGGCTGAACCCTGGGAATAACAGCACGGACGTGGTTGCATCCCATCCCTTGCTGGTGCAGTGATGTCAGAGACACCAGATGTCTCCGTTACTGCCCAATTTAGTGGTGCCTAATGAGGTCACTTCCATAAAAGAGGCAATTATTTCCTGGGAGCCATTTGCTAATGTAATTAAGTCTGCTTTTATGCCTGGTTTTAGCAACTGGCTGAGAGCGGGGGTCTTGTGAAAAGCAAAGCAAGGAGGGACCGATTCAGCCATCACCACTGCGATGTGTCAGTCCATCCAAAACAGGAGACCCCCCGCCCCGGGACGGGACGGGTCGAGTCGGCTCCGGCTGGATCCGAGCGGCAGCCTCTGCATCAGGAGCTGAGTCTCCCCAGTAGCTGCTCTTTGGGCCGGAGCGGTGAGGTCGGGAGCCCCGCCAGCGCGGGGTCGGCCGTACCCAGGAGCGCGGGATGCGGAGCAGCCTTGCCTGCGGTACCCGCTCGGCTTGGCCGGCACCACGCTGCCAGGAGCGGGGCTGAGGGCAGCCAAACAATTCGCCGCTCAGGTTTGCTAACACGCGTTCACCTGTGCCTGCAGCCCTGGGCTGCTTTTTCATCCTATTTCCCCGCGGAAGTGATAAAAAGGCTGTCCCAGGGATTCAGCACATGCAATGTCATTTGTAAATGTAAAAGATGGGTTTTAATGACTTGTTGTAGCTGGTGTCTTGGAGGCGAGGGAGCCCGTAGGACTTTCTTCACTTCTTTTTTCTTAGAAAATCGACTTAGTACAGATGTCACTCTGAGCATTTTTATTAAAATAAATAGGAAAGGGCTGTGCCCCCAGAGGCCACCCCGCTCCTTTTCCCAAACCTGATGGGTGAAACACAACCACGAGCATCTGCCGGGGCAGAGCAACCGTAGAAACACCAGCCCCAGCCCGTCCTGCTCGAGCGCAACTTTAATTAAAAAACAAACTGTCAGACACCATAAAAAATTAAAACTTAAATGCCTGTAACATCCATCTGCAAGTCTCCCGTGCAAGCCTGATGAGTCAGAGCGGCTGCTGCTCCCTGCCTGTCCTCAAAAGGCTCCGCGTCCCCGCGCAGGAGCCCGGGTCCCGCTGCCGGCACCCGATGTTGTCCCCCGCGGGGTGGCACGCGGGGAGCGTGCCCACCTCCTGATGCGGCTGTCAGCAAGAAACAGGGGAGCCTGAGCCCCTCCTGCAAGCTCCCAGGGATGCTTTAAGTGCTTTCATTTAATTTTATAAGGATTTTTTCAGCCGCCTCGTGGACGAGGCAGACGTCACCCGGGTGGGGAGGAGTTTTGTGACCACACAGCAGGGCCAGGGCAGGGGGAGCTGCCGCTGTGCCGGGGAGCAAATGGGACAACAGGCAATGGGTGCCAGGACCGGCCCCGCTCTGTTTCGGGGGTCACAGCGATGGGGATAGCCAGCAAACCCACAGGGGAACTTTTCGCCTACCTTATCTGTCTCTTAGAGCTTTGATCCTTTCCCCACGCCAGTAACTGGGCCAGTTTATCACTGCTCTGCAAGGGGAAAGATTTAGAAAATTACAGTGCTGCTTCCCTGCCAGGCCACCACTAAATTATTTAATCTCTTCTGAAAAAACAGCCTGGTGTCTGTTGTGGAGGGAAACTCCCCAGGCTCTGCCTGGAGCCGCCGTCTCTCCTTTTACAGAGCTTTTTTGCATTCATCTGCTTTTTGCTGTTACTGCTCCCGGTGAAGGCGGATGTCCCCTTGTCCAGCACGCTGCTGTTGATAAAACTTGCTCAGCTCCCAAGCTCACTGCTGCTCTTGTGTGATTATTCCTGTTAATTACTTCCTTCGTAGCAGAAGCCAGATGCAAAGCTGCCAGCTTTGAGCGCTGCTTGGCTTTTGCCCTTGCATCTGCAGCTGCTGGCTTCGGAGACTCCTCTTGGAGCAGCGGCTCTCGGTGCCGCTGGCCAGGAGGACAAACGGCAGCGCTGCGAGGCACTTTGCCGCCGGCGCTCTGAGCCGGGGCCGTATTCCCGCTGCGCTTACCCAGCGATGCCCTGAAGCCTCCCCCGCAGCTGCTTCCCAAATGGTATTCCAAAAGATTTCCCTTCCCAGTGTTTTTCTGGATATTTGGGTGTCGGACGTGCGGGGATGTGTTGGTCAGAGCAGAGGATGCAGGAGCGGAGGCCGGGGCTGGGTACCAAACCTCATCGCATCTGCCCCGAGCCGATGCCGGGCCCCGGGCACCCAGCACACGTGCCTGACCCGGGTGGTTCCCGGCCGCCGGCCCGCACGCACTGCCCGCACCCGGGCGAGGAAGAGCTTTCGCAGCAGGCAGGGGCGGTTCTGGGCCGCAGATGCGTTGGCTGAGGCGGAGGGGCTGCGAGGGGAGCAATTACTCTGGGGTCAGAGCAATCTCGGCATGGCTGAGAAAACAGGTCCATTAAACCCCGGACCTCATGGAGTTTCCTCTCCCTCCAGATCGACTTGCTGGGTGTTTATCAACCAGCAGGAGTGACAGGCTGTCCCAGGCACATCGGCTGTTTCTGCTTCTCCTTCCTTCATCCCAGGCTCGCTTGGCTCTTGCTGATCGCTTTGCCCCAGTTTCCACGTGGGAAAAACTCGGCTCGTGATGAAGGACAGGGAAGACGATACTCAGCAGGAGCATCACCGAGTCATTTACTCCCTGCTCACTCGTAGGAGCACGCATGCCGCAGCCCGCAGGCTGTACCACGGATCTATTCCAGGAGAAAGCAGACTAATAAGCTTCCCGGCAGGGCTGTGAATAGAAAGAGGATTTTACGCCACAGGTTGCAGCTTGCCCTGCACTGAGCTCCCCATGTAAAGCAGCAGAACCCACTGTGGGTTTGCTCTCGGGAGGCTGGACGGTCCTTAGAGGGGCCAAAGCCAGCGAAGCCCTCCCCAGCCCGCAGGCAGGGACACCCGCCGCAAACGCTGCAGGGACAACGCGCGTGCGAAGCGCTCGCGTGAAATGGTGGCGTGCGAAGCGCTCGCGTGAGCCGGCTGTGGAGGAGCGCGGGCTGGGGATTACTCCCAGGCGCTTTTGAGCAATGATGTGATTTGGGGAAATTTGCGGTCCTTTGTGAGCCGAGGAGCCCTGCGGGTGGTGGGACACCTCTGCCACCTGCGCATCATTCCCCACCCTCCGTGGCGGGCAGACAGCTCTTGTCCCAGAGGAGAGGAGGCATTTAAAGCAACTTTGCGGCATTAAATGCCCAAGATCGACAACGTGAGAGCTCTCGCCTGCTCCGGCATCTTGGATGGATTGGAAAACCGTGGGTTTATCCTTGTCCCCAGCTCGTCACGCTGCTATTCTCTGCTCGAAACAAGGCGCTTGCAGCAGTCAGCGGCCGCAGTGGAAGGCAGAGCGAGAGAGCAGGACTCGCAGAAAGCCTCCCCCCGTACAGCTCCCCCCACTGACACAGTACAGGGGCAAATTGAACCCCAATCTGAACCCATGAACCAAACAGAAGGCCGGGATCTGGGAGCCTAAACCAGAGGCAATATCCACCTGAGCAGATTTTCTTCCTTGCTAACTCCTTGCCACCGGGGAGCTGATGCTTGCAGGCTTCTCTGCCACGGTGGCTCTCCCACGCTGGGCGTGGGTCCTGCGCACCCCGGCTCTTCCCGACGTCTGCCCAGAGCCTGCCACATGCTGCTGCTGCCTGGGGGGATATGGGGTTTTTGAGCCTTCGTCTGAACCTCCTCTAAAGCCCTTGATGCCTGCTGTGATTTTCTCGGCCACTGAACATACTCTATTTTAAGTCAGAGATCTTCCTTTAAAACATCAGCTTTTCTTCTGAGCCTCACTTCTTCCTGCCATGGACCTCTGTTGTCTTGTCAATAATTTCCTCCTTGGAAAGGAGAAAGCTGGGTGTTTGCTGGGATATTTAGGGGTTTGCACAGATTTCCTGCGATTAAGCATCTTGTCAGAGGACTGAATGAAGGGTGCTCCCGCCGCCGGCCAGGCGGGTGCCGGCAGCACTGCCCTCCGGCCAGCCCTCCGCTATCAGCGCCGCAGCTCAGCCCTGTCGCCGTCACGCCCGGCATCGGGCGCGAGGACTCGCAGTGGCGTCTGCGTGCTCGGGGCTGGCAGCCGGGCCGGTGTGGAGCTCTGCACCACCTCCGCTGTCTCGGACGCTTCCTCTGACACGAGGCTGAAGAAAGAAAGCCTTGGTGGGATGAAAACGTGGGCAGAGAGAGGGCCACCCGCTGCCGTCACCGCTGCAGCCCAGCCGGGAGCCCTGGCCCTGCCTGGGCGGGAGGGTGGCATGCTTCGTTAGCATGAGGTTAATTATACACTGAGCAGTCTAATCAGCGGTGACGTGGCGGGCTGGCAGGAGCGAGTGCTGCCTGTGCCTCGTTTTCCCGCAAGCCGGCCACTAGCGAACACAGCTGCTGCAAAACCCCCTTACCCCCCGTTGCTGGTGAGCTTTAGCTTTTTGGCGGAAACCCCCCCACCCAATGAAAATTACCCCCAAAACTAAAAATGGCAGCCCTCGCAGGGTGAGGTGGAGATCCTGCCCTGGGACCGGGGACCTGCCAGGGGGATGTCCCCGGTCCCTGGGGGAGGCTGGCGCTGGCTGACGCTCAAGCCAGGGATGCTACAGAAATAGCTGTCAATTGACCTTTTTGGCTATTTTGACAGATTTTTTTGTTTCATTTCTTTTCTGGAGAAAAAAACAGGGGTTTTTTTGGAAAAAAAGCCACAGCGTGACATGGCAAGGGCAGGCATGGGGTGCTGCGGGCCACCAGCCTCTGCGGCTCCTTCTGGTGCTTCAAGACCTGCTCCTGAAAAACGTGGACTTTGACAAAGCTGTCAAGTTTTTGTTTTGGCCTTTTCCAAGAGAAGAAGGAAAACATGGCCCTTCCTCAGCGGGGCTGGCTGGAGCAGAGGAGGGGAGACCCCACAGGGTGTCCGGGTGGGATCCATCCAAACCTTGGCACGGCCGGGAGGCATTGCTGGGGCCAGATGCTGGGGCACATCCCAGGAGGAGTCCTGGGGGACCTTCCAGCACCGGGGAAGAAACTGGTTCTGGGTTCCGAGCTCTCGCTGCTTGAGCCCGGCTGAGCACAGGAATCGGGGATTTAGGGAAAAAATAGCGATGGTGAGTAAATAGGTGAAAGCAGAGGAAAACGGGGTGCAGCAGCACAGCTCCCCTGGCACAAGTTGGGATAAAAGCCATCTCTGATGGAAACGTCAGAGCTGGTGCTGAGCGATGATTCAATAACTTCTACGGGCGAACCCGTCACAGCCAGTCTCACCGCTCAGGCAGAGGGACGCACCGACAGCGCCGGCTGTGATCCGCACCGGAGACGAGAGGGGTGTTTCACCCCTTCCCGATGGCTTGGTGAGTCCTTGGGGGAACCTTCATTCTTTTCCCCTGCAAGGGATGCAAGACCCAAGCGTGGCAGCAAGGCTTCCTGGGCAGGTGGCTGGGGCTGGCATTTGGGGACAGAAAGGGAAATCCCACGTCCAAAGGACCAGGGCAGGGGGAGGAGAAGATGCTTTTCCTTTTTTCTCCCCCATTATTTATGGCCTCACGTTGCGCCAGGGGAGGTTTAGACTGGATGTGAGGAAATTTTACTTCACTGAAAGGGTTGTCAAGCATTGGAACAGGCTGCCCAGGGAAGTGGTGGAGTCGCCATCCCTGGAGGTATCTAAAAGACATTTGGATGAGGTGCTTAGGGACATGGTATAGCGGTGGTCTTGGCAGTGTTTGGTTTACGGTTGGACTCGATGATCTTAAAGGTCTTTTCCAACCTATACGATTCTGTGATTCTGTGATCATTTGAGGATGCACCTCAACAGCCACGATGAGGCTCTCTTGCTTTCCATTCATAGTTGGCTTCATGTAACCCTTTTCCAATGGTTTCCAGGGGGAATATTTGTGATTATGGAGTGAAAACGTGAATACTCTGTAGTATCTTCTGAAAAGTTGCCATCTCCGTGCACAGCCCTGCCAAAAAACTCGCTCGCAGAAGCGCTCGTGGGAAGTGAGGATGCGGTGGGAGCAGATCCACCTCCCAGCACGGGGAGAAGGCTCTTTGTCACGAACGGGGAGGGTGGCACCGAGGCTGCTCGCCCCAGTGGGCAGAGGAGTGAGGGACACCCTGGTTTGGGCAGGGGACCGGGATGCCTTCGATGCCCGGGTTCTCCCCTCATGCTCTCAGCTGGGGCAGGGTACCCAGCGCTGCACTGGCACCAGGGATGCTCCACCAGCTGGACCAGCACATCAAAGCCCCCATGACCATCCAGCTCAAGCGACGGTGAAACACACCAAGTGTTTCTGGGTTGGCTTCTGCCAATAACAGGGTCGAGCACCACACAGCAGCAGCTCCTCAGGGCTCCCCGACCTCCAGCAGAGACACCAGCACTGAGCTCCAGCAGCACAAAGCACCCCCGTGCCCCAGGGAGGTGCCCACGTGGCCTTCGGAGCAGGCGTTTGCTGGCAGCGCAGCGTTTGGAGGGCTCTCTTTACGCTTTTTTCATTACAGCGCTTTGCACTACATTTTATAATGCAATTTCTGGAAGCGGTAGTGAAGAGCATCTGCCAACAAACACCTCCCATGGCCACCAGTAGTGTCAAGCAGCACTCGAGCCCAGGGCAGCCCGTAAGCAGAGACACTACACGGAGCTGGACAGCTTTCAATGTCTCATCCTTCCTGACTAAGTCCTCGCTGAGCAGGAGAAGGGAAGGGGGAGAGGGGGCGGCTGTGGCTCTGCAAATCCCGCTCCATCACAGAGCAACATAAATCACCACCAGCCGGGGTCCCTGAGAGCCTGCTGCCAAATTCCCCATCTTTACAGTGCCGGAAATAATTTAAATATGAATTTCATTGCTAGTGTTTGGCACATCCTTCTTGCGCTGCTTAATGCTCGTCTCTCCCTGCAGAATGAGCTTTATGCATTTCACGAGGCCTCCCCAAGTTTTCATGTTGCCTGAAGGGAGAAGTAATCCCCCTAATTCATTACAGTGACCTTTAGGAGGAGCACAAGCACCCCAGATGAAATGTGTGCACACATGAGGGCTTGCTGCCATGGGGTAAGGCAAAAACCGAGTGCCACCGTGCTACCCATGAGCTCCGAGAGCCACCATGGACCAGCTGAGGAGCAAGCGCTGTTCAGACGGGTGAAGAAGCTCACGCTTCTGCTCATCAGTCCGACGCCGCATCCCGGGGCCAGTTATGCCAAGGCAGACTCATGGCCAGATGGACACGACTGTTTAATCTGCACTGACATCAGCAGCGACACCTGAGCATTTACAGCACTGTCAAAGGGCAATAATCCTTCACATCCATAAAAAATCCAATTTTTCTTGGAGGGTGAATGACTGTCAAAGGGTTCTTGGCAATTGCTCTGGATATAGGCTGTGCCAGAAAAAAAAAGCAAAGCCCTGCTATTCCCCAGCCGTCTGCCCCGGAGCTCCGGAGACTGTGAGCAGGGCCTGAGCTCCCGCTGCAGAAGGGTGTCCCATGGGCTCCTTCTGCACAAATTCAGCCCCACCGTATGGCTGCGCGCCACCGTAGTGGCCCATGCAGACCTCCAGCAGGATCCAGAGCAGCTCCGGTACTATAGTAAAGGGGTGAGTAGAAGTACAGAAAGATTTATCGAAGGGACCCCGCGCCAGGGTGCCTTCGGCAAATTTCTTATTTTTTTGCTTTCTCATACCTGTTTTTCTCCAGGGATGAAATGCTCAGCTCTGGTCCAGCAGGAGAAACCTGGGCTCGGGCTCCCCAGTGCACCCGACGGCGTCCATCCTGCTCCGGGGTAACTCTGGTGGCGGCAGCCCGTGGCTGGGGAGGTGGGGGAGGCTCGTGCACAGCTGGGGCATGGGGGGACCTGCCACCTGCATGGGGGCCATGAACCCCCCCGGGTCAGCCTCCACAGTGCCCACTGGCTCAGGACAGACACCTTTTTGTCCCTTTTTTCTCTCCTCTGCAGGATCCTGCCGCCAGGGCTGGCAAAGCTCCCGTGCCGGAGGGGGGTCCCGCAGGGCTTGAGATGGCTGAAAGCACCGGCACTGCTGGAGGGCAGGCACAGGCACACGCTGAGCGACTCGCAAACCTCCGCTCCTTCCCAAACTGGGCTAAACCCCACCACCTCTTAGAACGACTATTCGTGTAAGTGCGTTTTGGGTGGAGGCTCAAGCTCGGTTCTCTTCATGGCAGCGGTGCCGCTGGCTACAGTGGTGTAAAATATGGCTTTTGCTGTTGAGGTTTGTTTTCCTGGTACAGCTTTATTTTGCGTGACAAACCCTGGAACACCTCTCTAGCTGCCCATTTTCAAGAAGGCTGTTGCAAACATTTGCCCCAACACGGCTCAGCTGAAGGTCTCTTGCGCCAACTCTGCCCACCAAGCCTCCTGCAGAGGCTTTTCGTTCTTATCTCAGGTAGACTCAAACCTGTCTGCAGGACCTGCAGACGTCCTGCTTGCAGGTCTCTTGCCTGAGCTCCTCTGAGGGGTTCTGCATGAGGCCACAGCCCCAGGGAGACTTCGTGTTCATCCTCAGCTGCGTTACGGCTGCTCCAGACAGACCTGGCTCTCTGAGCATCCAGGTTTTGCCTTGGATAGACGTGGATAGTGACAGTGGTGAACCCCCTCAGCTGTTTTGGCACCTGAGCTCCCATCCTCACGCTCCCACCCAGCTGGTCTGTCCGTGCCAGAGGCTGGCAGCAGCGGCTGGTCCTTTAGTTTGGGACCTGCTGGTTAAAACAGCTCCCCAGTGCCCAGGCGAGACACTTAGAGGAGAAACCAGCCCTGCGGGAGCTGGGGGTGAACATGGAACGGTAAATCCCACCAGCACAAGAGAAAAGCAGCAGTCTGGGAGTTGAATTATACAGTCGAAGTCCACGCTATTCCCCATAACTCAAAGGTCAAACCCACCAGCAGTCCGCCGGCGTGCCAGCCCACGAGGGCAGCCCCGGTCGGATGCAGCAGCATCGTCTCGCCCCAGGTCTGTCCCTGCTGCCCGTGCTCTTCCCACGTACATCCCGTGTGGATGCTCCCTCCCCAGTGGTGCTCCCAAGCGAATTGCCATGGAAACAGAGAGCCAAAGCAAACAAAATCTGCCTTTGAGCAGCCACTGAGGGGGTCTCTGCAGGAGATGGGCTGTGTTCATCCCTGCTGCCTTCAGCCTCCGTCCCAGGGGCTTACAGCTCCAGAAGCAGCAGGGACAGGGCAAGGAAACCTCGTCCCAGAGCTCCTTCCCCTGTTGCAACCTTCCCCGGGGTGCTGAGGGTTAATAATTCCCTATTTCTGTGACCGGGTAGGAGTTTGCAGCAATTTCGGTGTGCACGTCAGACTGATGCTGCGTCTCGCTGCTGCGCTGGTGGGGACCAGCTGCAGGACAGAGCGGAGGAGCGAAAGCTCATTAAACCGCGGGGTCTCAACTGCTTGCACATCCTCAGAAAAAAAATTAGTCCCTGCTAATTTGCTCAAACTGTTGCATGGGCATAGGCGTGACTGTATTTAGAGCTGAGATCTGGTCTCATTTTCCTTTCCAAGTGGCACTGGTGGCTGGCTGAAGTCCCCTGTCCCAGCTGCCCCACGCTCTGCTCTACCCCAGCTTGCTGGTGGCTGCTGGAAGCCTGCCGATGGGCCAGCCTTTGCCTTGCTTGCTCCAGGCTCGTGGCCAGGAGACAAGGAAAAGCTGCTACCAGATGGGAAACAAGGTCTCTAAATTATTCTTTAATGAATCTCAATGTCCTATTGCCCAAAACCTCAGCAAGGCCGAGGGACCCATCTCACAGGGCACGGGCAGCTCCTGCCCCAAAGAGGAGGTGCAGTGGGAGCAGAGGAAAGCCCCGCTTCGCCCCTGCTCTCCAGCAGCACTTTTCCTCCACTTTAAGGTGCCCAGAAGAGGAGGCTTTCCAAAACATCAGTTTCTGTTCAACCAGGAATTCCTCTGAAATCTGCCTCTCCTTGTCCGCGCTGGGTTTCCAGCCTCTGGCCTCTTTAGGGTGCAGTCATTTAGCTGGGTTTCATCGCTGCTGCAGAGCTAACTTTGCCTTCTAGGCACTTAGGTATAAATAATCTTTTACTATATTAATTACTTTGCACAGAAGGATAAGACATAAATTATAACCCAATGGGTTATAATTGCATGTTCTTAACACGTGTGCCTCGTTACTAATTATCCCCATTCTCCCAAGCAGCTTAAAAAGCAGAAGCGTTGAATCGCGTCTTCCAGGGAATAAAGCTCCTGAGGAGCCAGCCCCTTCTTGCCACCAAAGGGGGGTGAAATACTGCCGCAAATACAAAAATAGCCCCTCCCGCCCCCAAATTAAATTTGTTGGAGGCCGGTGCCTGCAGCTCTCCTGTGGGACAGAGATGCTCGCAGCCGCCCCGAGACCTTCCTCCCATCCCGTGGGGCTTCGCTCCTGCCTCTTTCCACCGGCAAAGCAGCTTCTCTTGGGTTTATACCAAAAAAACCCTATACTGAAAGCTTTTTAACTTACATCTGCTAGGAGGACTGTGGCTTTCCAGCAAGTACCCTTTGGGGCAGGGTGGGTGATCACTGGCTCTGCAGAGCCTGCAGTAAAGAGAGAGGCAAAAAATGCCATTGTCATGGCTATGAAGTGGCCCATAAGACAACCTGCCATCTACACTTGGTAATAAATTAGCTAATAAAATACTGTGTTTCACATCCTCAGCCTGGGCTATGGCACCAGACATCACAGTCGGTTTCGTGCTCGCCATAGCCCAGGTAACACCAGCAGACTTCTGGTACCAGCAGAGATGGCCTTGCCAAAGGTATATTCAACTCCAGACTTCAAAGCTCAAGAGCTTTCAAGTCCAGACTGTTGTTTCTGCTTACAGGACGTGCCTTATATCTCAGACCACGCAGAGATGGACATGTCACAAGAGGAGAAATTTGTATCTATCTGCAGTGGGCAACATGGCCTGGGCTACAGGGACCCAGAGTAATGCTGTAGAGCTCAATGAAGTCACATTGCATATACCCAGCTACAAAATAAATCCGGATCTTGTCCTTAGGATAGCTTTTCATAGCCTTCCTCAGCTATCTTCCACACAGCCTCCTTCTGCTCCCAAAAGCATTTATCCTCTACTAGGAGAGCCCATAGCCAGCACACCCCAAAGCCTTCCCCCCCTCAGCTTGCCGCAGAGCCCTTTGGCTCCAGCCCCCCATTTCTAGGCCGGCTCCCTTGCAGCACAAACAAGACCTGGAAGCTTTTTTGGACAAATTTCCAACCTCAAGACACTTGAAGTCACAGACTGCTTTATTCTGGTGGTGACATTCCGAGGGCAGAAGCACACCTGGCCGTGCTCGCAGCAGGGTGCGAGGACCATGCTTGAGCCCTGGTTTTACGGTGCCAAGTTGGGCAGTGCCTAAGGGTTAGGCTGAGACCAAAGATTTGCAGAGAGAGGGAGTAGCTGAGCCCTGATCCCCTTTCACGCACGTACCCCTCCACGTTGCTCCGCAGCTCTCCAGGGTTCAGTGCGAATCGGGGGGATGAAAGGCAGGGAGAAGCCTGAGGAGTCAGGGCGATGTGCTTCCCGAAGCTGCGCTCGCCGCACTGCATGTCTGAGCCTCTGTTGGGGGACTTTCAAACACGCAGCCCAGATCCCGCTATAAAAATAGTTGCAAGTGTTAATTGCAGGCAGCAACAGTTCAGCAAGCTCCTACCGAAACCTCAGCTGAACCTGGGAACAAGCAGATAAAATACGATCCTTGCACAGCTTGCGGGAAACCTTGGATTTTGTTGAAAGGGACGGATAGGCGGGAGAACAGGGAGTGCGTTGTTTCTGTTCTTTTCATGGCAGGAATACAGCGTATTTGCAAGGTTATCTTCCTCTGAATGGCAAATTTCCCCTCCTCTCATAACTCCTGTATTGCCAACAGCTTTGTTGTACAGCTTTCCTTGACAGCGTTTATTTTTAAGGACATATTCTATCATTTATCAGATGTATCACAGAGATACTTGGACTTCCCGTGTGTGGTGCGAGAGGCATTGCCAGCCTCGCCGAGAAACTGTCCCTGTCCAGGGCAGGCTCATCCCCTCCTCGCTGCAGACCCTGCTCTTCTTAGCAGCACAGCTCTAACGAGCCTGGAGAAATTAGCTTTTATTATTAGTCAATTGGAGAAAACATTTCAGCAGCTTGTAAGATCACCTCCCTGTGCTAACAGCATATCCCTGCTATTGCTGAGCCTGATCGTAGGAAGCTGGGGGATTTTTTTCCCCCTTTTATGTGAAGTTCTGCAGGGGCAAGGAGTAGGAGGAGCAGCCCTGGCCCCGGCTCTCTGGCCCGCATGTGGAGAAATGTGGCTACAAGCTGGCTTCAAAAAGGACGATATTTTACGTTGCAGATTTTAAGACATGCATAAAACACGCCTAAGTTCATAAAGATCTTTTTATGGTACCACGGTGATTTCACAGGCAAAATGCTGCAGATGGAGCTGAGGAGCAGAAGGGGCTTCCGCCATCCCTGGTGCAGCTTCCCCGGGGAAAACGCTGCCCCGGAGGTGGCTGTGTCCCTCGGGGCGAAGGTGAGCAGAGCCAGGCTCAAACCCGACAGGGACGTTCGTCCTCCTCTGGCCGCAAAGCGGGTAAAAGTCCCGCGGACATCAGGGCGGTCGCGGGGTGCCATGGACGATAACCTGCGGC
Organism: Ciconia boyciana; assembly: GCF_034638445.1. Taxonomy (NCBI): domain Eukaryota; kingdom Metazoa; phylum Chordata; class Aves; order Ciconiiformes; family Ciconiidae; genus Ciconia; species Ciconia boyciana. The sequence continues at coordinate 21,298,679 of NC_132945.1, read as the reverse complement.
CCTCAGCAGCCTCCCCTTCCGACGGGATTTTGGAGCCGTCTGTGTCTGAGTCTCGCCAAGCACATAATTGCCATTTCAAATAATTACTCCTTGAATTAAAATAGCTCCCGAGCAGCCTGCAAAGCATTTAATCTTTAGTGCGTGGATACCTCAGCAGGGATAAGCGGTGCAGGTGGGAGCTGACACGGGGCCAGGAGGCAAGTACCCCATCTGAGATTGGGCAGGGGGGCTGCGCCCACGTCTCCCAGCCCCAAAATGGCTTTTGGTGCCATTGCTATCGCAGATATGAACCGGGGGGCTGCGGCCAGTTTGGGGGATTTCTGAGTTTTCTGGGGATTTCTGAATTCACCGTATTTTGGTGCTGGTGACCCCGTCCGTGCTCAGCGTGTGCCCGGTGGAGCGGCCACAACCCTCCCTCCCTCCCTCCCGTCTGCTGCTCGGCCTCCTGCTCGCAACCGGAGGCTGTATCCAGCGTCCCGTCCCCTTCGCGTGGTGAATGAAAAAGCATCAGCAGGTGCCTAATTTGCTGCTTTGAATGTGCATCAAAAAATGGCATCATTTGCCATGGCTGATAAAGTTTTCATTCCCTTCTGTGATTTTTTTTTAGTTATTATTTATTAATATTTGAGGAGAAAACAAGGTAAGCAGCGAGTGGTGTCCTGTACTGATGGCAAGCGGCTTCCAGGCAATAAAGCCACCGTGCTGCTTTGGCCCTATACAAAAAGACATTAGCATACCTGGATTCATTATGAGTTTAGTAAAAACCCTCAGGATGAGGGGAAGCTTTGTCATTTAACTTGCAGAATTGCCTGCGAAGAGAGGTTAGCTAACCTATGAGTGATTTACACTCGCTGAAGGTATCTTGTCAAAACGAGCCCAAATTTTATGTGGCTCTCTCCTCTCGAGAGGAACGTGATATACATTTTTCACAGACTGGTAATTTAATAAAGCAACTTTTTCTTTCGGAAAGTGCAGACAAGGTGATTTTTGCTGGCCTCCAGGCTGGCAGAGTTGCTGCTGATATCAGCCGCAGCTCGCGGCTGTGATCTATCGTCCCGACGGACACCCCGAGCAGGCGTGGGGACCCGTTAAATGCGTCTCAGCTGGCCTTGGGCTAGCCAGAGCTCAGCACGCCCAGGAACCGGCGCTGGGCAGAGCTCCTTGCCTGGGACATCTCAGGAGCTCTGTGCACACTGGTCCTGAATATTTTGGCTCCTTTCCCCACCTCCGCCCGCCCTGTGCCTCCGGCCACGTCCTTCCCTCCCTTCTACATGTGGCACTGGCTCTCATGGTTGCACCACGTCACCTGGTTCCAGTGGCTGCTTCTCCTTCACGGCTGCTGGTCCTTGGTCCCGCGTCAATGCCGTAGGTGGGGGACGCGTCCCGCGACGGGGCGGGATCACCCCCACCCGGGGCTGGCAGGGACCCGGGCTGGCATCCCCTGCTCCCACCCGCAGCAAGCTTCCCCTCCACTTCTGTTTGCTTTGGGGCTTTGAAGGATAGCAAATAATTATTCCCCTCTGCTCCGGCTTAACGCGTGTCTTCTTTTGCTATAATGACATGACCATTCTGATTTATTTATATTTTTAAACGGCAACAGCAGCAAGCGAGGGGTGACAGGCTCCTTGTCAACCCCCCCAGCTCCCATCGGAGCCGTGGGCATGCAAGGTGGCGTTGCACATCGTTTTCCTAATCACATCGTACCACTGAAACGCGTTGCTACAACTACAAGCATTGGGTGCCAGGCAGCTCCTACAGCAGCGCTGCTGCCGGGAGCCTCCGCCTGCTCCCGGGACCGCGGCCCCTCACGGCAATTATTGCCGCAACTGCCGTCAGCATGTTTGTCCCGGCTGGGAGGGCGCAGGGTGGCCGTGCCAGCAGCAGGAAGGTCTGTGCATTTAATAGTCCCTTCGGTAATAAGGATCTGATAAATAAGTGGCAATAAGCGCCCTTTAAGCCCTGTGTCGTAGGCTGCTCTGGCATGTTCCCCCAAGGATGTTTGATGGGGGTGCAGCACCCTGGGTCGGGCTCAGGCCCCGGCACCCACCGAGCCCCAGGGACGCACCAGCCCCTCCTCTGGATCTGAGCCCTTCTCCTGCCGGTGCAGCCTGCCTGTGCGTGGGGCCGTCCCGGGGCCTGCCCCGAAGATGGGAAAGCCATTTAATGGGGAGTGCCTCCTAGTTAGAGATGATGATTCGGAGTGAATTCATTATTTTAATTAAAAAGCGGCTTTCCATCTGTTTAACACTGGGAAAGCACCCGAGAGCAGCGGGCGTCTCCATGCCCCGGCAGCAGGCTACAGCATCCTCAGCTTGGGGTGCCCAGCTCTGTGCATCCCCAGGACTTTCCTGGCCTGAGGCACAACTGATTTTCCTCAACCACTTTCCTCAGACCTGGGAAGCAGCAAAAAGCACCGTCAGAGAGGTCTCTTGCTAGAGCTGAGCATTCTAAAAACACTATTTATGCACAAGCTCATGGAAATAGCTCAAAACCCATTTGAGGAGGTGGTGTGTGCATAGCTGGCTCCCAAGCAGGAAAAAAAGGGGTAAAACCCACCAAAGAAAGGATTCCCTGAGGGTCTTTCGCTTGTTTAAAGTTTTGCAAGAGCCGGGGGAACAGCTCCAGTCTCTCCCCGTGCTCCTGTGCAGAAAATGAGCCACGTCTCCTTTTTTTATATATGTACTTGGGACAAGCCGCACAATTATCCTCAACTTAACCCCCTGCCCTTTCAGTGCACCCATTTCCAGAAAATGCTGTGGCAATTTTATTTGATCTCAGCTCCCCGCATCGCTCCACTGAGTTGATTTGATTCAGTTCGATATTTTCCTAGCGCCCGGCAGGATTTGAGGCAGCCCACCTACGCCTGCCCGGCATCCCTCAGACCTGCCCGGATGCGGTGCTGCTGGGGGCTCCACGAAAGCCCTCCCCTGATCTGCAGCCGTCCCCTGGGAAGCAATGTCCCACAGTGGGGAGGTGGTGGCATTTTTGGGTCCCAGGCCATGGGGTCTGCTCCGCCGGGACTTGTCAGCCTCTACGATGCTGCCATCACCCTGCATCCCTGCGAAGAGAACACATGAAACGTCCGAGCAGCTGAGTCAGGAGAAAAGGCACGTTTTGCTGCAGGGGAAAAGGTTTTTGTTTAGTGACCGTGATCATTTCCGCAGGCCCATCTCACTGCTCATCCCCAAATTTCCCACCTCCCCAGAGTTCCCACATTACTCCATCCCTTCACCTGCCCAAGTGGGGATTTATCTTTTATTCATCCCCGCACGTCAAGTGCCTGCCAGGCTGCCAAGGCTGTCCCGGCTTTCTGCACGGCTCTGGCTCTGGTCAGAGTCCGGCTGTTTGAAGGACGTGGCGTGAGCATCATCTGAGCTGACACTGCATCTGGGGACATTGTCCAGGTGAAACCCAAGCTCCAAAAATCATCATTCTGAAAGAAATGTCTAGAGAGTGGACCTGGGGTGACACCAATGCAACAGCACTTGGTTCGGTGCCTGTGCAAACTAAAGCAGTATTTTATTGTGGTTTCTTCATTCCAAATCATAATTTTTTTAGGAGAAGTGTTTGCAGTCGTGGAAGCGGGGAGGTGAAGCTGGGGTTTTGGTTGCTTGCAGCAAAGCAGAAGCTCCTGCAAAGCCCCAGGCGTGCAGCGAGCCCCTGGGAAGCCTGAGCAGGGTCTGTTCCTCCGGCTGCTGCCCATGGGCATGCCGGCACATGACGGGGGTCCCGGTCACCTCCTCTCCTGGCTGCCCCCCAGCCCTGGATGCTGCGCCGGCAGGTCCCGGGCTGCTCCCTCACTGCTCCCGGGGCGCAGGGGCAGAAGGGGACCCGCGGGGTGCTGGTGGCACCTGGTGGAGCTGGAGCCCCCACCGCCTGGGGTGCTCAGGATGGTCCTCGCAGCAAGAACACTTCCGTTCTTTGTCTCTTCCAAGGAAAAAATGATTTATTAGGCTTTGTTAAGGTGTGGTCTGGTTAGATTATAGCTATTGATTCCTATAAATACACGTGTAGGACAAAGCAACTAATCACATCTGCGCTCAGCCGACACGGGGCCATGTTCATGCCGAGAGTGGTAATTTCAGCACAGCTATTGATTTCCCGGCCGGCCTCACTTCATCCCCCGGCATTGTGTGCGGGATGACAGTGCCTCCAGGGTCGCACGGAGCAGGCCACGGCGTTCACCCGGGATTTCCCACTGCTCCGCCTGGCTTCTGAAAGCCCCGATCGGCTCATGTTTCCTTGTGTATCGGGTGAAATCTCATCATGCCCAGAAGCGGGCGGATTTGCTATGATAGCAGGGAAGCAGAAGACTCAGTTTAGGAGCAAATGACCCCGGGTGTGGGGCGTGCAATGAGGAGGGAGCGGGTGCGCAGCAGGGCTCGGCAGCGACGGCTGATAAGGCTCTGCCGCTTCACCCATTTATTTATTTTGCTGTAAAATGGGTGAAGAGATGTAAAATATTTGCATTTGGGCTTAATAACTGAAGGGCTGATTATTGCATCCTTGGGCGAGAGGTGATGGGAGCTCTTGCTTATCTGCCTCTCCATCAGAGGGAGCTTCAGAGAACGGTCCTGGAGAGGTGAGGCCGTTGCTGCCGTGGAGGCACAGGGAGAACAGCTCCAACGGCACCAAAGTTATGCTCCAAATTACAAACTATCGTTAAGAATTCCAGCAGGTAGAAACGTTTCTCTTGAAAGCAGACAGAAAAAAAGCCCAATACCCCCAAAGAGCGATGCCCAGGGTGATGTTTGGACTTGGTGGGGGCACGGGGAGGACAGACCCAGCCACCGCCAGCACTGGGACAGGTTCCCCAACCCTCACCGGCAGCTGGGACAGAAAACCAGCACCTCCATTCCCCCCGCTGCTGCTTCTCATTTACTCCAGGGAATAGCCTTCTGTTAAAAAAAAAATCTGAGGGCTAACAATTTTCTACCCCTTTTAAAAAAATGATTATTAATTTCTCCCTTTTTCTGAGCAACGAAGAGCAGGGGAGAGCACACCGAAGGGAGGAGCTCAGCCACCCCGCTGCCCTCCAGCAAACACCAACAAGAAATTTTACGGAAAGGAGGAATTTTTGCTCCCTGAGGCTGCTGGTGGGAAATGCCAGGGGCAGGCAGCTGCCAGAGCTGCCCGGGGCTTTCTCCGTCACCGTCGCTTCTGAACAAGAGGAGAGCCCCGAAAACCACAGCTTTCCCCCCGCCGGGCTTCCACCCTCCCAAGTAGTGGATGGGCTGGCCTCGGTTCAGCCCTCGCGTGCCTTTCTTGCGTGATCAGTGTTAGCCGGAGATACGGGGAGCACTGGGCCATGCTTTTCGGGAGCGATGGGGCAAGGGTGCAGCCCCCCTCACCCACAGCCTCCCCGCTCCTCCCCAGCCTCCGGCTCCCGCTGCTGTTCCCTCCTCGGTGCTGGCAGGCTTTTGCCCCGGCCTCTGCTCGGGATAACTCCCCAAAGCACCATCAGGATGCCAGCGTCTTTCGAACCCCTTTTGGCAGCTCTTTGGTTAGATCTGGTGCACTGAGAGGCACCGTCATTCTTCCAGCGGTTGTTGCAGCAGCAGCTTGGGGTATAAAGCCAGCGGCTTTCCAAGGGTGCTATTACTCACCGCTCTCGCAGAGACCCTTATAATTCATCTATTGTGCAGGCAGGATTTATCGGGAGTGAGTTCCATTAAGCTGCGTGTGAGGGTTAATTAATTTTTAATGTTAACAACCTTTTCTTTGTATCACATGGCGGTTCATCAAGTTCTGGAGGGGAGAAAAGCCCACCTTCTCGCAGCAGCGGCTCGGCTCTTTGCCGAGAATGTCTTTCAGCAATTATATATGTGAACGTAATTTTCTCTGCTTTATAGCTCTACCCTGTAATCTAGCGAAAGTGACATTTTCCACTGCACAATATGGGTTAGGCTTTCGTTCTGATGATGTTGCCTTTGCCAATAGATTTTCTCCTAGGGGCATATGGCATGCAATGTTACATCTGCTCCCATTTCCAAGAGATCTTCTACCCTTTGTTGAATTTTTACAAATGCTATCAGTCTAAATAATCCAGAAGGCTGCTATGGCAACAAAACGAGAACTCAGTTTCTCTCTCTTCCCTTTTTTTTTTCTTTTTTTAACCCTGGAGCACAAGGGAGAAGGACGCTGGCTGTGTCTTCCAGCAGCTGGCAATGACGGTGTTGATGCCTTGGGATGGGGTTTGGGTCCTGATCAAACCCCACCGCCCTCCCACCTCTGTCGGTATTGTCCTACATGCAGGGAAGAGCAGGGCAAAACATTCAAATGATCTCTGTACGGGCCACGTCACTCTGGTTTTGGAGCTGGATGTGACCTTTTTAGCACTGAACATGCCTGAGTGGGTAAAGGCAAAGCTGCTCATCGCTGGCTGCAGGAAAATCCCGTTATCCCACCCGAGCGTCCCGCACTGTCCCACTGCAGCGGGCACGGGGAGCGCCTCGGCCAGCAGAGGAGCAGCTTCCACCTATTCGGGGAAAATCCGAATTTGTGCAGATATAACTTCTCTAAAGGAGTCCACCAGGATTCTCTGAGACTGAAACCCCTTTGGACAGCTTTCCCTCTCCTGCTCCCCTGGATGCTCCAATTGCCTTGTTAACCAAACCGTGCTGCGTTCATAGCATTGCCCTCGCAGCCTTACAATCTGGTTTGATCATTTTTATCCCCATTTCTTTGTTGCTTCCATGGGAAGCCAACTAGGTGGCGGGAGCATGGTCCTTCATCTAATCCTCCAGGACTGAAGGCATGTATGTCGTGCAAAAACTTGTTCCAGTTGTTTGAATGTGGAGCTGTTCTGTGTCAGAGAACCGTAGAATCATTTAGGATTCTAGAAAGGTCTGGAAAAGACCTTTAAGGTCATCGAGTCCAACCGTTAACATAGCACTGCCAAGCCCACCAGTAAACCCTGTCCCCATGCACCGCATCTACACGGCTTTTAAACACCTCCAGGGATGGGGACTCCACCACTTCCCTGGGCAGCCTGTTCCAGTGCTTGACAACGCTTTTGGTGAAGAAATTTTTCCTACTATCCAATCTAAACCTCCCCTGGCGCAATTTGAGGCTATTTCCTCTTGTCCTATCACTTGTTACTTGGGAGAAGAGATAAAAATTACAGAATGAATGAAAGCCACAATTCTGGCTTGAATAGCCAGCAGCTCATGTAGCAATTAAAAATCAGTGAGGTGCAGAGCAGATAAAGTCTGCAAGGGACTTTTCAAGACTGTCTCCATTCATTAAAAGCTGCTTCCAGGACATGGCCTCCTAAGATCTCAGACACACAAATTATCTTTATTTCTGCTAGGAAAAGCAGCCAGAGCTACATTCCCCCATTAGCCAGGCCCCGGTTTTGAGCGGTCGGCACCTATTAACAGGAGCGGTTTTTTAAGGAGACTCCTAACGCTGTGTCCCAAACCCAGCTTTTGAGAGTTTGACCTTACCCATGGGGTGCTAAAACTTTCAAAAACCTCGCTGTGAAAGAAAAACCCAGCACACGTCACTGGGCAAGGGCCAGCTCAGGCGGTGAAACAGTTGAAGCAGGGCATAAATAAATCAGATATAAATACGCTTTAATAAAGCAACTAAAATGATCGATCAAGACCTGCATTAATCTGTGCCAGCTCACCTTCACTGCGCACGTACCCAGGGAAACAGCGGGAGGAGAAAGTACAAGGTTTCTGGGTTAAATATTTACCACTGATGCTGTTAATGACTATTTTTAAATCCGTATCTGCGTTTCTTGTGAAGGCAGGAAAATGAGCCTGGAATGACGAGTTAGGGATAAGACTTGCCTTTGCTGGGAGCTGTTTGTAGCAGTGGCACTGCGCACCTGAAGCAGCCCTGCTTCATCCCTCACTCCAGATTTTTGTTAGCGAAGCTCCAAAAGATGCTACAATCCCTTAGCTAAACCGCCGGATTTAGCTGTGGGACCTCGTACCGACCCCGTGCGTGTGGATGGCCGCCCCATCCTCCCCAGCCAGAGCTTTGCATTGGGGTGAAGGCTCTCCAAGAAAAACAACATAAACCCCACGCCATTCCCGGTGGGAGAGGTCCCGGAGGCTGTTCCCCTCCTGCCCCCGTTGCGTGGCCACGGCCGCAGCAGAGGGTGCAGGGTCTTATACAAGAGCGTCCTGCAGCTTCCGAATCAGCACCGCAGAAATTCGGCCGCGGAAGCAATTAATTAACAAGCGATGCAAAAATCGGTAGCGGTTCGCTCACAACGGGGAGTTGCGCTGAGTCCTAGAGAAGATGCAAATTATTCGGATAATTAGCAGCAGGTAAACACGCCTGTGCACAAAGTGCGGATAGGAAGGCCACCGCATTGCCAGGCGTTGCTCTCACCTGGAGTTTGTTTCCTTGGCGGGAGAGACCGGGACAGGCGGCGCAGGCACGGCTGCTGCTGGGGTGTCCCCGAGGGGTTCCCGCCCGCAGCATGGCCGGGGGCTGCCGTGGTCTCGTCCCACGCCCGCGCATCCCCACACGCACTCCAGTGAGGAACCCCCTCTCTGGCACAGCTATAAAGCAGAGCCCAGGACGTATTTCCTTATCTTTTGGTAATATTCTTCGACGTGAGGCGGTCGGCCTGGGGCAGAGGGATGCTTGGATGGGTACTCGGGTACTGCTGATTACGGCTTGGAATGAAATTTGTTAGCAAACCATTTCTAATTACCGGCGCTTTCAGGTGCCAGCTGTCCCGCACGCATGATGCCAGGCTTTGCCGGCAGCCGTCCGGCGGCCGGGGCGGTGAGCAGCGCTTCCCTGGCACGGCCCCTCTCCGCGCAGCTCCATCCCGGCCCTGGCCCGTGGGAAGCGGACGGGTTCGCAAGGGGTTTGTGATCTCCCGCTCGCTATCGGGCACGAAATGCCGCTGATCCTCTTTGAGACACGCACGCTTGCTCAGGAGAGCCCTCAGCCATAAGAAACCTGTCAGGCCTTTCTGGTACGGAGGTACCACGTTAATAAAAATTGTCTATAAAATCAGACACAAAGCATTGCAGTTTTATTAAGATCTAAACTGTGCCGTCTGTTTTATTACCGTCCTTTATAAATTATCCACCCAAACCTCTTGGTTAGGTCTATAACTAAAGACAGCCCGTATCCAAATTTATTGCATTTCAAAGACAGTGAATTACCTGGTCTACTGAAGGGGATGGCTCAAAGATAAAACCTTAATCAAACTGAGCACCTCCCAGGGTAGCAATGACATTACCCAGCAGCTCGTTTGGGGGACGTGGTGCAAAACAGGGTCCGGGGGTGTCTGGCACAGCGCGGCACCTGCACATCTCCAAACGCTGCTCATTTGCAGGGAGAAAAAACCCATCAGCTTACGGAGAGCAGCACGGGGACAGTGCTCTTGGGCTGACATCAGATGGACCACAAGGGACGCCCGGAGGCCACCGCCATGCCGGTGACACGGGGGCGAGGAGGCTGCCGGGGCCCCGTGTCCCTGCTGCGGCGGGGGAGGCGTACCGGTGACGCGGGGCTGCAGCGCAGGCGAATCCCCCTCGCTGGGGTGGCTCTGGGGTCCCGTATCGCCCGCAGCAAAGCCAGGCCACCCACTGGGCACCCACAGCCGTCCCGTCCCGATGGAAACGGGCTTTTGTGCATGGGCAAACCACGATTTCCCTCCTCAGTAATCTGGGAGTTTAAGACACTCAGTATAGGCTGAATAGTTACGATTTATTTATTACAGCCCCAGTGTGTTCTAGATAGCAAGGGAAATGAGTCTTTGGCCACATGTGGGAGAAGAGCTGGTGGAAATGGGGCAGGAGCTGGTGGTTCAGGCCGGCACCTGCCCTTGTGCCGACTGCGGGGCACATCTTGTGACAGCGCCCGGAGAAATGGGACTGCCTCCTGATGTGCCAGAGGCACGCAAAGTCAGTGAGGATGCTTTCGAAATACCAACACGAGTGGTCATTTCTAGTGTATTCTGTATGCATGCACACACATACACACACATATATATGCATATACATATATAGATCCTGGGTAAGAGCAAGGCTGCTGTGAGCAACCCTGTGAAAGCAAATCTGGGCATGGTGGGAGCGAACAGAAACCCCCAGGGCACAGACCAGCACCTTTCAGGGCTTTGCAGAGAGAGAGAGGTTTTCGGGTACGACAGCACAGATCATGCGGGCGCCCGCTGTCGCACTTTGTCACCGCACGGCGTAAGCCACGGTGCCTCCTGCCCCGCGGTGCCGGGCACAGCGAGGAGCGGCGTGGGTCCGGGGAGCTCCGCGCGCAGGGCAGGACCGACGTGAACATGGGACACAGGGCCAAGGCCTCATCGCGAGCGCTAAAGAAATCACCATGAAAATCTCACGCGTGAAAACTGTTGCATTGTGCATTTCTGAATGTGCTGGCGAATGAATTATTCAGAGTAAAATCATCAGTGTGAGAACTAGTGTTTATTAGTCTCATATAAATAATAATTGTGTTAGCTAGAAGAAAATTATTAGTATTAATAGTTTTGTGGCTGTGGCTGGCATTTGCATATTGCATGCGAGAGGTGTTGGTATATTGTGGAAAACCAGAGCCTGTGTTGACGCTGGACGTGGCACCTTCACCTTGTGGGGCTCAGCTCTGCCGCTCTCCATCACCGTACGCCGCCTTTACCCATCCAAGGGGTCCTGCGGCTTCCCGGAGGACTCAGGGCGTTTCGATGGGATTATTCAGGTAAAGGTGTACCTCCGTGAGCACAGGCTGCAGTGTGCCCTTGGCCCACTGCGGTGCCTACGGGAGATGCTCCTGGCCGCTGCTGTCCAAGGGATCACTGACATGGCTTAAAAACAACCCCTCCTCCAGGCAATATTTAAGGCCATTATAAAGATACAGAGAAACCTGAAGTTTGGCGGCTCTTGCCTGATAGCACTTCCCCCCGACAGCGGACCGTAGCAGGCTCTGCCTTTTTAAATGCTGATTTCTTCCTCTCTTTGGGAAAGAGAAATGCCTGTGCCATGACAGGTCCCAGTCTTGCATGGCTCGCTGGTGCTATAAATATTTTACAACCTCTTGTAGTGCTGCTGGAGGAGATTTTGCATATCCCGACCCCTTCCCACACGGCAGCCTGCCCAGGCAGCAAAGAGACTATGAGGCCAGAGCCACTCTAGTAGCAGCCGGTCAAATGCCACCGTAAATGAGGAGCAGCACTAAAACCTGCTGAGGCTTTATGTTAGTGCAGCATCTTCTCTTCCCCGGCCAAACCCCTCCGCAGGGGAGCAGCTCCACGGGGCCGAGGCGGAGGAGGAATGACCTCCTCCCGCATCCCACCCAGCCTGCTCAAAACGGGTTTTAGCTCCTGTCTCGAGAATAAAAGAGTCACCTTGGAAATTGCAACGTGAGCTGGGTTTATCTTTAAAAGCACAACACCTTTTAATAGATTGGCACTTGCTTCTCCGTGAAGCTCCCGACTGCAGTGCTGGCCAGGGAAAGGGCTGTGTGTTTTATACCTGCTTTCACCCAGCTGCAGTCCGGGGAAAATCTGTCACCGAGCTGCCACAGATGAACAGATTGTTAATGAAACCTCGTTATCTGGGGCATCATTAACTTCCAGCATCATCCACACAGCGTCCTGTCCTGCACGCACCAAATGCAAACGAAGGCATGAGCATGGAGGCACGAAGGTATTTTGCCAAGGGTCGTTGAAAGGGAAACAGGTGCTCTTTGGGCAGCAGAAAATGGGTTTCAAGCTCAAGATGCCTATGTATGTATGTGTGTGTGTGTACATATGTGTGTGTGTGTACATATATATACATATATATATATATATGAGAGAATTTTCCTCCCTCGGATGACTACCAGGCTCCACTCTACTGATTCATCCCCCTCAGCCGCAGAGTACCGAACAGCTCCGACTGCCGGTCTCTGCTGCAGACAGATGTGATCTGCCCAGAAGGGACAGCAATTAATCATTTTTGTCATCAAAAAGCAGTTTTTCTTGAAGGTTACAGTGCAATCTAATCGCAGGCCTTTTCCCCTCCAACAAGGTGCATCTGATGGGCATGGACGTGGCGACAGGGCTCCTGGCTGGACCGAGGTTTTGCAATCATCTCCCCTGCAGGGGTATTTTTTTGGTGGGATTTGAGGTGACCTCGCACCAGTGTGAGCTGGGAGGGACAGGGTGGGGGGTCCTCCCTCCCTAGTGACACCCAGAGGGGTGTTAGAGGGGTTTTGGGAAGAAACATGCCTCTCCTAAGCATTGTTTTTATCGATGCCTTCTTTGACTTCTTCTTTGATGTCGATGACTTCTTGTGACTCCAGTCACAAAGCTCCACTGTGTGCAAAGAAAAAAGGTGTCAGTGCTCAAATCCCAAAGCCCTACAAACTGGAGAGACGCAGGGTGGAGCCCTGTCTGATTTCCTCCATCCAGATTCTGCCTCCCTCTGCCAAAATCTCACTAATTGCGAGATCCAAAAATACAACTGTCCTACTGTGAACTTTTGCATAAAATGTTTGAAAAACTGCTCGTCATGTGCAAAAGCCAGGCTGATAACACTGATTCCCTACAAGGACAAAATCAATTGAGTTCTCACAGCCCGGTGCAAACATTGAGTCATCCTCCAGCCTCTGGAGCTGCTCGGCATCCCGGTTAACCTCTTGCTTGTTCCCACAGCAGCAGCAAGGGGGGAAATTCCCAGGTAGCACCTCCGGCTCTCACGTAAATAGGGATTTGAGATGCTACACCATCTCAGTGACGTGGCGTGTCCTCCCGTGTCTATGTCAATAACCAACATGGGAGCAGGAGATGGAGGATGAGGAAGGTCTGTGCTGAGCTGGTGGGAACCCTCTTTGTGTTAAGCACCAGCCTCATCTTGCACCGCAACCCCCAAATCATCACGTTGCAATGAACGGATTTCCCTCCAGCTCGCCTCTGCCCAGCTCTCCATGCTGCTTGTCCTCCCCTGGAGAAATCCATGGTTTTTCCTTGCAAGGACCGGTTGCATCTACCGACATGCAGAGCTCATCCTCGACCCTCCCGTACGGAGCAAAAGCTGGGTCTGCCGCAAGCTCGTTGGGGAGGTGCTTCTCTTTGGGGCTCTGGCTGATGCATGGGTTAACAGCATTCTCCTACCTTGATGGACTCCCAGTTTTTAAGGATTAATACTTCAAGAAAAAAAAACGAAAAGAAAAGGAAAGAAGAGCTATTGTGAGCTCGGGGACGGACGCCAGCGCAAAGGGAGTTTATTCTCTGCCTGCAATGCTGAAACATGGAGGGGAATGCAGCGACTCCTGCCTTGGCTCAGCTACGCTCCAGCTGTGTGCGGGCACCAGGACCGCAAATGGGGGTCTGCAGCTGCGGAGACAGCCAGTTAGATGCTCTTTGCAAGAGAACATGGTAAAAAGAAAGCGTTTAAAATTGAGAAGTGATTATACATTCAGTGCCTGTCTGGTATCTGAGCGCAAGAGCAAGCCTCCCGCTTGCTCTTGGCCTGATTGAGTCGGTGCAGTCGGGGGCTGCTGGGTCCGTCCCAGCACCGGGGCTGACCCCCTGCGCCATGGTCCCAGCTGCAACTCCCGGCGTCTCACTGACACTTCACATTGTATGGAAACGGCCCACCGTGTCACGTTTGGAGGGTTTGTAGAAAATGAGGATGCGTCGGGTCTCCATCCGCTGCGCATGCCCACCTCGCACCAGGTTATAATTTACAGTTTATAACTTCACTTTGCTTGAGCTGTGGTTGAATATCCAGTGCTTCGTGTGCAGTCTTGCCTTTTAACATCGCTTCTGAAATGCCAGAGACACTTTCTGTTCTGCATGCCCTGAAAAGGCAGGATTTCTGCCCGATTCTGATCTTTAAAGCTTCCTCATGATAAAAATAGATAGAAAGGAAAAAAAAACCACGCTGGCTCTAGCACCTCCTGCCCCGTGGGCTCCCGGCTGTGCCCTTCAGGAGCGGCAGGCAGACATGGTTCACAACTGTTGCTTGTGAAGAGGCAATTTCTATAATATTAGGCAATTATCAATGATTTTGAGAAAAAAAAAACCCAAATCCTTAATTGTGCAATGTTTGCTCAGAACTTCTTTGATGTTTGGTTGCTGCTTCCCAACGTGCCCGCTGGCCCCTGCCTGAGCACGGGCTCCGTGAGGGGCCCTGCCTGACCTCCCCTGCCCGCGCCCGCGGCAGCCCGGCTCCTGCCGCTCGTGGGTCTGAGCCATCGCGCGGCCTTCCGCTCCTGAATGACATTGGCTCCGACTCCTATTCCTGCCTTTGATTTTCCTGGAATGAACTTCAAATGGCCTCCTCCGAGTCTCCTTGGTCTTGCTCTGGAAGGCAGTTGCCATCTGAGAATTCCTCTGATTACATTTCTTTTGCTCATTTTAGCTTTTTTTTCCTTACGTACTATTTTTTTTCCCTGTTTGCATCTGTTTTCCGATGCCGTGGTCATGCAGGTATCATGACAGATAACACCCTCGGGGCTGGGCCTGCCTGACTGTGTCAAGCTGGGGACTTGGGTCCATTGGGTTTGTGCTGCTAAAATCAGAGGCGACTTCAAATACAAAAGCACGGCCAAAGGAGCTATGAGCATCCAGCCTCCCCCAGCACCCTCGCAGTCAGAAACCACCCTTCACAAAACTGCTCCAACAGCTCCAAGCTATAAATCCTACCACCACCATCTTCCCCTCCGTATATAGGGCTGGAAAGTACAGGTGTCGTTCCCAGGTGTAGCAGTGCCTGTACAAGCAGAAGCCCTAAATCCCATCCCAGAGATATATCACAGGCTCAGGAGACATGACTGAAAATGGAGACAAATTAGGAAAATAATGATAACTATAAATAATATTTTTTTCTGGAACCAAGTTGTATTGCTGTCAATGTGACTTAGAGGTTTTTCATTTATTGTCTCTGATTTTCCCATTTCTTAGAAAGCAGAAAGGTCAGGGAAGTGATTTCTGTCACAGCGATTCAGATGAGGAAATTTGCTGAAGGAATTTTTCAAAGAGGAAAATACAAAAGGATTGCTTTTTTAAAAAAAAAAATAAAAGATACCCGGCAATAAAAAAATCGCCATAAAGCAAGCGACTTTCTAAAAAGATTATTTTAATAACATTTGACAACAGTAATGGTGAGTTATTCTGAAAAAGCACATCTGTGTTTTCGCAGCGGCACGAGGAGGGGAGGATGGGGCGGAGGGGAGGCCGCTTGTTTGGCTTGAGTATGTTGGGAAAGAGGGAAACTTTGAATAACTCGGACAGCGAGGATGAAAGGCCATATATTCCTTGGTAAAACTGCTAATAAGAACAAAGATGTTAGTCGACGTTATGTTCTCTGTGTCCTGAGGACCTTCCCATATTTCAGCCAAATTTCTGAACCTCTGCAAAACCCAGCTGACGGAAGAGAGCAGAAGACAAGCCTCCGTGGATTGCTGTTGTTAAGCGGGGAACACGATGGCAATGGGCTCCAGGCCAGGCGGTATGGGCCGGAGGAAGCTTTGCTGGCTTTTGTGCTGGGTAATTGATGACCTGAGAAACGCGAGCCACGGCCATCTTAAAAGCAAATTTCTGACTTGTCTAATTGCTTAGTGATGTTGAAAGACTGTCTAAACAGTCAATAGGGAAAGATTAGGCTTTGCCCTGCCCCTGGGGATAAGGGCTAGCTGGGGTCGGATGGGGCTCTCCTGACCTGGGCTCGCTGGGTTGAGCTTCCCTGGCCGGGAGAGATGCTCATGCCGTGACCAAGCTGGTCAGCTCTGCCCGCAGACCTCTCGTCTCTGGGAGCCGGCTGGCTTCGGGGCATTTCTAAAGTGTCCTTTTGCTGTTTAATCTAAGGCCCCCGCCGCAGGGCTGACGTGGCTGTAGCGGTGAAAACGCAATTCTGCCTTAAAAATAACATCCCCGTGGAGGCCTGCATTTTAAGTCCATTTTTCACACCAACTTATGGAAAAGGTCTTGTTTAATCCATTTCGAGATGGAAGTGGGGTTGGATCTCTGTAAACAGTGATGTGGTACAATTAATAATACCTTGTAACTTGCTGTGCCTGCGTGCCTCGGCTTCTCGGCAGAGTAAAGATCTGCTTGTAGATAAGATGGAGAGTTTATAAAGCAGCATAATTAATAACCCACTATGTTACTGCCTACCCATCCTTCCTGCCAACCCGCAACGGGCCCAAATAAATGACAATTACTAGAGTAAATGACACGGAAATATGGCTCTGGCATTGCTCCAGAAAGCGCTAACGTCTTTTTAGAAGTTCTTTGGCCATTAGGAGTGACTGGGAAGGGTGCCGCTCCCCAGGGAGCCGCGCTGCCGGTCCTCTGAGCCTGCCTTACCGCCGTGGGCCGCCGCCTGCTTCATCCCGATGCTGAAGCAGGACCGGGGCTGCTGGATGCCTGCTGTGCTTCATGTGTCAGCAAGTGACAGTAGAGATGGATTATCCCTAATTTTGAGTCCAGTTTAGCAGATTATTTCAGGCAATTCCCCTCCAGTTCCTAGCAGGCAACCAGAATGTTTTTTGCCTTGGGTTTTCCTTAAGCAATGCCTTAATTTTGGGATACTGTTAATGAGGCCAGGTTTTGAGGTAATTAAGCCCCTAATTAAGCACCTGAGCACCTCTGCAGTCTGGCCCAGGATGTGCAGGGGGGCTGGTTACAAAGCCCACGCCTGCAGCAGGCAGAGCTTGGGGGGAAACACTGCAACACCGAACAACAACGCTCTCCCGGGAAGGAAAACAAACACCTACAACTTTTATTTTCCAGCTGTATTAATTATTCAAGAACCGAGAGAAGCTGGGAAGTATTAACCTGGTTCGGCGCGAGGACGGATTGCTGGTTTAAGAGGAGGGCGGAAAGGGGCTGCGTTGCGCCCCAGGGTCCCTGAGCTGCGTCCCCCGGGGGAGACGGGCACCCGGCCCAGCCAGCGGCAAGCACAGCGAAGTCAGCCTCTCCCATCTCTTAGGGGAGGTGAAACCGATCTCTAAAATAAATGCTGGGGGATGGGTTTGTTTTGCCACATCAATCACTGCTTCCTCTGTGGGGGCACCTTCCCCCGTAGGGTGGATCCCCCCCGGGGGAGACCCCACGCGACCCCCAGAGCCTTACCTGGGCTGGATCTGTCCGCGCCGGTCGGCGCTTGGGACTGTCGTTGGCTTTTTGTTTTAGAGAGGGCTGCAAAGAACCATTCACCTAAATAAACCCAAGGGGACATGGGGTTGCTGACATGGCAGGGAGGTTTGCACTGGCGGGGAATGCTTTCTCCTAAGGGATTGCGGCTTTCTCTGCTCAATAAGCAGACATGGTCGTTTCGTACATCTGTTGAGAATATTTAGGCTTTTAGACACTATAAAACTTGTTTTCAGAGAAAAAAGTCCATGAAGCCCCAAAATGTGCTCCCTCCCTGAGAGCTTTCCCAATCCCCTGAATTCAGTGCCACAATAACTCGCCCAGCGGCAAGTGTCAGGTTTAATCTCATCGTTAATGCTTTCCCCATTGCATATTTACAGTTGCGTGGGGCTGGGCTCACAATCTCCTCCCCATTTTCCCCCGCTCCTGCTGGGAACAGCAAAATCTTTCCCAGGGCTGTAATTTGGAAATAATGTTCGTCAAGAGACTAAAGAACAGCGGGATCAAATTGGTGCCGTTTTCCCGGCAGGCTGTGAGAGAGCAGAGACCGGTGGCCGGCGGGGGCTGCTTGAAAGGATGGATGAGGGGTGAGGCGTGCCAGCCACTCCTGCAGAGCTGAAACTAAAATATTGCAAATTGCAATTGTTTTCTATGGGGTGGTTTGTAATATCTCTGTCACAGTGCAGCCCACAGCCCGCCAAGCGGGAGGGAGAGGCTGGAGGCTCCGGCTGCAGCGCTCGCGTGCTCCATCACACCTTTTCCTGACCCAAAATTGTGCCTGGGAATATTTTCACAACCCGAAGGAGAGCTGAGCATCCTCTGTCATGTTGATTTCCAGGCAGCTTAGCCCCAGCTCATCTTAAACAGCCTGATATCTCAACTAGAAAATTCCCGCAGGAATAAGTGTTTGTGTTGCATTTCTCTTGCAACTGCCAGAAAAACAAATCAAAGAGCTTTTCTCCCCAGTGGATCGAGCCCTGACACCGAGAAAGGCGTTTTCCAGCAGCGGTAGCGGAGGGCATGGTCCCCAGCCAAAAACATCCAACGTCCAGTGAGGGCCGAGAGCATCGTGAGAGCTGCCGCGGTCTATCAGGGAGTACGTAAAATCGAGAGTTTCTATTGTAGGTGCAATTGCCAGCTTTATACAAAGCATTTTCTTTACAAAGAAGCATTTTATTTTAGCTGCAGGTATGAGTAAGACCATTGATGTGATTGCCTGCAGCACAGGACACCAAAGAAAGAGGAGGCAGCGAGTGTAATGAGACCTCAGGTGAGGGACAAAATTTGATTTTGAAGGATGAGGCTCCAGGGGATGCTGGGTTTTCTGATACAAAACACTTGCCTATGCCTAGAAGTAAAGCCTGAATCTATGCAGCCGTGCCTGCTGAGGAAGAGAGGAGGAAATGAAGGTAAAAGCTTGCTCTGATTTCATTAGGGAGGGAAAAAGGAGAGGGGAGCAAGGCTCCACACCTGGACCCAGCTGCCCGGGCCGGGGGCACTGGGTGGAGGCGCTGGGGTTTCGCCTCAAGGAGCAGAAAACAAACATTTTGCTGATATCCACAGATATTAAACACTCTCCCAGGGTGCAGGCGACAGTATTGACAGGCCAAAGGGGTTTTTTTCCCTTAACACCCCATTTTCATGATTCAAATTTTGGTAGAAGCACCGAACTTTGCGCCTGTCTCACCCCAGGCACTGCAAAAGGCCCGACCGCGCGGCGTCACACCGCCCCGAGCGTGTCGAAGGCACTGGAGGGTGCAAACTCCGCAGTCCAACACTGATTTCCGTGCGGTGCGGGAGGAGCGGAGAGCCCGGGAAGGCGGGCACCCCACCACAGCCCACCGGCTCCGGGGACGACTGGGGACTAACCTGCCACCGCAGAGCCAGGGCTACCGGCATTTCACGGGGGATCAACTACCTCGAGGCGAAAAAGAAACCTCCTGGGCTGGCAAACCACTCGAGTGTGCAAAGCCAAAGGCTACACTGACCGCCGCAGCGATCGCGGATTTGTGCTAATAAATTCTGCCCGAGCTGGGACGATTTTCTGCCATTCTCATGAGCAGAAACAAGTTGAATCGCATGTACTAAATGGCATTTTGGCACTTAGCAGCGAATGATGGATTTCTCTGAGCCACCTCCCCTGTCTCCTCCCTAATGAGCTCAAAGTGAACAACACTGGATCTTTAATGTGATAAGAAGTGTGCGAGAACAGATATTTATTCCTGGCAGGCTGCTTCGATCAGCTCAGCATTTAAAGCGATCGCAGTTAGCAGTTTACCAGAGCACTATTCGCAGCCCCTGTGATGTTGCACAGAGCCTATCCAAATGCCTTGCTTGGGTTTCTGGGTTTTTCCCCTATTACAGTCTCCTCCTGGCACCCCACAGAGCAACTCTCTCCCCTTGGGCAGGTTTTCTCCAGCCCTGTGTTTGCACCTCTTGGCTTCGTCTGGGAGCTGGGCCATTGTCGTGGTTTAACCCCAGCCGGCAACTCAGCCCCCCCCAGCCGCTCACTCACTCCCCCCCGGTGGGATGGGGGAGAGAATCAGAAGAGTAGAAGTGAGAAAACTCGTGGGTTGAGATAAAGACAGTTTAACAGGTAAAGCAAGAGCCGCGCACGCAAGCAAAGCAAAGCAAGGAATTCCTTCACTCCTTCCCATGGGCAGGCAGGTGTTCAGCCATCTCCAGGAAAGCAGGGCTCCATCACGCGTAACGGTGACTTGGGCAGACAAACGCCATCACTGAATGTCCCCCCCTTCCTTCTTCTTCCCCAGCTTTCTATGCTGAGCATGACGCCATGTGGTATGGAATAGCCCTTTGGCCAGTTTGGATCAACTATCCTGGCTGTGTCCCCTCCCAGCTTCTTGTGCACCCGGCAGAGCACGGGAAGCTGAAAAGTCCTTGACCAGTGCAGCAACAACTAAAACATCTCTGTGTTATCAACACTGTTTTCAGCACAAATCCAAACCATAGCCCCACACCAGCCACTATAAAGAAAATTAACTCTGTCTCAGCTGAAACCACGACAACCATGTGCATAGCTTATATATAGCAACACTTTGAAGGTGGCCATATGCAAGGGCTGCAGGCAGCAGGAGTGGCCTCTTCCCTCACTCAGCTCATTTGTCCTGGAGAAGGGATGCCCATCACCCCAGGGGAGCAGAGCCGCTGCCGGCAGGCACCGGCGGAGCAAGGGATAGTCCCCCAGAGATCACCCCCTTTTCCACCCTAGCATCATGTAGGAAAACCCCCGCACCACGTCCCACACGCAGGCGGCAGCGTGGCTGCTTTGGCTCATGATTCCCTAAGCCCCGTGAGGCTGTTAAGCAGTTATCCTCATGCTGGCTGGGGCTTTAGCCCCAGAGTAACTCTGTTTTCTGCAATGGTCTGCCGCTGCGGGCAGAGAAAAACCCTAAAGTCAGATGGTTTCGAAGTGCCTTAAAATCTGAGTGGGAAATGCTGTGCATGCTTTTCTGCAAGCTTTAATGCACGCTTTAGCATACATTTTTTGTGCATGCTTTTGTGCACGCTTTTGTGCACGCTCTTGTGAAAGGGGACGCTGGGCAAGGCAGGGGAAGGATGAGCTTGGCAGAGGCCTCTGGGAGCTGCTGGGAGAGGCTCCCATGGGGTCTGCTGTGGCGAGCGGGGCCGGCGGCTGGGAGGCAGCAGGCAGAGGAGGAGCAGGAGCATCGCACCCTGCTGCTACCCAGGCTTCGGCTGCAGCGACGTCAGCCCCGGGTCCTTGCTAACAACGAGCAAAGGGGCTGTTAGCCAAATGTTTGGCTTCCTCCTAACAGCCCTACTGATAAAAACAGGCTGGGAAGACTAAGAGCGGCTCGCAGGCTCGGGGTGCAGGGTGGGAGAGGGACGTCCCGGGCAGCTAAGCCCTCCCACGGCTGTTTCCATCGGGTTTCACTTTAAAATGGTTTTGGTGGCAAGACAAAGGTGAAGCCTGCAGGAGGGAGCACACAGCGACTGTCACTGGTGACACCAAATTTCCACAGGGGAAAAAAAGGTGGTCGGACTCTGGGGGCTGGGACACCCCGTAGGACGTAAATGCCCCGTTTCTGGGCTGAGCATCTACAGGGCTGGTGGGGTGGCACCGGGGCTCATCACAGAGCAACCAAATCCCAGCGCTAAGCCACGGCTTCCTTTAACCTGGCAGAAACCCATCTGGGAAGAGGGGGTCGGGTGTCCATCTCCTTTGACAGGGCTAGAGAAGTCACAGCTCTGCCCTCAATGCAGAGAAACAGCAAGTGAAAAGTGCTAGTCTGTACTTAAATACAGGGGAGGGGGAGAAGGAAACACCCAGGATGACACTTAACTCACTTGTCACTCAGTTACTGACAAGACTAATTTGTTCCTAAATGCTGCAATAAAACGATCCCCAGAATAGTGCGGCCATGTGATTACAGGGAAAGTAATAATTAAATCTTATTTATTGATTTTCATATATATGTGTGTGGATGTATGTGTAATGTTAAATGTTGCTGAGGTAGGAAGGTGAAGCACTTAGAAACCTTGAAAACCATCTTCAGGCCCCAGCTTTGCTGCTGTCCTCATCGGGAACAGGACGCAGCTCTCAATAATCCATCCTGCAAAGCTGCGCCCTGCCAGATCTCCAAGTGCTTTACGAGCGCTAACACATCTGTCCTTAGCAATTCTCTCACATAGCAAGGTGGGTATTTGCCATTACCGTAGCATGGGCATGGGAGATATTACCTGTTACAAGCCCCTGGTCTAATTTTCTACAAGTTGTCAAGTAATTGTGGGATTCAAGTCTCCATAGAAACATCTGTCATTTTATAAATGTTTACCCGTAAAAAAATAAATTGGTGATAGATACCTTGCGGACCTCATTCCTCCTGCCAAACTGATTAAAATAGTACAGGGGGGAGAAAAAAAGACAAGAAAAAGCTTTTGCTGTTCTTCTGCGAACAATTTAATCTTACCAGCTGCCACACAAAGCGAACTATGCCCCAGGCTGCTTTTGGGTACCTGTGCTCTTCTGCTTCCCTTCTGACCTCTCGTTTTTGATAGCGTCTCCTTAGAGATCCCTCTTGTTTGTGTAGCGCTGCTTTAGAGGGAAGCGATGTGCCAGCTATTAATACCAAATTACTGTTCATTCCAGGAAAAATACATCTCCATCACAACGATGAATCCACGGGCTATTGCAGAATTGGGTGGCTGGGATGTGCGGGGCTGGGAGGGTTGGAAACCTGAATCAAAGCCTGATCTGGTTTAACGATTTGACAGATTAGTTTCAGCTTTGGCCCCTTCAAAGCAGAGGACAGGTTGGGCTGCCAAACACCAAAGCCAGATAAGCAACTTTGCCGTGGAAGGCAGTAATGCCATCAAAGGCTTTGGGGATCCCGGTCCCTGGTTAGAGCTCAGGGTTCATTTGAGAGTTACACCTCATAAACTATTTTAATTCAACAATATTTTCATTTTATCCCATCGTCTTCTGTCTCCCAAGTAATCCCCGTTATTAACTGGCCACAGAGCCCTGGCCTTGGGAGAGAGAGCATGGCCTGTCCATCTCTGCTTAGCTGGAGGGATGGTGCACTTGGGCAGCCCGGCTGCTCCTACCTCACAGAATCACAGAATTGTTTAGGTTGGAAAAGACCTTTAAGATCATCAAGTCCAACCGTAAACCTAACACTGCCAAGACCACCGCTATACCATGTCCCTTAGCACCTCATCCAAACGTCTTTTAAATACCTCCAGGGATGGCGACTCAACCACTTCCCTGGGCAGCCTGTTCCAATGCTTGACCACCCTTTCAGTGAAGTAAAATTTCCTCATATCCAGTCTAAACCTCCCCTGGCGCAACTTGAGGCCATTTCCTCTCATCCTATCACTTGTTACCTGGGAGAAGAGACCGACCCCACCTCTCTACACCCTCCTGTCAGGCAGCTGTAGAGAGCGATGAGGTCTCCCCTCAGCCTCCTTTTCTCCAGGCTGAACAACCCCAGGTCCCTCAGCCGCTCCCCATCAGCCTTGTGCTCCAGACCCTTCCCCAGCTCCGTTGCCCTTCTCTGGACACGCTCCAGCCCCTCAATGTCTCTCTGGTAGTGAGGGGCCCAACACTGAACACAGGATTCGAGGTGCGGCCTCACCACTGCCGAGTACAAGGGCAAAATCACTGCCCTGGTCCTGCTGGCCACACTATTTCTGATACAAGCCAGGATGCCATTGGCTTTCTTGGCCACCTGGGCACACTGCTGGCTCATATTCGGGCAGCTGTCAACCAACACCCCCAGGTCCTTCTCTGCTGGGCAGCTTCCCAGCCACTCTTCCCCAAGCCTGTAGCGCTGCATGGGGTTGCTGTGACCCGAGTGCAGGACCCGGCACTGAGCCTTGTTGAACCTCATACCATTGGCCTTGGCCCATCGATCCAGCCTGTCCAGGTCCCTCTGCAGAGCCTTCCTACCCTCAAGCAGAGCAACACTCCCACACAACTTGGTGTTGTCTGCAAACTTACTGAGGGTGCACTCAATCCCCTTGTCCAGATCATTGATAAAGGTATTAAACAGAACTGGCCCCAAAACTGAGCCCTGGGGAACCCCACTTGTGACCGGCCACCAACTGGATTTAACTCCGCTCACCACAACTCTTTGGGCCCGGCCATCCAGCCAGTTCTTTACCCAGCGAAGCGTACACCCATCCAAGCCATAAGCACCCAGTTTGTCCAGGAGAATGCTGTGGGAAGTGGTGTCAAAGGTTTTACTGAAGTCCAGGTAGACAACATCCATAGCCTTCCCCTCATCCATTAGGCGGGTCACCTTGTCGTAGAAGGTACCTCTGTCCTAAAACCAGCGTGCGGGAGGGCACTGTGACGGGCTGATCAGCAATGGGTACCTTCATGGTGATTTTGTATATACAAAAGCAAATAAAAGGACATGGGGAGAAATTTCCTACCTGGTGAGAGGGTTTGGGCAGCCGAAGAGGTTTCCCAGCGGGGTCACTCCTGCCTCGCCAGACCCCAGCACACAGACCTGATTCCTCACCCATTGGCTTCAGTCCCCAGAACGGCCAGCTCCTACACTTCAGAAAATATAATTGTTTTTAGGAGGGCTGGACAGCAGCCCGCATGTTGCAGACACACGTGGTCCAGTGCGGTTGGAGGGTCTGGGATGCTGGGCAGCGCCAGCAGCCGTCCGGGCCAGGCAGCGGGTGATGATGCCGGGTGCGGCACGGCAATTCCTGTGTCCTTCTGCCTTTGGGGTTTGCCATGGTACCAGGAACTCCTGGAGGAATTTTATATTTGCTTGCCTATGACAAAGTTAGGGTTTGATACAGTTAAGAATAAGCTCTGCTGTAAACTTCGGGGATTCATCATATCTCTCCTTGTTTACAAGACAGATTTTTTGGTATGTTTTTAAGTTGAACCAGTGAAACCAGGACATCTTACTGACTGGACTGTGCCCTTAGCCCTGCTGCTGCCCGGGGCGTAGCATGGCTCTTCTCCCGCACTAAAACCCTGAGGTGAATTATCCTCCTGATCTGGATCAGAAACACGCTGGGCTTCATTCCCAGCAGTGCCACCAAGTCACGGCACAGAGTCACCTCTCGGGATGCTGAAAGGGAAGGAAAGACAGCGGGGGTGAAGCTGCCCTGTGGTTAGAGCATTGCTTTTGCAGGGGGGCTGGAAGGGTTTGAGGTGTATCTATCTCATTTGCAGCTAAGATTTTACCATGAAATAATAGGTTTTGCTCCTAAAAATATTTTTCTTGTCACTTTACCAAAGCTTTGCCTTCCGTAACTCCTTGCTCTGTCCCACATCCCTCGCTGCCGGCAGGCAAACTCTCCTGTAACTCTGTCTCTGAGCCAGGTCCTGCCTCGCAGCCTCCCCAGGTCCCCCGTGCCATGCCGTGCCGTGCCGTGCCGCGCCGGGGCGTTTACTGTGTCCAACTTGCACACCCACATGGAAGGGAATCCTGAAGTTATTTGCAAGGAATGGACCTACGGAGGCTCCCGGTGACTCTGCAGAGACCCCCAGACCCCAACTTAGATGCTTAAAATCATAGAGTACAAACCCCCCCTAGCCCTGTAACGCCTAAACAGTACATAAAGAAACAGATATTTCACTAAGAAAAAATATAACAGTCTCGTAGTGAGAGAATAAGTCATTTGACCAACATTTTTGGACTCACTGCAGGACTAAACCGTTAAAACAAACGAAAGAAAATCAAATGAAATAAGAGTCTTGAGTATTTTTTTTTCCCCTGACCCAGAATAAATGATACCTCAAAATAAATGACATAACACTTCATGACTTATTGTTCTTTAAAAAATCATTAAGTCAACAACTGTTAGTGCTGCCTCCTGGGAGCAAACTTGGGAATGCCATTAATATTAAAGTCCAGGACATCTGTCAGTGTAAATGCCGTCTCTTTCCAACTCTTTATTTGCAGGTTGAAAATAATTTCTGCAGTTGATACATATTTGAGTCACACTCGTAGAAGAGTGAAAAATATCTCCTGGTTTATGGGTGTCAGATTCTCCGCTGGAGATTGGTGCTGAAATAAAGAATATTTAACTTTGAAGAAAAATTAAATTCTATTCACTGTGCCCTATAGACAGCTACTTTTAAAGAAATTAGGGTACCTATAGTTGTAATTTAGAGTCTCTTACATCCATAATACATGCAAAATCAATGAAAAATAAGACATGCTCAAGTCTGCTCAATGCCTTGAGAAAATGCACTTTAAATTATTCAGAGGCAGTTTGTCTCGCACGCAGTATGCACGAAGCCCTACATTAATCCCCCGCCCTCGGGAGCTGAAGGCAGGGGAAGGCAGCTGTAGGAAAGAGGAGGGCTGTGAGCACGCCTTGGCCATTGCCGGTGCGGTGTTTCGGCTCTGCCTCGCTGCGGCGTGGGGCGAAACCCCTCTGCCCTCCGTGAGATGCTGTGCCGCAATGCTGCACTGGGATTCCCCCTCCCCGACTCCCAGGGCCTGTTTTTGGAAGAGCAGCTCCTTTGGTAGCAGCCAAGCGCGAGTGACTTAGAGCTTAGAGCACGTACAGTGGTAAAAATCCTTCTCCTTTTCCCTTTTTCCCTGGAAAATCACAGGCTGTAGCCTGGAGGGCAGTACTGCCCACCGGCTCGTGGGGCTCTGACGTGAGACCATCCTCCTCCCCGCCGGCATGTCCCAGCTCTCAGCTGGAGCTGTGCTTACTTTCCTTTCCCGACAGGGAAGCATTCCCTTCGCAGACAGTGCTGGGCACGGACAAAGCTCTGGAAGCGTTGGCGAAGGGCCCTGGGACGCAAAGCCTGGGAGCTTTGATGAAGGACCGCAAGCAAAGGAGAGAAAAAACCCATTTAAAGAGCAAGTTTTGGGCACAGCATGGCTCAGGGCTCCGCTCAGCACCTACGAACACCAACAAGAATTTTACAT
The DNA here is from genome assembly GCF_034638445.1 of Ciconia boyciana. Classification (NCBI taxonomy): domain Eukaryota; kingdom Metazoa; phylum Chordata; class Aves; order Ciconiiformes; family Ciconiidae; genus Ciconia; species Ciconia boyciana. The sequence goes on along the minus strand of NC_132945.1, from coordinate 21,272,216 downwards.
TTATTTTTAATATGTTCAAACCCGGGGCCATTACAAAGCCTTTTCATTACAAGATCTGGTTCTGAATTCACCCTGTTAGCCTTTTAAGGGGATGCTTCCAGCACAGAGAAACAAGAGGTCTCACAATGATTGACGGAAATATAGAAATATTTGGAAACATTAACAGCAGGGTCAGACCGGAATGGAAGCTCGACGAAGTGGAGGTCCAGCTCAGTAATTTAAGTGGAACCAGCTTATCAGGAGGTTCTAAAATAGAGCTGGGTTGGTAACACTGCCCCAAGCCTCCACTCATAGTAGGGTTTTTCACTAGGATTTCTAGCAGAGTGTCTGTTTGCGAGTCAAGCAAACCCTTATAGAAATCTCGCCAGGACTGGCAGCACCTGGGCTCCTTCTGCAGCGTGAGACCAGAACCAGGGCTTTGCTTGGAGCCGCACAACTCGACTGTGGCCCTGGCCACCTTCTCAGTGTGACCCTAAAGAGGTCCTTGAGGAATGAAAGCAATCCAGTGGCCTTTCTTCTTCTCTCCCCCCGCCACTTGAGCAAGGAAACTCACCCTTCAGCTCAGCGATAGGAGCTTACTATATAGCATAGTATATCTAGGCAGGTAAACCTGCCTTTTCCAGGGAGCAGAGGATAACGTTGAAGCACTGTAGCCTGTGACAGATTATGGACAGGGCAAAATCTCTCATGCGGACGAGGAAGATAGTCCCTGACTAATTCCCTCCAGGAGCCACTTTATCGTACACCAATTGGCATGAAATAATATCCAGTCTAGAAAAATGGAGAGGTTATGAAGAACGAATGAAGCACAAGAGCTGAGCTCTGCCCTGCTGCTGCGGTCCAGCCCCGTTTGCATCTGGAAAGGAGGGAACAAGAAGTCTAAAAATTAGACCTAGTATTAATGTTAGGCTTAATATTTTCAAATGTGGAGGGGAAAAGAAGGTTCAGCTTAAAGCTGGGGCTATGGGTGGGATCAGTTCTAGTTTAGCACGTTGTCTCTCCCAGGCAGAGCCATCGGGAGCAGCAGAGCCGCCCTTTGCAGCAGGGACGGACTATCCATCTCCTCCCGGATCCAAGCTGGACGCCTGGAGGAAGGTGCAAATGACGGCCATGAGCAGCATCCCGTCACTGCTTTCCAAGGACACGGCCTCCGGCAGTCCCTGAGGCTTTGCCCGTGCAGGGACGCGGTCCGCGCTGTCCTAGAAGGAGGGCACGTGTGTGGCTTCCCAAGCAAAGTGATTGCCTGGAGAACACAGCACCCAAACGCCAACAATTAGTATGTGGTTTTTAGTTGCAGAACTGCCCAAAACATTCAGAACAATTTATTTAAATTAAAAAAAAAAAATCAAATGTCTGATTTTATTTAAAAAAGACTGAGGTTCCTCCCTTATATTTTCCAGGGAGTTCAATAGCAGCTGGATTTGGAGCTCATTTGGGCTGGCTTTCGATTTTTATTTTTCCCATTTCTACTTTATAAAGATGCCTTTGAGATGAGAGCTGGGACCATCCAGGTTACTCACCCAGCCTTTTCCACTAAGTTTGAAGATGCAGATGGGATGAAAGTTCATTTTATAAACAAGGTGCCCTCTAAAAGAGGCTGAGTGTAAAGATGGGGCAGGGAATATTTTGACATTTTATGCAAAATGTGCCACAAATGAAAATCTCACCCTTGCAGAGGAATACAGAGACTCCTCGGCATCACCAAGCCTTTCCCGGGGAGGGCAGGATGCTCGTGAGGACGAGTGTCTGCTGCTGCGACCCCCTGTACTGCAGGCAGGGGCCCTAAATAACTCCTGTTATTTAGAGGCTGAGAAGACATTAATAAATATTCTCCTCCCCATGAAATCAATTTAATTGGCTTGACTCAGATAGGAATAACGGTATACTCCGTCTCCTCTCTGGGCATTTTTCAGACTATGTACAGAAGCTGTAAAACCAGTTTTTATGATCTTCCTTCAATGAAATAATGAAATGAAATCCCCAGCGTCTGATGTACCAGGCACTATAATTCATGGGTGAAACAAGAACGTGTATTTGGGGGACAGCTCAGGACAGAAGGCAGGTTTTATTTATTGGGTTTGGGGTTTTTTTTTTGCTACTGCACTTTATTTCATTATGTAACCTCTCATACTATATTCAGCATTAATTCATGGGGCATTATTTGAAGCTTATAATGTAAAACCGGTGAAGTGTGTACTGGATGAGTGTTTTATGTGCATGCACAATTACTCTGCTGAATCTGTTTTATCCGCTTTCAAGTGCCTCTTTTTCATATATCCCAATGTTTTAAATAGCATTTTTATTAGAGTGTTTAGGATTTAAGTAGGTAAACTCTTCTGAATTATGCTTTCTGGGGATCTCTGGCATTTAAAAAATTAAAGCGGTATAGCTGAGGCTGGCTTAACTCTCCGAGCTCTTTAGCGTGCGTTACGTGACTCGGATGCCAAATTTGAGGCTCTCTATGTCCTCTTCGGTCCCACAACCAAAGTAGCCAGAAGAATTTGGATGAATTGCGGGAGCAATAGATCAGAGATCTTGGGATCTCTCAAACGGGCCAAGGCCAGCGTCGCCCCACGGCAGAGCAGCGCAGCAGGGGGGCAGACAGGGCGTAGGGACGGCTGCTTTCTCTTCCCAGGGCACAACAGAGGTGGTACAAAAGCAATCATCGGCACCAAGCTAACATTTCAAGCAATAAAAATGAAGTTGTTTCAGTTCTAAAGGCAGCAAATTACCTGGCTGGGTCGCTGCGTGTGACAGCCAGCATCCATAACACTATCATACAGTGGGATTTGTGGCTACTGCCTCTACTTTTCCAAACCACTCGTTATTTGTTCAACCATTTGTACATTCTTCTCCTCTTTTAGGGAGAGTTTTTCATGATGTGCTCGTGTTCATACGTACCCTTATAAACCTGCCCTGATCAGGGAGGGCAGAGACGGGACTTGCAAGAGCCATAAACCCCCTGATCCATCCTGTTGGGGCAGAGATGGAGACCTGCAGCACATGAGCTCTGTACTTGCCAGCGTCTGCGGGGTAGCAAAGTGGGGCCGAAGACGAGCGAGACAGAGCAGTGAGGAGGGAAGGATGGTTTTGGGAGCCTGGTTTGGGCATCGACTCGCCAGCCTCACCCTCGGCACCATTCAGACCCCTCTCCTGTCTGGAACTTGTCCCTGCTCCCCTTGCCTCCCTGGGGAACCAGGCGCATCCCTGAATCTCTGGGATGCACCCAGCACGAAGACTTACTCCAACATACGCATGCACACAGGCACTCACACACACGCCTCGGCTTCCTCTGCTGCAAGCCACCGGGCCCAGGGCAGCAAGCACAGAGCCTCCTTGCACACTTACGTTCGTTTTTGCACGCCCAAAGCACACAGTTTCTCTGCAGAGAGCACGCTGCAACATGCGCTGCAGCAAAGCTGTCGTCAGTGCAGCTCACAGCAGTGCTGTGAGAGAGAGGTTTGTTCCCATCGGCCATGGATGCGGTGGCTGGCTCCTGTTCCCTTTTTTTGCCATATTTTGGCTCCTCTGTGCCGCGAGGCCTCGCAGCAGCCTGTCATCGCTCCCAGGCTCTGCGCGTCCCACTCGGGGGGCAGAGCAAAATGGCCTTGTGATGTATGAAGAAAAATGGTGTTTTCATGCTGATGGGCTCAGTAAATTAACCCTTAAAAACACTTCAGCCCATATTGATCAGCGGGGCACGGGCAACCTCTTCCCCCTCCCAGCCAGCTAGCCACAACCAGGGGACAAGTGCAACCGAAGAGCCCTGCTCGCTCCATTAAACACTAAACTGCCGTAATGAAGTGTGATGGCAGTGATAAATCCTGCCATTAGCTCCTGCCTTTGGGACATGAGCGTTGGCCGGGCGGCAGAGAAGGGCTGCGTCCCCCTCGCAGCCCTGCTGCCGGAGAGAGGGACGGGCAGAGCAAAGCTCCCTGGAGTCCCCGTCCCAAGCAATTAATTTGCAATTGAGCTGTGCAAGGGATGCACTCAGCATTTCTGTATGGCATTTCAACGTGCCTGTTTACTCGTGCTCCCCTCACTGCCAGATGCTTCTGCCTGTTGTATTTTACATCATCCTTCAGCTTGTAAAAGTTTTCCGGAATTCGGTTTGCTCTTGCTTTACATGCTATTAGGTTTTTCTGCTGTTTTACAGCATCTGCCATAACATGTGTCTGCTTTTAATGCTTTGGAAATTACTGTACAGTAATAACGTGTTCTGGATTTCCTGCATCTTCATCCGTACGGATTAGAGATGCTGCAGTTCAGTGGTGATAGAATAATTTTAAAGAAAAAAAAATGATATGGGAAATATTATGAATGCAGGAGCTTAAAACGGAAGTTATTTTTATGGTGTATATTATCTCCAAGAAATAGATAGATAAGCACAGAAAACCATGGCCTTCTAATTGGGAGTAGTCAAATAAATCATGTACTTGGGCTGAAGTACTACTCATTTGTACTACATAACTGAAGCCTCGGAAAGACGGACGTGTTTTACGTGTCTGCCTAATGATCACAGCAGTGGGGCTGGAGTGGCAAGTGTGGTACAAGGCAGGTATTGGCCAGCTTGGTCAGATGGGGACAAATGTGACTCTTGGAGACAGTGAGAGGACAGTGGGGTCGGGTACTCAGCCTCCCGTACACCTTGTAGGGCTTTGTCTGTGCTGGGGGGAACACAAACACAAACATCTTAAAAGCCACCAAATCTGTTTAAAGACCCGGTTTGGCAAAGCCTGTAAGTTTATGAGATGCTTCAACCCTGTTCATTGAGTATTTAAGCCACTTTGGAGATGTATTTATCTATAAGCACAGCCGCAAATCCCACGGAGTTAGGAGATGGGATTCATGTTCGTACAGCTAAGCGAGTGCTTAAGTGCTTTGTTGAACAAGATACTCAGAAGCTTGAATCTCTGATGATAAGTGCAGGATCAGGCCCTCTGTTTGTATTGACTAATCTGACTTTAAATTGTGGCAAAACCACTACTTGTATTATACCTAAAAGCCCTCCTATTTCCATCAGATTTTTCAACGGTGGCAACAAATCCAAAAGGATGTCTAGAGTTTGTAGGCTGAATGTTTGCGTATTAAAAATACATGTCTACAAGAAAAGCACGTTCGTTGGTTGTGTGGCTCAGGACAGGAGGAAGGAGCGCAGGTTCCCAGGATTTCGAGTGATGGAGCCCAGCGCTGTGCCCAGGGCACAACTGGGAGCCCCTGCCTTGGGGACACGGGCTGTGGCACTGACCCCCCCTGCGGGGATGCAAGCTCAGACCCCACCAGAGATGTACCCCAATGGGTGCCACACTGGGTGCATGAAAATGCAAGGCAGAATCTGGCCTGCTGTGTGAACAAGGGATTTTCTTTCTTGCCATATAAATCATCTGGATTTCCGTGCTTTCTGCCCATCCATGATACGATGCTTTGAAGACAGGAGAAGAAAAAGTGATGGATGCATGTGGTTGCAGAGGACAAATGTCAGACTGGGAAGTTTTGATAGATACTGAAAGCCCATCTAGGTTTTCAGCCAACTATAAATTCATTTTGTGGCAGACAGATCATTAGAGGATGAGAAAGGAACAAAAAAGCCCCAACCTCTTTTTTGGCACAGATGAGGGAATTTTTCACATCACTTGGAAACTCCTGGGTATGGTATGGGATGTTTCACATAGTCACTGAGATTTCCAACATATGTGATGTGCGGAATATGTGTGTCCCATAGCAAACGCATACAGCATGGCAGCTAAGCCCCATTAATCCTTATTTAACCTGCTAACCATATTGTCAAATCTTATTCCAATACTAATAACTGTTAATGTTTTACTTTACACCGGGCTCTTCCTGCACCCTGGGGTTGGTGGAGCCACATTTATCACCGTGGCAGCTGAGCTAAAGGGAAAGCCGTGTTCTGGCAGTGCCGAGGAGCTGCTGAAGGATGCTCCTTGTTTGGGGGCTCACCACTTCGTATGCCCTGACCACCGCCAGGATCAGCCAGATGCCAGAGGAAGGCAGAGGTGACAGTCGAGGCCATGAACATTGGTTCAGCTCCTTATTTTCTTGCAGTCTTTGTGGCCATTGGCAGGTCACACACACCTCTGAAGCAGGAATAACCCTTCCCACCTCCCGCCCCTGGCCGTGAGGGGCTGTAGGTCCAGGCAATGGGGCTGGAGTCACGTGTGCACAGCTCCGCTCTCAGCAAGACTGACACTGAGGAGCAGAAGAAAGCAGTTAAGGAACAAGGTTGGTAATATTGCTAATTCTCAGATCCTATATTGTTATTTATGTAGTCCTATGGAGAAGGAGATTCACAGATGCCGTTGCCCTCTTCCCCAAGCCGCGAGCTGCCGCTATGCCCCAGTGCCAAAGAGCTCAGCCATATTCTTCCAGCAGCATGTCTTGATCTTCCTGCGTTTGGAGACCAGCGATGCCTCTAAATAACACACTGTCAGTTGATTAACAAGCATGCTACCCCAAGCCAGATATAGTGCTAAGTCTACTCCTCTGAATCCATAGTGTCTCAATCGAAATGCAATGATACAGCATTTATCCTCCCCTTGTTTATTATTTCTGAGTTGTTTTTAACCATACATCTCATTTAGGGCAAACCAAGTCACAGCTAGATTAGATTACAGCAAGGAAATAGGATTATTTTAAGTAGATAATATAAAACATGCCTATGGAAACTCCATGCTAATTGCATTATCTTTGGTACATTGTGAGAGAATTATCTGTATTGTATTAGGTGGTGGAAACATGCCAAAATGCTATTTAAAATGTGAGTGGGTTATAACAACGAGTCAGTCATTGGTCACAAATAAATTAAAAGGCAGGAGACATTTGCCTTCATCATTTCTGACTTTCATTTTGTCCCCCCACTCCCAAGGCCGTGGCTGTGGAGAGCAACCGCACGCTGATGGCTTAAACACAGCGGTGAAGCTCTTGTGATCATATCTGCCATCAGACAGCCCTTTCAACTCCAATCCTTGCTGCTTGGAAAACGTCAGAGACGGCTCTACAGAGCACAGAGAGCAAGCACCAGCAAACGCCACTTGGAGTCAATGGTTCTGTTTTCATGAAACATTAAAGTTTCCATCATAATTTGTCCAATCTGGACCAAATGACAGTGACAAAATTTGTAATGATTTTTTTTCTCCTGCTGACAACTGGCTGGGAAGAACACAGGCGGCTGTCAGCAGTGTCGTGGTGTGCTTGGAGCTGGAGCCCAACCAAGTGTCATCAGCGGGATCGGAGATAATTTATTTGACAGGCTACTAATGAACCTAAATATGACAACAAAAATGACTTTCTAATCTACTCGAGAATTTAGAAACTGAAAAACCCGATTAGACTCTCAGTCCGGGGGTCACACTGCCCTTAGCCCCACAGCTCACAATCGCTGAAAATTCAGAAGAAAATGGAAAAAATTTTGGAATTGCCAGCAATTTGGCTGAGACAGCCAAGAGTCAGGCTGTGGACCTGGCAGCCCAGGTCCCTCATCTGTTGCTGTCTCTGCCAAGTCTCACCACGCAGCCCTGGACAACTGACCTCCATTTTCTCCTGAAGGTGGATAGCAGCTATGTCCTCCTTAAAAAAGCTCCATTTGAACACAAAATCGTATTATTGTTACAGCAGGAGACCGTACATTGCCGTAGCAGTGGGGGAGTGAAGGTCCTACCTAGGTCTTGCAGGTAATGACATCTTGCTCAAAACCTGCATTTTTTTTCTCTCCCCCGTCATTTCCTTCGCTATCATAATTGCCCAGTTCTTCAGAAAAGGAGCCTCAAATAGTCAGCCTTGCTCTGGGTTTTGATGACCATCTGAAGCAGGAGATGCACAGTGGCTAGAGGATGTTGGGGAAAACTGGTGCTATCTAGGAATACGTAGAACAGTCATTTATTGAGTTCAGGCAGCACAGAGGCTCCTGGGACACGTGGGATGGTGTCCCCAGACTAATCACTTCACCACTGAATATTATTTCCTCTCTGGAAGCATCTGCCTTCAGGTTGCCACCACACCTCATGCCCCCATGTCCTGGTCTTTCCTTCCCATGTTGAGTTTTTCTCTGGCCCTGCTCGGCTTGGAACCCGCAGCCAAGCATCAGCGCGATGCCAACATGGACGATGGGAATGCCTTGACCGGAAAGTCCACCGTGCAAATTCTTCTAACGTTTCAGAAATAGGCAGCAAGCAGCGGTGGGACTCATGCAGTTGAGAGGACCCGACGCTGGGAGCTGAATGTTAACTGCCCTGTGCTACTGGAGGGTTTCCACAATGAAACTACTCATTACCCAGGCATTAATTAAAGACGTGGGGGAGCTCCCTGCTGATGCCAGCCCTGGCGTGATGCTATGGCATTGCACCAACCAAGAAACCCATGGGAGCAGATGAAAAGACTGCTTCTGCAGTGCTTCCCGGCAGCAGCTCGCACAGCCGTGGAGCTGCTGCCATCCTTCTTATGCTCTGCTCGCCCCCAACCACTGCTTCAGCCCCAGGTAAAAGCTAAAACCCAGCACTACGGACTTAAAAGCTATTCTGTTAGCGGTACACTCTGCTACCTGCCAGGAACGTGTTTGGAACTATGTACTCTTAAAATGTCTTTTGGGAGCTGATTTCTGTTCCAGTGTGGCTGCAGAGAGTTTGTGAAATGCAAGGATTGAAGGCCGAGCAAAGAGCCTTCCCCTGCATCTGAAGAAACACACGCATAGCAACACAATATCCTCTGTCCAGGACAACACGCTCACAGTCTCCTTCTTCCCTTTCGTGATTTAAATGCTCCACAGACTTACAGCATTCACAGGGCAAACAGCACAGACAGGGCAAGGGAGGATCCCTTCCCAGCGACTCCAACAACATGGCCTGGGAGGGACCGCCCCATCGGGTGAAGGGCAGTCGTGACTCCACATCTTTGAGTCTTTAGTTTTCACAAGTAGTTATTTTAATATAATATCATGTCAGTGATGGTGTAACCGTCAGAAGGCATTGATTTCTGCTCATTTGATTTCTTCCTATGGTCTCACCTAGAGCCAGGAGAGTTTTGAAGGTGAATTAATTAATCATTAACGATAGATCAGAGGACTAATGTTGGTGAATCTCATTTGAGTGCATCTAATACCTTTGGCTTGGAGGAATGGAGATGGGGAATTTATTTTTTTTTAAGGATTTCAAAACCTTCAAGATTTTCATTAACAAAATCCCATTGTTCTACAGAAAACTGACCCTGTTTAGTTTTCAAAAAGACTGAAGAAAGCAACATCGGCTTTTTTCTTTAAGCCTGTGGAAATACCTAGGGTCATTATTTTCTTCTCTCTTTAAAGATTTGTGCCATTCTGGGTTCACGCCACACAGATGCTTCCCCCATCTCACCCCAATTTTTTGGCTGAGCCACCGAGGCAGAGAAGCTGGGGCTCCCCAGGAGACAGAAACCCACCAAATGCTCTCCAGGGCAGCCTGAAAAAGCCCAGAACATCAAAGCTGTTCAGCAAACCATCCCCTTTTTCCTCCAAAGCACTCGGTGCAGTGGTGATTTCCTGGAAGACAGCTAGCAGGCACAATTAAACCTGGCTTTCAATGGAATTTTTGCAATTGCTACCCATGTTGCTCTCAGGCCTCATGTATTAATTATTCCTCTTTCCAGGCTCTTCAGCAGGCCTGTTACAAAAAGAAAAAAGGCAAAATTAAAAGCACATTCCCCTGATTAAATCCCCGCTCTGGTCCTTCTGGCCTCAACCACCTCCCCGTGGCTGAAAACACTCATTTTACTGAATTCTGCTGCCAAGCCGCTAACGCCTGCCTCAGGCAGGGAAGGGAGGGATGGATGGGTATTCAGTGCTTGGGCTCGCCTGGACCCATATCAGCCCTGCAGAGAAGCTGCTCGAGCAGCAGCCTCAGCACCCAGCAAGCCAGGATGGTCCAGCAAGAGAAAATCTGAGAGAGAGACACTTCAACAGACCAGTATTGCCTGGTGGTATTTAGCCTGGGGATGTATTTTAAGCAAGGAAATAGGATTTCTTTGCAATTTTCTACTACTTTCCCATTTCGCTCACATGGCAGTTCACCTCTCCCTGCTTAACCCAGCTGAACACAAGCTGTTGTGCCTTGATTGAGAGCTTATATGGTTTTTCTTGCCTCGCTTTCCAGGCGCATTTCTCTGGGGCACAGAAGCCAGCGGGGACGTGCAGGAGTCACGTGCAGGTTGCTCCAGTGCGTGCCAATAAAATGTTTGCGGCACGTGAGGTGCTTGCCAGGAGGATACGGGAAATCTGTTGTGGAGAAAGGATTTGAGAAGTGTTTGTGGGAGTTTACAAACTTTTTTGGCAAGCGAGGGTTTTGTACTCTGCCACCTATAAAACAGGCGTCTTGAGGAACGGGGAACAGTGAATTGCCGGTGATGGGGTCTTGTGGGAGATATAAATCACAGCTAAACTGCTTTTATTCTGAGATCCTATATTGTTATTTATGTAGTCAATTATAGATCCATGTGCTAAATTGTACATCTGATGCACCTCTGACAGCCAGACAGGCACGTAGCTCCCTAGCCCAATGCTCCCAGCTCCCTCTCCAGCTTCCTCACCTCCGGTGATTTTGAAAGACGCTTTTCACAGAAATGTGCCCTTCTTCCCACCTGAAAGTAAAATTTTGTGTTGAAATCCAGCTTGGGCGATATTCTGCCTGTAGCCGTGGGCATGTTTCAGGTCTCATTTTGTAGCTCATTAGATCTGGGAGTAGGAACCTCCGCCATTTGAAACAGAAATGTTGTCATTGAGGTCCATAAAGATTTCATCGTGTTTTGGATGACAATGAAATATGAGATTTGATAATAATGACATTCCATGGCAGCTGCTTGGAGAAGTTTTCTGGTTTTTAATGTCAATCTGCATCTCTTGTCAATGCTTTATTCAGCAGAATTTGCTGCCTTGCCCTTGCCTTCTAGGAGAAATTATGAAAGAAATAGCCCTTAACTCAGGAAAACATTTCTGAGTAAGAGATTTTTGGTAGGATAACTGGCTGCAAATTAACTAGATTTTTTTAATGAAAAGCTTGTTGTTTTGAAGATAAACTTTCAAAGAAAATTTTCCATTACAAAACCTGCATGAAAGAATGTCTCCATTTTCTATGTCATTATTAATAACACTGCTCTATGAGCAGTGGAATTAAGATATTCATCAAATACCTTAATATCTAGATATCAAATATCCAGTTTCAAATCTGATGTAGAAGTTATTCTTTTAAAACTTTGGTTTTCAATAAAAAGATGTCATTTTTGGTAAATGAAGATAAAGTCCATTATTTTCTTTTAGCTGTACATGTGGCATAAAACATTAAAAGCATTTTCAAAATGCTATTGATTTTCCCATGAATGTGACAACTCCAACAAATGGTACCTTCTTAAGATACGACATATCATTACAGGGATTTCGGATAGTGACCCTATTAAAAATATCTGTTGCCAGCGTGCATAGAAAGCATTATCAAGCCCATATTCCCCCCAAACATTTTATGGGCCAGTGGTCTGCATTCCTGAGCCAGAAAGCCTCTGGCCTTCTTCCACGGAATTCAGTGGAGTTGGATGCTGAAGATTTTGGCTTGACAAACTGCAGTATCAGCCACCTGGATAAACGGCATGTTTTGCAGGCCTGCGAGCAGTGGCCTGGGCTCTGCCCACAGCTCCATCCCTGCCAAAGCATCCACCCCCTGACCTTGCCAGGCTTTCCCTGTCCCTCCTCCACCTCCCAAATAATTTCTCTGCGTTTCCAGTCGCCTGTCCCCGACTGTTGGTATCATGGCGGGGGATCGTGCCCATGCACAGGGAGCCATCCCCGTGTCCCAGGCTGCTCTGCATGCAGAGCCGGTTTCTTTCTCTCCAAGGTTATCCACGGGGCCTGCGAGGGCTCACGGGGTGTCCTGCAAATTTCAAAAAATATCAGGATTGAGGGCAAAGAGGAGGCAAGTTTGACTATCGTGAGTGAGAGAAAGAAATCTCTGTATTTAGCAAGATCTCTCGGCTTTTTAGTGAGGAGGTGTGCTCCTGACTTGCGGTACGCCAGTGTCCTCTGGAGCCCATCATCTGCTGGTCCAAAAATGGGCTCTGAAATACAAAGTAGGGGCTGAAGTGGCTGTACTAGATGAAGGGAGGAGGGCAGGGATGGCAGGGCAGCCAGGCCTGGGGGAAGTTTCCCATGGGGAGGTCACTCCCCGTCACCCCTGCTTCACCCAGACACCCGCTCACGGCACCCACCAGCAGCTTGGCAGGGATAGACAAACCGACAGAGACCATTAGCAGAGCGTCACCCACTTTTGGTGCAGATGCCCTCAAACTAAATCCTTCCCGTGATGCCAGGCATGGTGTTTAGATGCGACCTTGCCTCTTTAACACATGACCTATGTGCAAAGTTGTAGGAATGCCCAAGACATTATCTGCTGCTTCAAATGCTGGTCTGCAGCGCCCAGAAGTGCTGGGCACCTACTAACACCCTCATCCCAGCACCGCCCACTGCTCCCTGAGACAAACTGGTGCATCTTAAACCAGAAGCAAATTAAAAATTGCGGCACGGCTGCAGCAAGCCATGTTGCAGAAACCTTCCAGTTGTCCGCACCAGCTCTTTGGCTTTGCCTGTCTCAAAAGCAGACAGCTCTTCCAGTCATCCTCAGGATTTCTGTTGATGATTAATGCACAGCAGGAGCATCTGGAAAGCCTCAGATGAAACAGACTGCGGTAAATGGATCGCTTTTGTAAGTGGTAGTGAAAATGCCATTTTGTCCATCGTGAACACCCCAGCTGGCTCTGGACCCACCTTGGCACGGGCAAAAGTGGGGCCACTTTTATTTGAGTGCCACTTTCGTTAGAGATATTTGGGGCTTTCAGAGGACACAGCTGCACCGAACACTGAGGGTATCCCATGATTGACTCCTTATAGTGTGCTGGGAGATCCTTGGACATGGGACAGTGGAGTCATCCTCTTTTCTCCACGTTATTCCACTTGCAGTGCTTCATTGCAATTCCTTGGACTGCAGCTGGACTCATCTACAGAGAGCAGGTGGGCTGGGAGAGTAAAGATAAAGAATGTGTTTTATACTCAGCTTTTAAGCAAGAGAGATAACTGTGCATTTCAAAGGATGTCTACCAAGAAGTTGGGCTGTTATATGTGTTTAATTAACTTGAAAAATGGGCTTTTGCTTTTCTGTGTTATTATTCTTTTAATATCATTCTGCCTTTTCCCAGTTAAATATATGTCAAGAGCTGCAGCTATTTTGCTTGGAGCAAAAAACCCTGTTTCCTTCCCTGTTTCTGTTGTTGTTCTCTATAAAATATTGAGAATGTAAGACCCCACAACGATACAGTTCTGGGACAGCATTTACTTTCTACATGATGACAGGCCCAAGTATATATAAATGTGCATATACTACACATACTAGTGTATGTGTGTGTGTGTGTGTATGTATATATATATATATACGTACACTGCTATGACATCGGAGTTGGGTGGGTTTTGCCACAGACACCCCAGAGACCCTCTGGGGTCCCAAGCTCTTCAGAGGGGTGCTTCCCAATTCCTGTACAGGGAAGATACATGGATCAGGGGAGCAAAGTCCCTCCCACTGTAAGAGAAGGTCGGGTTCGTGACCACCTGAGGAACCTGAACATATATAAGTCTATGGGACCTGGCGAGACGCACCCCAGAGTCCTGAGGGAACTGGCTGATGTAGCTGCCAAGCCACTGTCCATGATATTTGAAAAGTCATGGCAGTCAGGTGAAGTCCCTGGTGACTGGAAAAAGGGAAACATTGCACCCATTTTTAAAAAGGGTAGAAGGAGCACCCTGGGAAGTACCGACCTGTCAGCCTCACCTCTGGGCCTGGGAAGATCATGGAACAGATCCTCCTAGAAGCTATGCTAAGGCACATGGAGGACAGGGAGGGGATTCAAGACAGCCAACATGGCTTCACCAAGGGCAAGTCCTGCCTGACCAACCTAGTGGCTTTCTACGGTGAAGTTACCACATCAGTGGACAAGGGAAAAGCAATGGATGTCATCTGTCTGGACTTCTGTAAAGCCTTTGACACAGTCCCCCACAACATCCTTCTCTCTAAATTGGAGAGATATGGATTTGATGGGTGGACTGTTCAGTGGATGAGGAATTGGTTGGATGGTTGCATCCAGAGGGTAGTGATCAACGGCTCAATGTCTGGATGGAGATTGGTGACAAGTGGTGTCCCTCAGGGGTCTGTACTGGGACCAGTGCTGTTTAATATCTTCATCAATGACATAGACAGTGGGATCGAGTGCACCCTCAGCAAGTTTGCAGATGACACCAAGCTGAGTGGTGCAGTTGACACGCCAGAAGGATGAGATACCATCCAGAGGGACCTGGACAAGCTGGAGGAGTGGACCTGTGTGAACCGCAAGAGGTTCAACAAGGCCAAGTGCAGGGTCCTACACCGGGGTTGGGGCAATCCTCCATTTCAATACAGGCTGGGGGATGAGGGGATCGAGAGCAGCCCTGCAGAGAAGGACTTGGGGTACTGGTGGATGAAAAGCTGGACATGAGCCAACAATGTGCACTCGCAGCCCAGAAGGCCAACTGTATCCTGGGCTGCATCAAAAGCAGCGTGGCCAGCAGGTCGAGGGAGGGGATTCTGCCCCTCTACTCTGCTCTGGTGAGACCCCACCTGCAGTTCTGCATCCAGCCCTGGGGCCCCCAGCAGAGGAAAGACATGGACCTGTTGGAGCGGGTCCAGAGGAGGGCCATGAAAATGATCCAAGGGCTGGAGCACCTCTCCTACAAGGACAGGCTGAGAGAGTTGGGGTTGTTCAGCCTGGAGAAGAGAAGGCTCCAGGGAGACCTTATAGCAGCCTGCCAGTACTTAAAGGGGGCCTGTAGGAAAGACGGGGCCAGACTTTTTAGCAAGGCCTGTTGTGACTGGACAAGGAGCAAGGGTTTTAAACCAAGGGGGGGCAGATTTAGACTGGATTTAAGAAAGAAATTTTTTACAATGAGGGTGGTGAAGCACTGGCCCAGGTTGCCCAGAGAGGTGGTCAATGCCCCCTCCCTGGAGACATTCAAGGTCAGGTTGGACGGGGCTCTGAGCAACCTGATCTGGTTGGAGATGTCCCTGCTCTTGCAGGGGGGTTGGACTCGATGGCCTTGAAAGGTCCCTCCCAACCCAAAGCATTCTATGATTCTATGATAAGATAGTAGTCTCCAGGCAGAGGGAGGTAGTAAGTCAGAAACAACTAATAATATCATTTATCTCCTCCAGAGCCTACGTTTTTATTACTTCAGACTGTGCACAGGAGATAGGATTCACACTAGGCAGAAAAGTCTACAAGTCCCAGTCCCGAGCCAGGTTTCTGGCCATTATAAGCCTCACTCCGCTTCTTCGGACAACCTTTTGGCTCACAGAATCACAGATTCTCAGAATCACAGATCAAGAGCACACATCCTCTCCTGATCTCTCAAAATACCGCATGCCTCAGTTACACTGACATCCCTGGTATCATTTGCACTTTCTTGTTCTTATAACAAAATCGTGACAATTTCTGGCTGCAGTTAGGGAGCTGGTCTCACCTGAAAGGGTGAGAAACTTTGATTTAGGGGAAGTTTCTGGTACCATTTACATTTTGCCTTACGTTATCCACAATTTAATATGAATGAAATTGGAAATAAATCCTCCTTTCTTTTTACCAGTAAACCAACTTTTTCCTTCCTTCACTTTACACCTCCACAGCCTTGATGCTTTTAATTCCATAGAGTATTCTCAGCTGTAGCGTGCATTACATGTGCCGTGCAATCGAGAGCGCAGCTGTAGCAGAAGATTTCTAAAGGCAGAAACTCTGCTTCGGTGGATATGCCAGGGATGACAAAGACTGCTGGGATGTAAACCAAGGTGTTTTGCTCTTTATCTAAACTTGGGCTAGAGGCACATTGTGCTCTAGTCCCATAGTAGTGGTGAGCAACAATTACAGGATGAACGAATATACATATATATATATAAGTATATATACACATACATGTGTACAGAACCACTGAGAATTTTTTGATCATGCAGTATGTCTGAAATGCAATTGCAGATAAGAGATTCTACACTTACGAAATGCATGTAATACCAACACCCTCTCCCTGCCAAGCCCAAAGCCTTGGGGATATATCAGATCCGGTAAAATTCAGAGCGTGCCATTCAGAGACGGGATCTAAATTTGGAGTTTTTCCTGCTTCTTTCTGTTACAAGTCTACTACATGGGAAATAGTTTTCCAGACGGCAGCAAAAATCACTGGTCTGACTTTGTCAAAGTGTCTATCACCATCTTATCACTGGAGTCTAGGAACGGCACTAATATGATAATGATTCCTTTACGTTCCCGGCTGATTAGGTGTGAACAATGACTGATGACTCCTGTATCATTAGGGATTTCCTTTCCCTCCTCTCTCCTCTCCCCATTTGGGAACATCAGAAGAAATATTTGCTAAACAAGAAGCAGTGCCCTGCCTTTTCCTTGATTAGAAAGTCCCCCCCAAAAAGGAGGATCTAAATTTGGAAGTTATATATAAAGAGCTGGTGCCACATGAGTCGCACCGTTACTCTCCACCCCGCCAGGCAAGGAGCCTGCCAGCGGGGAACGTGCCAGCGCTGAACACCCACCACTTGTCACTCTCCCGCTGCGCACAAAGCTCTGCAACCAAGACGCTTCTCTCCCATTACCTCCGGGGGTTATGTTGACATATTTTATGTCCTTTAATAGCACCTGCTGTTAAATACAAAATGGCAGCAATATATTGTAGAGTTTGTAAAAAATCATTGAGGGCTTTCGTACCAGGAGGCAGCTCTAAAGCTGGCTGTTGGTTTTACACACGCATGGGAAATGCGTATGAAGACAAACTTCTCTTTTTTTTAACTGAACTTTGCTGTTAAGACACACTCAAAAAAGAGAAGCAGGGAATGTCTTGAATTCCAACAGCTAATGCAGAATCAAAGATGTGAGGAACAATCATATCTCAAACAATCTCAAATAATCATATGTCAAAAGTGAAGTTAATTTCGAAGGGGTGAAACTTCTCATTAAAAGCTAAAAAATATATGGATGGCATTCATTTAAAGTGCGCTATCATGAAAAAAATGAGCTCTATGTATCTGCTTGTCTTCTGACTTGATACTGCTGCATCCAGCACTGGAATGTTTGCTCAGACTGATCTCTGAGGCTTTTTTAATAATGTATGTTCGTTATGGATTATTTCCCAATGTGTTGTCAAGTCAATGGGCATAATACTCTCTTGAGGGCTCGGGGACTCTTATGTGCCACTTTGAAAGAAGAGGTACACCTCGGAAATTCAAAGAACTTGATTTGTGGGTAAGAGACAACGCTTCTTTGCAGGGAGCATTCAAGTTACAGATGTCTTTTCTCCTTCTGCCCCACTGCACCTCCTGAGCGGCACAGAAACCTCCGGACTGATCCGAGACAGCCTATGCTGAATGAAGGAGTTGATAAGCTGCGAGCACGCACATCAGAAGTGCAAAATTAAGAGCAGGCAGGTTTAGTGAGGAATAATACTGATACACACGTTTTAGGACTATTCTTATTTTCATATCCGATTTTACAAAGTGGTCCCCAGCACACCCGATGACAAGGCACACTGCAGGCTCACCATGCGCCAGAGACTTTCCCGCTGGCTTCTCGGCTACAAATCAGCTCCAGAGAATACTGCATGTGAAGCCTAATGATACTGCAAAAGGAGAAGCAGGGCGAAAGTCTGCCGCAGCTGCCCAGTGCATCAGCTTGATGCTTCAAATCAAGGTGTCTAATAAGGACTCTTGACCAGTGAGGGGTGACAAGGCAAATAAATTAATCGTTTGCATAGCTCAGAAGCAAAGAAGTGACTGAGCATCATAGCCATGTGTTATTCAGAGTAATTTCCCCAGTTAGGCGGCAAACAACTTGCCCTTGTGAAGGATGATATTTACTGGGGGAGTGGAGCTGTCACAGCGCTATTTGGGTCTTAAATTAAGGCCACCAACTTTCACTGCCGTGGTATGCTGGGGAGGGAGGGGGTCACACCAAACGCTGAAGCTCACCTCCCTCCCCAGCATCCTACCAGGGTTACCACCAGCCTGCAAAGGGACTTGGAGAGCTGCCGGATTAGTATTACTTACACAACTGAAAGCAGATATAAAGGTGCTGAAAAACTCGATTTTATGTGGCGCTCCTTCACCAGCATGGTCCTGGCTAAATTTGAAGTGTCTCTACAGCAGGGAGACATTGAGAGAGCAAATGCTCCTGGCAGAGCTTGGAGCATTTTTGCCCAGGCTTATTCCAGGACAGGGACCACTTTGGCATCAGCAAATATTTCACGTGTTCACTGAGATGCTGGGGACTGAAAGAAGCCTTAAAATCAAACGTTCATCTCTTCCCTGGCTGCAGGGAGCAGAACCTCACCACGGCAGAGCAGCAGCTGCTCTTCACACTGTTCCCAAGGACCAGGTAACATGAGCATTACAATTAGTGAACAGAATTAATTCATTCTTGATTCAGTCTTTAATTTCAATGTTCTCCAAGAGGAATCTTTCTGAGACTTAAGACTTGAAAGCAGAGCACAAGGCAAGAAAACGAGAACATGTTCAATGTAACTAACAATGCAGACAACTTCCTCCCACATAAATTATATTATATATGGGAGCTTATTTTGTCTTTCACTCTGGGGGAACATATTATAAATTCTGTTTACTAGAGCAGCCTGAGACAAAACCCTTGCATTTCCTAACATGGAGGAACCTGGCAGATTCCCTCACATTGTTCACAGCTCTTGGTCGTATCAGCTCACTTTTCTGCTTTACTCTGTGTTTCTAGTAGTACCACAATGACAGCAGAGCCTTCAAAAGAGTGAGAAGTGCTGGACTCTAAGAAGTCCCAATATAAACTTGCCTCAGTGGGAATAAAGTTATCATCTTCCCTCATTTTGTTTTGTGTACAGAACTAAATGAGTCAGATAATAGAAATCACAGGCTGAAGAAGGCAGTGATTTGCGGGAAGATTTGTTTCCACTGCTTTTGAGCAGCATAGGCATGGAAAAAATGGATCAGATCAGAGACACTAGACCAGAACGAATCAGGATGCATTGGACTTTTTAGGATTAATTTTCTTTTAAGCTGCCTATTGTAAGAAATGTGGTTGTGTAAAGGACAACATAGTTACATATGAGGAACGAAGGGCTGAAGAAAAAGCAAAGTTGATAGCTCAAATGGATCAGCTAATTATCTTTAAAAACTAGTTTTTTTGAGGAAATAATGGCTTTCCGAAATGATGTTAACCTTTGGTCACAGATCCCTGGTTGTACCAGAAAGTATCATCTACTGCACGCTAAGGAAATTGAGTGGAGTAGAAGTGGCAAAAAAAAAAAAGAGATAGCGCAGGGGTGGGAGTGTGTGTGTGTGTGTGTGTCTCTGCTCCCCTCCCATCCGTGCACCAGCTTAGCTGCTTTTGTGTAGAGAGGATGAGTGAGAAAAATTGTCCCTGTATGTTAACCTTGATCTGAGCTGGGGGAAGTCTAGAAAAGATAGGTTTTTGCTTTCGCTTGCTGTTCAAGGCATGGCTGATTGACAGCACTGGAGTGAGTTTTGTGTTAAAAGTCTCAGCTACAACTTCAGTGTTGCTCAAGAATTAAAGTGAGAGCACCTCCCTTGAAGCTCTCCCCTACAACTCTCGCCATTACTAAAAATGCTTCTCAAGCAGCAGTTATGGCCCTGGTTAGCTGTGGGAGATCTAGAGGCCATCAAGCCCTTTTGGTATTCTGGGAGAGAGAAGGTTTGATCTGCTCAAGATACAGATGGTTAAAAACTGTCTTTTCCTTCTTCACCAATAACTGGCTCCAGAAAACAATAAAAACTGCAAAAACATCCCAATCAGACTCATTACTTTGTTTGCCGCAGGCAAACTGGTTGAAGCTGTGGGTGTCTGGGATGGTGGGAGCCCTGTGCATATTCCCTGCCTTGGGAAGGAATAACTATCCAAAACTTCCCAAAGGGGTCCTGGAGGGCCTATTTCCACCCACCCTTTGGGGACCATCCTTTTGGATGCCACATTGAGTATCTCCCTGGGTATGGAGGTGTCTGGAAGGTATTTAAAGCACTGGCATGACATACTTACTGCTTCTAATTGTATTTTCAACTTAAATTGGTTTCATACCACATGAGGTATGAGGGGCTGTGCTGGTAGAGAAAGCTTGTGCTAATCTGCAGGAAGAGTCTCATCTCTATATATTCCTCATGCTCATCTTGCAGTCAAGTGACTACAGAGTAAGACCCCACAGTAAGAACATATCTGCGGAGAAAATGGTTACAGCAGCATCTTCATGAAAGCTCTCTGTATGGATTGAGGCAAATGGAGGGAAATAAGTCACGGGGAGAAGGGAGATGGGGAGGTCCACTCTCCCCAAGGCTCACGAGCAGCAGGATTTCGACCACTCTCTGCGCAACTTGTTTTTATAACATTATTTTCACTTGGGTTGACGGAACTGGTTGTGCTGTACACACGAGATGTGTTTGCTGTGGCGAGTGTCACTGCTGGTCCTAGAGCAGAGTGTGTTTTGTGCTTACCAGTACTGTGGGACACTCTGCGTCCTGAGCCCAGGACCACAGCCCGCCTTGGGCTGCCGAAAACAGACCTTAGCTACTATGTGCATATAAACATAATGTCATTTTCAAATACACACCATTGGAGAAACACACATCCAATCTCTTAGAAAGGCTGGAGCAGGCAAAACATGGTGCCTTCACTCTGCAAAGCTCTGGCTTGCTCAAGTCTCATCCTGTCTCTGCTATCCCAAAGTCCTTTAGATAGGGGAAGGCACTGTGAGAGCAGAAAAAAGTTGATAATGTCTGCTAGGCCCAATATATAAATATTTTAGAGGCTGTAAGGATTTTGATTTCATGGCACAGATACTCAAGGCTTTTGCAAGAAGCACTGTGCTGTTTGTTTTTGCCAACCTCACTGCCGCATGGTCTGCTCAGCCGGGTGTGCTCCTCGGGGAGCTCTCCTGCAGACACGCAGGGTTGCACCATCTTCTGGGTTATTAGAGCGGCTGTGTCAATACTGGCCAAATTATACTAAACTGTCTCCTTGTTTCCATAGTGACATTTCTGCCTATATGAGTAATTTTGGGCTCTTCCTTGCCACACTCAAAAACACAAAGCAAAAAGGAGATATAACAAGCAATGTAACTACTGTGCATCAAGCGGATGTCCTAGCTGGGACCAATGGAGCTGCATCCATAGGGGACAGCACCATACAGGCATACCTTCCCAGGGCAGTGCAACCCCACAGATTTCTGTCCCCCATTTTCTGGTGTACAAATACCCCAAGGAGCAAATTGTCTTCAGCTTTGTTTCCCAGCTTGCTAATGGTATCTGCCCGAAGGACAGGCAGTGTCCTAGTTTGAGAGCATCAAATATCCAAAATAACCTCAGAGTACGGTGCCTGGTAGCTTGGATGTGGACCAGCATGAGAGCAGTGGTGGTGCTCTGGAGTCCATACAGATGTGACTCTCAACCTCGGTGATTCCCAGTTCTTCAAATGGGAAAAATCTTCTTCTCAGAGAAAACCACTGTGACTCTTCTGACCGCTCTTAGGGTTAGGTCCTTGCTAGTAAATTTAAGTCTGGGTTTACCAGTAGAGGTGGTTCAGTCTCCAGCACTGATCTGCGTGGTGTCTTGTATCTACCGTGTGGTCAATGCTGTGCCCTTCTGCTCTTCCCAGTTCAATGAGAGCTGTAGCTACATCATTACTCTAACCTTGTGCAAGTTAGTGAAAAACCAGCAACTTGTGGTTACAAGCGTTTTACCAAATTCCCATTCTCTAATTGCAAAAGAGACTCCACAGTCTGAAGAACAAAAGACCAGGGTCTGGTGATCAACATGATAAATTTGGCCACGTGTGCTCTGTTTGTTCAGTGGAGTACAGTTGTCAAATAATATGCTTCCAGGCTCTGTGAAGCAAATTAATTTTGTATCCTTTAATCAAAAACCCCTTATATTTTTCAAAACAATACCCTCTTTTCCTTCCCTGAGGGCCCTGCAGAGCATAAAGCAATGCGCGGAAAGGAGAGAAATAGATGGAGAAAATAAACATAGTGACAACATGACAAATCTTTATAATCTGGTAGAAATTTCTTTCTTTTTTTATTGCTGCATGAATCTGAGCCTGGAGTTCTGTTATCTGCCGTGGTAAATAAGGATGAATTAATGTGAAAAAAAGTGTATTTATAGCATGAATACACTGCTGAGTAATATAGTGGGTTTTGCCGCTTGGGAACACAGAGACCAAGTCTTATCCCAATGAGACACTTTTGTAACCCTGCCAAGTGGGTCCTGCTGACACATCCTAAATCCATGAACAACCAGGGCCATACGATTGCCTATGTGGGAGTCACTCAAGACTCCAGAAATGGAAGATAGCGAGTAGATAATCAGTTTTAAAAAAAATTGTTTTTTTAGAGAATATGTGAATTAGCAGTGGAACTCCTTGCCACGGGATGCTGTGCGTGCTAGAAGATTACAAAGTCCAAAGGAAGAGGGAATAATTAAAGAAAGAAAACATCATTGAGGTATCTTAAATACAAAGACAGCATCTCTGGACTGGGAGGCCCCAGGGCTGCAAGCTGTGGGAGTTTGGGAGCATTCCCTAGGAAAACGTGGCTATCCGCTTGCCCCTTTTGTAATCTCTCCTGTCTGCTAGACAGAGCTTCAGCGTGATCCAGCATGGTCACTGCTGTCTTCTGACTGAAGGGTTTATCAACAGGCTCTGTCGCTTGTGCTGCACATAACTGATATGTGCATAAAATGACAAGAAATTATGGGATTTCTGGACCCTAAGTGTTTAGGCCTTTCTAATTCAGGACAAAGAGAACAAGAAGGAGCTTGGGCTAAATTGATAAGAGCCCTAATGTAGATAAGGCACTAATGTCTTTAGTATCATGCCACAGACACCAGATGTGAGCAGGATTAGACTACATGGTGCCTAAAGCACTGTCTTGGAGGCACGCTCTCTCAAGAAGTGACTTAAAAGTGACCTTAGAGAAAGCATGGACCCAGAATTTCGGTGTTTCTTAACACAGGATGAGCCCAGTTTTTAACAAGCTCATCTTCCCCCAGAGCAGTTTTTCACACAAGCCGTACTGTAAGGGGTTTTATATATATTCTCTCTGATGAAGTTTTCCTAGGGCTCAGCCAAGTACAATTTTTGTTTTTAATAGCTTTACTGTCTCAGCAATCTCATCTGGACGAATAAGAAAACTGAACACACCTCTCCTTTTCTCTTACCTTATTCTGGAGTGTCAGAAGAGAATGAAAACGAGTTGAATGGCCTCTCTACCTATTCCAAACAAATTTCTGTTTTCTCATGTAAATGTAGTTGAAAGGAGCTCTTGTTCGGGCTGGTGTCTACCCTGAAGGACTAGCTAACAGGTAGGGCAAGAGGGGAAAAAATGATTACAAGCTATCGTTTTCAAATTACTAGTTTTGTGTATTGCAGATTCATAAATAAAGCTGGGAATTTTCCCTCTTACCCCAGCGGGAGCAGACTCATCACTGGGTTACGTTGCTTTCTGTGTCATCAGTCATGCCAACCACTCTTATCTCACGGCTAAATAAATAGAGCTCATGTCTTCAAGGGGGAATCGCAGCAACATTTTGGCTTCCCAGTTCCCTCAGACCTTAATTTTGATCCAGATTAGGGGATGCACTTCAGTCAATACCTGATTTTCAACAAGTGCAATAAAGACAGTGGGACTTTTCATGTGCTGAGAATCAGGCGCACACCTAAGTATCTCAGTGAATCAAGATCTGCAATTTTCTCTTTCTGAAGTGAACGTGTGCACAGAGACGAAACACGTGCAGTTAACAATGGTACAGCATTTCGCATACACTTGAATTAGCAATCAGCATTTTATCAGGAATGATGGCTATCTCTGCATACTACCTGAAAGGAATACATTTAGCAGCAGAATTCGTAAGCCTAGATTTCAAGCACTGTGTGATTATTCAAGGTACTCCAAGGCTGTTGAACACCTCATCTATTGCGACCAAGGAACACTTAATAAAAAGCAGCTATAATAATCCTTGTAGAAACACCAGCGTTGATCGTGGGTGTTTGAAGCTACATCTCTGGACCTTTGCCAAAGGTCCTCTCAACCAACGGCCTGCAAGGTCAGTTGGCTGCTGGCTGAGATCCCTCAGCCCCTGTAGGCATCGGGTCAGGTCTGCCATCAACAAACAGTATGGGGAGAAGGACTGGGAGTGCCAGCTGGTGCCAGCCTATTTCCTGCTGGCAAAATCACCTTAGCGCAGACAGAGTTTCGTTTTGAGAGCAGTGAGGAAGGCCTCGCTACTAGGGAGCGAGGAAGATGTCAGAGCACCAAGTTATTACTCATTGTAATTACCTTTATGCTTAAAATTATGGATTAAAACCTATCCACGAGGTCTACAAAGAATAACGGATAAATTCAGTCTATGCTCTGCTTTAATTTTTTCAGATGAATGTTTCTTTTTATACCAAGCATATGGTGCACTAGATTTCAAGTCCCATTGATAAAGACTCTAATCTCTGTAGTCTCTTTATTATATTTTTTCATTTTCTGCTGAGTTGGAAAAAGACATTGCATACCATCTGTCAGCGTGATCATAGTGCAATTTGCAGAAGTTTCAGACCGGTACAGCATTAGTAGCAGCTCGCTGTTTTCCTCCAAACTTGGGTTCTTATAGAAGCAATATAGCCCATTAAATGGTTACTTCACAAACAAAACTCATTTGTGCAGCATGCTAATGACAATAATGCAAATGAATCTGTCATGTTTGTAGCTACTATCCCTAACCACCCTATTCATGAATATATGGTAATTAAGCTATTATTGCAAAAGTAACTGTGTCAGCACTGCTAAATTAAGGGCTGTACTGTAAATAAAAATGGGGTCATAAAAGGAAAGAAGGAAGTAAAAGATAATGGATAGAAATATTAAGGGCAAGGCAGCAGAGGCTTTGCCCAAGCAAAGGAATTTATTTGAAAGGCTCCTACTAAAGGATCTATTTTGATGCCATGGCTTGAAATTGCAGATAGGTGCTGATACATAAAAAATTAGTCCTTTTTGTCCTCAAATGCAATGGTAAATCCCATGACACTGGCAGGTTTGCAATAAAACCAATAAGTGATCATCAACATATTACCCCTCCACTGTGGCTCCATCCCTGAGCTCATTAATAACTCTGTAAGGTATGGAAAGATGACTTAACAGACCCCTTTTGTAAAAGTTTGCAACAGGAAAGTGAGAGGTTCCTATTCCCAAAGAATAATTTGTAGTCTGAACTATGCAAAGTCAGCGCTTTTCTTATTTGGTAAACTCAATCCCACTGTATACTTTCTGCTCTCTTGTATTGTCCCCAGTGCAGCCAGTTTTAAAAGCCGAACAAAATTATTCCCACATGAAGACCCCTATTTCCATTAAACAGAAGAGAAATTAGATATTTGTAGCAGAAACAATTTTGTTACACAAATGTAAATCATGAGAAACACCACTGAAATCACTATTTTGCTTAGGCTCAACCTGCATATAAATGAAATCAGAGTCTGGCTGTAGGCGACCAACTCCAGGGGTACACCATCAGTCTTGCTGGTGGGACCTGAACAATGATTATCCTGCTTCAGTTCGAAAGACTTGAAGTATGAAGAGATGAAACGAAAAAGTCCTGAAGTAAAATACATGTCCTTACTGAGGGGGAGAGAGAAAGATAGGAATTATTCAGCTGGGGGGGGGGGGTGTGATACACAGACGCACAGAAAGAAGGCTAGACATATTCTGCATTTGCAGATTTTCCTGAGTCCATGATTTTCATACAACGTAAAACCAAAGAGTGCAATGATCAAAACTGCAAGACACTGCATGCAAAGAAAGCCACTGTCTGTAATTAGTCTGAGAGATGCATAGCGGACAAATAGCACTGAAGATGGCACATAGTGCGATTTATCTGTAAAGTGAGAGTTTTCTCCACGGTATCAGATAGAGGAAGTTTATATTTTTCTAAGGGATATAATCCCTCCTGCTTCAGCACAGAAGCTGATTGCCAGCAGAGATTGGAAGATGCCTTTTCTCCAGGCTGTTTATTCCACTTGCATCCACAATGTGGTTTCCTGCCTTTTTTCTCTAAGGCAGCTAGAACAGAGCCCTGACAAGCACAGGGCACTGGATTTGATGTCCCCAATATGCAAATCCTAATTAAAAACAGACAAGGATCTGCTGCATCAGTTTGCTGGTAAGCTCCCTAGAGATTGATTTATATAGGGACAGGCACAGTATATAGCTAAGTGGTTCAACAGCATTTTGAGATATTGTCTGGGAAAAAGAGAGCTGGCTCAGCTCGCAAATCTGCATCAGCTGGCAGCCACCACCCCTAGCCGATCCCCTTCAAAATACCTTCGCTTTGACAGTGCTGAACTGGAGCCAACTGTGGATTTTGCAAATGGCCCCTCTATTTCTTAAAGCACTGGGCACAAACCATCCAGTACAGAAGCGATCACCTTCCAACTTGGCATTTCAAGCAGTTTGCGCCCCAAATCCTCACTCCTTTCTTGCCTCTGGGGTCCCTCCTGGGACTCACCCTGAGGCTGTGGATGGGGAATACGATGCCAGGGGAAACACGCTGCAGCTGCTGCAGGTGGAGCTGATGGCAAACCCTTCCCACTGCCCTCTCAAGCAAGCATTTGACAGCACTTGCTTTTGCCCAGCTGGCATGGGATGAAAGAAATGACTTTGCCAATAAGTTTCCAGTTCTATCTAAAGATTCAGTGGTTTTCTTGAAATGCAAGGTGGCTCAGGGGCGCTGGGGAAACGAGGCTTGTGAACCAAGGGCAAAATGTAACACTAATAATGTGAGGCAGTGATGGAATGTAAAATAGTTTCAGTTACTTAATACAAAGTAAACCGTGAGTAGCTCAGGAGTAATTACTAATTTTTAAAACTCTCTTTTTTAAAGAATTAAGAATTACATACTGAGGAAAAGACCAGGCTTGAAGACAGATATCCAAACCAGAGCAAGAGAGCATAAAGGCAAAGTTTCAAAGGTATTCATCCTAAAGGCTAAAATTAGAGGTGAATTGTGGGAAGATGGAAATTAAACTCCTTTGGTCTCTTACAAGTGCCTGCAAATAGTAGCACATGCTTGAGTGCCCCTGGCTGCCGAGCCCTCTGCAGCTCCCCAGGGCTGTGTGCGGTTACGCCACACTCTTCCCAGGATATTTATTGCCAGGTCAAGGCCTTTGCTTCCTTTCTGACAATTCAAGTATGTACTAAAACCCGCATCTGTGTCTGCAGGGGGAATTGCCAGGGCATTTCTGAGAACAGACTATCAGGTGCCCGAGCACGAGCTCTGCCAGCGGGCGCAGGGAAGCCGTGCTGGGGCCAGCGTGCCCTGCAGAACTGCACGCACGGGCCACATGCATGGGGAGCGTGAGGAGGGCTCAGCAAATAAATTACAACCTGTGTTTGCAGTGAGCAAGGGGCATATGCACAGAAGGAGCAAATGGCATTAAGTTAATGAGCAGCGATCTATTAAACAGCAGTATGACCGCTGCTCACGGTCATCTATCTCCTCCCGGCTCCTGCAGGTAGCAGCACTCGTGGAACGATGTGCTCGTGTAACAGAGTCAAAGCTGGCTTGCCTCATGCTGAAGGACTGGAGTAAAGTTGAAGAAAGGAATTACCTCTTTTAAGGCTGTCTTTCTAAGGGATAATTTTGGTCATTTCGCTTGCCGTAGAGCTCAGTGTCAGCCTTGCCAGAAAATAATTGTCCTGACGTGAGCAGCCAAACAGACTGGTGGTGTGTCTGTCTGCAAGCGGGAAACAAAAATGTAAATTCTATATTAGCAAAAGGGAAGAAAGGACCATGAACTTAACAAGTAAATTGAGACAAACTGTCCTTGGGCTGACAAATCCATTGCAGGATGGAAGGGATATTGTGACAACAGGAATTGAACTAATTTTTCCATACAGTTTAGTGGGAGCAGCAGGTTTAAGTCCTGGAGCCTGATCTTCCACTGACGTGAATCGGTGCTCTGCCACTAACGTGAACCAAGCCGTCCTGACCGCGCACCAGCAAAGCAGCTGGCCTGGAGTGTTCGCTCAGTATGCATTCACTGGAGCAAAAAAGATGGAATCCAAAATAATGATAATAAAGGTAATCCAGAGAAAAATTAAAACTACTGAAGAGGAGGCATAGAAATCTCCTGCTCATGTCTGCAATACCAGCTGTAGCCCTGAATGTCTTGTCAAGCTGTATTTCATCAAGCTGTACCACTTCTCGCAAATACAAGTAAAATGGCAGCCCCGCAGGGATTACCCGCTGCCCAGTTAACGGCAAAAAGATTTTGAAGTGCGGGAAGTTAAAAAGAAAAAGATTTCCAGTTTCTAGTTTAATACCCATGTTCTGATGACCTGAAGTCATCTAAGGCAGCAATAAAAAAAAAGAAAAAAAATCTATGGCATTTTCTTAAGAGACGAATTATTTTTAGCCGTGGAGATTTAAAGCTCTCTCCAAGTTCCTGAACTTTCAGAACTTTTCTTTGCTAAGAAGCTTGACAGCAGAGCAGGTTCTCTTTTTCCCAACTTTTCAACTGATCTAATTAAAATACGCAAAATGTCCCTTTCTGCATGATGAAGGAATACACATTTTTGCCAGCGAGATAAAAGACATTTTCCAGAGGCTTTATTTCTAAGAATAAGTGCTCCCTTCTCTGTTTTTAGGGCTTAGCTACTGTCCTGCTTCACTTTATGGTAGAGAAATGGAAAATAAACAACCTTGCCCATTTTACTTGTTTTTGTTCTGGAGAATACTGGCACCAGACAGCTTTTGTGAGGCAAATTTGGTTGTCGATGTGCTGCTGGGCCTGATTCTGATTGATTCTGGTACCACCGCAGACTGACGGAGCTTGGTGTAAATGGAAATCTGGTCCTTTATGCTTTAATTTAGTTCAGGTGGCTCCAGAGGAATGACTTCCCAAACGGGATATACATATATATACTTTTTAAACGGACTTTGGGTTAGTATGGCTTTTCAAAAATGACACTGCTTTTTAATCACCTGCATGTATGGGATTTTTGGGGGGTGTTTTGCATTGCTTTTTGAGTGAAGCTCCCCTCTGCCCAGCACCCCGTCACAGCCAGGGGGACAGGGGCAGCTCTAGCTGCAGCCTTGCCACCTTTCCCTGCTCGCAGGGCAGCCGCGCCACCGGCCACCGCATCTCCAACACGCAGGGCTTCGACAGCTTTTCCTATCGTCCCCTGGGGCAGCACTGCACCCTTTTTATTTGTGTAAAAATCAATCCTTTGCTCTTCCAGACTGTGGTCACCTTGTAAGAAGCCCTGGCTGGGCAGAACGCAGGGCCAGGATCTGCAGTAAAATGCAGGAGAATAAAAATCCTATAGAGAATATACAAAAGGAAATTAATTAGACTAACCAGAAGGGATTGCTAGAGAAGCCCTGAGCTATGTTGTCGCTATACAACGACCTGAGGCTTTTGCTTCCTGGTCGCAATTTTTTTTTTCCTTTCTCACTAAAACTATTTTCTGTCCATAATCTGTACCTAATCTTGGCTGCTAAAGGGACTCTCTCCTTGGGCTCAAGGCCATTCCCTGGCAGTAAATTCAGTTCATCCCACTGGAACAGGGACAAATGGATGTCATTTACAAAGCCAACTGCACCCACTCAGCACATATACATATATACGGTACAGCGAAACCCCTGCGGCAATGCGTCACGTGTCCCAGTCCTTGGATTGAAAACCCAGACAAACTCTTAAGCATGGGTTGACTGAATCTGAGGAGGAAGAAAATCATTTTGTGTTCTTGGACTGACACAAAATGCAGGCAGAAGTTTTGAATAAATGATTTGCTCTGAATCATTTACTCAGCCCTACTCAGTACCTCGGAGGACAAGGAAGGCTTCTGAACATTTGCAGTGATAAAATATTGAGTCGACTCTAGTACTGTTTTGCAGGGGCAGAAGTGTTCGTCCTGATGCTCTGACCGATTTAGCTTGTGCATTCCTAGTGTGGCTGCCAGCAGGCTCCGGCACTTTGAGCTGTGGAGCCCGTTGTTGTCTACG
Source organism: Ciconia boyciana (assembly GCF_034638445.1). NCBI lineage: Eukaryota > Metazoa > Chordata > Aves > Ciconiiformes > Ciconiidae > Ciconia > Ciconia boyciana. Next base: position 21,242,085 of record NC_132945.1, on the reverse strand, counting down.
TAAAGTTGTTGTGCCCTATTAAAGCCATTGTTGCATTTCACCTTATAGGTGGGTACATCTCTGTGACAGATAAAGTGGTCCCTGTGCACAGAATGTAGCTAGTAAAGTGCTTTCTTTTGAAAAGTGCTAGCGAAGTGCAGTGAGTTCAGAGTGTTAGTACATACTATTCATCTTCTAATAATGTTGCAGCAAAATTTAGGGGAGTGTGGCAACAATTTTGATCATTAAAGAGGGCAGGCCACGGGTTTGACGTGTCTATAAGGCCAATTACAAACTCCTTTTGAGCGTCAAGTCTTGGTTTCAAGTGTCAAGTAAGAAAGGCTCATTGTAGCAATTATGGTGCTTACAAAGGAAAAACAATTTAGTGCCGGGATTTTGTGCCCGTGACAGAACTGCAGGGGATTAGCGTTGGGGAGCAGAGTAAGAAACTCGACGTGCTCCCGCACGGGTGCTGTCAGGATGGCGCGATCCTCCCCGTAACAGGTCTGGCCATGGGCAACGTCACAGCGTGACGGTGAAGGCAGGATTGGTGTGAATGCCTCTGTTGGAGCTCCTCTCTTCCGGCGTAAAGAAAATGCTGCGCTTGGCTTAAAAGTGCGGAAAGGGGGAAAGTGAACCCCAATATAACCAGTGATGCCTGGGGGAGTCAGTGGGAAAGGGAAGGAGGGAAAGACAGAAAAAGGCCCTCCTGCTGACCAGAGGGAAGCTTTCCTGGCCAGGGAAAAGGTAAAAACTGCATTTCACTGGATTCAGTCTGTCAGCAAATGAGTTATGAGATTTTCTCAGTTATCAAATAGATCTAGACACCCACGTGTCGAAGTGTCTGGGACATGAAGAGGAGATACGAACTCGGAGCCCTGGGATGGCCGGAAAGTTCAAGTCGAGAGCTGGCCACTGAACTGGCTGTCACTTGGTGGTGTGCTGACAGGCACTGGCAGGGAATATGGCTGGATGCGGCCGAGGCAGGTCATTAGGCTTGTCCCCTGTCAGCAGGGCTGAGGCCGGGGTGCCCGAGGCGCCAGGCCACACCTGCTTGCCCCTCCAATGGCGCTCACCACACCAGGTGCGGCCGGGTGGGAGAGCCACCCCTCGGCCTCCCGCCACAGGCCCGGCCCGGCGGTGGCCCGGCCTCGCGCCCAGGCCAGGCCCTGAGGGGTGTGAGGGAGCGTGGGTGGGTGGGTGTGGGGGTGTGTGGGGGTGGATGTGTGTGTGTGGGTGGGGGGTGTGTGGATGTGTGTGGAGGTGGGGGCGGGGGTGTGGATGTGTGTGTGTGTGGATGTGTGTGGGTGTGCCTGGGGGAGTGGGTGTGGGGATGTGTGTCGGATGTGTGGGTATGTGAGCGTGGGCGTGGGTATGTGCGTGTGTGGGGGGAGTGTATGTATGTGTGTGTAGGTGGCTTTGTGTGGGTGTGGGTGGGTGTGGGAGGTGGGTGCAGGAGGTGGGTGCAGGTGTGTATGTGTGTGGGTGGATGTGCGCGTGGATGTGTGGGTGTGGGAGGGTGGAGGTGTGTGGGTGCGGGTGTGTGGGGAGGGGTGTGAGTGTGTGTGAAATTGTGCGTGTGGATGTGGGGGGGGGGGTGTGGGTGGGTGGATGCGTGCGGGTGGGTGTGGGTGGGTGGGTGTGTGAGGGTGTGTGTGTGGGGGGGCGTGAGTGTGTGGGTGTGTCAGCGTCTGAGGGGAGTCTGCATCCGTGTGTGCTTGTGGGTGTGTGTGGGGGTGCTTGTGAGGGTGTGTGAGGGGAGTCTGTACCCGTGTGTGTGTGTGTGTGAGGGGAGGTGTATGTGCGTCTGTGAGACACAGCGGAGGCGGTACGTGTATGTGTGCGTGTGAGTGTGTGAGGGGCGGCTGTATCCGTGTGAGTGTGTGAAGGGAGGATGTATGTGTACGAGTGCGTGTGTGTGAGGGGCGACTGTATCCCCGGGAGTGTGTGAGGGGAGGGCGTATCCGTGCGTGTGAGGGGCGGCGTGTGCCCGTGAGGGAGTGCGAGGGGCGCTGCGTGTGCCTGGGCGCGACGCTTCGCTTCGGCTCGGGCCCGGCTGCCGCCGAGGGGCGGGCGGAGGCGGCGGGGGCGGCAGGGAGCACCGCGGAGACCCGGCTTTTTCGGACGCGAGTCGCAGCCCTGCCCGGCGCCCTGCCCGCTGCCGGGGCGAGGAGCGCGATGCCGCGCCCGCCCTGCCCTGCCTGCCGGCGGCCCCGCGGCTCCGCGCCGCCGGCAGCGGCGTAGCGCGCCCGCCTCGGGCGCACCGGCTGGGCAGCGCGGGCGGGGCGGCATGGGGGCTCCCGCCCCCCGCGGCGCTGGGCGCGGAGCGGATTACAAATGAGCGGCGCGGCCCGGCGCCCCGGGCCCGCGGGCACCCCGGCATGTAGAGCCTGACGGAGCGGCGCGGAGGTGAGCGGCCCCCGGGGCGGGAGGGGGGACGGGGCGGCAGGCGGGCGCGCACCTTGCGCAGGGAGCGGCCCCTCGGCGGCGGGGCCAGGCGGGAGGACGGGGCTGAGAGCCCCCTCGCTCCCCGCTTGGCGCTGCCCGAACTTGGAGCCGCGGCTGTGAATTTCTCCCCTCGCCCCGTGTCCTCGGGCGCCGCACACCAGCCGCGTGTGACAGGGGCCGCTCCTTTACATCACGCCCCGCAGCACAAGCATCCACTTGCCCCGGCTCGGAGGGCTTCTCCCGCTGGAGTTGACAGCGCCGGAGCGGCCGCGGTGCAGCAGGGCCCGGGCGGGCGGGCGGCGGGGCCGCGCTTCCCCGCGGGAGTTGCCGGCACCGGCGGGACTGCCAGCCTAAGGGACGGGGCTGAATTTTAGCTGTCCTTGCCCTAAATGACAGCACGGACGGCGCCTACCGGATCAGCCACCTGCACCCTCACATGTACGGGTTAAATACAAATGTAATTTGTTATTAATTAGGGCATCCTTTGACCTGGTTGTGAGTCGTCTCGCTGACCCGCGAGCCCTCAAAATGGGAAAGGTAACAGTGATATCGGGGGGGAGGGGGGGGTGTTCTCTGCTGTGATGCTCGCAGAAGAAATGCCTCGTTTATCGTCCCCTCGGTCCACAGGCTATCGGGCATCTTGCAGTTTATAGTTTATCAAATTCCGCAGCCTAAAAAAAACCTCAGGGCTGATTTTCAAGACTCTTTGTAAGTTCATTTGTTTACTATGGAGCCGTGACTTCAGTGGTCTCTTTGGTATAAAAACATTCTGCTTGTGTGATATTTTTGGTGGCATTGACAACAGATTTGTTAGTCATGGTTATGAATATGGTAATGTGCAAGTCTTCCATTAAATTCTACATGCTCTAGGTAACATGGTTGAACAGTCATGTACGAAGTCTTGCATTCTCACTGCTGCTGCAAGGGAGCAACGTCGCTTTGAACTTCCAGTCCGATTGATCACTTCCTCTTAACTTTTCCACTGCATCATAAAAAATATTTCATCTTCCTGCTGGCCAAATGTAAACCCTAAGTTTTGTGTCAGGTGCACCTCCTTGCAAGCAAGCTTATGTAATGCGGCGCCCTGTGCAGAATGCAAGAGGAGATGGAAGGAAAGATTTTTGGAAAGAGGATGGTCATGTGGTTACAGTGCCTCTGTGTATGTGTGCGTGTCCCCGTGGGAGAAGAACTGAGGAGGGTTATTTACTTCTCTTCTGTGGACATCCTGATCCTGGGCAAGCCTCTCAGTCTTCTTTGGTGTTGCTTGCCTTCTCCGTAAAATATGGCTTATCCTGTGTTACTGCTTCTCAGGGCTGTGTGAAGCTACTCAGAAGCCCTTGAAAACACTTTTCAGCCAGGGAGGTACTGTGTAAATGCAAATTACTATATCGCTGTTTTAAAAATGCTTTTCAGAAGTTAAAGCGGTATCTTCAGGCAGTTTATTGAAACTGTAGCCAAATGTCTTTTCAGACAGCTCCAAAGCAGACTAAAGGAACTATTTTCTTGAGTAATACTCCCTTGTAAAGAAATCTAGTGTCATTTCTTGAGAAAAGAAAAAAAAAATCACATTTGGGTGTTATCAGACACGTCACTCTTTGTTCTGTCCATGAATATTTACCTGCAGTTTCTCTGCATATAACTTGGCAGTAATCATCAGCTGAAGAAACACTTCAGTCCTAGACTGTTTAAGCTGTAAGTAGTGGATGAAGACCTGAAAGAGCTTACTCTGACCATGACATCAAACTGGCCCACTGTGAGCCCCCTGGTCTCTGTGGTGTGGCTTTGCTGTTCCATCTGGTTGTATTTTTATTCTGAGATAGGGCAATAATCAATACTCTATCAGCTAGGAGCAAGTCTTCCCAGGTCAGAACTATATCTCAGATACTGCTACAGGGCACATTTCTAGCATTAAAAGTAAAGAAAAAGGTCCAGGTGCTGGCTTTTTTTTTTTTTTTTTTAAGCTGTGGAAAGAAACTAGATGGAAAAGAACTTGAGTTTGAGACTAACCTCTGATCGGCTTTAATTTATCTTGCAAGTACCTAGAACATTAACAGAATTCCTTATTTTTATTACTGGGGTTCTGAGAGAATTCTTTATATTTTGACATGCATTGCTTTCATTCTAGCATATTGAAATCTCATTGGTTTTGTAATATATTTTTTAAAAGGTATTGTTATTTTTCTTAACCACCTTCTGCTTTGGTAGAAGCTCTGAATAGCTTCTACTCAGAATTGCATTTGAGGTAATGCAAGACACAAAATTCTTTGATTAGCTTGCTTTTTGCAAAGATTTATTTTCAGACAGCCTTAAAAAATTCTTAGAATGTCAATTCTGAGGTCTTTTCATGTTGTGGATTTAACAGACAAGGTACTGTCAGCTGAGTTATGAGTCTTGCTAATAATATGATTACGTTATTTTTTGAGAGATACAGTTCTTGAAAACATACCTCAGAGGAGAAAATTCACAAAAGCTATGTGCAAATAATTTTTTTTTCTACAACAGATGGAAGAGCTCGATAATCACCACTCAAGGGTGGCTAAAATTAGTTTGAAACAGAAAAGATTATTCCTACAAGTACGGTAGTATAATTTGTACGAAATGAGCCAAATCCTACTAATTGTTCCACTGGTGTAAATATAGAGTAATTCCTTTGCCTGGAGTTTCTGCTTCTTTATGAAGTACTGCAGAACACAGGGGATTATGATGCTGTTGAATTTTGACATGTTCGTAGCAAAGGTCAGTTCTTCTTGAAACCCAGTGGCAGAATATGGCCCAGAATTTAGCCCCCTGTTCTCACATTCACCACAGCACAATATTCACTCACTGAGACTCCAATTCAAAATTTGCTGTAATATGATTGTGGGTAGAGGGTTGCTGAATGACTCAGATGAATGTAGCTCAGAGTAAACAAACATGGAAATCATTTCTGGCTAGAGGGAGAGAAAGGAAAACATGAGAGAGCAGAGAAAAGCCAACCTCAAGGATGAGACATTTATAATGACATGATCAGCAAGGATCACCAAGTTCAGCAGGATTCAACCATCAAAAACTCGGGACTGGATTTGCCACAGTCTTTTACCTTTGGTAATGAGAGGAACCTGTATGAAGTGAGTGCCTAAATGCAAGTATTACAAGCAAGCAGAGTTTTCCAGTTGCTCGGGCTGATAGTCTGGTACAAAGGTGAGCAAGCTCATGTCAAAAGCTGCATTTGGGCACATTTAAATGGCCCACTATGACAGCTGGGAACCAGGTGTATTGCCTGTCTCAGAGAGGCAGGATGCTGCCGGTGACTGATTGGTAGTCTCTACAATGTCCAGTTCAGGTAAAATACAAGCTAGCAAGTGATTCCTGGAAGTTTCTGAACCCAAAATCCTGGATAGCAATGTGGTGTGGGTATGAGTGACTGCAGAAGGATCCAGACCCAGCTTGTTGTCCAGATTAAGAAGTACTAGGGCAAGTCAGTGGCTTTGAAACAACTGTAGGTTTCTTCTTAGTTAGGTGAGTCTCTAGCACAAAATCAGAGCAAGGCAAAGGCTGTTCTCATTTGTTTCTCCTGCCAAGGGAGACGACCAGTAAGCACAAATCACTGCAACAGAGCATCTTGCCAGTCAGGTCATCTTTTGAATGCCCAGGCCCAGTGCAGTTAAAAGGCATAGGAAGATGGAGCTGTCTTTGTGTGCAGGAGACTGCAGTCACTGGAAAGCTGGGGCAGGGTTTTTATCCCTTTCAGCTGTCTGAGCTATTACGCTTCAGTGTGTTTTCAGGGTAAGTTAGGTTAAGTTCCCTCTTGGGGAAGCAAGAAATGTACTGGCATCCAGGGTTGAAATGAGGAGAGCTGGGACTGGTCCCCTTCTGCTGCACAAGGATCAGTTCCCCAGAGCTCTGCCTTCCTGCTGGCTAACCTGCCTCCTGTTTTGGCCGCTTTTACCATTATGGTAAAGAGAGGATGCTGTGTTGTTGTGTGGAGTTTTTCAACGTAAAACACGTGCTCTTCCTGAGATTTCCTGTCTTGGAAAGCAATGAGGAGTCCTTAGAGTGAAGTGTGGCCATAGGTATGGCATCCTTGCGGTGTTTTCTATGAGATGATGGCTATGAAGGGGAGGAACTGGAGAGACAAGGTATATTTCTCTGTGTGTATGAGTAGCAGGTAGACCTCAGTCCTCATTTCTCCATTTTTTATTTTCTTTAGAGCACATCAGGTTTTATGTAGTGTTGGTCACAGTGGCCATGATAGGAGGCTTGACTTAGGCAGTAAGATAATTTTTTCTAATAGGAATTATGGGTGTTTCTGTTAGATCGTTAGACACGTATTATTATTTATTCTCGGCTCAACCTCTGGATTCAAGCCAGGAAGCTACTTTGTCCTTGTTCCCTTCTCCCTTCTCTCAGTCTCTCTCCCTCTTCATGTGCAGTGAACATGTTGCAATGAGAACTGAAGCAATTTCCTGGCCCCTCTCACGTCCTGCATCCCTTTTGCATCCTTAAAGAGGAATCTGATTCACTGTTTGGGAAAGACTGACTTAAGCACCTGAATAGAGTCAGATACGTTTCCTATCATGTCTGCTAATTCAATTGTAATGCTCATTACCACAGGATGCTGTGGAGGGCAAAAGCATAAGCAGGTTGAAAAAGATGAGATGAGTTCACAACAAACAGAGAGTGAATAGGAAACACGATGGTCTGGATGTAACCTCTGGCTCTCTACACTATGAATTGCCAGATGCAGGGAGAGTGCAGAAGGGAACAGTCACTGTAAATGCAGTGGACACAGACTGCTGCCCATCATCAGAGATAACATCCTGGGATAGAAGGACCATGGGTCTAATCTATTCCTGTGTTCTCCCAGCACCGACACACATAGCTTGCTAAAACAGCAATTGACTTTCTTCTCAGTAAAATAAAGAGGGAAGAACAGAGCTAATGGAATAGTGTTTATTGGGCATTTTGGTTCCAGAATGATAACCAGAGTAGAGATTTCAGCCTGCTCTCACAGGTATTAATGGATTAACATAGGAAGCTGCAAGAATTTCATTGTGTGAAGCCTTACTGGTAAAGCGGTGTGAGACGATGAAGCCATTTGGGGCTCAGGGCTCTGGCTGGGACAAGAAGATGAAATAATTCCACTCTCTCATTCAGTCTTTGTGTCCTGTTCATTCTGGTTTGTGCTGCATTATGAAATGGAGGTGCTGATCTCTTACTTAGCCCGGAGCTGCAGTTAATAGAAATATCTGTATTATGTGTATTGGGGCATTTGAAAGTTTCCAGGTGGAAAGGCCTCCAGGTTTATAAAATTGCCCTAATGCCCTAAAATTGTTCCTAATGGGAACAAGAGGAATAAAGATTCCTAGGATGTCAGTACCTCGTCACTGACTCTTCACCCATTTCTCTTGGGAGGTTGAGTTAGATAGCGGGGACATGGTCACTGAATAAATGGACAACAGGCTGTGAGATGGGTCCCCAAGGTACAGCTAGGAAGCCTATTTCAAAGAGAAGCATCTGCTGCAAGAAAGGTATATTTTAACAGTAGAGGAGAGCTTACATTGGCAAAGGAAGTAAAGCCTGATATAGGGAAGAGGAAGAGGGCAGGAGAGCACAGAGAGTGTTCAAACAAAAGATGTGAAGTCCCTGCAGTATATTTAAGGCTATAGTGAAAATCCTTTACCCAGATCTTTCTTTCCTGTATAACACCATCAGGGGATCCTCATTTGGCAAGAGCAGACTGAGTCTCTGAAGAATCCTAAAAAGTCTTCCTAAGTTTGTTTCTCCTGCAATATCTTGTTTCTTCAGCAAGAAAATAAAGACTAACCTCCCTCTTGGGAAAGTCCATGAGGGCCATATCTGGAGCTGACTGTGCCCAGTGGCTCCACAGGGGTTGCTGGAGAGAACAGGGCTGCCCAGCCAGAAGCCCTGTTCTCCACCAGCCTCCTGGTTCCTCGGCAGGGAGAGCAGCTCCCATGAGGTCCTGGCTGACACCCCATTGCCAGCTCCCACTGTCAGGGGGATGCACAACAGGCCATAGATACAACATGGCCACGTCACTGTTCCTGACAGACACTGAGTCCCCGCTCTGTGCCATAGATATAAGGGGTACAAGCTGAACCCAGACCAGGGGTATGCTCTATAGCTGGGGAAAGGGCTTCAGGCTTCTCAGACTCAACGTCTAAAATAAGTGTATGCCTTAAAATGCACATCTTTGTTTAAGCCTGGAGCTCTGTGTTTATGAAGTGTTAGGGCAAATGTTCTGACATTTGTCTGTGGGTTTCTATTGATCTTGAAATCACGCCAAGTTTGAAATTATATCTTTCCAGCTGTCCTTACTTCTTCACCATATACAGGGACTGATGCTGGTGTGCACATGTGCACACTAAGATTACGTGAAGTGTTGGTGACAAGGAGCGATATGTTATGGTCCTGCAAGCACGCGCGCCTGCGCACACACACAAAATGGCTTCACTTCCACATTATCTCCTGCAGTTTTCCCTGCACCCTGTCTGTAACCTAATCAAACAGGCAGAGCAGCTGGTGAGTGGGCGCCTTGCCTGTCAAAGACATGGGTATGAATATCAGCAGTCAACAAGCCATCACATTAGCTATTGGCACAAAATGTAATCAGTGAGGGTAGACACCCCTCCCAAAAATAAACCCATTGCTGTCCACAGAAGCCACATGAACCCCTGGTTGACTGAAATAGTTTGGGAAAAGAAAGAAGTTGAAGAGTGGCTTGGCTGAAAGTAATATATGCAGGATGCTGTAATGGATGAAAGGAAAAGGTGTTTTAGAAGTCTTCTAGCTCTTCATGCGAGGATTTCTCCAGTCAAAAATAGTTCATCTGGACTGGCCATACATCTATGGAGTGGGACAGGTAGCTGATAAATACTAGCATAAATACTAGCAGATCTTTCTGGGCTGTCTTCTGATTTTGGCAAAGATTTGAATGTACTCATGAATGGAACAAGACAGAAAATGGGGGGTTTCTTCCTACAAAAATCTTATAGATTCCCAAAATGTCACTCCAGCCTACAAACATAACAGTCACCAAGCCCCGAAAGTTTGTAATTATTTATGCAATATGGAGCATCTACAGAAGCCAAGAGCCTGGTACTTAAATCACTCAGCCGAGGGCTGGGGAAAGAAAAGGAGAGGGTGGGATTCAGGCCACCAGCACAAGGGTGGGCCTGGCCCAAAGTCTGTTTGGTCTTTCTTGTATGGAAGAAAAATCAGGTTTGTCAGAGGTATTAGTGCTATTTGGTCCCTGCTCAGAGATATTTCCAGTCCAAGGCTAAGCTCAATTCTCAGAATTCCCAATTTTTCTCTGGCTGAAGGGAAATGTGGCTCTAATCGGCCTGTCCTCTTTCACCAGTCCTGGGACTGGCCACGGGTTCAATTGCTGGTGAAATCTGAAGGGACCCTCTGGACCTATGAGGTGAGCACAGAAGCAACAGTGGGAAATGGAAAAATTCCCACCAACTTTACTGAGCTTTGAATCTGGGCTTGAAGAACAACTTTTTTTTTCAGGTGTTCTCACTGTCCTCTGAATGGCTTATTTTAATCCCTTTTTAAGGCCCAATAGCTGATGGCACCAAACTTCAGGGTGAAGTATTTGGGGTGTAATGAAGGAGCAGGGTTGCTGCCATGACCTTCCCATGGACATTTGGATTAATCTTTCTTACAAAAATCAACGGGAAACTAAGCTCCCTCCCATGTGGCACTGACCTACGCAGAACAGGCCAGTTCAGGTTGTGTGTTCGCTTTTTTAGGATCAGAGCCTTTCTTTTTCTTCCTGCTTCTGCATGCAGAGCTTCCCCTCAGTGACCGGAGGTGTGTACGTGGAGCAGAGACACCAGCCTTCACCAGCGTGGCAGGTGACTTGTGAAGGTGACTGCTTCAGAAGCATCTTTCTGTCCCTCCCAGAATGGGGGCTGACTCAGCCCAGGAGTTTGGGCTTGAGTTCAGGCTCAGCCCTTGGTAAGCACGGAGTTACAAATGGCTGGATAAAAGCTGAGTGCGTTGTTTTGCACTGTGACAGGCTGAGGTGAAGGGAACTAAGGAGTTGCTCCAGACAGTGTCACAGAGATGTGATTCCTGCAGTCCTGCTACATAGCCCCTTTCATGGCAGTGCTCTTTTAGAGTCCTTTAATCTGGTTATTCTGCTTGGCTGAAGTCCTTTAGCTGGCAAACTTGCAGTGCTGAGGCTGCGGTGCTGTGAGAGGATCCTGTGCCTGATTGTTCCTACATTTGAACTGGGGTAAGACCACAAACACCTGTCAAATCTCCGCTGCTGTCAGATTATTCACAACAACTACATTGTTAGAGGGATTTTGTTGTTGTTTATGGACATTTCAGAACCTGATCCAGGTTCTACAAATGGCTCTGGTATTCCTGGATGTTTGGCCAAACACATTTTTGCCAGCAATGGCTTGTGGACTGGTCTCTCACTTTCTGTGATGTCTGTAGAAAAATCTGGGCAGCCACAGGATGTGGCTGTTCTTGATCCAGACACTGATGCTTGAGCCTGAGAGCCTGCTCTGTTCAAATGCCCTCTGGTCGTACTGGCAAGCTGAGTGCTGTTGCACACATTACAGCATGGGGTTTCCTCCCTTTTCAAGTGATAACCATGCACGAGTGGGTACACGCTGGGGCATATGGCAGTGTGCAGTCACAGAGCAGTGAGGCCTGGTCTGTAGCGTGTTCCTTTGCTTAAATGTTGAAGCATTATGAAGAGAATGCAGAGTTCAAAAGAAATCGAATTAGGCTTTTAGTTCTTGTTAATTTCTGGAAAATCTGAAGTATCTTAAATGGTATTGCTACTGTGCCCATATTGCAGTTGCTGTTTGAATCGGCTTTATGGATTGAGCCTCTTAACATGGAGTTAGGATAGATTAGCAGCATCGTCACCCATTTTACAGACAAGGGAAGAGAAACACAGCAGCATACCCATGATCACGCAAGATCAAGAAATCAAAGCCAGGTCTTTTGCTTCCTTGATGCCGTGCCACACAAAGCTGTCACTGAGTTCAGTTTATTAATTCAGAAGCAAAAGAACAGTGTGCTACTAATAATGTGGTTACACAAGGGATACCAACACGCTGTGTAGATTTTGTGATGGATGGATTCCCGTTTTAATCATCTTTTATAGCCCCAACGTATACAACACGCCTTTGTGAGTCGTCAGTGGGGAATCTAGTCATAAAGAATTGAGACTTCAGACAGCGGGGCACAAAGCCCAGCCCACTTTCCACAAAGAGACCATTAGCAGTGGTGCAGTTGCACACGCACACATCGTGCTGTTACGACCAGCTTAAACTCAATATTGAACATGTCCAGTGCTAAAATGGGACTTGCAGTTAGGAAGAAAGGAACATAAAGTAGGATATTTATGAAATAATTATGAAGCACTCTTAGACGGAGGATCCAAGCAAGAGAGTTTGTAGAAGAAGCTCCTGTAGAAGTTTGTAGAAGGAGCGTGCAGGTTGATTGTTTGCCTCTCTCTTGCTGGATGATGGGGAATGGATCAAGCTGTGGGGCAGTCTTTTCTCTCCATTACATAGGTGTCAATCTTATTGCTGCTAAGGTCAGCCCTTAGGGTAAATGACTGAATTCTAATCTGCAAATATGAAAAGTGAAGAATACAGGCAGGTCTTCTCTTCAGTGGAAGTAAAGTCTTTTATAGGAAATATCATTTATAAATATCATGGATAACTGATGCTATTCAAAAGTACTGGTTTGTTTCCAAATTAACCAACACATAAGTAGACCTACTCTTTTCTCATTTAAATTCATTCTTTTTTTGTCTTGGTTTGGATCCAGAGGCTTGATCTACTGTTTTTTATCCAACACTCCTGTTGAATCCATATGGATCAATTATCATTATCAAGAGCATCAGGTTGGTCCTGAAGAGAACCTCTCGCACCTGAAAAATGAACACTGGAAACAGCCTCCTCAAACTGCAGAATTTTTCTAGCCTAGATGGACCACCTCTGTGCAATGGGGATGCTGGAGACACAGAGAGGTGTTTGAATACCAAAAAGTTTTTTGGTTTGACCATCTCCATTTTCATAGATGTTTGGAGAATGATTGCACTTTCCACGAGTGCCTGAGTCCATGGGAACTGATGAATACTACAAAGTAATGGACTGTTCCTGGTGGAAACCCAGTCATCTGTTCGCATTAGACCAGCCTACTATGTGTTTGTAGCACTGCTGACAGTGCCTCTCATGTCTGGGCAGCTGGGGAGACCTTATGGGGCAGAACAACATAGATTTAGCCCATAGGAAATATTAGAACCCAACCACGTTGATTGTTTCAATAAAGAATCCTATTTGTATTTGTTAAAGCCCGGGAACATACCGTCACCTGAACAACTTCTTTACCCTCCTGGGTAATGTCAATACAGTCTTTGCAGAGCACCCTCCAATGTTTCCTGTTACTAAGACACCCTATTTCTGCATACAGATATATAAGGTGCCAGGAGATGGTCCTGCAAATTTGTGCTTTATCTGGACCTAAAGCTCCCCTGCTGCACACATCCAAGCCCAGCAAAGCACTGGTGACATATGGATAGAGACATACTCCTAAACTGGCACTTGTTCTCTTCTCTTGCTTTTTTTGGTGGTGCTGAGTAGGGAAGATAGAGCCCCAAAGTGAGAGTGACAATAGACTAACTCAAGACGTAGCAGGCTTTGGGGCCGAGAACTGAAGAAGTGCAATAACAGCATGTGATAGACTACATCGCTGGTACATGAAACGAGAAGCAAAGCATGGAGATACTTTGATGTGCTACCAAAGCTTTGCAATACCTTCCCTGCTGAGTTAGAGGAGAGTTTTAATTTGGTGAGTCTACTCAATGGCATCAGCCCAGTGTAACGAAGCAGGAAGGAGTCCAGAACAGAGGTTTCTCTTTTTGGTTCTACCTGTGCAATTAGGAATTATGTCACTGAAGTCAGCAAGACAAGTGAATCTGCATAAGCAGAATGAAATTCAGAGTGCGTAAGATGCATTTGAAACAATTTGGCTCTGCTTTGGCTGAAGTAATGTGAAGGAAGAGCATAGTAAATTAATAACTAACACTAGAAAGGAAAATAGAAAAGGAAGTTAAAAGAAAGGAGAACTCTAAGTATTTTCTTGTACTAAGATGACATATAAATATATACAGACTTAATTAGGAGAAGGTTACTTGAAATCTCAAAGTCAGCTATCAGCTTCTCACTTTCTCACAATATTTTGTTACAGCCTACTGTAAAAAAGGCATTTAATTAAAACAGATTTATTCATCCAATCATGCAGGCGTTACAATGAGACACTGTTTCCAGAACTTGGGTCTTTTTGTTCCACTTAATGGAAAGTAATAATATCATGGAGAAGGTATCTCCCATGTTAATAGGCAATATTCATCCCTTGTACCTGAGCATTGGTTTGTTCTGTGTCTTTGCCCTGAGCCTAGCAGACTGCAAACACACTATGAGATTTTGTCCCACATTTTATGTTTTAAAGGGAGGATTTTGCATGAGATGTTTTCAGTTGCAATGCCGTAGTTGCTTATATTGCTTACTTAGACTTCTCTGTGTGCCCTAAGGATTTGCAGTCCTATGCTAATGTAATACATAGAGTCACCTTGACTTCACATTTATCAGCTTATGCAAGTGCTAACCTTCTACTGCACTGCAACAGAAATGTCATTCCTGTTCAGCCTTGAGATGACAAACAAACAGCTTCATTGTCAATAACGGATTTAGGGGGTTGGCTTGCTCAGTGGCTTTGGGAGCCTAGTTCTTGTCAAACACTACACAAACCAGAACGGGCAATCTTGTTTTTTTCCCCAGGGAGGGATGGTATTCGTTTGTTTGTTTGTTTGAGTGGTTTCACCTTTTTCAGGCTTTAAGGAGGGCATACTTGAGGTATGCTGAACATTTCTGGCCAGCTTTCCACTCAGTATCTGTGGCATTGTCTGGTGCAGTGTTTGCACTTGTTTTGGGGCAGCTCAAACTGTAGGATCCTTGGCAGGAATGCAGTATCCCTAGAGCTATCACTGCCCCTCATTATCTTTTATAGAAACTTGAAGTCCAGAATGAAATTTGGGAAACATATGGATAGCATTTGACTTTTTCAACCTGAAATGTCAGCCAAGTAACATTTGTGGAACGAGTATAGCCAGACAGCAGGCAGTAGTCACTGTGTAACAGCCTGGACTGTCCAGCTAAGGACTTACAAGGAGACTCAGTAGCTCGCCTGAAATATAGACGAATCCTTGGAGGAGTTCAGCGTCTTTCACCCAGACCCCTCACTCCCGTAGCTCCCCTTGAAGGTGATGCATGGTATCTTGGCTAAGTCAGCAGAGGTTTGGGACTGGTGTTTGTATTAACATGATTCTGTTGAGCAGGTTTGTTGGCTTCAGAGGGCGTCTCACTAACCGAGTGGGACAGTGTTTGCTTTATCTGGCCTACCACATTCAGAGCGAGCTTGAGTGCTGCTGTCATTAAAAGCACCATGGAAAACTCAAAGCACAAATAAAAGGAAACTGGGCAATAATCCTCACAGGAAAAAAAAACAAAAACCAAACCTATTTCAAGGCCCAGAATATACCCTTAGCAAAACATTTTGATTTTGCCAAGGAAAATAAGTCATCCATGACTGAGCGAGGATGGACTGTTCTGTGACACCTCGGGGATGAAAGAAAATCCAGAGTACTAGGAGGAAAAAGAAAGAGTTGAGGTAGAAAAGCATCTGCAACTTGGAATCCCTCCAAATTGCATACTCTGAATAAATGCCACTTGGAGCCTCAAGGCCTGGCCTTGGGGAAAGGTGCAAGGACTGTAGTGCCTTCCTTCCCATTGCGAAAGCGTGTGGGCAGGAGGCAAGCAGGCATCATGGGGGCAAAGAGAACAACAGTGACACAGCTAGTGCAGGGCGTGATGCACAACAGTGTGCCAGGGTCAGTCGGGTCAGCAGCAAGCAGTACCTTTCATTATTTCAAGGTAGAGCTTGGAGCAAAAGCAGGGCAGGGAGAAAAGCTGCAGTCACCATGATAATATGGATTAGAGCCCAAGGCTTATAGCCCTCCTCCCCTCCATCATTCATCCTCCCCATGGAAATATAGAGGGAACCAGTGGGAAAAAAAACAATCTGTGTGTTCAAGTAACTAATTTCTAACAAACACAAAGGTGCTTGGATTCATCCAGAGGGGACACTTACTAAGCTGACACGGAATGAATTAATTGCGGAAGAGTTCGAGTGTGTCTTTTAGGAGACAGGAGAAATTCCTGAGTACATAGGATTGAACTGAGACATTTAAGAGATGCACCAATTCTCACTGCAGCTGAAACACCCCTCTTGCAAGGAGAAAGGCTGACAAAGGAGCGGATGAGTTCCTTGCTCTGGGAACTGTAGGATGAGCAGCAGCAGCAGCATCCCTTGCTCGTTGTGGGGAGAAAGGTAGGACTTGTGCTCACGTAGATAGAGCCAAATAGGTGAACAGCTAACTTTGCCACTGCCTAAAATCAGGGAACCCTTTGTGGGTGTGGCTGATAGTTTTCCATGCTTGTATATGCCCGCATGAAAGCTGGACAACATGTATGTGGCTGTTCAGCTCAGTTTCTGCAGGCTGCTGTTCTGGCTGGAGGCGCTGCACAGGAGAACAATATTTGTGGTTGTCAGAGGTGCTTGCTGGTAGTAAGGTCTACACTACTGTGTTTTGATCAGAAATCAGTAAAGATGGACCTGAACTGTAGCTCTGAAAATAGCTCTGGAAGGAAGGAGCCAGACCTGCCTGGCCAAAGGTATGCAAAAAAGAAAGCAAATAGCAAGCAACTGGCCTAATGCATTTTAGACAAGATTGAAAAGAGGTCTTCACTGACAGCAAAATCCAGCTAAAAAAGAGAATGCAAAGGCTCCTCAGAGTGCTGGAGGGCACAGGAAAGTCAGTGCTGAATCTAGCTTCCCACTTGAGAGCTGTGCTGTGCAAAGGTATTTGATGGACAGGGGATTAAAATCTCAGAGAAACAGGGACTGAAGAAGCTGAGGAAAGATAGCTAGGCTACAAGTACTGTAACATTAAACAAAAAGATACTTCTGGTCCGTTATGGCACTTCAGAACACAGGGCCTAGGAAATGTAACCTCAGTATGCTGAGAAGAATTTGGCCTTAATTAATCAGCGTAAAAAATTCATTGTTTTATTTATTTTTTCATGCATGTGCTAGCTGAAACTAGCTACTAAATACAAAACCATTCCTTTGTTATAGTTACAGAAGGGGACCTGAAAAATGAGAAGGTCTTGAGAAAATTGGGGACCTGAATACTTTCGGTGAAGCCAAATTAAGTCTTGTATGTAATTAAGCCAGTAGGGATGCAGGGTTATTCTAAAGGGTCAAAGAATTAATTTTAGATTTGTGACAACGTACCCCCAGGCAAAATCAGGCTCAGGATTTTAATCAGTGATGCAGTCCATCTAGGAACAGCTCAGAATTTGAGGAAAGTCCCAATTTTCTCTTGCAATGATGCCTGTAACATATCATGTCTTCCATGGATACTCTTTTTGCAGTCATTTTTGCTATTCTGTTATGAAAACTTGATTGTGGGTAATAAAATTTAATGGACAGTGTTCAAGAATACTAACAGCTAATTAGATGAACAAAAAAATGTGTAAAATAGGATTGTTACTAACCATAGAGCTTGAAAATATGGAACTGTACATGGTCATTATGCCCATGCCCATTGAAAGTGTAAGTGAAAAAAATCCCCAGGTCTTCATTTAATATCTTTGTGAGTTGTTTGTTATACAAGCTGGGTTTAGACTTTTAGATCTGTTTTTTAATCAGACACTTTATCTGCTTTATGTGTCTGGAAAGAACAGTGCTGACAGTATCTTGAAAATGAGAGCTGTGCAGTGAGAGAAAGTTATCGAAGCTGGGAGGAAGGCAAAAAATGAATTCTAGAAACAGAATACATTCCTGTTACAGCAACCAAGACCAGCGCCTCTTGGTGTCCTTCCTTGTAGCCACTGGCGGTGCCATATACTCTAAAACCAAATGAGGGAAGCAAAGAGAAGTGCAGATCTGAAAAACTACTTGCCCAAAGGTGCACCAGAAAGGCAGTGGAAAAAACCCCAGTTTGCCATGTCACTGGGATATGGCTGTCAGGTAGATCAAATGCTGCTGCTAAAACTCCCAGCTAGAAATCTGATTTCTTTTCAACCCCAGAGAAGCTCTCAGGCATGTCAAGGATTTTACCCACCCTTTATGTTGCCATGTTTGATGGAGTATACTTTATAACAGACAGACCTGATTCTGGTGGGAACCACCAGACCCTTCACATAACTGACATGAGAAGCCAAAGTCAGAGCAGAGCTGGGGACTAATCTCATTTCCCATACATTAATTCTACTTGTTTTGCTGTAGACCTGATGATCTGTGAGAAACTCGGCTGACGTGGTTATGCTGTTTCTGCAGTCATCCCAGAGATTGTCCCCAGCCCTCCTGACAGCTTTGGTTTGCGGAAGGCTAAGCCTCAGGTAGCTAGACAGTGGGGATCTTAGCTTGATACTCATTTCTCCAGTCAATGTCAAAAGACCTGCTCCTCTGGAAATAACGCTCAGAAGGGAGGATTAAATTGTGAACACCGTGTTCACAGCAGGAGGTAGTTCGGAGTCCAGGACTGGGGTCAGACCAAGGAAGCAAAAGGTGGAAGTGCCTCTCCAGTCTCTACTCATTAAAGTAACATATGCCAGGTGAAACAGTATCTGAGTGATGCAGTGGTCCCTCCAGCAGTTTGCATAGTTATTTAAATTCTCTGTCTGTGTGTTTCCTGTGTTTCAATGAAGACCTTGAGCACAGCTCCCTCTCTGTTCACTTCTTGTACAAATTTTGTTCATGCAATCCCTTTTAGGTGTGGCAAAATAGGTGAGGGAACATCAAACATCACCCAAGCACAGAGGCAGGAAGGATAAATAATGCAAACCGGTAACTTTGCATCTCCTCTCCTGTATAAGGACTGGAATTGCAATCAGCATTGATACCTTGTTGATCGTGCCCCAGAATTAGCCCCTCACAGAGATGGATGGGACTGTTCAAACCTCTCTGAGCCTTTTGTGCCTTTCCCAGGCTCTCTGCTAACTCCTGTAGCTGTCTAAGCATCAGATACCCACATTTTCAGATTTTCTTCACAGCCATCATAGATGGAAGCTTTCAGATAAGAAATCAAGAGGAAAAAAAGCAAGATGAAGGCAAAAGAAAATGAGGATTTGAGAGAACAGTGCCTGTCAGAAGAGACTAGCAGTGCATCATCACTCTACGTCTGCTGCTCCAGTGCTTTGTTCTAGTGAAAACATCAGTAGGGAAAACAGCTGTCCTACCCTGAAGCCTTACTCTCCTCTACAGTCTTGCACACATCGTTCAGCTGTCAGTCAGTGGTTAAGGTGTGAGCCTGGAGTGGAATGAGGTTCTTTGCTGGCCCTAGGCTTCCTGTTGAAAGTTGGTAGTGTCTCCTGCTTTGCTTTACTTAGAAAATGGGGGAGATGATACTTTTTATTTTGCAGGGAGCCTTAACCACACATGCTAGTAAGCAAGGATTTGCGGGAGGAGGGCTCTTAGGCCCAGAGCTTTAAAGAAAAAAGAAATTTGAAAATAGTGACTGTCTGGTAATATATATGCTGTTTGCATTTCTGTCTATAGCCACAGTTATGACTGTGCTTAAATAAAGTTGTCTAGTGTGTAACATATTTTCTCAGCTGATTTTAAGCTCTGCATGGCAGTAATAGAGGTTTCTTGGAGTAAAGAAGCTTCAGCAGGCCTTGGCTGTAAGTAGGCAAGTATAGAAATACGTTTCTCCTTTGCCAAAAATGGTGTTAAATTGGTGTCTGTTTTATCTGATTGAGTCAAAGGGAACCTCTCATGCTACATGTGAAAAAGGGTGTATGATATCTAGCTGGCATGATTTAATGGACTTACAAAACTGCCTTCATGGAGAATACCCAGTGATGCTTCTGCACTGTGTTGACTGAGTGATTAAACCCTTTTAGTTTTATAAATAGCAGAGCAGGCAATCCTTAAAGTGTGCAGGCGTGAATCAGTGTACAAAATGCCACCGTTGCCCTGACCTACCTGGTACCAGAGCAGAGCACAAAGACATCCCTTGCTGCACAGACCATGCTGGGGTTTTTCCAGCCAGGAAAGGGTTTACAGAGAAGGTGGTGCCATGGCCTGCAGAGGTGGTCTGGCATGCCCACATCAAGCAGCCATGGTACTGCCAAGTCCATGGGCTCCAAAGCCCCATTTCTCCCCTCTCTGCCCCATACCTCAGATCTGCAAACTTTGGCTTAATGTTAATGAGATTTTTAAACTTAGAGAATTTGGGACACTTTCTGTCTGATTTCTGCATCAATGAAGTTCACTCAGTGACTCACACTCTTTACTTCACACCCTAGAGGCTAGAAACTTTTTTTTTTTTTTTTTTTTTTTTCCCTCCAGAAGAACACATTCTCATGTAATTATTGAACTCCCAAAGCTCAGGGCTGAAAATAAACCCCAGCAAATGTGGCTAGACTCCCAAGGAAGTGACAAGCATGGCATGACTGTAATCTAAGTGTAGTCTAGTCGTGCAGACTGTGAACAGTTACAGAGAGCACACAAACCTGGGGAAAACTGCTCTCCTGGGGTGAAACAACTCCTTGATATGCTGCTAAGAGTGATACTGCTTACATGGCCTTCTTGAGGCCTGCTCAGCCCTGACTGCGTGGTGTGGTTTATCCTCAGTCTCAATCTTAATGCCAAAACAGTTCCTTTCAGAGTCACTGAACAGATAGTGCAGTCACTTTACAGATAGTGCATTGCTGCTTCATTGGCAGAGAGCAGTATCTTGTAAGCCATCTGTACTGTAAGAAACAATGCTATCTTGTCAGGGAGATGGTGAGAACGATATCCTACATGTTGTATATCTGCGATTTAGCAGCTCTGCATAGACATCCAGGAAAGACAGGTGCATAAAAAGCACAGCTAAAGGTGCATCAGGAATGCACATATAGGAAGAAACCCCAAGAAGCCAAGAACAAAGACATTCTGCCGGTAGACGTCATTTGGGAAATTAAGCAATTAGTCACCTTTCTTCTCTGCAGGTTCCGTGCTCGCTATTCCTTTCATGTGCGGTAAATCACAATTTTGATGTATGTCTACCATGATCTGACCTACATTTTATGTAGAAGCCAGGAAAACATAAACCAATTCTGCAAAGTGATGTTCAGGGAAAGCGGAAGAGCGGTGCATTAAAAATGTAGGTGCATGGGGAGGGAGTGGCCACAGCTACTACCTTGTAGGGACCACACATTGTCTCATGCCTTATTCCTTTGCCAGAAGTATAACTCTCCTGCCTGGCAGAGACATCTGAGAGATGCCCAAAGGACGCGAAGGGGACAGAGGTTGCTGGCACCCTAATAACTCCCAGCAGGTTCCATACACCAGTCACAAGGGCTAGCTGGAAGACAGCAGAAGCAAAGAGTCTTTACAGAGCCTTGGAGGGGAGAGGAGGTCAATATCAAGAGAGGAAAACTAGTAGAGACAGCCGTGGTAATTACCACTTCAGGGGTGATTTTCATTAACCTGCAAGATCTTTCTCTCAGCAGAGATCAGAAAGAAAAGAGGAAAGTGAAGCTGTGTCAGAAGAGACCTGAGAGGGAGGAGAAGGAGGGAGAAAGGGAGGACAGGACATCCACTCAAGAGAACCTGGGAGAGAAAAAGTAATGCCCCGGACTGGTCTGTGAATCCAACAGTGAAGACAGACCCAGGGGCGAGGTATTTGTTAACTGTTTTCTTTTTAAAGTTTGCAAAACATTAATATTTTAAATGGTTTATTCTTCATTAGCATAATTAAGAATACACAAGTCTAAGCTCACTGAAAACAGAATTAACAAATTAGCAGGTGCAGGGATTTGGAAGCAAGAGGTTTGGGAAAACAGAGCTTGCAAATGTCGGCATTAAGTAGAGCAGTGAAATCGTGCCAAGCCTTATTTATGGATTTGTGCATTTCCTTTGCATAGGCCCACTCCTGCAGCCAGAGGAATACAGCTCAATTTAAACATGAACCCCCTGCAGTTATACTGTAGCTGAGCCTAAAACCGAGAGCATACAAAATAAATCTCTTCTGAAGAAAAACTGACGAGCGTCACCTCAGATGTCTCTTGAAAGCCGAGATATCTTGAATGAACACTTAACTGAACTGGGAAACAAACTGCAAAATTAAATCCAAAAGAAAATGGGAGAAAATTTTAGAATAGTATCTTGAAGAAAGAAAATACAAAAAAAAAGCAGCGACATTAAGTTATACTGCAGACAAGAACTTGGGGAGGAAGAAAAAAGCATCCTATGCGCATGTGAGAAGTTCCCCTTAGGAAGACCAGGGACTGATTTCCAAGATAGTGTGCTGCAGATTTTTTAGCACTTGACAGCGTCCTGTGGAATAGTCCTGTGGAATATTTAAAATAAGGTGTTTCCCTAGTAAGGTGGGACATTTCAATTTTTTATCACCACTTCTTGTGCAGCCTTTCATGGGACAGAACTACTTTCCCCCATCAGGGCATGGGCCCCAGGAGAGGGAAGTCACTGCCGTGGGACTGGAAAAGGGTGCCAGAAGGCTTCCACTGCAAGATCATGGGGCAGGACTCATCTGCAAACTTCGGATGTGAGCCCATGGAAGAGAGACTGCAGTATTCCTGTTAACCACAGTGGCTGCCTGTAAGGTGAGGAGCAGGTGTGGGCAGAGGCAAAGCTTGGTTCTCTCTATACAGAAGGCAACAATAGGGCAGGGGAAGAGCATTTCACATCCTTCTAAAGGGGATCAGTGACTCAGCTCCCTGGAGGCATTCTGACTCCAGATTGCTCTGGCATTGTGCTTGTCTCAGTAGACATCAAAGGATCGGTTACACATATTAAGCTATACATACATATGTATGTGCATTTCTGGGCAGTTCTGGCCAATTATCGCTTGCTGTCATGAAAGGGTGAAGCAAGTCACTTCACTTCTGTTTGCTGCAGATTTTCTGTCCATACAAAGAGAGGATGAATGCTGTCTGTCCTTTAAAAAGTACTTTTAGATCTGTGGCTGAAAAGCCATGTAAGAGATGGGTGTTATTATTGTTGGCAGCCAAAGGGCACAATATAAGCATGCAAAGATTAAGAAATAACATGGTTACTCCTACAAATCTCTGACCCAAATCTCTGACTTTATAAGAATGATCTGGTAGTTGAATAGGCAAGTTTTATGCTGGAGATATTATTCAGGAACCTTCTTCGGGCATTAATAGAAGCAAGTATCTATGTCCTATGCGTTTCTTCACTTACAAACAGTATAACAGTGTTACTTGTCTTCCATGCTGCTTTATGTCTGTGCAGCATTTTTTTGTGTCTTTTAGATTTGCATGCTTAATTCTCTTGAGAATAACATTTTTCCATTTTAAATGAATGTGTTTTTATCTCCTCCAGCCTTTCTGTGGGTCTTCAAAAACTGTCCAGTTTGCAGTTCTAGGCTCTTTCCCGAGCTATCTTAATGAACTAGGATTTGGCTTTGCTGATTTATTTTATCTGCAGACTATTCTGTTTATTATCATTGTCAGGGGAAGCTCCCTCCCACTGTCTTTCTATGAAGATTTCTCTTTTCTTTTCTCTGTATGGCATTTCCACCTCCCCATAAAATACCCTGCTTTACTGCACAGCCGAGGCAGTCATTTTGTCAAGAGACTGTCTCAACAGAAGTGGCAGTGAAGGATGCTAGGACCAGGCCTGCCTTGTGCAAAAACATGACCGAGATAAACTGCGATTGCACTACCATTGCAATCTGTAACGCTTAGTCTCCATCATTTTAAAATGGTACATTCAGCAAGACCTTTTGCTTGTAGAAATGTTTCTCCTTCTCAGCCCTACAACCATCCAGGTGGCTCAGACTACCGGATTTGCTGGTGAGGTGTGCCTGAACCAGCCAGGGTCCAACAGAGCGGGGAAACTGTCTAGCCACATGGCTGCAGCCACAGGAGAGGGTACTGTGCCCTGCATCGGCTGGTCCTAGTGAAGGAGAGGTAGTCCCCCCACATCAAGTTGTGCTGCATTCAAATCACTCATCTGCTCTAAGTACTTCAAACATTTGGATTTTTCAGAATTTTCTTCCTCTGTCTGCAAGCCCCTAAGAAATCTTTCTTTCTCCCGTGAAGGTTTTAGAAAGGAGAGATGTCTGAAAGCTTGTTCCCTTTCCACAGAGCGCAGGCACACAGGCGTCACTGCCAGGCACTAGCACCCTCATGGGAGCAGGACAGCCGCTCCTTGCCCATCGGGAGCTCTCTTTTTGGTCCCATTCGTGCAAATGACTGCAAAATGCAAGTGGTGTGCTCGCTGCCCTTGGGGCACAGATTCCTTGTGTTCCTGTTCCCAGTGTTCTGTAGCTGCAGGGAATTTGGCTTTTAATCTCTCCATATTTACCATAGTTTGGAAATTAACTCAGGGAAGCAGTATTCATGGGTCTTGCACTTTTTCATCTCCAAAAGGTGCTGCAGGTGAACATAGTATTGTCTAAAACAGCCTTTCTTTGCAATTGGAAAACATTTATGTGAGAACTGAGCACATGATTTTCCTCTTCCTTCCAAGAACCTCCAGTCTGGTTTGAATGACAAAATTAGGAACGAAACTAAAATGGAGCCAGAGCTAGAGTTACTACTGCACAGGAACCCCGGAGACCGTCAGCGTAGGGGGCTGCAGGTGATGACTGCTGCATACGCTGGGTCTTGACTGTATTTTTACACAGGTGCCAATGACAACAGTTCCAGCAGAGCTTGTTCAGAAATAGTAACTGATAACCACTAATAAATCCACCCATTACTGAGACAAGAAACAGAACCTAAACAACTGTCACTGTTAGTTGTTTATAGCTTGCTGCAACTGCCCTTTCCTCATCCCGGCAACTGTGCCATAATCTTGTATTTTCCTTTTGTGACTGGGTGGTTTACTTGCACTTTCAGCCAGGCTGAGGCAGGTCTAACAGTCCATACTGCCATCAGCTCTCCTAGAGGCGATGTTCACAGATTATCTTGTTGATTGAAGAAATGATTACAACGCTCGTTGAGCAAGAGTGGGAACAGGCAAAAAAAATCTCTTCTTCAATAGCTACAGCAGCTAGAGATTACAAGCAGCAGGCGCAGAAACAGTGGACATAGAGCACAGAGATGATAATGATGCCATGCCACATTAGTGCTGCATTAGCAGATAAGACAACAGGGCGGCTTGCTTGACAGTATTTCGCAGTTCAGTTGACATCTCTTTTTTGTTATTAGATGGTGGAAAATGAATAGATAGCCAATCTCAAAAGAGTAGGGGACAGAGCAATAACGTCAGACAGAAAAAATAAGCTTTCTGTTCTGTCTGCATTTGCAAAGATACATACTATGAATATATTCCAGGGCTTTTTTTTTTTTTAAGCTCCTCACAATGGTACATTTTTATTTATTCACACCTGTGTGATGGCTGTGTGGAAAGAAGTAGGAGAATTGCAAACTGTAAACACTTCATTGTAACAGTAGCTAAAAGCATTCCATCACCAGGAAGTCATTTTAGTCATTTCAGTAGCCCAGACTGATTTTTGTTGAGGTAATACTGAAATATTCCAGGGACGGGTCAATACTCCCCCTTCCCTCTGCCTCCCACATAGGAGCTTTGCAATTGGCTCTACACCAGCGGTTTTTTCTGTCATTCTTTCCATTAAGACGTGCTGGAAGCTGTGTGTTGCTTTCAGGCCAGATTAAACCAAATCTGGGCTACCTAGACCCTGCAAAGACCACACTGACAGAGCTGGAGATAGACAAGGACGTTGCTTGTCCTGAACCCAGGGATGACTATTGGCCCATGCTCTGCATGGCTGCTTAGGCAGCAAATCACAACGGCAATGAGTAGATGTCCTGTTTATTATTGTCCAGAGACTGGAGAAAGCACTCTAAGGTCAAACATATTAGCAACTTTCCTGGAATGCAAACTCTATACATGTGTGCATAGAACAAATTTACTGTTTGATAAATTCAGGCAAGCTTGGTATTAGCTTTTGCTGTCATTTCCCAGAAAAGAGTACTGTTTGTTGTGTGAATTCACTTGCACAGTATAAGGTTGAACAGCCTCATACCAGCTTGCTCACAGGCTGTGATGGATTCTGGTTTAAGCTCATATATCTAGGGCTTGTCCAGATTAATATGAAATGCTGCAACTTCTTTTGTGCAACTAGACTGAAACTAATGAAGCTAATGAAGATTATAACACAAACTAGGGCTTTCCTAATACTGTTTCCTTGGTGACTTTCACCCTTAAATGACGCCAGTACATCCTGTTGAGGCAAGAGGCCTTAAGAGTCCTGGGCGATGGAGGAGTAGGTAACAGAAATATGCTGAGCTGAGCCAGGCGAGTACAAATCGTTTTCCTCCATGGCAAAGCAGAGTCTCCCAGAGAAGTGTTTTCACATGCACTGTTAAAACTCAGGGCATTACTCATTTGGATGAATTAAGCAGCCTGCCCACAAAATGTAGTGACTGTGTATCTACTGAAATGTTGTTACACTGTGTATTTTAAAATACAGCTAAAATACACTAAAATACACATTTAAGTTTCCCGCTGAGGAAAAACTAGCTTATTTAAGTCACAGATGTACAAAATTTCAATGTCTGGACAACACCTTTTTGAAATACAGTTCTGCTGAAGAGAACATCAAACTCAGCAGGTGGAGATGGAGGACAGAGAACCACTGGGGGCAAAAGAGAGAAGAATAACTTTTCTGGATTGCTACGGGTGATCATTGCTAGCAGTGAATCAGTGGTAGCCCACCTCTGCCGCTCCATGGAAAAAAGCCTTTTGAGAACATCCTGGTCCTGTGAAGCAACGGTCTGCTCCTGTCCCCAACGTTATGAATGATTCAAGTGCTGAAGCAGTAGGTTCAATAGAGAAACCTAGCAAGAACAGAACAAAATTCATAGCTGGCTTGAAGAGGAGAGCAAGGAGTATCAAACGCCTCATCTTTTTAAATGGTTGGGCTTATGATGTGAGTTCTTCTCTATGGTCAGGTCAATCCAGATGTGAAGAAGGGCTTGTGTGCTGGCAAACTTGTCAGCTTTGTTTCCAACTACAGCAGTTAGATATAACAAATGCAGAAGTCTTTTCCTGCAAATTTTCCTTACTTACATCTGCAGACGAGTATAGTTGTAATGGAACTCTCCATCCCTCCAAAATTAAATCTTCCTTTTCCATCCTGAATACCAGCCTTGGCTACCAGCTAGCTGACTTTGATTCTGCAGAGATATGGCGAGGTGGAGCCTTGCATCTACAAAACCCCTTGCAAAACCCATGGGATGTTTCAGGCCTGTAGAGCTCAGCCTGACACCGAGGCCAGTTTCATTTTGTTCTTCTCTCTGGGTTCTTCTGCTCTAGTCATCACTAGAGCATGGAAGAGCCCTTCAGCTCTTCACCAGGACAACATGATTCACGTCTGTACATGCTGGCTTTTAGGCTCTCCCCATGGGTTTAAGCATATGTGGTAGAGTGTCATGATTTGTTATTTTCCTTTGAAATACACATGTAGCTGTGCTCCTCTGCTTGAGAAGGCAAGGTCAAACCAAGTGCTTTGCACATGGAATGGAAAGTGGTAAATTTTGCAATGCTTCTTATTTCCTGGGCAAGTTTGTGCTACAGAGTCACATTGGCTCTCAGTAAGACTGTATCCAGCACAGAGAGCTTATTCATCTAGTAGAGAAATCAGCTGTGCCAAGATTTCCATCCTCCAGCATTAGGTGGCCTTGTAGATGTCGTGGACAGACATGACTGAGCACCCTAAAGCCACAAGACTGAGAATTGAGTTTGATTCCTAAGTTTTAGTTAGGACCACTGATTGCTCAGAGAGGAACAGGTACTTTCTTAAGCCCAACAGTATCTCCAAGCGTACTATATATGCGATATCTTTTGTAATGATATTTTTATATATACATATATATACACACATACCCATATGTGGTTGGTCATGACTCATCAATTGATTATGCAGCGGAAGAGAATTATACCAAAGAGTTGGCCTTTCCAAATCAAACATATATATCTCTGATAATTGTCACCCTCCCTAGGAAGTTAAGAATTGCAGCTGGGACTTGAGTCAAATTACGACATTTTGAGTTACTGGCAAAGAATTTTCTTTTGGCTTCTGTAAATTTATAACCTGAAGTTTGAGGTTGTCTTCTTTTACAAACACTTCTCAGATTAGAAGGTTACACGCAGTACCCCAGTGACTGTATGTGTTCTTAACTACGCCTGAAGTGATGATGAGTGAAAAACGTTCGAAGAAGAATTTTTCTCTGCATCTTCTAAGGACATATCCTCCAATGTGAATCATGAACGACTGCAGCCTTGCATTTTTATCACATACTCTATTAGTGCTCTCCCTTTCACTCATCTTGGGCAGTGAAACTAGATTACTCATCTCCAATTTTATTAGCTGTCGGTTTCTCATTTTTGTGTGGTACTGCAACCCTGCAAGTTTTGGAAAGCACTTATTCCAGGGGACTGATATATCTTATATAACTTATGAGCTGAATATAAATTTCCTGAGATTGTGGGGCCTTTGCTAAAGGGAATTTACACAGCCATATACACCAGAAGGTCACTGCAATTTTTTTAATTTTAAAATACTTCTGAGGTTGTACATTTATTCAGTAGTGCCTCTTTTTGCATTTAAAAGCATCAGGAAAAATTTCTGCTTCTGACCAAAAAGGTGGTGAGCGTGATGCAGAGACATCACGAGAAGCAGTGAGACTTAGGGTTGCAATCTGGTTCCCACTGAACTCCATGGAAAAAGCAATTTTCTGGAATAAGAGGGTATCTTTGCAGAAGAAAAGGAATTGCAGAATGTTACAAAGTCAGTTTTATTTCCTCAAACTGTGGGAGGTATAAGCCTAGTCAGGCATTGTTAGTAAATAAGATCTAGAGCACTTAAAAGAAGGATCCAACCACAAATTCAATTGGTCCATTAACTACATGTAATATTATTTACTTAAGTGGCCCTTCTGGACTATTTCATAGGTTTATAACCTTTTTAAAAAAGATCAATATTACTGAGCGCACGGCCTCTGAGCATGACAAAAGAGTCAGGCCGTTTTAGCAGTTATGGTCCATGATTTTCAGACCTGAAGTCCAGATAAGAAATGCAAAATGAGGAAAATACTCTCCCTGAAATATTAAAAGAAAAAATAGCCTTGGAGAGAAGGATGGAGGGAAGCAGTGAAGTAAGATGTATTGCAAGAGATGAGTTCTTTTATTGGGCTGATACAACTAGAAAATACAGGCAGGCTTTCCAGCACATAAACCCTTCTGCAGATCCGAGAGAGAAGATGTAGTGACATTTAAAGCCACACACACAGTTTTGCCAACATGTGTCAGAGTGAGTCTCCAGTAGGAGGGAACAACCAACCGCTCTGTTTGCAACTTGGCAGATGGGGTGTTTTGTTGTCTGCTCTAATGTGTGATGTGAGTTGGCTGCTCGTACCGAGTCCCATCAAGTGGGAAAGGTGGCTCTTGTCTATTGATCTTGTGTTCAAGATCCAGTATTTGATTTGTTCCTCAGGTAGTCAGATGCTCACATCAGCTGGGAGCGATGAGCTCCGATATCTAAATTCAATACCCCTACAAGTCTCTGCTGCTTCCATTACACAGGGAGCTCAACCATCAGGAGCAATGGTGCTCTTCCACCTCTTAATCAGCATCATGAAAAGTCAAATGATGATAACAGCAAATAAAAGCCAGGAAGGTCCTGTTTTATAATGGGCCTAGTGACTACATGGATGTAAACTGGCACTGGCTCCCTCCCTTGCAGTTATACTCCTCCCATTTCACAAAGGTCATTCTGATTCCCGTGAGACAGTGGCATGTGGGACTGCGTTGTGCATGTAAAGTGGGAAATGAGGGATGGTTCAACTGCTAACAGAGCCTAAAAAAATTTGTAGTGAAAACTCATGACATTTTTAGTGGCAAAAGGCAGTGCTGCTGAGTGACCTTTGCCTGTCTATCTTCATCAACCACGCCTCTAACTAAAGGCCAGTATTCAGCGCTGCTCCCCTGCTCTTCTTTCTCCTTGCCCTCTCCTCACTGCTTCTTACACATCGCTCGGGCAGCCCCCCTTGCCTTTTCCTGTGCTACCGCACATCACTCTAAACTTTGTGCGATTTTCATGATGTTCTCTGTCCGACAGGAAACGTTAGAAAGGAAAGCTAATTTTTGTTCTTTCTGTTGTCTCTTCCCCCTTGTTGCTGAAGCGATCTCTGGGTTCACCTGGGCATGATGCATCAGTGTGACGAACTGATCATTTGGTATCAAGTCATGATCCAGGGTGGGAGACACGCAAGGGTGTTCAGGACAGTGCAGTGTCTGTAGAGAGTGCTGACTGTAGATTTCATACAGACAGTGACATGTATAAAGCCACTTCTTAGTTTTCAGCAAAAGGCATTGTTTTCAGCCCTTGACTGAAGTAATACCATTCCTTGTGATTGTAACATGTCCATCCCAAGAGTCCAGTCCAAAAGCAGGCAGCAGGAGATCCTGGCAAAGCCACCTGTGGCAGCTGTGATGCCATTTCACTCTTCAGAGTGAAAAAAGTGGCCCTGTTGATGCAGGGGATAGATACGTCTGAACCGAGTGTTGGAAGATGCAGAGAAATTTTCGCAGGGATAGAAAAACCATTTTGTGTTATTAGACAAAGCAATGTGTCTGGAAACCCTCATCCCCAAACCAGACAAGCTGTTTCTGCCAGGTATGGTTGCTTTTCAGGGGCTAAAACTCTCATTTCTGTGCCAGGCAACATAGAAGTGGTGTCAGGCTGAAATGGCTTGAAGATTTGGACTAATAGTTCAGGGAGAAGGGCGACCCAACTGGAGAGAGGTGATAGAGTCCAAATTGAGTGGTAAGTCCTCTTCCCCTTGTGTAGTTTGTTATGTGGTTCTCTTAGTTTTTCTACACCTGTTTGTGCTGCAGGTATCACCACTGCATTAGCCAGTCATTGGGTATTGTCTGATGCATCTGCAATCAAGCATAGACTGGAAAAAATTTTCCTTGCCCCAATTATTAACTCAAGTAGCAGAAAATGCCTCTCTGGGAAGAGAATTCATATGGAAAATGTGTGTTTTCAGGCTCTCTGCACAGATTCCAAAATTTTAATGTGACTATGTTTCTATTTTCGCTATCTTTTAAGTACTTCATTGTTTCTTCTCTCTAGGCACCTATGAATTGCCTACCCCTTTTCCTACCTGGATTTCATCAATATTTTTGTCATTTTTTAGCTGTTAAGCAGGAGACAGTACCACTCAGGGACAAATGGTCTAGCGTCTACCAGCATTGTCTGCTGCTTTCACCAAGAGATGCTGCCTCCAGGAGATTGGTGGTATTGGGAAGCAACAGCTACAGAGCAGTGATCCTTCGTTCCATCCACATGTTTGATGCTCTGTTAGCCAGTTTTGGAAGAGAAAGACATCAGGTTTGGAAGGTCCATCTGTAATTGTGCTGGATCTCAGGCTGAGGGGCAGCTCAACAGCTAAAGGTTTTGCTGGTCTTCCATGTAATCCAGGCAGACATATATTTGTTTTGATACTGCATGCTATCATTTCCAAACCCAGTCAGCAGTGTGTGTTTGTTAGGCTATGCAGATGATGGCATGAAAAGAATTCAGGGTAAATAATTCATTTTGTCAGTCTTTCCTGTTTGGTTTTATTGCAGCTTCTTATGTGCTTGAAGTATTAACAAAATGCTTTCCTTTCTTGGACTGGGGCTGTACTGAGAGAAGAGATCTCACTGAGAAGTTAAGATATCTGAAGCTTTCTTTTCTTTCTACAAAATTGTTGGAAAGGAAAGGGATCCAATGCTGGCATGATGTTTCAGAAGGTGACATTTGTTATAACTCATCACAAATGTTACTCACCATCTATAAAACATTCAATTAAACTGAAGAGCAGTGAAAAATATCCAGTTCCACTTTAGCAGCTGCACTTGTCACCAGAATCCCTCAGGTTTTTTGGAGCCAACAGATTCCCCCTGGAGACCTCCACACAGTGGCTGCTGTCCTCTGCCACCAGTCCCACTGGCTGGTGTTCCCTGCTCCTGTGAGCTGGATTGCCACACGAGGACAAAATTTCCCTTCCCATTTGGGCTTATCCTTACTGTCCCAAAGATCTCTTTGGTCCTTACTTATTATCAGGCCTGTTCTGCATCCTTTTGTGTCATGTCAGAATTTCAGTGGGAATTGGCTGGACCCTGCAGGGATAACATTTTCAAAAACAAAATTTGAAAAACGACCCGTGATCTTTAGTCCTTTTGAAAATCACAGTAGTTGGTTATACATGTAGTTTATTGAGACTTCAAGCTCATAAGTCACTTGAGATTGTTCCTCAGTTCTAAAAGCTTTAGTGGCATAACGTTTCCGTACAAAAGAAGCCAATATATTTATGATGGTTTCTATTCAGATTATAGGTCCTTTTGCCTCTAACGCCTTTGTGTATGTCTTCAAGTTGAAGCATATGTGCAGGGAGCTGTAACCCTGGAAATGTAACAAACAAAAACTTTTCTCGCACTTGTAGGAAACCAGGATAGTAAGAGAGCACATTTTTTGAGATGCCAAACGCGTTACAGATCTCTGGCTCCCCAGGAAATTCACAGATGTAACTTTGCTGTGTGCTACAACCACCCACTATTTTGCAGTGTCAGCTAGGCTGGAGCTCAGATCCACCCACTCCCACCGCACCGGGCCCATTACACTGGAGCTGAAGGCAAAATGCAAATTGGCTCTGCTGAACATGGTTGCCTTATGGCATGCAGTGGGATGGTAAAAACAGAACCCATGGCGTCTCTCCCGGTTCGGCACCTGAACCACAAGATTCTCCTTCTCATTATCTCTTTATCAAAATCTCCTCTTTCCCCTGGATAGGGCACTAAAATGGAACAAAACTCTGGCTAATTTGCTGCAGGAAACCACTGAGCTTTGAGCAAGGAGATGGAATAAGTCATCCAATTAGTTACAGCTGCTGGTGTCCCCGGTCCTGATTTGGTGTGGTTTATCGATGCCAAACAGAGGTAGATAAGCATAGGTCCTTTTTTCCTTACATGTGAATACCTGCCCAGCCCATGTTTCCTACGACTTCAGTCACCTGCTAGGCTCTTTGAGCTGTGGGAAGGAACAGTAATTCATTCAGTTTGCTACACTTGTTCCAGGGCAGGATTTACTTCTCATTTTCCTAGACCATAAACAATGTCCCTGCCTCTGGAGAGCAAGGGTGGTGGCTTTCTACATCAGCCTGTCTTTAGGTCCTATTTATAAATGAGGAGAGTGAGAAAATATGTTTAAAAACATGCAAGCTTTAAAAATAAAACTGTGACCTAGTCAAAGAGTAAACATTAGGGAAAAGTAAAAACCTATTTTAAGAGATGGAAGCAGAGAAGCATCAGCAAAATAATAAAAACAAATCTTATTACTGTAAATAGGAGGGTGTAAATCAGCAGCTCCCATCACTGACAGTTCAGAGATGCTGAGGACCTGGCTTAGCAGTGAAAAAGGAGGGAAGGGAAAAAAACATTGAGCGGGAAATAAAGCAAAGATGAGAAATCCACCTATTTGCACATGCGATAGATTATCCATAAACAACAAGATCATGTTTCCGACCAGATAAAAGAAATCAATGGCATAGTGTTTAAACCAGATTTAAAAATGTACTGAGTGTCTGTCATTCTGCATACATCTTCTGAGCAGTAGTGTAACCTTTATTTTTTCAGGTAGCTTTTTAATGTGGGGTTGCTTAGGGTGTGTTACAGTCACTGTGTTGAGAATAAAACTGCTTAAAAAGGGATCGGAAGCTTTTACCACAATGGACCTTTGGAAATTTGTCCCCCGTGAAGAACAGATAGGGGTTGCTCATCTGTTTTGTCACTTATGCGTGCTGCTTCTTCCCCTATAGGTTGCCCGGTCACTATGAACAATGGCCCAGCTATACTACAAGAAGGTAAACTATTCACCATACAGAGATCGGATCCCATTACAGATCGTGCGAGCAGAGGCAGAGCTCTCAGTGGAAGAGAAGGCCTACCTCAGCGCTGTTGAGAAGGGGGACTATGCCAGTGTGAAACATGCCTTGCAAGAGGCAGAGATCTACTACAACATCAACATTAACTGTATGGATCCTCTTGGTCGCAGTGCCCTTTTAATAGCCATAGAGAATGAAAATCTGGAGATCATGGAGTTGCTTTTGAGTCACAGTGTATACGTGGGAGATGCCCTGCTGTATGCAATACGGAAAGAGGTGGTGGGAGCTGTGGAGCTGCTGCTGAATTACAGGAAGCCAAGTGGTGAAAAACAGGTTAGTCGAGTGTTCCAGTTCAGTTTTAAGCCATTATCCTGTGTTAGGAAAGTGGTACTGCACAGAGAGGTGCTGTGCAGGAGTCATAAAACAAAGTCCTTAATATAGGTCCATTGCTTTAAATGCCCAGAGTAGACGTGGGCAGTCTTGTTTGGATGATAACTTTCCAGTCTGAGCAAACATGTTCTGCCTGACTTAAATACTCAGCATTTTCAATTTCACTCAGTGTTCTTTTCAGTCTTACAGTATTTGTGAACATGCTGATTTATAGGTTGATTTATAGACGTGCACTTTGTAAAGGAATTTGGGGTTGTCTGAAGTTATATTACAATCTATAAATATGAACTATTGCCATGCTGTTGTATCGATATTAAGTGGAATTGCTTTTCATAAGTAAATCCTGAAAACGCACAAGCTTATAAATAACTGTAAGCAAGCAAACAGTCTGCTAGGTTTCAGTACTTAGCCACAGTACAGACATATCATCTTGGTCTCCATCTCCAGAGAGCTCTAGTTCAGAAATGCTGAGGTAGTACATAACGTTACAGCATGAGCTAAGCTGCTATATATCTGAGCAATGAACAACTATGACTTGTAGGAAGGATCCTTAGCTATAAAGCCATCAGTAAATTACATAAGGATCTTTGTGAAAAACCACAAAGTCTGAATCCTGTCACTTCAAGTGTCACATATCACACTGTCCCTAACTTTCCTTTTTTTTTCCTTTTTTGCTTCTTTTCATTTGCAAGTACTACTGCCAATAACTAGAATAGTTTATATACATTACTGACCACTGACAATTTTTGCGTGTTCACTGCTTAGAAAGTAACATTCAAAACTTGGATAATCCTTATATATCAAGCCTCGTTTTAAGTCTACTTGAACATATCCCTCTGTGTGTGAAAGAAGAGAATGATTAATACCAGTCAATCATGGAAGAAAATATTTTCAATGGCTAGGCCCCTTAGTAGATAGTTTTTCAATAGTAATTTTATGTAGCCAAAGCAAAAATAAGGATCAACACTGACAACATTCAAGAGTGCTCAGCTTAATATTTAGAAATGGCAGCATTCTGTAGCAATGTGATTCTAATGTGTGGTTTAAGCACTAGAGAGATGAAGAATCTCTTCTATCAGACCTAAAAATTGAAATGTTAGTACTAGGTTTTAGTCTGACAAAATGTAAGTAGCAAAATACAGACCATACATGGAGAATGAGCCATGTTTTTCTTTATCTTCTAGAAAGTTTGACCATCCTATAGGCCTACAGGACAGAAAGTAGAATAGAAGAAAAGTTTTTCCAGTAGCATGAGGAACTGCCAGTAATTATTGCAGGTTAATGACAAGTTTCTCCTGAAATGTCATGCAAAGCAAGTGATGAGATTCATGTGGATTTCTGTAAGATCTCTTCAATACCAAAACTTGTGTCCACTCAAATTCACAGCCTCGCTGGCTTAACTGGACAGAGACAGAGGTCCATGAAATAAGGTTGATTTATTGCAGCTGAAATTCAGCTCCAACGTCTCTAGTTCTGTGATACATTTCATAGTAGGTCTGTTTCATTTTTCTTTATCTCTGCCAGTGTGCAGCTATCCTTCTGTAGCTAGGTTTGTATCTGCTGCGAAGTTTACAACTTGAAGGAGAACATGTGTGTGGGAGAAGAGATGCAGTGCCAGTTTCAGCTTTATTTACAAGGTTTGTTACAAGACCAGATTTCATCAGTATGATTTAAACTAATACTGGCTTGATGCAAGATCCTGTGTACAAACTAGGATTAACTTCCCTGGCTGTGGTTCAGGCTCTTCTGTAGACTGCAGGAAGTGTTTGCTGGTAGAGGGCTGCAGGATTAGACTTCCATTTCAGCAGTTTCACTGATTGTTCAGGCAGTGATGGTAATTAACATTTAGTTCATGTATAGTGATGTAACATTAAATGGAAAGAAGTGCTTAGTTAAGCAAAGTTGGGACAAAGTTGGTTAGCTTGTCAAATCACAAAGCTTAATAAGTTCCTGATACTAATTCCACAGCAGTATCGATATACGTTCAGTAATTATCTTTGCTGGACCCTTTCTGAGAAAGTCCTGTGGGAATCCCATACCTAATTGCTTTCAAAAAAGCACCTGATAAATCAGATTAGCACAGCTGTGTCCTAATCAGCTACTTATTTGTTCTAAAACATACAGAAAACCTGCTTTTTTGGTTGAGTAGTAACAAAAATTCACACTTCATGGAACTGTTTCTGTCTGGCTGAGAAATTTGTAAGATAGTGTCACAGCACTTCTTATATATAAGGTTTAGTATAATCTATTCATTAAATGTACAAGGTTCAGTTTGCCTGAACAAACCTGTATGAAGGCAGCTCCCTGACTCACATGGAGCAGCCTGTTTCCCATTAGGGGCTGTCTGTTTGTCTTGCTGCACTCCAGGCAAAGGTGCAGAAGAGGCATCTTCTAATTGCTCTCTCTTAAATGTTCAATACATCGCCTTCATTCATCTGTTGGTTCCCATTTTCCTGCTGTCTGCCTCTGAGAGGTTATTATTTGACTCTATACCAAAGTCTTGTTTCTCTAACTGCCAGGCATGACGAGCTGTTCCTATTTGTGTCTGTTCACGTCAGCTCAGTTAATTGTTGTCTTTGCATCTCAAAAGCAGCTGAGTAGCATCATTCAGCATAATCCATTTTATGGGCATGTATCTTTGCTCGTTCCCACCACCTTATCATCATAGCACAGTCCTGACCAAAAACGTTACAGGTTGCATTATGCCAGCCTCTTGTGGGGTTACAGTGACTGTATCTAGTTAGCAAAAGATACACCCAAAACAAGGTAGAAAACCATGGCCCCTTACGGGCTTGACCTGCAAAGCAGTTTCGCTCACCAGCTACAGAGCCTCTAAAGGGTGATGTGTCCTGAGCTCTCCCTACCTGCCTCTTGAGAGCTGCCCGAGGGGAAGAGCTCTGCTTTTCTCCTGTATGATGGCCTTTCCAGGGAGCAGAAGTAAAAAAACTTTTGAATACAAGTGACCTTTGTTGTGTTCCTTATGTAAGAGAATCAGGATCTCATTCATGATGTAAGGGACAGGGAGAAATGGATGAAGAGATTGGGTGGCAGAGATGCTTGTGTCCTGTTATTAAGTGAACGCAGGCAGTCATTATTCTGCAAACCTTTGCTAGACTGCTGTTTAAGCACCATTTACTGAAAATACCATGACAATGGCAGAGGTAAGTCATAGCCAGTAACTATAACAACACACTTCTCCTGCACTGCAGCCGTGTGTGTAAGGGGTGTCTCGGGAGAGGAAAAAATTACTCTGTTTACATGTGGAGCGTATGAGAGCCAGGAGCATGTAGCCTCTCTAAAGGCTGCTACAAAGCACATGATAGATGAGTATGCTGAACAGTGATATGTCCAAGCAGATTTATTTCCTTTTAGGTTTACCTCCAAGCAAGGTTCATGGGCTATTTTAAGAACGTAACATTTCTCCTGAAATCTGTTCTGCCCGGTC
Organism: Ciconia boyciana; assembly: GCF_034638445.1. Taxonomy (NCBI): domain Eukaryota; kingdom Metazoa; phylum Chordata; class Aves; order Ciconiiformes; family Ciconiidae; genus Ciconia; species Ciconia boyciana. The sequence goes on along the minus strand of NC_132945.1, from coordinate 21,204,783 downwards.
CTGACAACTTACAGCCATGGTTTTGTGTACTGCTCCGTGAATGTCTTGATAAACCTGGGGAGAAGACTTCACCAATTACAGCCAGAATAACTCTATGGCTAATAAAGTTACAGCTGTTTTGAAAGATACTGTCACCTATGGCAGAATTTGGGTTCACTGAGAGAGTCATCATGGTGCAAGCATCTTACTTTTGCTACCATGGGAAGACCATAGAGATGTGCTGGTGTGCTTCACTCCCAGCAAAGCGTAAAGTCCAGGCTTTAAAGGACCCAATCTCTTCTTCAGATCAGAGCTAACCTCTCCTCAAATATGCCACACCACACTCTGAGGTGCACTCTCACTTTTTTTCACTGTCAGTGTGCAAGTGTGGTCCAGAGTGCGATGGAAGATGCCTGTGTACAGAGCATGTGGAGCTGCAGGCTGCAACAGCCCTGCCAACCCACCGCAGCCTAGGTGGGAGCTTTGCTGACCTCAATGGGACGTCTGGACCTGGCACAGCACTGAGAGCTGAATTCTCAGGGAAATAAAGGAAAATTCAATTATCCACTCAAAATAGATTAAGTAACAAAAGAGCTTTTCTAGTTCTGTGATTTTTACAAGTTCACTTGTTATTTCCAAATGTTACGTAATTTACTCCAATTAATCCTCCGAGCTTTTTTTTTTTAAACCATAATTCACTTTGGCCAGTCACTTTGTATTGCTGATTGGTCACTTAAAGCACAGGATAGTTTGTTTTTCCCCAAATAGATGACAGACATTTGGAAAGCAAGCAGCCTATTCATGAATATTAAGAGGAACAACAAAACAAACTAATATTCATGGAACCTGGAGGGTATGCAAGTGTTGCTTTTCCTGCGGAGATTTGTAGTCAGTGCATATGTATTCTCCAGGAAATAAAAGTGAGCCTAATCTGGTGCTTTGATAGTTATTGTTTGCTTTTCAGGACAGTGAAGAGGCTGATAGTGTACTGCATAGTGGCGGAAGAGTAGTATACGTGTACTGCAGAGTGCCTGGCATGGCAATCCATACTCAGCTCTTCCACATGATGAGTGTCGTATTATTTAAATAAGATGACAAACCCCTGACTAACCATCAGAAAGAGTGGGGCTAGGTTAGAAATGGTAAAAATCAGCACATACAGATGCAATATTGACTTTGGCCCAGGCTTATTGAATCAGGTGGCTCATCTCTATTGGGGTAGGAATGTTAAACTGCAAAGTTGTCTGTGCACAGGACAGGTCCAATACATACAATGCAAAACAAGACTTTTTGTACTATTCTATAGGTACATGTCAAAACCAGAGATCTGGTGGGGTCCTATGGGGTTGGAATTAACAGCAAATTTGAAATTACTGCTTTCATTTTTTTTATTCAGTACTACTGTAGGAGCAAGGGCATGTATATATGAAGCCTGTTGAACAAATTCTCTTTTCCGGTTAAATCTTCTGTCTCCCAACCTATTCGATCTTTGAGTTTTGGCAGTTTTTTTCCTAAAAGTTGTATCAGAAATTTTTTTTACTATACAAACATCAATACAGTGGGTTATGTTTTCAGCCAGGCTGGGGTCTGCACCGAAACTGCACCAGCAAAGAGGAGGAAATATATGTCTGAAAAATCACATTTTTCTACATATTTGGTTCACTTTCAATTTATCATTAGTAATAGTTGTATTTCCAGACATTTTGAAGCCCACTGAAATCAGTACAAATTTTCCTCTTGACTCCAGGTGAGGTCTTCAGGGGGATTTTCTTAATAGCCTCCTATGTGAATTGTGTGAAGTGGTCCTGGTTCTCCACTAAACACGCATCACAGCTCACAGGGTAGCGCTCGCAGTTTGCACAGATCTCGCATCATTTTTTGCCTTGCTACGGTGGATGTTTGCAGTGCACCAGACACAGTCTGTGCTGACTGCTGAGCCCTCCTTCCATTCTTTAAGAAGCTGTAATCAGTCATCTGAATTACTACACATTCACGGTGTAGCCATAAGCACCTTTACGGGTAGCTGTTTTCTTCACAACAATCAGAGCTGACATCAAATGTTTACATAAGGATGATACTAGCATCTCTCTGGTATCTACCAAAATTAGCAATTTGCTCATGGCAGATGGCTCCAAATTAATCTGGTTCACAGATGGGACTACAAATGCAATTCCTCAATACTGAGAATAAAAAGAAAAGGGATCTCAGTATTTATGACTGTGATTCAGTTTGTTTCGATGGTCCAAAGGCCTTCTGAATCAATGAGATCTCAACAGATACCTATCCATACATCTTCCAAAAGAAGGAGCTTTACAGAAATAAACCCTGGAAGAATATGGTTGTGAAAAGGAAACTATAGAGAATAAAAGGCAAGTTTTCAGTCTTAGTTGCTAATCCTCAGATACCTGCTGGTAGAAGGTTGCTGCACTTGATAGTATTAGTGAACTTAAAATTTGACCTCAAAAATCCTGTTTCAGATGAGCTGATGAGTGAAAATCTGCCTTAATCTTTGTGTAAATATCATAGATCAACAGCCTAGAGACAATCTTTTGTGAACCTGAAATTATATGTTGCGTTAAACCATTTTATTCTTGCCCACGTCCAATAACTTTCTTGATACAATGTGGTTTAGCTTCATTTTCCTACTCACATAGGGTTCTTTGTCCTGTATGCAGAGCCCAGTGCAAACTTTAGCTCTTACCACCAATGGCCCTTGATTTCTGCAGACTTGCTGATACTTATTAGATGTTCAAGCTCATTGCTAGCATTGTCAGCCCTGTGCCATCACTGACAGGACTTTTTAAGTCAAAGGAAGCAGATCTGTTGTCAGATATCTCATGACATAAAAGCTAGATTCTGCAGGCAATTAGAAAGAGAAGAGTTTTAGAAGCAGCTGGTGTTCCTCACACCCTTGGCTGAAGTGGTTACTGTGGATCTGTCTTACCTGCAGGCAAAGTGCACAGAGGTACCCTGTGGCAGGACCAGAGGATCCGGGGTTTGTAGCTGTGAGAAACATTATCCCGTCTCCTTCAGTAAAAGGTTTATGTTTCTTTTAGAGGTGAAGGAGAGACTTGTGGACTTCCCAGCTAAAATTGCTAAGGCTTGCAGCACTAGCTCCTAGCCTATAAGCTGAGGATGGATGTAGGGAGATCACTCACATACAGGCTGAACAAAGAAGTCTTGCTTACATGGTGGTAATAGATATTCTGGGTTTATGCACTGTCTTTTTCTGGAATATCACGGACAAGGCCAGAGCCAGCAAGCATGGAGTGTTACAAAGGTGTGAAGTACAACAGAGTGATCAAAGCAAGCCCAAAATGCAAGCGGATCTGTGTAGCCCTTCTGCAGTGTTAACCACTGCATACCAGCAGTATTTGTGTTCTTCCTTGAGTATAAAAAGTTCAGCTAGTTCAGGAAGGTGTTGCTGAAACCTGGGCATCTGTATCAAGGAAGTCTATAGGCATGACCTGTTCTCATTGAGTTCTTGCTATTGAGCACTGTAACAGGCTGATTGGTATGACTCAGTACGGATGCTGTGCTCTTTGGTATGACTCAAACCAGCCATTTCCATGTTAATATGAGAGGTCCAAAGCAAAAAGGGAAGGCTGAACCTGGTTAGATACACTCAGAGCAAGAGCAGGTTCTGAAGAATAGAAGCAGTTGAGAAAAACTGGCCACAAGTTCTCAGTGTGAAAATATTTGAAAGGCACAATAAGGAAGAAAGATTGTGTCTGAAAACAGAAAACTAGCTGTTACTGCTCCAAAGCCTAATGGCTCTGCTAGCATCCAAGCTTTTCATTATTTTTATTGATGCAGTAATAATTCACAGCTATAGTTAACATGCCTTTGACATTGGTGGCTGCCTTTGAAATGAATTCCATCTAATTAAACTAAACAACAGAGAAATCAAAGACCACTTCAGTTAATGATTACATTTAACTGGGAATTTCTTTCCTCCCTCCCCACTGCCTTCCTCCCCAAATAATCTTAAATCTATGAGGAGGTGTGAGGCAAAACGAAGAACTCGGGTGATATATCACACAGACCTAATGAGTAGCATCTGGGCTAGGGCTCACAGGCTGCAGTGCCAGCTACCAGACATCTGACAGGGGTACAGAAGTCACTGGCTCCTTCTCCTGGGCCAACATAAAGTCTGTTATTAGTTCCTAGGAGAGCTGGTGGGATCAGGCCAAGAACTGCATCACAGCATGCACAAACATGTCGTGCTTGTAATTTAACATATAGACAGGTGGAGAAGTCAGGAATGTGCTGTTATATGAGATGCTTCCCAGGGAATTATCTTTATTAATTTGTGGGAGTGATCTTAGCACTTGCCTGTGTTTGGCACACTGTACAGTGTATTTTCAGTCAGGAACGATGGGTACATGGGATTCAGCTGGGTGGACTGCCTGTAACAAACTATTTGTAGGGAAAAAAAAAATCCTGTTTATGTTCCTACACAAGGAAACTTTTGGTCTCTATAGATCTATTAAGGTGTTAAGTTTCAAAAAACCATATTTCATTATCTACCCAGCATCCATGAATGTGCCTAGTTTACTCACCACCCTTTGCTCATAAGCCCCAATTACAGCATTAGCTGCTCCCTTACATCAGCCCCCTGATGTCACACAACACATGGTTTTGCCTCTGGTCTGTATGACTTCTGAAACCCAGAAGGGGCTTTTGACATGACTGTCTAGATTCACTGATACAAATATGCGGGAGAGTCTGCCTGGTGCAATAGTTGCAATGCATTTTCCAAGGGAAGCTTCTTTGTATGGGGAAATTGCATGTAACAAATTACAGGCTCCTCCAAAACAAAGCTCTGGGATCTAGAAAGAACTGCAGGACTGTTTTGTAGGAGTCCCCTAGTCCTTATCTGGCTGTTGAATAGAGCTGTGCTTGGGTTTCCGAAGTCGAATGGCACCTGGATGGCCTGTTTATCCCTGTGATGGGCAGTCTTTTGGTGGCAACAAGGGGCAGGGGGGGGAATCAAAAAGGCATTGACTGAGAACAATATTCTCCGTGCTCGTCTCCGCATTGTTACAGCAAGGGAACACTGTAATCCAAGGTCTCTGCTCTGTCATTGCCTTGGGAGAACATGTTGGAAAACTGCTCAAGCCTGCAAGAGGCTGTCACGTGCATCGTTGGTACTTAATTCATGGCAGCGAGAGAGGGCTTGTGTGCTCCACTTAAATACTCTTCAGGCAGACAGATGATGAGTTAGAGGCAGTCTCTGAAGCATGAGGAGCATATCATTAGCTAGATGTTTTGAACTACCTAGCATTAGAAATAACAAAGGAAGTCACTGCCTAAGTGGTAATAAAGGGAGATCACAACCACACAGATTTTATTCTCATGTGAGACCCTGCCGCCTGTCTAGATTGTCATTTCTTTGCTATTGCAAACTCTGGGGTCTTTTCAGAAGCCACAGTCTTCTTGCTTAGTATAACAACAATGCCAAAAGCACAGCTTAATAGTCAAAATGGGGAGAAATGCAGCCTCCTGCTTTGTGAGCATCAAGATGTGTTTTGTGCAACATCATACAGCGCTGGGCTGGCACCAGATGCAGTCACTCACTCCTCTCTGTGATGTTGTCTTACGATCAAATCTGATTCTTTTCTTTTTTTTTTAAAGGAGTGTGATTGAATAGGAACACAACCCCACCTCTCCCAAGCAAAAAGCCCTCCCTTTTCAAGGCCTGTTAGCAATATTACCTCACCTAAACTTAATGAAACATCTCTCGTCTGCACACAGTAATAAATTACAGAAAATAGGGACATTTTATGTACAAAGATTACATAAAAGGCTATAGATAGCATGATTATTAGCCTATATTAGCACATCTTGTCCTTGTTACCACTAAGAATAGAAAATACAGAGACCAGATAAAATAAATTAAAAAGCTGGACAACTCTTCCCTCCCAGAATAAATCCTGGAAAATATTAGAAAAAGAGTAGCCATAATAAAACAAAGATTACCGTGAAGGCAGAGCCTGCAAATTTCCAGCTACCCATGGACTGTCTTTGTTTCAGCATGCTTGGGGTCAGGGGAAAGCTTATCCGTAAAATGAAAAAATATCTAAGGTACAGCGATGTGCCAAGGCCTTTAGTGTAGTTAAGAAATTTACAGGACTAGATTAACTAAGCTCTTTAACAAAATTAATTTCCAAACTTAAAAATAACATTAAAAATTGTTAGGGTTTAGTCTTTATTTTTACCCAAAACAGCTGCTCCTATCACAGAGTAACTCTTAAAATGGTAATGAAGAAAGGTGAAAAAATGAACAAACAGCATTTTATGTTTCCAAATGGGGAAAAAACACAGCTTCAGGCATATATGAATAGTTTGCCTATCCAAACTTCAGGAGACAATTCAATTTACTCTCATGTCAGCAATACTAGACTTATGCCTGAGTTGGTATCAGAGGGTCTCAGGAAACAGATCTAGCAAGCAGCTGGGGAATCTCTGCATTTTGGCAAGGCTTTGGTAGACCCATAACATGCTGTGAGCCAGGTTCTGGTGTCACTTATGCCACTATTTCTCTAGCAGCTTCATTAATGTCTGGATTTGTAATAGTACCAAACTTTTGTCCCATGTTTTAACTGGACAAGTGTCATTATTCAGCTAGCCCCAGGCTACGTAAGCGTATGATAAAACCAAGATTCATTTAATAGTTGGTCATACCATAGACATAATGTGACATAACATGTAAGTTGTGACTACAATGAACTTCTCAACCATTCTTACACAGATGAAAAGTCATAACCAGGAGAGGGTGCAATTGCTCATGGCACAACACTGGTCTTATTTCTCTAAACAACGGTAAGCACTCGCTAGCCCTTCTTCCTGCTGGATTCAGTAGTTCTTAGCTGGAGCAAGACACAGGAATTCAGGGCAAAGCAGACCTCAAGACTGCACTTCATTTAAATACAAGAGGTTCAAACACAAGCTAACTCTTTAACAGCATCCCTCTGTGACTTGGAGAATAAACTCCACACTGACTGCACTCTTTCTTCATTTCAAGTGCCTCATCTTATTTCCTCCACCTGCATCAGAAAGGGAGAGTGGCTTAGAGGCGAGTGCTCTGTCTGGAATAAGTTGCCACAGGCCATTTAAATGCATATTTGCAAAATCCTTTCCTTCTGAAGGCTTCTCTCTGGATTCTTCTTTTTTTAATTTCCAGCAAAAGAGAAGTTATTATGTAGCATCAACCACAAATGGTGACATCTTCTGACAATCTTTCTGGCTGTGCTGCATTTCCTAAACACACGGCTGAACAGAACAAGCTCTGATGCAGTTCTGCCACTGTCAAATGCATTAGGTTTCAGTTTAGCTCTGAAAACTAATCCCTTGGGTCTACCTCCATTTTTAAACACATGGATAAGAAGCCAAATTAAAACTTGAAGAATCTAGAGCAGATGTATCTGGATTAACGTATTTTGCTTTTGTTTATTGGTTGCAAAGAAGTTTGGTTATACGAGTATCACAAATCTAATTTTTCACATTATTTCAGTAGTAATGCATTATAGCATACTATTTTTTATTCAAAGATACTGATTTCAGTGTTAATATGTACCATCTAGTAACCTTGTATCAGCATTTGGCTTACTACAAGGCACTAAAAGGTACCAATTTTCTCTGTTTTGCAGTATCAGTCTGAGGGGCAGAGACTTTATTTGGCTTTACAGGCATGTAAGTCACTGTGCAGATTTTAGACCAGAAGGAGCCTTTTTTTCAGCTGGATACTCTGGGACAGTTGTATTGAAATAACTGGAATACTTCAATAACAACAGCAGAGCTTGCCCAAAAGTATGTCTACAACCACATGTGCTTTATGCCAAAGTTATGAACTTGTTCATAACCAGTACAAAAGCCCTTAAAGTACATTACTTTTGTGTTATCAGTTTGTGTTGTTCATTATATTTCATTAACCAAATTACATCATTTCATTCAACGAATTGCTCTTTAGAGAAAAGCCAACCTCCGTATTAATATAGATACTGTCATCACTCTGATACAAGATGTCTCTCAAGGCATCTCTGATTAAGATATTCAGTTATTGAAAGCGGCATCACTTAAAATGAATGCTTAAATGTAACATTTTTCCAGAGTCCCACATAAGGAAATAAATGCCCATGGGGTTCTGTTGGTGAAAAAATTTGTTTATGGGTTTAGGCAAGGAGCGGGATTCAATTGGTCATGCCAGTCACAATATGTATTTTTTTCAAGACCCTTTTGCGGGTGACATGGCCGATCTGCAGTCTAGCAACACTGACTCTGTCTCTCATTCTCTATTTATAGAGCTGCAGCTAGAAGTACCACAGGACTGCGATTCTGAACAAAATCACAGTCACTGCTAAAGCTCCTTTGACCACTGAGCCTTGTGCTAAATTGATGTAGTACAAAATCTCCTTTTTAGAATTACAGAAATTGGCTGTGCCTGTTACCATGCTTGCGGATGGCATATGCACTTCCCCCATCGGGCTGCATGCAGAAAAACAAACTAGAAACAGTAAATCCTTGCTCAATAAGTTACCCAAGCTTCCATTTCCATGTGTTACATTTTAAGTTTTCCACTGAGGTTGCATGAGGGTTTTTTTGTTTAGTAAAACAATGTTTTTGGCAATTAGAAAATCTTTTATAACATATAGTTATTTTATATCAAAAAGTTATGCAAGCTGAAAATAATGCAGATTAATATATTTACAGTTTGTCATGGTTATACTTACAATTTATTACACCAGCCCAGGTGAGATGCTAGTTTATGAAATGGAGATGGCTTGAAAATGTGGCAATTCCACCTGTAACAGGTAAAAGTAATATTAGTTATTTTCAACCAAAAGTGGCAGCATTCTCAATGCCAGACAGGATGCATAGTTAGACTGTCCCTGACCCAAGAAGCTTACAATTAGAGATTAACAAAACTAAGAAAGTATAGGATTTTTGTGGTTAGGCTTTGCTTTACTCTCTCAATATTCTCTTTTCAGTTCAGGTCTGAAGCACTGAAGGGTTATCTGGGGAGACTGCAGCTGTGAGCACCAGTAAAGGTGAACACCGAGGAGAGACCTGAACGTGAAGGGAGACTAGTGTCTGGTAGGGTTACCAGACCGTAATCAGGAAGACTGTCAATACAGAGGGGCAGAAAAGTATAAGACACAGAGAGAAACAGAAAACCACACCCAAATAGTCATTAGATAGAGCCAGGCTCTTTCCTCAGAGTTCAAGATTTTGCACTTGACTGGCAAATTCCTTTGCTGCAGAACAGCTTTTTTTTCACCTAGTTGTCCTTTTTTATATGCATAGACAGATGCTGTAGAAACACTATAGCTTGCTTTGAAATCTTCCGGTGTTTAAACCTGGATATTAGCTTCCATGGTCCATAAAAGGCAAAAGATGCATTCATATTAGTCTTTTAGTTTGGTTGAGGAGCATGCTTTTGAGGTGTATCTCCTTAACCTCCCCATTTACTGCTCTTGGGTTCACATTGCTGAGCAGTCTCAGAGCACTTGAGCTGGACTGCTTTTACACAACGCTAAACCAGAGGACATGCTCCAAGGGCACTCAGATACCAGACTCGATTAAGTCTAAAGTAAAACTCCTAAAAGACTACAACAACGCCATCAGGTCTTCAGTGCCAGGGGCTTTTTTTGCTCTGTAGTTCTGCTCCTCTTATGCTGTACTAGCTACTAACATAAGCAGCGATTCCTGCTTTTCCTATCCAGAGCTTCTTTCCAGCAGTACACTATCTACTGGAAAACTTGTTTTTCCATTCAGAGGAGAGCTTAGCTATACCGAACAGTGCTTTTATGTGAGCTAATCCTCCATTTTCTTCTCCTCTAATAAATTAAGCTTGTTTCTCCCCCCTGCCTTTTTAAATAAAGGGGATCTTTCACTCACTGCAGTATTGTTCAGAGAAGTGGTGGTACAGTGGTAAGCAGCCTACCTTTAGGAGGATTAAGTCTAGAAAGATGGTAGCAAACATTCAACCACTTGTTGTTAATGGTAGCATTAATTTCTTAAGCGAACATTACCAAGATGAAATACAGACAAGGCACATGCTCCTATGGAAGTAGTGACAATAAGGTTCTGAAGGACTTGGCTTAACAGCTTGTGTCAGGTGATGAGGTTAATGGAAAAGAATTTGTTATTCAGGTCACTTAATGAAAATAACCTTGGAAGAGCTTAGCAGAACCCTTGGGGTAGAATAATTTATTCCTCTTCTGCTTCCATCACTGTAAGTTAGCCTAAGACGTAGAAGAAGCTGATCTAAACATGAACTCAACCTGTCCGAGTAGCGCAGGAGGAACATCAGCAATTACAATGCATTGTTGTGATCTCTGCTGCCCCTCCAGTGATAATACGTAGAATACAGCCTTCAGAGCAAAGCCTTGCTTTGCATAGCCCCACCTTTAAAACAAGACAGTTTGTTCATTAAGATGCACGTTATCAAAACACCGTGCAAGAAGACAACAAAAATATTCACCACAAGACGTATAATTTTTAGCCAATGCACGGTCTTTGGATTGGCCAGGCATAGAAAAGAGAGAAGTCACAGCAGCCATCATTCACAGTATTCCTGTTCTGTGCTTTGGTGTTTGTTTGCTACTCAGCTATAATCAGAAATAAGCCTCAGCTCCTGTGATTTGAGGCCTTACACTGATCTGCTCCCAGACCCCAGGGAGCCTCTATGTCTGTGCACCACCATTTCGCTTCTTATCCCTTAATTAAGTGCTGCATGCTGGCCAGGAAAACATGCCTTCCACACTGCAGCTGCCTGAGACCTAACAAAGTAGTGCTTCATTTTGGGGGTGAGGGCTTGTGATATAAGCCAGAATAAGGGATGAGAGATCACTTGATAGATACCCCTGATATGATCCCAAACCTTGGGACAGCCATTTTGAGAGCCCTACATCCAGATTTAGAAAACCTCAGGAGCAAACAGAAGCAGACAAGATTAGCACTATCCCCACCTGTAACATTACTACCTTGTCTGCAAGTGCCCATTTCATATTCTGAGCAACATGAATACCTCATCTGTGTAAAGCTGAAAGTCCTTTTCACAGCCCTGGGTACAATAACTTCCACATAGAAAAACAAGATTAAACTTGACAGTAATAGGCGTGATAGAGGGGGAAAGCATTCTTCCTTTGAGGCAAAGGCTGTGAATAAAGCAGCCAGTGACTGACCGAAAAAGGAGGTGAAGAAAGATAAATGCAGTTATTCAAGCATCAGGGCTTTAAAAAAATTGCTTCTAAGAGAGAAAAAAGAAAACCCTGCACCTTTCTCTTGACATTTAACAAACTACCTAAACAAGCTAAGCAAAGGAAAAGAAAGTCAAAGACCTTACCAAGAGAGCTGCTTTCAGCTGTTTGTTACTAGATATCTTAAAACACATTTATCCAACCTTGCTAAGAGACACCAAGCCCTTCATGACCCACAGCAAATCCTCACTACCATTCTCTCTTCTCCCCCATGAGCCATATTTATAGGCTCCCTCCTGGCTGCCTCTGTAGGGACCAGCCTTGTTAGCAAAGCCTCTTTACACCTGTGTGTCTGTAGGCTGCCAGAGGTTTAACTCCTCATGTGCCACATCCAGTGTAGCAGACTTGTATTATTCCCCAAAATACTTCTAGCCACCCAGTGAGCCCTGGGTGCCACCCAGTAAATGACCCTGCATCTCAGTGTGCTGCTGACCTTTGTGAGAGTGTTGGGTATTGTGAACAGGCTCTGTCCCGCTGTCGGCTGGGTTATGTAAAGGTTTATCAATCAACTACAGCCCAGGAGTCTTTAGCTCTTTAGTGCTATAGAAGCACTTAACTCCTAGGGAACTCAGATTCAGTGGTTAGAGGTACACTGTCTCACAACAAGTCTTAGGTATATCCTACAGAAGGATTTCTAACTGGTTACTTCATGCTACTTTATCGCTGCTTTACTTTTGGATTTTTACAGACTGAGTAATGTTTCCTGTCATTAGGACTCTTTGACAACAGTTTCTCTGAAACACCTTTGGCATTTGCAAGGGGAAGCAGGCCTACTGTTCACCAAAACCAGCAATCACCCCTTGAGCAGCAGGATGCCAACTGCCAGGGCAAGAGTGGTGGGCACACGAAGTACAGTATGCTTGAGTAATGATTAACACACAACAAAGAGAGCTGCCTGTGCTGCAAATGGAAACACACTGCGTGCTTGGGATGTAAGAGCATTTTGGTCTAATTTTGCACTCTGCATATAGTAATAAGACACAACAGGGTGTGCATTAAGCTCATCTTTTGAGAAGTGCAAAAGTAGCTGAATAATGCACACCCTGGAGTGTCTTATTTGTAGTGGACTATGGCTCATTAATTTTACATTTAAATTTTTTCAAACCCATTTAAAAAACCCCCAAATCTATTCTGAGGGCAGTTATGTAATGTATCCTTCCACTGAAAAGTATTTTCAAATAAAAACAGTAGGGAAAAGGTGAGGAAGAGCTTTGCTCAACTGCAGACCAGTGTTTGGTTTGGTTTGGTTTGTGTAGGGCCTGCTGTCAGCAGGTTCTTGGCCTGCTAATGCAGATACATAATGCAGATCATGATAGATATGGGAATCTATTCAGTGTTCACTCTTTTCTAGAATTTCCTTTCTTTTTGTGTAGTTACCTGGGCCTTTTGTCTTCCTTTTTTCCTACAAAAGTCTGCCTTTTGGTATATGAACCAATACCCATTTCAGAACAGGTTCACATATAAAGCATTCAGATGGGGATGTGACTGACTTTTACAGCAGACTGGGAACTGAATGGTCACAGGTTCCTGCTCGGGGCGAAGACAGGCATGATTTGGGGGAAGATAGTTTTGCCAGAACAGCAGCATGTGCGTGTGCATGGATACAATAGGATTTAAAGACCAGAAGGTGTTATAAAAACTCTGTTTTGTTATGACATCACTTCAAAAGTATGAAGGAAGGACATCTGATTTCTGCTGTTCCACATGAAATATGACTATGGTTTATCCCTTTTATATAGGTTCCAACCTTGATGATGGACACCCAGTTTTCAGAATTCACTCCAGATATCACCCCAATAATGCTGGCGGCTCACACCAACAACTATGAAATCATCAAACTGCTTGTCCAAAGACGGGTAACAATTCCACGCCCACACCAGATCAGATGCAACTGTGTGGAATGTGTCTCCAGTTCGGAGGTGGACAGCCTGAGGCATTCCAGGTCAAGGCTGAACATCTACAAAGCCTTAGCCAGCCCTTCGTTGATTGCCTTATCAAGTGAAGACCCCATCTTGACGGCCTTCCGACTGGGCTGGGAGCTGAAGGAGCTCAGCAAAGTGGAAAATGAGTTCAAGGCTGAATATGAAGAGCTTTCACAGCAGTGCAAGCGTTTTGCTAAGGACCTTTTGGATCAAGCACGGAGTTCCCGAGAATTGGAGATCATTCTCAATCACAGAGATGATCAAAGCGAAGAGCTGGATCCCCAAAAATGTCATGATTTGGCAAAGCTAAAGGTAGCAATAAAGTATCACCAGAAAGAGGTAAGAGTCATCTAAATGCGAAGGTGCGTGGAGGCTTCATGTATTGGGTAAAATGATTCATTTCTCTAGTCTCCATGGGTTTGTTCAGGGTTGCTAGCTGAGAGCCAGCAGGGGTGAGTTTGGGTCGAGTGGAGAACCACGTGCAAGTGGAGGCTGCAGGAGGTTCAGTGCACCTTGGTGACAGTGTGACTCTGATGACAGTTGAGGGCAACAGAACTAGGACTTGCTGCAGTGGGTTATGACTTCTACGGCACCGCCACTTTCTGTTGCAAAGATACTTGAATGCCATTTCATTGTAACCCATCCCCCTGCAAAGAACAGCCTTCCGAGATTTCCATGTTTGTTAGCTCCAAAAGTTTTTCCCAGTAGCTGCTTTTATATAGGAACCAAAAGCTGGAAGGGGTAGCCTGGCTCATGAAGGTCTTGACTGCAGGAAATTATATCATATACAATTCACTTCCTCCAGCCACCAAACACTTCCTAGCACCCATTCAACACTAACTCATAAGGGCCAGAGAAACAACAGCAGCAAAAGAGAGCAGGAGAGATCAAGAGCACTCTCACTGTCCCAAGTCTCCATGTTACCAGCAATTTTGTTAGGTGAAAATGCTCATGTGATGCTAGGAAGTGGATCACGTCATGCAAATACTTCTTCACACCTGAGACACCTCAGGTTGATTCTTGCTCCTTGATTCATCTGTGTTTTAGGAACTGAGAAGCAATTCCCAGAAATTCAAACTCCTGCCCATAGTCCCAGAAAGGAAAGACATACTTCAGCTAAAGGCCACAGAGCCTTTCAGAAGCCCTGCAAATCCAGAGATTTATAAGTTGATTCAGTAAAGGCCATGAACTCAAGGAGAATGCTGACAACAGTTTCATTAGTTGGCTCTGGATTTTCTTTCTCTTTCCAAGCCTGGACAGAATTTAGTAGATGACATATTACTGTTGGCCAGTGATGTTCCAGGTTATCTGAAGGAGGAATTTAGCTTGCTCGGTTGAGGAACTGAATTGCAATGTCTATCACATTCTTCTGTGTCCAGAGGGTGACAGGAGTGGCGGAAAAGCCTGCCACATTACTCTTTTCACTGTCTTCCCCACATTTGACGCTTTGTTTTATGCATTGACCCACATGAGGATAGCCTGATACGATACATTCCACGTCCCTTAATAGCTGCTTGCGTCATCTGAGGTACAACAGTCAAGAAGTGAAAGATGCAGATTCTCCTTTCTTCCCTTTGGTCTGTTAGGCCTCCTGACTACCAGCCCCTTGATGCAGCAAGCTGGAGCTGAAGCCTCAAGGTTTCTGGGATCTAGCACATGGTCACTTACTGCTCTTACTGGGCTACTCCAGTGAGGTTTCAGCAAGGCTCACTGGCTTCATGTCAGGTTGTGTTTTTTACTCTAGCTGACAGGGTTAGGTAACACCCTAAGTGCTTTAGGGTCCCCAACAAGCAGTGAAGAATTAGTCTGGAGAAGGGTAATACAGCATATAAGGTCAAATGTTCCTTGAATTGAAGAAGGGCCAGAAACTCTAATTCCGTTTTTTTTTACTGGCCTGATAGCCACAGACGCTGCACCCACAGACACCCTTCAGCAGCCAGGATACCACTGGCACTGCCGTGTGTAGATCACTGCTGATTTCAAAGTCTTGTCACAGTTCAGGCTCACTATTGACATCCAGGCATAAACCTGTGGGTACCCTTATCTTGTGTTCACATTAAGAAACTGCAAGTCTGAAGGAGTTCACTGTGTTTGAAATGTAGTGCTGAACAGTCCTGAAGTTCTTTTATTTGAAAGTAACAAATTTTTAATCTTTGCTTGCTTGCTTGACAGTTTTTATCTCTTTTTTTTAGGCATATTTGACTGAATTCCAAGCATATGGACAAATTCCATGTTTTGTGACATATTCATGACAGTTCCAGCATATAAATGATAGCAAATATGCTCTGTGTTGCCAGCTGAAGTCAGTGCTGTTTCCAGGTAGAATACTGGTGGGCAGGGACAGAAGGAATGAGTTTGGGAAACCAGCACTACTGAACCCCCTCATCCTACCTGGTTATTCACAAATACCTGACGCATCCTGCAGGACGGTGTTTGTATGCAACAAAATATTGCACTGGTTTTCTTATCATGATAATTAGTCCAATACAAAACACCAAGCAAGATACAAACGTCATTGCCAGCTTCTGAAAAAAATGAGTAGGAACATTTGTCAGGGAGACACTGAGAAATGCCTTTTAATCATGATTGAAGAGTATCAGACTGAGAGAAATTTTATGGGGGACAGGAGGGAAAATAGAAACAAGTTTGGTTTTGTGAAAGACAGTTCTGCAGAGAGAAACAGCAGACTTTTTAAAAGTAGATCTTGTTCTGCTGAAGTTTTTTATGTCTTAATATTATATGGGATTGGATTGCATGGAGAAGCTTTTTATATCTTAGTGTTGACAAAGTTACAAGTTAAATCTCTAGTAGCCTAAGATGAAAATCCAAAGTGGACCTTAGTTATTTTCTGGGGCTGTAAATTGTTACTGCAGTTGTTAGTTCTTCATATTCAGCATAAAGAATGTGTAATCTCACATTGATTTTGGACTAATTGCTAGACAAATTTCCTGCAGCTTTTTTCTTTTTGAGTGAAGTAAACCTCAAAATTTCCCCCCAAATATGAAATTATTCCATTTCAGTTTAATCGGGCAGATATATTCAAGGTTCTTTCTAGAGAAGTTGTTAAGAGGGAATTGGTAAAGAGGTCATTGCCTTTGGATGGAGGGGCAGTACTGTGTGTTTTGGGTAGGGAGTAGATCTTAAAGTTACTTTTTCTTTGTCCCAGCATAAGTGATCTGCAAATTCAAGAGTACTCTGTACCAGACATTTTCAAGGCATTGAAAATGCCTGAAATCCAAGGCATTTCAGATGAACCCACTGTGCCTTTTTTTCCCCCCGCATTGCACTCCCATACTGAAGAGTAGGTGCTGGTTTGTTCCACGTGCAGAAAAGTAACAGCATTCAAATTTCTAGTGCAGGTTGATGATCTCCGGCAGTGAACTTACAGGACTGAAAAAATCCCAATGGGAAAAGCTAGACATCTATGGGCAGTTCTTGCTCCAAACCAGGCCCTTGGAGGAAAGCTTTTTAAAGCTAGTTAGGCTGCTAAATATGCAGCTAAGTAGGCAATAAGATTTTAAACAGAGTATAATCTGGTTAAGTGCCTAAATCCTGTTGGAGATTAGACATTTATCTTGCTGAGGCATTTTGAAATTCCACTGTGGTATTAGCTGCATCTTTTGGCACCTAGCTACTGGAGAAAAATCTGATCTTGTACGTTAAGTTCTAGCAAACAATTAGCAATCATCAGCCCTGCCACGGACACAAATCCCTGTTCCCTGCACTGAATCCAGTAAACATACTCACGGTATACACAACTTCATCTTTTGATCTGGCCTGAGTGCCTCAGTCTTCACAGCGAGCAACCTGGACGAGGGCTGGATTAGCGAGGGGAGCCACTTCAGCTCAGTCCTACCTCCAGAGAAATACTGGTCTCATCACAAAGGCTCCACCTCAGTCTGTATCCCCAGGTAAATCCCACTGCCAGTGCATTTCTGCCTCATGACACAGATACGGGTTTCATCTTTACGAGGGCAGAAAAATCTCTCATTCTTTTTTTTTTTCAACAAAAAAAGCCTGGGAGGTACAAGTTTTGACTTCTCCCAAACATTACATGTGTTAAGTATTTTATAAACTGACAGATGTGTTGCTCATGAGGAAGAAGACCTTTTTCCTTTGGAGGAGGACCAAAACAATGGAGGAGAAATTTCTTGCTTTTCGTGTTTGTTTTTAATAAGCCCATATATCCTAGAAGGTAAATTACTGTTTATACAGAAGGAAAAATTTCAGTTATACAGGAAAGATTAAAATGTGCCCTAAGGTAGCTTTGTAGTATATTTTATGGTAGTAAACGTTAAAAACATGCTGTGCAATGTTCACAAGCTCCCTCTCCATCTCATCTTAAGTGTAGAATGGTCATGTCCTCAGTTTCAAATTACAAAAGGGCCCTGATCATTTCTTTAGAAGATAGGAAGGATTTAATGGTGTGATCAGTGTTTGCATGGCAGTCACCAAATATTAGAAAAAAATGAGGACAGCTCTAGTACACTGCGAAACATGACGAGTTAGATCCAGCACAGACATGTCAGTTTTCTCAGTCCACTTTCAAAAGAAATTATTTTCATAGGATCACGGGAATTCATGGTCTAAGAGACAAAGTAGGCTTTTCATAAATGCTCTGTAGTATATGGCATTTGTCTTCATATTATTACTTTTCAAATTGTTTTATTCATGACTAATTTTGGAAGGAGAAAGGTGCTGAAGACTTTATAAGAAAAGGCACAGCTCAGCTGTTGGGGATCAATCTTCACTGTGCTGTTCTGGCACCAAATTAGCTCTGCATTTGTTAATTTGTTTGCATTTCTAAGAAAAGATGCGGAAAAGTAGTCTCTTAGGATCTTGCCAGTCACGTAAAGCACAGTTGTATGTACAGTGCACCATCGCTGTATTAGAGAATCAGAGCATAGGCTGAATGCAAATATAATTTTTATGTCTTTAAGGTTTTTTTTGCATTACCAAAATAGTGTAAAGCAACCATAGGTGTAGCAGTGAATCAGGTGTAAAAGGGCAGATTTCTCTTTGTATATAACATTCTGCTAAGCCACAAGAATAGCAATATATGTTCAGCATATTCCTGCTTTCCTGCTCTCCACCACAGGTCATTCACATCTTCAAAATGAAGTGAAACATCACAGCAGTGGGTTTTTAGTGTGTTGCATTTTTCTGGTACTGATAGTTGCAGATATGCAGGTTTAGTTTATATGTCCGTAAGAAACACACACAACACAAGACACTCAGAAAAAAAATGTGTTTTACCTATGACTATATTGCTTAGCACTTCCACTGAACTAGATCAAAGGAGTGCATGAAATTCCCTCTCAGAATCCTTAACCTTAGTCTCTCTTACTCACTGTACTCTAAATCAGTGACAGGAAAGGAGAGAAGTAGAATTGTTTGCTTTTCTAATTTAAAAACAGTGCTCTTTGCTCTTTTGTCTTCAGGATGAAGCTTCAAAAGTTTTAGTTCTTTTTTTCCAAGACATTTACATAGAGAAGTACCTCCTGAGATTCAGTACTGGAGTGAATGAATAATCGTTCCTGCCATGCCACATATTTTTCAGCTGTGTCTTGACTCTTGTCAACTGTGTGGCTGCTGTTCGAAGCACAGCATCATTCTCCAGGGAGTATGCATAAACCTGGCGAATTTCTAAGGGCACTTTAGTTAGTGTATAAGAGCAGCTTTTAAAAATATCAGAGATGCACGAAAAATGAATTGCGAAGTCTGTGAAAATCAAAGCTCATCTACTGCACCTTGTTTACCTGTTTTGAAAGCCATTCAGGTATCTTGATGGATAGCCACAGATCTTTCGTTGCTTGCAGGCAGTGCTAAGTTATTCTCACATGGTTTTTCCTGTTCTCTTGCCACACTGCCTGGAGATATAATGATACAGGGCTGAATATTTGTATTGTGCTCTTTAAAGGCACAATAAAAAGCTAGCTTTTTGGTGAGCCTGCACAGCTCAGAAGATTAATAAACAGGCTTTTACTTTCAGGTTTCTAGAATGAAATCATACCATGTCATGAAAAGATCTTTATTAGGACTAGATGGGGGAAGCGGAGCTGCTCCTTGTGGAAGCTTTTTCCCTTTCTAGTGACCTGGAACATCTGTATCCCTTATGGTGTTAGATGGTGAGGATGGTGTGGTTATGCTACTTCCAGATCTGCCCTACACCACAAACCTGAATGTAAGTTTAGGGATTTCTAAAGCACTGAATGTCCAAATGTCACCTTTTATTTTCCAACAGCATTCATTCATTCATTCTTGTATGCAGCAAAGTTACCATCTGATGTGTGAACAGTGGCCTACACTAAATGAAGCTGGTTTTTTTTCAGACTCAATCCCAGCAGGCAGATGACCACATTACAAAATCTTCCATGCATGTGGTACCTACTGAGCTGCTATTAACAGTCTCAGCAGCTGGACTTTGGGGTGACAGGTGGGGAGACTTATCTGCATTTGCACCCTTAAAACAGTCTTTCCTGCTGATCGCTGATGGGGCAGTGGGGTGCGTGGTGCATGTCTTGGAGCCCCTACTCTATAGGTTTCTGCAGTTGCTGGATCTATTTGTTCAGTTTTGGAAATTAGCATGGAAATTTAACCCGTACAGCTGCATTGTGTTACAAAAATTAGGACAAGTGGCACTGAAGTGTAACTTCCCTCCAAACTTGGAAGAAGAAGAAGAAGAAGAAGAAGAAGAAGAAGAAGAAGAAGAAGAAGAAGAAGAAGAAGAAGAAGAAGAAGAAGAAGAAGAAATATTCAGAGAACTGAATTGTCAAACTGATGGTTCATCAGTTTGACAAAGTGGACTTGAATGTTTATTTGAGGAAACAGTATTACTCGGTATATTATTCACGTAACACCAAAATGTTCCAACTTGATGAAGGTTAGCCACATATTGCAGCTGTCACAGAACAGAACTGCAGGAGACTATCTTTTGACAGCAAAATCATCTCTGACTAATCTTGCCATGCACAAATTTGAAAAAACAACGTAAGACCGGTATGTCAGTCAAGGACAAGGACTCTGCTTGTGTTAGTGGAACGTGTAGCAGGCAGTAAATGCCTGGATCATTCTTTAAGTCCTTTTTGGTGCCTCGTGCCTCTGTCTTAAATGATCTCTTGGACAAAGACAGGAAATACGTTGAAAGCTAAAGGGATTGCCACTGTTTTAAGAACATTCAAGAATGATTTAGTGAGTTCATCAGTTCCCTTAACTTCATGTATCCCATCAGTCTTCTTGCCAGCAGGAGAAGAGGCTTGGGAAGCCAAAGTTAAAGTACAGGACATGATTGATTTGCTTTCTATAGACAACAGAAACTGGAAAGGAGAAGTGACGCCTTGTATATTGTATAAGCCAAGCGTTCAGTCTTACCACGTCTGAAGGTCTAGAGTGCCTTTCAGAATCAGCTTTACATCAGTAGTGAAGAGTGTATCATGTTATTTCATACTTCACTTTGAATGATACCCTGAAATAATAAACTCTGTGGAAAAAATATTGGTATGGATTCTCCCTTTTGGATATAGAAGTGGTCATTGTTATTTATCTGATTTCTGTGAATTTCAGCTTTACTTCTGTCACTTACTGTGTTACGAGAAGAGTGTTATGAGATATATAGAGAAAAGAACTGCGATTCCACTCCCCTTACACCTCTTATGTATACGTCAGAACCATCATCATCCAGACGAGCCATTGAGGTGTCTCATGATTGAGAACATAGTTACCCCATAGCTCTTCACTCCAAAATACATGAGATGGATAGATGAGTTAATCATAACCCCCCCAAACTGAGATCTTGTGCAGAATGGCATTTAAAAGCTGTGACTGCAGTTTTTGTGTTCTTCTTCTTTCTCTACAAACCCTAGCTGGCCGAGTAAACATCCTTCAGCAAAGAATACGTCCTCCTCACCCTACAATGGTGATATTACTCAGAAGCAGAGGTAGCCTTTAGAGGTTCCCAACAATGTGAGAAGTGTTTATAGTACACTGGTCTGTTCTTTCCTGGATATTGGAGTGAATTTACTCCTTCAGGAGAAGGTAAGGTAGAAAGAAAAAAGAAACCAAAATTAAATATTTTCAGCATAGATATTTCTCAGGTCAGAAAGGAAGCAAATGAAAAATATTTTTAGAACTTTTTATTAACCCTAATAGGGTAAAGTAGGTATGTATTTAAAAATACTTGTGAATGACTTTTAAAATTCTCATGTTTGCTTTGCTTATCACTTATTTAATGTAAATGTTAGAAATTCACTAGGGAGAATAAACTCAGCCTTTTACTTAAAAGTCAATACCTTCTCCACTTCAGCTAAAGCCTGTGAGAGCTCCTGGTATTCATTTGCAAGATCTGTAACTCTTTGAAGTGCTGCCTGCAAGAGGACTCAGGAAACTCTGCAAGATTTGTCTCAACACAGTTTTTAGCCTGAATGTTTTTTCAGTGCTTCTGTAGGATGTGTTCGATATCTCCTGTTCAGCTCTTGGAAACCAGTTAGCGTGTTGTGAATTAACTGACTGTCTTAGGTATATCGCACATATTCAGCACTTGCTTGTACTGCAGCACTCTGCCTCTGAAACCCAGCCTATGCCTACTTAATCTTTGTAACAGAGCTGTATCCTGGAATGTTTGCTGAAATACTTCCTACAGGAATTTATTTATCAACTGTAGTCTTCTGTCTGCTAAAATAAATGCTGAAAAGTTTTGCTTACGTCTGGACTCTTGCTCAGGGTCTGACCCAGACAAACCATGTCTGGTGGGGTGTTTGCTAACAGAGGTTGGCCTCCAGAAGCACCGTTCAGCAGCTTGCCTTTATTCAGTGCAGAATTTATGCCTGCACTTAAATCCTGCTGACACAGGCCATAAATACAAACCTATAGCTAAACACACGTTTAAGCGCTCTGAGTAGAGATGGATTTAATTTCAAGCTTAAATACTTTGTTAAATGCTTCTTCCATGGGTAGGTACCCAGGATTTGCAAGCTTCTACCTTTGTCCTAGAATATGCGGGACCTCTTTTATTTAAGTATTTAAACCAATCCAACATAAATTTGTGAAAACTATGAATTTTGATGGAACTGTAGCAGCCTTTTAGAGGTTATTCAGTCTTGCCATTTGCCAGCATTCACATCACTGGTGAATTTCCAATTGCTACTGCTTAAGCTGAGTTCATGTCTGCTACCATCAAGAGATGTGTTATGGATAGGAGACCTTTAGTTAAAACTCATGTGTCATCATCACTTAAAATATTTTAAGAACAGATTAGACAAAATTCTGTATAATTTGAGGCCATATGTTCATCTGTGGAGGATCTGGAGTTTGTTTTATTCACCAGCAGAGGGACTGAGCAATTTGGGTAGCACCTGGTTTTCTTGAAGGACTCTTCCTGCTCAGCTAGGGATCTTCTTAATGGCAGGAACGACTGCCATTTGGATGTGCATCAGTGCTTCACTGTTAGTAGTAACAGGCATGTGAGTAGCAGCTGTGTTTTTGATAGGATATTCATCCTATATTTTCCTGAGAAAAAAATACTATCTCTTGGAAGTGCCTGATGAGGAATGTTGAGTTGTAGTCCTTTTTCCCCGAGTTATCCAGCCTCCCCTCCAACTTCTTTGTCTCATTTCTTCCTTTTTTTCCTGTTGCAGAAAGTACTTAATTAACAGGATGAACAACCATTAGGTGTTTACCCTCTGCAGCTCACAATTCAGCAGCAGAATGTAAATAACTTTGCAGTCATTAACAAGGTTGAACTTTAAAAAGAAATGTGCTACAAAAGAGGATTTTCTTATTCATCTCACTGCTTGCAACACTGCAAACTTGAGGAGGCTGGTATTTCTTATGTAGAATATCTGATCTCATAGGGCTTACTGGCTCTCTGCAGCAGACATCAAATTAGGCCACAGATAGCTTCTCTCTTCTGTCTTGGGCTAATTTAGAAATGTAGCTCTTTCAGTATTGCCCACTGGAATTTCCTTTAAGAGCAATCAAACTGACACAACAACCGCATTTCCTTTCTTCCTCAGAAGATCCTGTCCTTGGTACGAAAGGGAGGCGCAGTGGTTTGTCTGTTGCACTGGAAGTGTGTTGTGCTACTCGGTTTGAGCAGGAGCATCTCCAGGATTTGGGAGTGCAGGAAGAAGATGGATTTTTAAAGTTCATTTCTTTGCATGCCATTTCATGTTCCTGAAGTCAAACTTAGAGTAAAGAGGATCACTTCATTGCGCAGTGTGATCCATGTGCCTGTTGACATTGTGCCGAGCGTTACAGCATGTTTGGGCTATTGAACAGTGTGTATTAAGCTTTGTGGGTTAAGACATTAAGATTTGGCATTGATTGATAAACCCAAGTCTGTGGTAGGACTGACAGTGTAGGAGTTTCCTATATCTTCATGGGAGGAAAGAAATTCTAGCCAATTGATTCTGAAAATTCAAGTACAAAAGGCTGTGCTCTCCCCAGTCCATCTGCAGTTGTACTGATGCGGGTGGAGTAGGTTCTTCTGTGCCTGGGTAGATCACCCCTGCTGGCACCCGGGGATGAAGAGGGGCATAGACCTGCTGCTCACAGCCCTGCCTGGCCGCACTGTGCTCGCCAGCACTGGGGGAAGACGTGTGTCTTCAGAGACACCTCCCTTCCATCTGCCAGAGAGAGGGTGCAAGGCAGTGCCTCTGCAGGATGGGACAGGGCCTTCTACTGAGTGGAGAACGGCAATGACATTTATCCTGTTCATGATAGAATTGTATTCACAGGAAATCTACATTCTTTACAGATCTAGCTAAAATATATCCTTATACTACTACATCAGACATTGCCGTTGCCCAATTGTCACACAGACTGCAAAATCTAGCTCGGTTCATGTGAAAATCTGCCTTTCCAAAGCCAAAATAGCTTTAATTGTAGAGGGCAGCAGCATACAATGATACCCCCAAACACAGCAACCTTGCAGGTATTCAGCTGCCATGTTTTAGACGCTGTGGGATACAGTGCTGTTGGTGAGGTCTAACCTATTGAAATGAGTGTCAGACAGGGGAACTAAAGGTAATTTCATGGCTCCCATGTCACATTTGGCTCTCAGTGGTAACCTCACTGGGAGCTGATATAGCTGACTGATAGAAGAACTCGGTCCCGCTTATTAACACAGGGCTCTGCAGTTACAAATTAGTGCTTATTCATCTATGAAGAGCATTCACTATCACCATCCGCAGCAAGAGTACAGAAAAGAACTCCAACAAACTCCAAACAGAAGAGCCTGTTGGCAGCCTTCACGATAATCAGAATAAATGCAGAGAGGTACTGCGCTCAGCCCCTGTGATGTCTATCAGGGAGCTATTTCAGTTGCTCCCTGAGGCATTCACATCTCAGCCCATCTGTGTCTGATCCTAAATTACTTATGACTGTGAGAGATAAGGGATTTCCCCATAGATAAGGCGAGGGGGGGTGGAACATAATTTCTGTGTTTGACAGTTATATTAATGGCACAGCATGCAGAAAGCATTTAATTCCTGAGAAGTAGAATTTAGGTGACATAAAAATATCAGTAAAGATTAGATATTAAGAAAAAGACACACCATCCAGCAGCTGCTTTTTTCCCTTAAAATCCTTCCCCTTGGTAGAGGATCAGGTGACAATGAGTATGATGAACATTGAAAATGAAATTCTCTAATAGCACAGTCCAGCTGCAAGCCAAATGTTACACAAAGACCCTGGCAAGACTGAAAGAAGAAAGAGAGAACATAAAAGACTTTGTATTCCAGTAGCCTCTTCCCAACCATCATTGAAGTGGCTGATCTCACTTCTTGGAAAGGCAAAGACACTCATTCCCGTTTTCAGAAGCCAGGAGACTGAGCATCTTGCCCACTGGTGACACAGTGGCATTGTCCTCACAAGGTACTCTGAGTTGCATCTTATCTCGTAGTCTTTAAGTGAACTGTATCTTCAGATAAGGACAGGTTCTGCTCAACAGGTAATGGAGAAGGAGCTTGCTCTTTGCATTACCTCCCCCAGAAATGCATCTACAGGCTTTGTCTACAGGTAGGGACAATCCTGGACAACATTATGTCAGCACTATCACAGGCTTCACAGCATTGAATGTTTAGTTCATACATTAGCTGAATTGAGTATAAATGCCACCTTTTGGAAGCATTTCTTTTCATTAATGCAGCTGTCAGAACATGCTCCATCATGTCTGTGGGATGATGTCTTGTGCTGCCGTTTGTCATAGAGATTGGAGGCTCCTATAATGCAACAGTCCTTGAATAAAATGCTCGATACCATGCTTGTTATGTATTGAAGAAATACACTGTTTGCAAGTCATATGCTCATCTTCTTAAACAAATAGAGAGCTTCTGGTACAGTACATCTGCCTCTGATTCTGGACCATCTACCAAACCGGGACAATATGCAGTTTTTTAAATGATCACGATCTCTCCTTTTAATTGTGCAGAAACTTTAAGGGATACCAAATCCTGTCACATACAGTATGTTCATGTGAAATGATAAAAGAGATACACGTGTGCTATTTCTATCTATGGCAAAGGAAAGGCTTTGCAAAAAGGTGAAAAAACATATTTGGGACCCTACTTACGTGGAAATTGAACTTGTACTCAGGAAAGGCCTTGGCACAAGTACTGTTGGAGAAGTCAGCTTGTTTTTCCAGATCTCAGTTCTGTCTATTTGCAAAGTAGAAATAAGATTGCTTTCTTAACTTTATGAAGAAATTTGAAATTATGGACGATAACAAAAGTTCCATGATATTATTACAGTTTCAGACTACTTTACACCTAAAAGGGCTAAAGCTGAGCTTTTTCATGGTTTTATATTTTATGTGCAATGATTTAGCAGTATGGATCCTAGACAATCCTTAATGAGTTGAGCATTCAATGGTTTAGTCTAGTCAATGAATTCGATGGTTTAGTCTAGGTAACAACACCTAGAAGCAAAGAGGAGGCCGGCATTCACAGGAGTATTTAGGGAAATAGCTAGTTTCTGTACTCTTTCCAGTTAACACAAAGTTACTGAAAAGCAATTGGTTCTTTAGGCAGCACATCAAGGGCTTAGTTGACTTGTCGTTATAATTCAGAATTCCAGTGTTTGCACACTGGAAATTTTGTTTTTCAGCCAGCTGTAGTCCTTGCACTACTTGAGATCTAACTTCCATATTTACTGATCTTAAATCTGTGATGAATAAGTCGGACTAATACGAGTTAGTAAAAGCCTACACTGGTAAGTGCTTAGCATTTGATGGTTTGTGGCATTAGGGAGAGTTTCTTTCTGTGGTATGTGTAAATTTCCCTTAGGCCATTTGCAGTGAGGTTGGGATGGGCTTGATTGGAAAATTTAATGGCTTTTTCCCTTTCCATTCCCTTTTGCCAAGCTGGTCTTTAAAGCTGCTCTTTCATGATGTGTGAATTTCTCTCCATTTGAAGAACTAACATCAGGTACAACACAGAAAGCAGATTTTAGAAATGAGCTATTAGGCAGAGAAGAGGCACTTTTAAGATGCTTGCAAGTTGCACAGCAACCAGAGGAACATATAGTCATTTGATTTCTCAAATGACTCTGACTTTGACTCAAGGGAAAAACAGTTTTATTCTCCCCTTAGAGCTTTCTATCATATGTGATAAAGAGAAAATGTGTTTATACATTTTCCCCCTCAAAAAAAAAAAAAAAAGTTGTACCTCATCTCTGAGAAACAGCAGCATCTATTACCATGCAAATTACCACAGAACACGTCTGGTCACAGCTCCTGCTTGTGATCTTAAATAAGAAAATATAACAGTGTAACCTTCCGTTTCTTCTAGCTTTTAGACATAATGCGCTGACCCTTCTGAAATCATGGATTGAAAACCAACCAACCAAACGACAATCGATGCTTGATGTTTTTTCAGTTTCTGTAGAATTATTTCTTTCATCACTGTCCCCAGACTTGGAATTTTACAATAACATTTTCTGACCATTACAGGCAACAGGTCTTGGCTTTTTCTGGAGATCATCACCATATCAACTATCATCCAGTTTCTGCTGCATGCATGTGTAGGTTGATTCCAAATCAAATGCATTTCTGATTTTCTTTTCTGATGCCCTCTGGAGCATGGTGTCACTTGTATGTTAGATGCAGCAGTCATGTTTATTATAGTAATAACACACAAACATCCAGCTTCATAAATGCCAGATATTCCTCTTGGAAATCTTATTTTCAATACTAATTTTGGTCAGTCCATATATTTGAACTACCCAGTACAAAAATGATCTGATGGTATAAACAGGTATAAACAGCCTGTTATAGCATATAAAATATATTCACCAAATCTAAAAATACCTACAGAAATGAATGACTTTATCAGACTGAGCAACTAATTTTTCCTTTCACTTGCCCTTGGTTTAGTCACTTTGAACTTGAACTTGAACACAGTGATAGTGCTATGCTTGTATAGAGCACTCCGAGAACTGCGCATGAAAAGTCCGCCCAGTATTGGGCAGTTTTGGTGGTGAACGAATATTTGAAAGATACGGGTGTGTGCTAAAGCTTTTATTAAGAAATTCTCTCTTTCACACCGAATCTGATCTCCTTGTGACTAAGACCTACGGGGACTCCTAGGTACTTTTAGACATGATGAGAAGAGCCTTGTAACTGCCTCATAAGTACACATGTGATGGCTGATTCAGTATTAGCCCAGGCCACGTCTACACTGAGTGCAGTCGTGTCTACAGAGGGGCTTCTGCCAGGGTCGAAAAATCATACCAATTCGGGGTGGCAAAACAGTAAGACTCTTGTATTAGAAGCCAGTCCCTTTGCTACCATGGCATAGTCCTTCTAAGAGCTGGTTTAAACTGTAGTGGTGAAAGAGTGTTTTGCCTGATGAAATCTTCCCTGAGGGGGAAGAAGAGTGTGGTGGCACTACATCCCTCCCAGAGATCCCTTTTAAATATAGACGAGCCAAGTGTAATAAACAGTACCGTCATCTTCAGGTTACTCACCGCTTTGAGTCTCCTTTATAAGAGGTCTCTTCTTGATAAATGCTGCTAGTACTATTGTGTCCATTGGAAGTGTGATTCTTTCTGATATAGCTGTGTCCGATCATAGATGTAGTTATATTGCTACAGGAGTATGTTTATCGATAACTGTATCCATGCTAGGACAGTTTTTCTGGTTTAATTACAGCAAAGTAAGTATAGCAAGCATCCTCAGAACAATAGTGGAGATTTTCTTTTGAACTTGCAGAGCCCAGTGAGAAATCTGAATTTAGTAGATCAGAAGTGTAACTTCATTAAGAAGGATTAGAAATCAAATATGTAAAGAAAAACACAGTTGTTTTGGTCTTGCAGACATCTCTAATTAGCTATGGGTCTGAAAAGTTTTGAAAACCATGGGGCCATCCAGGTATAATCAGGAACATAAAGTCTTCTGGCATAGACCAGAAATACCGTGGTTTGAGTTTGAAATTCCAAAGGCTGTTAGGTGTTAGAATAGTCTGAAGTAGTTGCAACCTGAGCATGTCTGGTATGGAGTCACTGAGATGCAATAAATCACCATTATAATGCTATTTTTTACAGAGTGAAAGTAAACTTTCCAGTGTCACTTTTGGTACTGTGATCAAAGATTTCTTTTTGCCTCTGCTTAATCTCTTACATTTTACAACTGCTCTCTTCCTTAATAGCGAGGCACATTTACAAATGTGCTGTCCTGCTTCCCAACAGATGTCACCTGGCTGAACTTTACATTACTGCATGCTGTCTCATGCCCAGCCCATCCCACACACACATATGCTGGCCTCCTTGCATGAAACCACGTGCAGCACCCCACACACTTCTGGAGACATTCTCTCTCCCTCTCTCTCTCACACACACACACACACACACACGCTGTCAGAGCTTTACACCTTTTTCCTCCTGCCTCATCTTTTAGTCACTTCTTAAAGATGCTGACAGTGATTTGTTTGAGACACTCGAAACCTGAAACATTCTGAAAAGAAACGCACTGAAACAGAAACACATGGGAAGAGAAAAAGCTCATAGTAATTTTCGTTGTATCACTTTTGCACGAGCCTTCATGTGTGGTGAGTGGCTGATCTACATAAGGATGCTTCAAATAGGAAAGACCTCATAGAAGAAATCTTAAATCCTGTGTAGAAAAGTAAGAGCGAAATCTCCCTCCTTTCTTCCCTCTGTCTCCAAAATATGCTTTTCCACCCCATAGCCAGCCCCAAACTTAATATGAGGGTCTGTGTGGGCTCTAACACATACGTGAGGAGGAGTGCACATGAAGTACCAGTCAGTAATAATCTTTCTTTTTTTTCCTCCTCAGTTTGTTGCTCAGCCAAACTGCCAGCAGCTACTGGCAACACTTTGGTATGATGGTTTTCCAGGATGGAGGCGGAAACACTGGGCAGTAAAACTCTTGACCTGTGTCACCATTGGACTGCTATTTCCTGTGCTATCCGTGGCATATCTGATTGCACCGAAGAGCAGGCTGGGACTGTTCATTAAAAAGCCATTTATAAAGTTTATCTGCCACACCGGCTCTTACCTAACCTTCCTCTTCATGCTCCTGCTGGCATCGCAGCACATCGTCAGGACTGACCTTCACATGCAGGGACCACCTCCCACCATCGTGGAGTGGATGATCCTGCCCTGGGTTCTAGGTAAATCAGAAACACAAAAATGCCTGAGCCACAGTCGCCTGACTCGCACCCATGGCAACTGTGTGGAGACTCATTCCTGATCTCAGCATCATCAGCGTGTAAAGAGATTTGGCAGCCAGCTTCAGTAACTGGATAAAACAGCTGGGCTCCTTCTGGAACAACAGATCCTGTTGGCCTAGGGCTCTTCTGCTGTTCATATTGCCATCTGACATGCCTTTAGACATGACCCTGACTAAACCGCAGCAGACGCAGCTCTCTCCCCGCTTCCCCCACGCTCTGTGCGAGGAACGGGTTAGGAATTAGCTTCTGGGTCACGCTAGTAACAAACAGTGTCACTCCTCATGCTGGCTTAGTTCTGCTGGCTGGTACGTGGCAGAAGGCAGCACCGAGAGCTTGTCTCTGCTTTCGCCTTCTCACTGATCTGCTCCTGGAGCCAGTGCGCCAGTACCAGGCCCGTTTATTCGTGGGCTCCCAGTCTCCCAAATAGCCTACAGGAAGGCAGAAAAGGGAAGATAAATCTCACTGCTGTATGCCTCTGTGCTGATAAACACTGACCAAATCAATATCGAGCGCTCTAATATAAGCAGGAGAAGGAGGGAGTATTTATTATCAGATGGTTAAACATGAGGCTCTTATTCTGGTCTGGCTTGGGCAACCACAACTGTGAAGAAAAGGAGGTGTCCATGTTCCTGAGGGCAGGATGTACGGGTGAGGTAGTGAGATGGGATGGGAGAAAGCAGATAGAGCCACTGAGGGAGAAGAGCAGAGAAGCATAGTTGGATATATTTGTGATGAGAGAGAAGTATTTACCCTTTCAAACTGAGCTCCAACACAACAGCAAGTGAAAACCTGTGGACTCCATTAGAAGCATGATCTCTCCTCGAATTAAGCTCCCATCTCTTTTGCTGTGCCATTAACATGGAGCACCACTGTGAGCTGGGGTGTTACTAGGAGGCCTGCTCACGGGCAATGCCTTCCGCACCTTTATAGCTCTCCTCCAGCCTCTGTCCATACAGCCCAGGTCAGTTCAGTGCAAACCCCCGGAGGTCAGGTAACAGTGAATTGCGACTGTCTAGTAGGCGTCAGTGGCCTGGAAAGCCACGCTGATGCTTTCTGAGGACACCTCTCACAAACCTCAGTCTCTGGAGGTCTCCTTAGGACTCCTCAGTGCTTCTGACGGGTCCCCCTCTGCTTTCCTGTGCCTGCTGGCTCCCCTCTCCTGGTAGCACTGGGCCCCAACTCCTCGTTTCGGTGGTGGCTCTGGATCAGGCTGGCTCTGTGCTGAACAAACCTAGCTGTTCCCCAAGCCAAACCTAAAATTGCTGATGGAAAACGAGGGAAGAAAGTCAGAATTGCAAACATGTTCACAAATCACTTTCCATTGTGACCCAGGGCACTTTGCTCCTTGCATAGCTCTACCACAACTTACAAATGGTAACTCAAGCCTCATTATCTTATTAAACTGATTTATGGCACTGAAATGCATGTGTTGGTAGAAACTTCAGAATAAGCTGAGAAGGTTAAATGTCTTTTCTAAGCTTGGGTGATCTCTTCACTTTATCCTTAGCTTCATGGTTAAAATTGAGGGAAATGGTAGGCATTTCAGCAAAATTGATTTGCAGATGAAAGAAGGATAATCCATTAAAAAAACCCTTTCAAAATCACCTCTTACAGCTGTCTGCTCTTCTTTTTGAGTCCCTTTGTTTCGGATAAATAGGGATATTGTGGGGCTGTTTATTAAATGGAGAAATTAGAACAGTTTCACCAGATTAAAGGTTATTATTTAAGAAATATTTTCCACTATAAAAGGAGACAGAGAACAGGCACGCACAGCATTGCTGTAACTATAGTAACCAGCAATGATAACTCACTATAAATACAGTGTATGAGTTCTTCAACAAGCTCCTCTCCATTGATTTATTTTATTTTATGTTTCTGTGTGCGTGCAAAGATTTGGAGGCAGCTGTAATAAAATTACCTTATTGGCCTTGACATTATGCTTGCCTGACCATTGACCTGCTGGCTGGCAGCTGAAGAGCTAAGATTGATATTTGGATGTTTGCAGCAGTTCATTTCAACATTATCTGCTCTTCAGATTGAACTTTCAGGTCCTAAAACTTGCATTGCAAGTAGCATTTCAGTGACCACTGCAGTATCCTGTGGATAGGTATGGGTAGCAATTTGGGTAACTATATTGGTAACGCACCTGGAGGTGTATTTTGTTGGGGCTTTTTTTTTTCTTTTCACACATGTTTCAGGTCTTCATTCAAGGATAATGTTGTAATCTGGGTAATTCAAAATATCTGGGGGCTCTAAAGACATTCTCAGAAGCATGTAAGTGATGAAGGAGCCTAGCTGCCATTTGCTTTTTAATGAGACTCAGGCTCTCAAAAACACTTTAACAGTTCTACAATAAAGGACATGCAAATTACTTAAAATTAGAATTGTATGCCAGGTGAGTTTAGCAGTCTGGTAATGAACTTCAGAAGCTGCCCCTCACCCCTTCAGCTGCAAGGAGGTATAGCGAAGGTTAGTAAGTGCCAAAAATTATCACCAGAAGGCATTTCAGAGTTGAGATGATGGGCTCTGGCCGTGTCCTTGGGAACAAATATTCACCTCGCAAAACCCATAGCCATATTTGACATTAGGTGAGTCATTGCTGAGAGATGCGATGCCAGGCTGCAGTGCCCTTTTTCATGCTGAGTCCTACCTTTTTTCACAAATAGTCCCTATGGGCTTTTTGTGCAGCAAGATGCATAAATACAGTGACTGAGCATAGAGAATGAATTCACTTCTTCCTTCTTTGGTGTGATATTTCCAGGTCAGGGAGGAAATGTACTGGCACGCAGAAGCTGGTACTAGTGTTGCGTGTTCTGCAGAGAAAGTCAGGAAAAATCAGTACTATCCAACTGAGCAATGAATTACTTATAGTTCTACAAGAGCAGACAGTCTATTAGAAACTATACCAAATACAGTTGCTTAAATAGTTTATTCATGTAGAATAAATTTCATCTGAGCCAATCCACTCATACTAGTTATAATTAACGTATGTTTCAAGCAGTCTCCTTGTGTGTATATCTGGAGCCCTGGGTAGGAAACCTAGGTCTTTTTCATATCTCTCTAGACTACATCCCCCACAGAGTTGTAAAATGTCTCATAATCAGCAGTATTATACTTTGTAGAAGGCAGGAGGGATGAGACATTTTTTCCAAGCTGTTAATTTAGAATTGTCTTTTATTTCATCAGATATACACAGTGCTTTAATGGCAAATAATACCTCGTCATGACAATGAACTCTCTTTCTTTCTACAGGTTTTATCTGGGGAGAAATCAAGGAAATGTGGGATGGTGGATTCAATGAGTACGTACATGACTGGTGGAATCTGATGGATTTTGCAATGAACTCCCTCTATCTTGCTACTATCTCCCTTAAAATTGTTGCCTACGTCAAGGTACAGTAACTTGGGAGAGAGAATTTGTAACTTGCTTGTGAGAACTGTAGTACACAGGGTAGAAACTGTCAAAATCAAAATTACAGATCAAAGAGAATAGCTGCTTTTCAAGCAGTCCAGTTTTGAAAATTCACCTGGAAAGCTTATTAATTTGTTTGGAGAATGATCGTCCTTCTCATCCTGACTCTTTGATTAAGACTCAAGTAGATTGTTTGGGCATTGGGTAGAAGTTTCCCCACTTGCTCTTTGTTTTGTAGCTACTCAGTTGCCAAAGATACGTTTTATTTTCCATACTGACACTCGACCTCTTTCAACAATGCTAGGCATAGTGAAAACATGATTTTTAAATAAAACAGTAAAGGAAAAACAAGAATATGGTTATCTGAAAACATCTACAGCCAAGATTTATAATCTGTAGTCCTACAGATCTGTAGATTACCAATCAGAAATTTGTGAAAAGCCTACTAAGAAAACCAACCCTGCTAGTAGGAGGCTTCCATCTGATATAAAGGAGTCAACTTATTCTCTTCAATATATAATTTTAAACTATAGGCAAGAAAATGACAAAGGAGTATGCTGGAGCTTTAACACCGTGTGGATTCTTCACTGTCATGTTCCATTTATGGTGAGAATGCACATCAGAGCTCATCCTCAAAAGCACCTGCCACATTTATAAACTTCTGATGCTCCAAGTTAGCGTATGCACGTTTTGAAGCCAGAGGATGGCCTGAAGCACTTTCCTTCTCTCTCTCTTTTTCAAAGACACAGACAAGACACAAATGGCCTCCTGCAAACTTCCTTATGCAATGGCTCTCTTTGACTTCAGGTGGAGCTGCGTTCTTGGCCTGATTCTTTTCTCGGTATGAATCAGCAGGAATTTCACTACAGTTAATGTAATTACATAGGTGTAAATCAAGTAACTGGAGTCTGCTCCTTGGCCACTTACGCGCTTTCTAGTTTTGCTGTGCTACTGTGTTGGTTTTGCCCTGGTAGAAGGGTACTACTTCTTTTAGCCCAGCTCCTAATAACCAGGACAAGCACTTCCCCAAAGCGACCTTGTTTAGTCCCACCCAAGCATGTATGCAGGCAGAGAGGAAAAGAGGAGAAAATTTCACAAAGCTCATTGACTCCAAAATGGCAAGGCTTTTATAAAAACTCTTTAGCAAGCACTCCTGCTATGGGGCCTTTTTAAAATCCAGAAGGCTGCATAGTGGTGAGTTAGTTTTTCAAAGGGAAAAGCTTATAGCTGCTGCTCCCTGAAGAGGCAGCTCTGTTACAGCATCAAAGCAGGAACAGATTACGTCTTTTTTCTCCCAACATTCAGAACCAGCGAGGAAATTACAGACTTGAAAGGCTGGTCTTTAAACTGTGAGCAGTACAAAAAAATACTGGAAATTGTAAGATTCACGAACAAATCTTAAAATGTTAACAATCTCGTTCTTTCTCACACACAAATTACTAGAAGAGCTGTGCGTCCACAGATTTCTACAGTCACATACTGAGATTTAAACTCATAGCCAAACCACACGTACAAAGGAAGTACACAGGCTAACTACAAAGACCTATATGCCAGCACACGAAAAAATGCTTACAGGAATGTATCTGCATACAGATCAGACCCACTTGGATTAAACCTGGCTGATCTAAGGTCTGTTCCTCACGAGGACCCACGTCAGACAATTCTGAGAGGTGCATAAAATCTTATATAGGAGTAGTTCTGAAACAGCATGCCCACAGAAGTTCCTTTCTGACCTATGGCACTTAGAGGTTGCAGTATGCTCTGAAACATGAGGATTTATAACATTGATAACGGCTTCAAAACCTTTTGCAGCATGACTTGTAAAGGATTTGGTTATTTATAGAACAGCCCCGAGCTGGAAAAGGCTGGTATATATGCCAATATACCATATTCTAACACTTCTTAGAACTTCAAAGGATTACAGGGACATTTAGCTTTCTGCCAAATATCAGAAAAATAAATTGCATACTGACACTAATGTTTTCCATCCTTATTTTTACGTGGAGACTTTTTTTCTTGATTTGATTGGTTCCAAGATCTGACCCTAATATTGTCCAATACCAATGAAATCTTCAGGCTAATTATAGGGTAAAAATACTTTCTTAATCAGTTTTTATTTGCTGCATTGAATTATCATGTAATGAGGAAGGGTAAATGTGACTGCCTGGTGTAACTTATCTGTACTATTCTGTAATCATCTCTGCTGTGTTTCATCTTCATCTTCTGATGCCTAACCCGAAAGACTCCAGCCTTCCCAGATACCCAGCTTCATTAGATAACTCTGAAATCTTCTGGTTCTCTATTACCTATGATGCTAGGCTGCTCTGAAGAGACTACTGTTTTCCAAGCAAAGATATACCATCAGTTTGTAAAGGTCCAAAATATGACCCTAACAAGTTGCTTTAAAAATAGATGTGAGATGAAGACGACCTTTTCACATACCTTTACAGGCAGTCTATGCTAAACCCTAGCAGAGAGCCCCTGGGCTGCTGCGTCCAGCCAGCATGCAGAAGAGAATTGCAAACAACTGTGCAAATCTGCTCTCTAGGCAGAGGAGGCTTCCCGATCACAACCGTCTGCCCCCACTGCTGGATACCGGCAAAAAGTTAACATGTCTCCCTGTTTGTACACATTTTAAGACCCATCTTCAAATCAAGTTAAAAAACTCAGGCCATGAAGTTCATGTAATAAAGAACAGTTTGGAAACGTCAGAAGCAATCAGAGGTCATGCTGAAATGCCTTTGCATCATGTCTCAGCTCCTTCATACAGAGGAATAGTTTGAAATATCAACTTGCTTTTAGCTGTGTTCTTGAAAAAATTGTGAGCTCGTGTATTAGACCTTCAGATTTAAATAGAAAGTCCCTGCAAACTCATCTGTCAGTATGATATTGATACCATTTCCTTTTAAAAGCTACAAAAATTACTTTAAGAGTCCTAAACACGCTGGCTACTCTATTAGCTATATTATTCTAAGTACATTTTTGTGTTTTTATACGTGTTAAATGAGCAGAGACAAATGTTAAAAGGACTATTATTCCTTGATGTTAAACTGTCTTTGACTCCATTCTGTTGTGCCAGTGTAGTTAAGCCAGGGTAGTTACGTTTATACAACCAGCTCTTTTGTGTTACCTATTTGCATCTGGCTGCACTTTGCTCAGAAAATGCTTCTGCTTTTACAGTTACATTATGAACCAAGTTAATGTTATAATTGATGCACTCAAATGTATCCAGTGTTTCAGCTGTAATTATGACCTCTGCTTTAGCAACTCTCCTAAAATTGCCATGACAAATTAACTAATAAGAAAATTAATATGAAGAAAGCATTTTGGTTCTGGGCTGTTGGCACTTTTTTTGAGATTACTAGGGAAGGAAAGCATCCACTTCTTACGCTCAACCGTTCATTGCCTTCCTTCTTCCCTCCTTTCTCCCTCCCTCGCATTCTTCCTAGAATGTGCAGTGTTTTGAATGTGCAGTCATATTTAGGAGGAAAAAGAAAAAAAGGTAATAATTGGAAATTTCCGACCTGAACCTGCTAAAGGGCAGTCTGAACCCCTTTAAATGCTGAAAGAGAAGGAGATTGTGTATGAACCCATGGACCTGAAGAACGCGCAAACAGTGAACTCAAAATTTAAAAGGCCTGTTTTCTAAATCTAGGCTAAGAACAGCCAACATACCAGAAGCCTCTAAAGAAAAGCTGGTCTCACAACTATCCATATCAGGGGGTCATAATCTAGTAGGGAGAATTCATAAGAAGGCATCATTAAACCTAAGTCTCTGCCCTGATCAAGTCAGCTTCAATCCTGAATGCTGAATGTTAGCCTGACAGTAGCTGAGACTTACGAGTTTAAAAGTGCTTCTTGTGTCACCAGTACCTGGTTAGTATTTACAAGTGAAGCATTAGTGTTAGCAGGTGTGACTTTTTGAGTTATCTCAAAGTAATCACAACATAATTCACTTTTATACCCTTGTTATGTCTTTCAGTATAACGGTTCTCGTCCAAGGGAGGAATGGGAAATGTGGCACCCGACTCTCATTGCAGAAGCCCTCTTTGCAATATCCAACATTCTAAGTTCCTTGCGTCTCATATCCCTGTTTACAGCAAATTCACACCTGGGACCCTTGCAGATTTCTCTGGGACGCATGCTGCTAGACATCCTTAAATTCCTTTTTATCTACTGTCTGGTGCTTCTGGCTTTTGCCAATGGACTGAACCAGCTTTATTTTTATTATGAGACCAGTGCCTCGGAGGAACCCAACAACTGCAAGGGGATCCGATGTGAGAAACAGAACAATGCCTTCTCCACGTAAGACGTCCTTTTCTTTCTGTTTTTAAGGTTGACTTCCGCTGTCCTCTGTCTTACCTCCCTTTGCCTGTTGTCTGTCACTGCACTGAAAGTGCCTTTATTTATTCACCCGCAAGTATCAGGTGAGCTGGTTGACTATGCAGGAAAGGTGTGAGTTAACTGGGGCAGACATTCTGCTGAGCTTTGCTGCCAGAAAGACTCTTACTTAGGTCTGGAAGTGGGAGACGATCACACAGAATCACCGAATCGTATAGGTTGGAAAAGACCTTTAAGATCACCGAGTCCAACTGTTAACCTAACACTGCCAAGACCACCACTGCACCATGTCCCTTAGCACCGCATCTACACGGCTTTTAAATACCTCCAGGGATGGCGACTCAACCACTTCCCTGGGCAGCCTGTTCCAATGCTTGACAACCCTTTCAGTGAAGTAAAATTTCCTAATATAGTTCTGGTCCAAAGAGTCTCCCTACATGATCCTGCAACTTAAATTTTATTATGGCTACGTACAATTTCAGTATATTTGAGAAAGCAAGGATCCTTTTGCCGTAATAATTGTTTTGTGTGATTCAGGAGAAAAGGAGGGGAAGCTAAACAAAATGTAGAAAATAAGGGATAAACCTATGAAAAAAAGGTATTAATAAATAATGTGATACAGCAACAACAGTAATCTCACCGAGGCCATTTCTATGCATATATGATGTTGCTGGCTTCTCTGATTTCCTTGCAGTGGGGTGAGACTAAAATCCCAGCAAAATCATTTTTGCTGGAAATGCTGGTACTTTACTGAGATGTTGGCATGGAAATTGCTGTGATGACAGCTGGCAGGGTTGAAAGAGATAGCACATGCTGAAAAATAACATGAATTGTCCTTCTGATGTATTTGTTTTAATTATTAATAGTGGAAATAATTATAATAATCAGCCTCCACCCAATTGTTCTTGCTGCTTGCACAGTACTTAAAACACAATGGGAAGAGAAATAAATAAAGCACGATCTAGAAAAAGGCCTACGCCCTGCAAACAAGCAAAACAAAACTGTTGTCCACCACTTTATGCTAAATTAAAGAAAACTTGTCGTAATGCCCAATAATTCTCCACCCTTCCTCAGCTGAAGGCTTGAGGTTAACAAAGGATTTGTGACATATTTGCACTGTTACCAAAAGCAGATGATGGCTGCGGCCACATGACTAGGTTGGAAGAGGGAAGGCTCCAACATTGTCCTCCTTAAAAGAAGTGGGGGATTTTCATGGGCTAGAGTCCAGCCTTACAAGCCCATCGTGACCTGGTAGACCAGACGTGCTGCTGTTTTCCACTGCAGAGTGGGAACACCATAGGCTTGATTAATTTTCTCATTAAACCCATCTATATCTGGAGGAAGTGAATGGAACTGCACTGTGCTAATGAAAAACAGAATTAAAGACTTCAGTCTTTTTTCTGTTTTAATTGCTTCACATGCCCCAGAAATGTGTTGTGCTGCCCTTGCAAAGGAATTAAATAACAAATACTACTCCTTGATCTACGTCCATATTGATGCAGCAGCCAGTGGGAGAAACGTTCGGCAAGCACAATGTTTGTTAAGTGGCAACTTCTAGCTCACGAAGGGCCAAAACCACAAAGTTCAGGACTAGAGCCTGCCTTTCCCTGGAGCTACAGTGAACAGATGTATTCGGTTCTGCATTCTGGTTTGGACCTGTCTGCATTGCAAACCAGCTGTTTCACAGATTTCGCTGTCAGCAGGTTAGTGGAGAAAACAACAGCAGGATTTGACTAAAGAAAAAGAGTGTTGGGTCAGCAGGAAAAAAAAAGGATCCTCAAGTCTGTAAGAAGGTGTAATATCTTGGGAACTAGAAATGATACAGAACCACTTAACAGAAAGTGTGCAGATCAGCTTAAATACAGACCACAATTTCTCCCACCCTAACATTCAGTTTAAACCCCCTGCCAAGGAGAATGCAGCCCAGAAAGGAAATTGAGGGGGCTCAGCCTTTATGGCAGAGGCTTGTTTAAAACAAAATCGCAGTGGGAGGGGATCCATTAGAACTGAGGTTTCCTGGCAGGGGACAGAATGCTCTGCAGTTACTTTTTGTTTGAGACTGGCTTAAGAAATTTATTTAACATGTTCTTAAAAGTTTAAATAGTCATTATTAACACCCCCAGTACAAGCTGACATTTGGCCCTTGAGCAGATGCACAGCATGGGTGACTGGCTAAGAACGAGCAACCTGCAAAACGGAAAATTATATTGTTGGGCTGGGGAGAGCAAGCATGGCTGGAGTGAATTCAAGTCAGAGCTGGTGTTACCTCAAGTTTGCTCATAGTTCATCCCTAATGAAGGAATAAATGTAAAAAGCTTTCAATCAGTACCCTTTGATTCCGACCAGCATTTCTAGGCAGTCACACAATAAGATCTAATTTTGTAAGGGAAGGAAAAGCAGGACGCCACTCGTGTTTGTACAGCTTGTTTACAATGTGACACCTATTTACTGGTGCATTATTTCCTATTACTCCCAAAGGATGGGTTTAATATTTTCTTGGTGAGGAAATTTTCTGCATCGCAAACACAGATCATGGAAAAGTAATATTCCTTTGTGACAGCAATGAGGTGAAGTCATGAATAATTTAAGGTTATATGCTTTGGCCTCACCATCCCTTAGAAAGCAGAATGTCTACTGCTTAGGCAGACAATTTGAAAATATGTTTATCACTGTGATTCTGGCAACTGAAGGAGAGAGAAGAGAGAGAGGAAGAGGAGGCAGGGGTGGAAGAAGTCACACCTTACTGCCTGCTGCGTCATTCTCACGGGAGGGTCACGCTGATCGCTGGGGCCATTTCTCCAGGGCCTGCAGGAGGTCAGGAGGGTTCCTGTGGCAGAGGGTGGCTGCCGTGGAGAGTGGTGGAGCTTTGAGATTTCTCCTGTTTGCTTAAGATCCAAAATATACTCTGCAGGAGGGGATAGTCTCTCAATCACAATTTCCAAAATTCTTTTTTTAAAGCTGCTTCTCTGCAGTAGTGTGACCCCACCTGAAACACTCACTGTGAAAAGAGATTGTGGTTCTGGCCTGTTGTTCAACACTGAGGAAAGAGTAACTAAGCCTTACTTCTACGCAAAGTTGCAGAAACCAGTTGCTGTCTGTTTTTCAAGGGGGACTACATGTCCACATGTAAATATATTGGCCTTAGTCTGGGCCCAAATTATACTCCTGGTTAATACTGTGAATTCAGAGCAATGCACTGATCACTTCGAAGACTGATTTCAGTTTCATGACAGGAACCTGTCTCCCCTGAGCCTACAGCCTAATCAGTACTTTCACTGCTAATAGTTAAAATATGTTAAAAGATAGCTAGCACTCCACCATTTTTAGTAGAGAAATGCTTATCATTCTTTGGTTAATCCTTCTTTTACCACCTCACTTATTTAATAAATCTAACAAACAGCCTGACTTCTGGGAGAAAGGATTTTTGCTTTAAAGAGTCTTTATAATTTTGGCCAGTGAAAAACCCAAGATATGTCAACAAAATCTAAAGAAACTAAATCCCCATATAAAGCACGGGGGTACATGTGGAACAGATGCCTGCAGAAGCCAGGAGAACACATTCCTGGTATGTCAAGTAAAGTATCTGAATTATTTGTATTGATTTTTCTAGTAGGAGCATTTGAAAATATCTACTGACCTCAGGCCAAAATGGAACCTCTTAAACAGGCATATAAATGTCATTTTTTGATGATATAAATGCCATATTTTGGAAAGCCAAAACAAAGATGCCCAAATAGAGCAATTATTTAGATTGCTGATTATGTATTTGACGTGATTGTGAAAGGTCACTTGTCTCTGGCTGAAGCAAGTAGAGACCTGGGATGATCTCATCAGCTGTAAAGCACAGTGAGGTCAGGTCTAGTTCATCTATGGAAGGAAGACTTCAAAAGAAGAAAACCTCTCCAGCTGAATTAATGTGATGACTCTCTTTCATCTGAGTCATTACTGATCAATTGTTGCAGCACGCTGTTGAGGGCACTGCGCTGTGGTGGGTGGGAGCTGCTGCACAAACAAGCCGTAGCGACCAGCGTTTTTGGCCACGTGCATTGCTAACAGACGGGGTCTTAGCACACTGGCCTGGTTCACTTGCAGCCGAAGTACTTGCAAGCTCTCAGCCTATATTAGAGCAAAAGGTGCGACTG
This sequence comes from Ciconia boyciana, assembly GCF_034638445.1. Classification (NCBI taxonomy): domain Eukaryota; kingdom Metazoa; phylum Chordata; class Aves; order Ciconiiformes; family Ciconiidae; genus Ciconia; species Ciconia boyciana. The sequence goes on along the minus strand of NC_132945.1, from coordinate 21,163,039 downwards.
GATGTGATTTCTCGAATCTCCTACCTCGTGGTGCCTCGTTGTTGTGTGCTATTTAACTACTACGGTCATGCTGTACGTGGGGATGGGTTCCCTGAACATTTAGTCTGCAGACATGTTAATGATGCAGGCACTGATTAAACAGGAGAGTTTATATCTATAGATAACAGCAGTATCACAGCATGGCAATTTTAATTAGAGGAAATATATTGTGGCTGTTGTTTGCATGTGCGTAGAGCGGGAAAGGGAACTTTGGGCAGTTAGGCTCATTGCATCTCACAAGGATGCGGACGGGGCTCTTGGACAGGTAGAACATGTTGATGTGACACAACTCTCACATGCTTTGGCCAGCGGGTCATTGTGGCTGGTGCAGACTGCCTCCTGGGGAGCATAAATGGCTGTACTGAGCAGCCGCTCTGTGGTGTCCCAGGCTCCCGATGTCTACGCGTTCCCCACCTGAACACTGCCTAAACCAGGTATTGTTTTCCATTCCCGAGAGTCAGGTAGCCAAGTAAAAATCTGGTTTTATTTGCAGACTTTTTGAGACCCTCCAGTCACTCTTCTGGTCTGTGTTTGGTCTGCTGAATCTCTACGTCACCAACGTGAAAGCCAGACATGAGTTCACAGAATTTGTTGGGGCCACTATGTTTGGGACCTACAACGTCATCTCCCTTGTTGTGCTGCTGAACATGCTCATAGCCATGATGAACAACTCCTACCAGCTCATTGCTGTAAGTTATCTCATTCTCTCTCTTCTTGCCTTTATTTTTCTCTATGTGCCTCAGCTGTTTGGTTTATAGCAAGTGTGTATCTTCAGGGATGCTGGAGACTGCTGCCCCCAGTTTTTGACAGCAGATAGTTGGGATTTCTACTCACTAGCCTGAATCATGCTTGCGGAGGAGGTTTTGCCATGTTTGTAATGCTGCTTAGCTGGAAAAGGCTTATCAGCTGTGATCTGCCCTTGTCTTCTCCTGTAGAGTAACCTCACTGCTCACCTCGTGTTAGCAGCTGATTTACTTTGTAGCAGAAAGGGTATATAAAGGGAAGCCTTCCCACTGCTTCCTGATGTTTGGTTTTAACTTGGGGGGTGGGTGTTGTATATTTTTTTTTCCTCTCTCCTATTACTACTTTCTCATTTGAAACCATGTGTGTCAGAAGCCCAGTCCTGTAATTTCTTATTCCACAGTCTTCCCACTGAAATTAGATCATTTCCATCTGTAACACCAGCCAGTCTCCTGGCAGCTGACTCTCTAGACCCATAATCTCAGATTCCTGAGTAACCTCAACGCAGGATGGATCTGAGCTGAGGCAGCTCAGGGCTGCCAGTTGGCTGTGGAGCCAGTTTCAAACTTAACTTTATCTTCATCTGAATGTTCAAAACTGGTCTCTCTACTGTAATCTCATTCTGTGTACCTAAAAGCCAATCTGTACATTGGTGATTAAATTTTTCAACAGATTGAAAACTCAAGCAGCATGTCTCTGCATTTTAAGGCTCTTCAGGTAAATGACAAAGAAACAGTACGGAAGGAAGCTAAATCTTGTGTGCACAGTACTTCAGGTAAACCAGTGGGCACGCACTTTCCAGTTCTGATGCCTAACATGATAGGTTTAGAAATAGGGACGTGACAAAGTGTTACACCATCTGTGAACAGGAACAGGAGTTAGGAAAGTCATTTGTGTCCTCAGCTGGTCACTCAGAAGTACAGGCAGAGTAGAGACTTCCTTCTCTGCTTTGGATGACTCTTGGATTTACTCTAGAAGATAGAGGATAAAACAGAGGAAAAAAGAACCAGCACCAGCTCTCCAACTATTTCCATTCCCAACTTCCTGGACAAATCTCTGGGGAGATGTATGGGTGAGCTCCTTTCCTGGCTAAAGCACACAGAGGAGAGTATTGAGTTGTCTGCTTGGACAGGTTCCACAACTGCTGTTGGTCATCTGCTGATTCAAGTGGCTCCTAAATTTAGTTATCTAGTCAAACTGAGCACAGACCTAGTCAAATCGGTGATACTTTTGGACATCTGATCTTTATCACGTTAAAAAGTATGAGAAAAACTGGACCATTGACCTATCCAAATGAGCAGAAAAGCAGCTTATCACAAAGGCATCGCTGCTTTATCAGTCTGTTCCAATGCTTTAAGTGCTTTCTTTTTGTTCAGTGCTATTCCTCACATTCCAGGGAGACTGGAATGAGGGGCAGAAAACAAAGATACTCTCCTTGGCCATTTTCTCCCTTCCTTTATTGTCATCAAATAGGCTTGTCACTGACACAAAGCCCAAACCTAAGATTGGCATAAGAATAGCAGTATTGGCTATTCACTGGGATACAAACCGCTCATCATTCTTTTCCCTGAATAATTTGAGTGATGCAATGACACATTACAAACAATCCCACATGACTTAGAGAGACCCATCATAACAATTAACTGAAGTGAATGGTCCAGAGCAGACTGTTGTATTAATGTTTCTGTATATGGAGCAGTTGGGAACAGTGAATTGCTCCATCAGAAAGTATGCTTGTGAGAGACCTGAGGGTAAAAGACTGAACTCACCACATAACCTAGGCATAACACGCAATTCAGCGTGCAGCATGAGCCCCCTACTCAGAAGAATGACAGTGAAAATGCTACAGGGTACTTCTTTGTCACTTAAGTTGTCATATTGCAATTGCAACGGAGAGCAGTGACCTTTCTTGGGAAGGCAAGAGGCAGTCACTTCCAGCCTCTTCTCATGTAGTGCATGCAGCTTGTTTTTTGAAGCTAAGATTTCTGCATGCTCACAGCATTCTCTCAGGACCAAGTCTTCTTCATATGTCTTCTAAGGGCAAACATCAATTAATCTCTTCCCTGAAGAAAACAACTCATTGATAAATGTTGAGCTTTACAACTGTGGGTCATTTTTTAACCTCCTGTAATCAGGTCTACCCCTTTCTGAATCACAGTAGACTTGTTGCTAGACTGGGCATTTCTTCCTCCTGGTATTTATAGTACACTGAATACACACGGAATGACGGCATTCCAGGGAGGGAGGAGGGGGAGGACCAAGCAGCCCTCGCAGTGGGTGGAGGTCTTCTCAAATACATCCGTAGGAAATCTTGTGCCATGTTCAGAACTCTGCAGAGAAATAAAGTCAGCTAGACATCAGGGATGAGAGTGCATCTCTGCTTGTTGATTTCACTGCAGTGGAGTGGTCAGGACATTTAATTAATTCCACTTGTTAATGAGCCAGTGGCACTGCTGCAATGCAAACAGTCTTTCTCCCCTCCTTTCTTCCAGGGACAAATATGTTAATGCATTTGTAGCAGTTATTCTTCAGGTTAGCTTTTCTCCGTTGTCTCATACATACATTAATTTCTCCTGTGAGGTTAGAGAAAGGAGAATCTAAGCTGTTCTTTCTTCGCTCTTTGTTGTGTCTCCCCAGTATGGGGGTTAGGGCTTGGTAGTTAATTAAACACTGTAGGCACACAGCATGAAACCACAGGGTATCCGTGGACAACAGAGCAAGGCAAGCAGAGAGTAAAACCTCCACACAGCTTTGAGTGATTCCTGACTCACAGAAGGAAGAATTTTTCTGCCATAATTTTGTTGGTTTTTTACTAAGCTATTTCAGACTTCAATAAATACATTTTTCTAGGGGTACCCTGAAGCAGTTTCAATATTGATTTTTTTCATACAGCCCATTTTTCTCTTTTGCCAAACCATTGTCAAGAGCTGGTTATGGGAGACACTATGCTTCACCGACAAAGCAAACAAAATCCAAATGCACACCAAAATTTCCATACGCTTTGCACTGTTTCAATACGTGAGGATCAAAATGTTCTATACAAGCAGCATAGAATGCAACTAGATGTTATGCACTGCCAGGTCTCTCATCTCAATACCTTCCCAGACGTGACAGAAATACTATCACCTGATGAATACAAGAGGAATATGTCACGATGACAAGATGAAGGACAATGGAACTTATCTGAGAGTAGCCACATGGCTCCATCATTCGTAAGCGGCAGAATTTAACAGAGCGGGTAATGAGGACACTGTGTGATAGGCTATTTCTCATAGGATTGCCACTTGGCTGCATCTGAAGTTACACAATCCTTCTGCCAGTTTGTAATTTTTTCAAAACAATGCGATAGTGGGTGTTACTGGGGGTCCTAGGGTGCAGGTGCATTTTGGCCTTTCTGGTGCTCTAGGGTGCAGGTACTTTTTGCAGAGAATTAACACTCTACACATATTTTCTGAAAGCATGTTCCTTGTGGACACATCTGTGATACTGTGGGAAGTCATGCAGGAATTAGTCACTGGAACTGTACCAGCAGTTCTGACTCTGCAGCTGCAGGAGCAATGGGAAGCAAGATCGATGGAAGAATGGCAACTAAAACCCATCTGCAGGAGGAAAACCATAGGGCTGTGAACTCGTGGCCCGAGTTCCAGGTGAGCTAGAGCCATAAGTGGCACACAACAGCACTGCGGCACTAGGCATCCCACTGACATATTAAGGAGAGATGTAAGCACTTGCAGCTTTCAGATGTTTTAGGAAGGTACAACGATGCTTAATACCTCAGGGAATTAAGGTAGGTCTGAGAAAAATTACCTCTAGCTACTGTGCATTAAAGTGAAGGTGTTACAGCTTCAAGTGTGTAATACATGGCGTACATGCGATGTTGGAGCAATGACTTCACTCTAGCAGTGTGTATTAAGTTACAAAACTGTTTTGCATATTGTATTTTGTATCCTCCTGTTGGTTTGTATGTCTATTATTTCAAGCTAGTTCATCTCAGACAGCTGTTACTGCAAAAGACAGCTGCATGTTTCATTTTTTTAAGTGTATCTCTGCGAGTAGAGTGTATGACCAAATTGAAACATAGCTGCCAGTGTTCAGACTGGAGAAATTAGGGCATTGGGCACAAAACTAGGAGTGCAGTTTTAAATGATGGAATGAAATAGAGTGGATTAGCACGTATTGTGGAGGACAAGAATGAAAATGATAAATATTTTGCATAGCAAAACAAAAGCTGTATAGTAAACAGAAACAGTTGGTATGTGCAGCTAAAAATAAGTGATCACTTTCAGGAAATTTTAACTTTAAGTGTAGGGATGTTGTGCATGGAATTTTCTCAATTTTTGCAGAGTAGAGAGGTTAAAAATTAAAGCACAGAGGAATATAAAGATTTTTCAGCTCCCTATTACATGGTTTCCAAGATGACTTTGGATTTCCCCCAGGAAGTAGTATCAAACTTTTCTTGATCTACAAAGAACAAGAATTCCTCTAGTTTTCTGCACCAATTGAACTCCCTCAGCACCATGGCAGTAATTGCTACCCAGTTTAAGTCACAACAGCAGCAGAAATTCTCTTCCCCACTGCTATCTGTGACCCTTAGGACTGTCAAAAAAATGTTGCACCTCCTCTGCTCATGTGACCTGCACAGTTATTACTTGGTGGTTTTGCTAAGGAAGAATTTTAGAAATCAATAACTTTAGTTCAAGATACACAGCTGGACAGTCCCTGCATGTGGCAGGTTTTGGGGTGGTAGATTGTCCCCCTACAGAGGTAAGGCCAACTCCAAAGCCTGGACTCAAATCTAAGCTATTGTAAAGCATCAGGAAGTGTTCATCTCACAAGCCCCATTTCAGAACCATTAATTTGAATTTCTTAGGAGAAATTGCGATGTGTTTGTTTTTTAACTCTGTCATACAGCAGGAAATGGAATTATGCTCGTTATACTCTTGTTGCCAACATGAGCTGGAATTAATGTCTCTTGAAGCTTTTTATGGTGTAGCAAAACAACTAGGCTCTAGAAAGAGGATTAAATGGCTCTTCTTTGGTTTGCCAGCTGAATGAAGTATCACTGTTTGTCCCCCAGTTTTATGGCCCTCAGGGGCTCCAGCTGACCAACCTACACATCCTGCTGGTCACTGCCCACATGCAGACCCCGTGTTCTGGGTGCAGGCAATATGCTCAGGTCTTTTCTTCATTCTACAATGCAACTGTAATTACCCAAATCTCAACTACTGCGCTCCCAAAACTCATCCCTGTCATCAGTAATAATTAATTGAAATCGCAAATTCTCCTGAACTTACTCAGTGCCTTTTGTGACATTTGGACAGGCAGATTTCTGTTACATTTCCCCATGGAGTGCGATATGTGTGAAGAAACGCTGGACCCCTGCTCTCTAGTTCCCCCCTGTGTAGCTAGCTGTAGCACATCGTTAGAGGAGCGGGATTGATTCCCAAGGCTGGGTGCTCTCTCTGGAGCTTGTGACTGGGTGTGGGGGACTCCCAGCAGATTTTTTTTTGAAAGCAAAGGGAAATACATTGCAGCAGTGGTGTGCCATGATGCTACCATACACCGAGAGGCCTGTGTGTGAAATTAGCCCTGGAGCCTCGCTCGAGACTGGCAGGAAGCTTAATTGCTTTTTGTTAGCAAGCTAAAGTATTCATTTGAAGGTGTAGAACTGTTTGTCTTTTTGCTGGCTTTGGCCTAATTACATATAACCCATGGACTTGAATCAAGTTGTTAATATTCATCTGGTGTTTGCAGAGCCTCTAAATGGAAGCACTTGATGTGCTCTGACTTCATATGCTGCATCCTTCTTCTGTTGTTAGACTAGACAAAGCTAGTTCTCCATCCTAGGGCCCAATCCTGCAAACTCCTGCTCATATGAGTATGGTCAGCAGGATCAGGGGGTTAATCCTTTCTGGTTTTAATCTATGAAAACCCAGATATTTATCTGACCCTGTGTACCAGGAAACTGCCCTCAGGGACAAGGGAGCAGAATGGAGCTGGCAGATCTTTAAGGACGCTTTCCCTTAGAGCACAAGAGCTCTCGATCCCCAGGTGTAAGGAATCAGGCAAGGAAGGCAAGAGACAGGCATGGCTGAGTTGAGACCTGCTGGTCAAACTAAGGGGCAAGAAGGAAATGCACAGGCAGTGGAAGCAGGGACAGGGATCCTGGGAAGAGTATAGGGATGCTGCCCGGTTGCATAGGGATGGCGTCAGGATGGCCAAGGCGCAGATGGAGCTGAACTTGGCAAGGGATGCAAAGAATAATAAGGGCGGCTTCTCCAGGTACGTCAGCCAGAAAAGGAAGGTCAAAGAAAGCGTACCCCCACGATGAGCAAGGCTGGCAAACTGGCAACAACGGACGAGGAGAAGGCTGAGCTACTCAACAACTTCTTTGCCTCAGTCTTCACTGGCAACCTCTCTTCCCACACCTCTCCAGGGGATGGACCGCAAGACGGGGACTGGGGGAGCAAAGTCCCTCCCACTGTAAGAGAAGGTCGGGTTCGTGACCACCTGAGGAACCTGAACATACATAAGTCTATGGGACCTGGCGAGACGCACCCCCGAGTCCTGAGGGAACTGGCTGATGTAGCTGCCAAGCCACTGTCCATGATATTTGAAAAGTCATGGCAGTCAGGTGAAGTCCCTGGTGACTGGAAAAAGGGAAACATTGCACCCATTTTTAAAAAGGGTAGAAGGAGGACCCTGGGAAGTACCGACCTGTCAGCCTCACCTCTGGGCCTGGGAAGATCATGGAACAGATCCTCCTAGAAGCTATGCTAAGGCACATGGAGGACAGGGAGGGGATTCAAGACAGCCAGCATGGCTTCACCAAGGGCAAGTCCTGCCTGACCAACCGAGTGGCTTTCTACGGTGAAGTTACCACATCAGTGGACAAGGGAAAAGCAATGGATGTCATCTGTCTGGACTTCTGTAAAGCCTTTGACACAGTCCCCCACAACATCCTTCTCTCTAAATTGGAGAGATATGGATTTGACGGGTGGACTGTTCAGTGGATGAGGAATTGGTTGGATGGTCGCATCCAGAGGGTAGTGATCAACGGCTCAATGTCTGGATGGAGATTGGTGACAAGTGGTGTCCCTCAGGGGTCTGTACTGGGACTGGTGCTGTTTAATATCTTCATCAATGACATAGACAGTGGGATCGAGTGCACCCTCAGCAGATTTGCAGATAACACCAAGCTGAGTAGTGCAGTTGACATGCCTGAGGGATGGGATGTCATCCAGAGGGACCTGGACAAGCTGGAGGAGTGGACCTGTGTGAACCGCAAGAGGTTCAACAAGGCCACGTGCAGGGTCCTGCACCTAAGTCAGGGCAACGCCTGGTATCAACACAGGCTGGGGGATGAGGGGATCGAGAGCAGCCCTGCAGAGAAGGACTTGGGGTACTGGTGGATGAAAAGCTGGACATGAGCCAACAATGTGCGCTCGCAGCCCAGAAGGCCAACCGTATCCTGGGCTGCATCAAAAGCAGCGTGGCCAGCAGGTCGAGGGAGGGGATTCTGCCCCTCTACTCTGCTCTGGTGAGACCCCACCTGCAGTTCTGCGTCCAGCTCTGGAGCCCCCAGCACAGGAAAGACATGGACCTGTTGGAGCGGGTCCAGAGGAGGCCACAGAAATGATCCGAGGGCCGGAACACCTCTCCCATGAAGAAAGGCTGAGAGAGTTGGGGTTGTTCAGCCTGGAGAAAAGGCGGCTCCAGGGAGACCTCATAGCAGCCTGCCAGTACTTGAAGGGGGCTTGTAAGAAAGACGGGTACAAACGTTTTATCAGGGCCTGTTGCAACAGGTTTTAAACTAAAAGAGGGTAGATTTAGACTAGATCTAAGGAAGAATTTTTTTACGATGAGGGTGGTGAAGCACTGGCACAGGTTTCCCAGAGAGGTGGTAGACGCCCCATCCCTGGAAACACTCAGGGTCAGGTTGGACGGGGCTCTGAGCAACCTGATCTGGTTGGAGATGTCCCTGCTCATTGCAGGGGTTGGACTAGATGGCCTTTAACAGTCCCTTCCAACCCAAACCCTTCTATGATTCCATGATACCACCATGGCCAAACCACTCCAGGGCTTATTCAGAGAAGCAGAAATATTACATTTAAGTAAAAACCAAGATGAGCTTGCAATCTGTAGATGACCCCTGGCTGATTTAAGATATTACAGGGAATTTGCTGGCATTTATATGGGTGGGTTCTGTTTTCTTTGGTGTAGTTAACACACCAGTGCCCCGCATGACAGGTCAATAATTCTCTGCCCATTACGTGCGAAGCAGCGCAGCAAGGTTTGCTCTTGCTACATGATTGAAGTTGAAGTATCCAGATGGAACCACATAGGCTGTAGCCCCCTGCATTATCCCATCTTTTATTTAGGCCTGACAAGCTCAATTAGCATTATCTTGTGCTTCTGCATCGAGCGGCTCTTTGTTAAAAAGGCAGAAGAAAAGACAAAAATTGAAAGATAAAGGAAAAACATCACTGAGGAAAAAGCAGTGAAAAACTAAAAGGGATTTAATCTGGGAAAAGCTTTCACCTGATATTGAGCAATGGGAACAGCTATACTAAGAATCCTCTGACACATGACTTTTTAGATGCCAGTGCTTCGCAGATTTCCTTTTTAACACGCTGCAATCTAGCAAATAAGTTGATGCTGATTATATAGGTAAAACAGGATACACACAACTCCATCCAATTAAACGGAAAGATGTCTAATAACCTGGATGCTGTGCTGCAGCTCCTTGTCTGCATTTCTGTTCTCCAGTCTGGTCCATTCTGCTCTCAGAATCTGGGGAAGAAACAGGCGCTTTGTCTCCTGAATCTTGAGCATGGCTCAAGAATCACTTAGAGACTTGAGCAATCTCGTACATTTATAATGGTTCCCTTCCTTGGATTTTTCATTTTTGAGAAGTTTTTCAGTTTTTGGCAGCTAAGCCCATGCACTGCATTGAAGTGACTATGCAAGCAGGCTGACTTCCAGAGGTGTTGGGCACCTGCTTCTCCCACTGGTGCTATGAGCTTTACAGACTCAGTAAAAGACATAGTCCAGCTCCACTCCTTCTCTGAGGAAAGGCAATTTATGACCAGTCATAAAAGAGCAAAATACTAAAGCATTTGGTACCTGAATACATGCACATAGTTTCGTTGCTTAACTATGGAAGTTTGGGAATGGTCATTTTATTCTTTTGGTTACTTGAGAAAGGGATATGAGGGCTGTGTATATACATGCATGAAAAAGTTGTAAAGCTTAAGGAGAAACAGTGAGGCTTGGAGCTTTGATTCAGGGAAATTCCAGCAACACATGAAAACAGCTCCCAGGGTCAGACCAGTAATGAATTTACTGTGTTACTACCCTTCTGGTCAGCTCGACGTGACCAGATATTCTAGTAAACATTTTTGTAGCATAGGAGTCAGTGGCAAAGAACATCAAATGTGCTTTGTGATTATTCATAATCAGAGTTCAGATCTAAAAGTTACAAATGGCCCTAAATAACACATTAAATAAACTGTTAGACCTTTGAATACCTTTGTTGCAGCTGAAATCACATCCTTATAATGGCACAGACTGGATCCCTGAAATTCACACGTGGATCCAAACTGGGATTTTTCTTCTTGGGACTAATTTCCCTTGGAAAAAAAAGAAACAAATAAATAAAGAGGGGTACAGAGAAGTACTTGATTCTCCTTTGTACCTGACTCCCAACAGTCTAGCAATAAACTTCAAGACATTTCTTCTTCCTTGGAAGACTCAAATCCCAGGCTGACCAGCTATGCAGAAAAAAATCAAAGATAATATTCTGGAAATAGTGCAAGTAGAAATGAGGCAAAGTTGGTTTGGGTTTTTTTGCCATGGTACTAACAGATTCATCAACACTCAGGCACTTTGGGTTAGACATACCTTCTCAGCCCACCATTTCTCTACAGGCATGTGTGAATTACTTGATTCTGACCTGGCTGGAGGTAGTTAACATTATCAGCACAGATGCACCTTATCTCTCTGACTTTCAGCATGAAAAGAGGCTCTTATCAGACAGTGATAAAGGAGAGAGAATGGATGGCAGGAAGAACAAAGCCTTAGCCTAAACCTTTCTCATTGTTCTTCCTGCTGAGGCTTTTTTAGAGAACTATTTGTCTGCATGACCTTCCTACTGCTCTGATTTATTTGACTATTAAAATAAAAACTGAACTTTGTTGGAATATGACTGAAGAAAAAAAAAAGGTGCCAGTTCAAATAATTGAACTGCACTAAAACTAGCACAAGCCATAGTTCTCTGTGTTTTCTCAAATATATTCCCTGGCCTTCTCATTAGCTATCATTGTTTCCATCCAATATGCTGGTGGGAGATGAAAGGTAATTGATATATATAACCTAAATACATCGTGGAATGTAGCGCATTGCAAGCTATAATAAAAATTTTAATTATTAATATATTCTGCACATGGAAGATATAAATAGCAGAGATGCTAAAGCATGCATTTTCCAAGTACAAACAAACTGATTCCCCGGAGCTGGGAAAATCAGCCAACTCGCAGTCTGGAGGTCCACTCTGGGGAAGCGATGGCCAGTGCAACAGCTCATCTAATAGGTCTGCTGTGGTGCCACTCAGGAGTGAATGCCTGTGCTCTTCGCTTGACTTTGTGTATTCAGAAACCATTAGTGATTTTCTTTTCCATCGCAACCAGTGACCTACCCTGTTGCCATAATTTCTAAGCCTCTTTGGCTATGCTCCAAACATGGAGTCCTTTATCCATCTTATTATAAAACACAGTCACCGTGCTGTATGTCTTGTTGACACTGAACTGGCCATTCCCGTGTTCTGTTCGAAGTGATGGACCTCGGACACTGTAAATTAAGGAAGCTATTCCTAACTTCCTTTGTTACAGTCTGTTCTTCTTTGGGCTCTGCCATGAGTGGGATCTTCATCCAGCTTTCCAGTTTTTAAGGCTCGCAATCCCATTGATGGCTTATCTGAAATGTCTGCTATGTAAAAATTTAGATTTTGTGTTTTTTCTCCCTTGTGCTCTGTTTGATTTCCTCACGTAAGGGCCTTGCTGCCTTCTGCCTTTTACCAGATAAGGATAGCTCTTTTCTGAAATCAAGTCTTTACCTGTATCCTGGCCCAAGAATTCACTTTTCTTGTATCCCAGTGCTGGTATTTATTTATGAGTATTTCTTCAGGACCTGCCTATGTTTCATGAACGTCCTTTTCCTTTTCTGTGCTGCAGCCAGAAAACGCCCTGCATCCCCAGGGAGCAGCTCTCCCTCCCCATGCTGCAGGCCCTGCCCTTGCCCATTTGCCTGCATTGCATGCTCCCGCATGGCGTTCGCTTTGCAGCTCTCCCAGCATATTCTCCCTCACATCTGGGCACTCCTTCGCTTTGTGTGTGCTGGTTTGCATCTGCTGTGGGCTTGTTCTCCCCATGGCGTTGCCACACGTTCCTCTTCAAAGCCGTGTGTGGTTGGCGTGGGGCCACGGCAGCTCTCCTGGTGTGAGCATCTGGTTGCTGGTCAGGACTCTGTCTGCTTTACCCAGTGCAGCATGTGATTTTGTGCTAGACAGTACTTTCATCTCTTCTCTGGCTGTCTCATTCCCTGACTGTTCTAATTGCTCTTTCTAATGCTAGATTGTCCTCCTTTACTAATTTTTCTTGTATTATTTTTGAGATCGATCCTATTAAGTTCTTATCCTCCAGTATGTCATCCCCAGCTTTGAAAGCAAAGTCATTTGTTGTCAGCTGCAGCTGAATTACCTATGCATTAATTGCCTTTGCAGGTCCCTGATTTTTCTCATAGCCTTTTTTTTTCTTTCTATGCCATATTTTTCTTTGAAAAATATTAAGCATCATTTACCTCAAATAGCCTGCTTGGATTTTTGCTGCTAGCTTCTCTGAGCTTGTCATTAAACCCCCAAGCTCTGCTGATGTTATTACCAGTTTGCCCAACACATATTACAAAATTAACTGCTTTGAAACTGCGCAAGAGTTGTCTGTGTCGGGTTCTGTAAAGATTAACTTTCTCCTGAAACCTCTTTCTGCAATGCTTTCTGTTCAGGACACACAGGGGTGTATTTCTAGTGCTAGCCTGCTTGAAAGCCACTGCTGATATATTTTCTGTGCTGTTTCCTGCCCTGGGTTTAGCAAAGAGCAATAAAGAGGCACGTGAGATAGAAATACGCTAAATAGAGTTTAATGACTTCTCCTACACTTTGCAACGCAGCTAATTGCACAGCAAAAAAGCACCTTTGAAGTTCCTGCGCCTCTCGGGCACCGAGCCTCCCTCACTCAATGGGCTGCAAATAAGAGATGTCAGCAGCGAGCACCTTTTAAAGGTAAACGCTGCATCTCCTCCTTCCTTCCTAGGGGAAAGTACTATGGCTTGGGCACTTCCTGATCTTGTGGGGCTGCTGCTGGCACCTCCTGGGACAGCAGCAGAGAGCAGTCCTGCTACTCCTGATGCAGAAATCACACCGGCTTCTGCCAGCATCCCCAGCACAACGGGAAAGCTTCTCCTGCCTCCTTGCGAGGCGCTCGGCCACGGCCAGGCAGCCTGGTCCTGAGGGCCTTGTCACAGCCATCTGTATCTGCATCTGACAGGCAGCAGCCTGATTTCCAGCTTAGCCGACGGAGTGTTGTGTAACAAAACACAAAAAAGGCACACGCAGCCCTTTTTGGGCCAGCTAGAAAGACGCTAGGTATCTTTATACATTATTCTTTCCAAAGGGGTGTGGGGAAGATTTGCATCCCAGGACCATGCTTCTTCCCTCTCGTTAGAGGAAGGGGCAGAAGCCCTTGTGCACCTCTGTGTAGCATGGAGGAGCTTAAGTAACTCATGGTCTTGTGATTGTTTTACAGTGGAAAAGTTTGAAGATCTCAGAGTGCCTGGCTGCTGAGCGTTACCGTCATCTCAGCATTATGTTTTAACTGAGTGTTTGTGCCAGGCTCTACACCATCCTACAACAGCAACAGCAGAGTGCAGGGAGCTGCCATAATCCATTTCAGCCTATCAGCCCTGAGCTAATGTAAAGTCAGAACTATCCCAGTGCTTTCAGGGATGCTAATTCAAGAGTCACGAGATCAGGCCCCTGATTTGCCGCAGGCTTTCCACGGGACAGCCCTGTACCTCAGCTCCCATGTGCAAAGTTAAAAGTAATAGCATTTTCCTCCATCAGGTTTCCAGCCACAAGGGAGCTGAAATACTAAACACATGAAGAGGCTGAGGAACCTAGAGGCTGCGGCAGTGGTAGCCGTCTCATACAGAGACCTAAACGGTCTTCCATTGCTGGGGCTCTGCTGGCTGGGTCACTACCAGCTGAGAAGCTGGCTGTTATTTGGCAAAGTATGATCTAAACCATATGGCCCAGCAAGGAGATGGTGATAGAAATCTTTATAAAAAACATTTCACAAAATGTAAACAACATATTTTCTACACAGAGATAAAGATGGAGATTAATGCTTGAATTATCCTGGATAATTAGTGTAGCAGGTAATTATTTAAGGTCTGACACATCTGTGAATACATCGCTTTGAATTAGAAAATCCTCGCAACTGCTACAGTGAGATGGCTGCAGCGATCCCACGGGGAAATCTTTATGGGAGATTAATTCTCACTTCAAATGGCAGAGATTTGCAAGAGGATTATGTGGCCAGTATGACACATTCGCATTGTGATAGTAAGTGATACAGTTTTTTTTCTCACAGAGAAGCCGAGTGCTGGCTTCTTTGAGTTCATGTGTTCTTTGAGCTTGAGAGCTCGGCCCTCTTAGAAGCAGAGTGTTTTATAGCTGAAATGATGAGCAGTGCTTGAAAGAAAACGGTGACCAGAACAAGGGCAAAAGCAACAGGAGCTCAGAGGACAGTGAAATCCAAACTTGGATTTAAATTCCTAAAGCAACAAGGTCACACTTGCAAAGCTAGTGGATATGTTTCTTTAGCTCATTATAAATGTTACCAAAAGGTTGTCATCTAAGAACATTGTATGACACAGCACAGGTCTGTCCTCGCTGCACAGTGGGTCTGCTCGAAGCTCCTTGCCACAGCTGAGCGCTGCAGGGCCCGTCTTGCACTGCTGAGCTCCCCTTGGTACGTGGCCTCTGCCAGCGCTCCCTGTGCAGGGGCAGAGCACCTGCGCTTCCTCCTGTCCTCTCTCTTAGGAAACCCACTTCTACTGAAGCCTCCCAGGGTTACGTCCGTGCTGGCTGTCCCTGGGAGCGGGCTCCAACACGCCATCTCCTGCGACCCATCTCTGAAAATCAGCGGCTAGTGCGGCACCACTGCAGGTAGCACTGAACCTTCCAGCAGGAGGTCCAGGCGTGTCCATCGCTGCATAGCTTTGCAGGGTGTGTGGTGGCCAGGCCCAGGCTGAGCAAGGGAAGGGCCCTCGGGTTGGACTCTCACTGTATTGGTATTTAGGAGCTCGCTTTGAGTGTTCACCTACGTGCAATCTTTGCAACAGCTTTGATGCAAAGCAGGCTCAGACTCAGGCAGCTCTCAAAAATGTAAACCTTGCCCAGTGGCCTGCAGTCACTGCGGAGATGCACCAAAAACCTGAAGCACATCTGGTGGTCCTCTGGGCCACATTCACAGCCAACACAATGATTGATGTACTGGCTGTAACTCACGAGTGCTTCAGGTTTGAACTGAGTATCGAATGATTGCTGAAGCAATTTGGTTTTGGCTTGGATAGAGTTAATTTTCTTCACAGTAGCTGGTATGGGGCCATGGTTTGGATTTGTGCTGGAAACAGTGTTGATAACATAGGGATGTTTTCGTTACTGCTGAGCAGTGCTTACACTGAGTCAAGGCCTTTTCTGCCTCTCACCCCACCCACCAGCGAGGAGGCTGGGGGGGCACAAGGAGTTGGGAGGGGACACGGCTGGGAGAGCTGACCCCAACTGACCAAAGGGACATTCCACACCATATGGCGTCATGCTCAGCATAGAAAGCTGGGGGAAGAAGGAAGGGGGGACGTTCGCAATGATGGCATTTGTCTTCCCAAGTCACCATTACATGTGATGGAGCCCTGCCTTCCTGGAGATGGCTGACCACCTGCCTGCCCATGGGAACGAGTGAATGGATTCCTTGTTTTGCTTTGCTTGCGTTCACGGCTCTTACTTTACCTGTTAAACTGTCTTTATCTCAACCCACGAGTTTTCTCACTTCTACTCTTCTGATTCTCTCCCTCATCCCACCAGGGGAGAGTAAGCGAGTGGCTGGGTGGGGATTAGTTGCTGGCTGGGGTTAAACCACGGCATCAACACAGGGAAGAGAGTTAGGAAAGCTGTAGTTTTGTGTGCAGCTTTCAGTGCTTACAGCACTAAAGAGAGCTCTCACCAAGAAAATGGTGGTTTCCTGGCACACAAAGACATTCTCAGTAAAACTGAAATGTCTCTTTGCTATATATTTCCAACACAAAACTGCTGCCAGGAGCTCTCATCTGATTTGCTCAGGTTCTGAAAACATCAAGGTGAATAACTGAGACAGGCTGAGTTTGTAAACCCTGGGGAATTCACAGCAGCAGCAAAGAGAGAGAAAGAAAAGATACTTTGAGCTTTGTACAGAGGGTCTGTCTTTTAAGAGAGGTTATATTGCACTTGTTGACTAAGACTGCACAGGAGGAAATATAGAGGGGGCTGAAGCCCGCATCCACCAGCCTCACCCACAGACACATTTAGATCAACAGGGATTTGTTCAGACCAACCACAGAACTTCCCCAATGAGAAACTTCCTCTAAGTTTCACAGCGCTGCCCTGCACCTGCATTCAGCCCCTAGTCAAGCCCATGTAGTCCCATTAAGCTATTTTAAAATGAAAGAACAAAAAGAAAAAGCACTCTGTGCAGAAAATCTTTTTTAGCCCTTTTCTTCCTTCCTTTCCCAGAAACTAATTTGCAATCCCCAAGCTATAGATTTGCCTTCTCCTCCTCTACAGACAGTATCCAACATCCACTGCTAAATCACCTCTGCCCAGGACATGCCCTTTTTATAATGTGCTCAAGGAAATTGCTGCCAAGTCACCACACCTGATCCCACACCACCACCGACACTGGACCTTTGACGGACCTTTGTAGAAGGCAAGGGTGGATTTATAACCTTCTCCAAACTACCTTCTCCCTTCTGACTCTTCGATAGATAGGACATTTACACCTACTTCTGTATTGACAAAGAACTTAAAATATACATCTCTCTATCCAAAATAACAGTCTTTGCACTCTGCTTCAGCTACTGCCCTACCCTAAACTCTCCAGCTGCCCCGGTGCTACCAGTGTTGCCAGGCGTTCGTAGTTCCTGCACACCCTGAGAAAGGCTTACTCACAGCAGGGCTGAATAACTGGTCTCAATGCTGGTCTCATGCAGCTATTCCCCTACAAAATGCTTTAGCTGCTTGAACCAGCAATGCACCTCTTGTTTGCAGCCCTTGAGATGCAGCTGCCATTGGGATTTCCCTGGTAGTGACCATGTCCAGGTGGAGCATGGGGAGCTGCAGCTCAGGCCCCTTCTCTGCCAAGAGAGATTTGATCTCCTGCCTTCCCTGCGGGCAGCACGCCCTCCCCAGCGGCCCCTTGGCTCACCTGGTGTGCGATGCCAGTCGTTCATTGTCCTTCTTCTGAAGGCTGTTTCAACTGAAGTTGCCCAGACCAGGTAGAAAGATGGGCATGAGTGCACCTTTAGGATTGAGCAGGGAGCAGCCAGCCCTGCTTCTGGAAGAGGCTGGGACAGCTCTGCCTTTAACTGCGAGCAGTTATTAGGCAGGAGTCGTCCTGCGGGCTGGTTGGGGAGCTCAGAGCACTAACCCAGAGGCTGGGAAGGAGGAACAGCAGCTGCGTGGCACCAGCTTGTCCTGCTCTCCTCTAGCTCTGCTGAGCTTGCTGCAGCCTGCAGGTAGAGACAAATGGAGAAAAAATGAGCAGGACCTTTTTATTTTTTTGGTGGCAATTATTTCTGCTGCTGCAAACTGCATTTTTTTACTACCCAGAACTTCATTTCCACCAGCATCAGCTTCTAGTACTTCATGGTGATGCTGCAGTTTCCCTGCTTATGGGGTCTGATAATGTATGAGGCAAAAAGGGGCATGGCAGGCTGCTTCTCTGAGTCTACCTACAGCTTGAAAACAGCCCTTTCAGTAAGTTGGCAGGGGACAGTAGTGTTCTGGGCTGATTCAGACCATCTGCAGAGACTAATGTGCTCCTGGGCCACTGAGGCAGTCGTTTTAAATTGAGAGCTGCACATAATTTGAATACACAACTAAAATGCAGTTCAGCTGCACCTCACTGTCAGAATGTGAGCATATTTTACCCAGGTCAGAGCACCGGAGCATAGCCAGAAAGCCAGTGTAGTAATTTTTTGGGCATGTTCAGCCATATTTTATTAAACTCCCTGTCCTACACTTCACTGCTTGTTTCTGAGAGCTGCTGCCCTGCAGCCCAGTATCCCTCGCTCAAGAAGGCTGCTTGTTCCAACCTGGTTGAAACCTCCTCAGAAACTTAAAATTCCGCACTGTCCTTTTCTCCTACCTTGCGCTGTTACTTAGCCTAGATCATCATGGCTTTGGTTTAATCTCATGTCAGATACTGTTAACATAAATGCTGAACAGCTAAAATATCATAACCATCAGCTTAGCACTATACTCTGCAATGATAACAATACACAAATTTACCATTTAAATTCAGTGTACTATTGTAAGCTGCGTTCAGCACTGCTTGGCTTGAAGGCTTCAAACTATTTCCTTCCTTTTCTGTCTAATATCAGAATTTCTGCAGAACATACAAACCAGCATTTTTTAACTTTAAAACTAGCATGAAACAGCATGAAATCCATTTTGAATAGCTGCAGTATCTCTGAATCCAGGCTGTAGGTAGATGTCTGCCCTGATGTTGAAGGGAATATGCAATTTGTTACTGGGCAGAACAGCCTGTTGACTCCACAGACTAGGTGGCAAATAGCTTGATTCGGGGATCACCATTTTGCAGTCTGTAAGGTCAGTGCCTTGCATAGACTCGGTATTCCTTTCCTGGTGACTGTATGGACTGCGTGCCTATCTGTGCAGCTGTAAAATCACTATATTAACTTTCCATCTTTACTTTGTTGGGATGAAAAACACTAGAGCACAGCAAGCTAGCATGGTGATAATATAAATGAAAAAAAAAAACCCAAACAACCAAACACTAAAATGTCTCCCATTTTGTGTAAGGATAATGCAGAGACAAGATTTAAAATATGGCATGCATAAAATGTGTCACTTCCTTATAAGAGCTGAATAAATGGATGCTATAAAAACCAAACAAATAAAAAAATGCTATGAAAGATGTTTTTCCAGGGAAGAATGTGAGAATTCATTGGATTTGGACTTGAGAAACAATGGTTTGTGTTAATAAAAATGTGTTTTCTTGCTTCTTGTATTGGCAAACTAATAAGCACAGCCTCTAAAGGATGAAGCTGGGCTTTAGCATGTGAAATTCTTTTTGCTGAATATTGCTATCATCTCAGTTCTCAGTGGTTGGTATTTTTACACTCGAGCTACATTTCACACTGATTTTTTTAAGTACACCCCCAGCAAGGGAGATGGAAGAAGCAATACTGCTTTGCCTGCAGCTGGAGAAATCCTTTATTGCTCACGTCACCTCCTCAGCCACGGCATTTGCTCCAGGAAAGCCTGCCTGAAGCTGTTGATAGTCTCTTTCCTTCTCTCATAGGACCATGCGGATATTGAGTGGAAGTTTGCACGGACGAAGCTCTGGATGAGTTACTTTGATGAAGGTGCCACTCTGCCCCCTCCTTTTAACATCGTCCCAAGTCCCAAGTCAGTCTGGTACCTTTGCAAGTGGATTCACAATCAGCTGTGCCCAGGCAACGACTCTGACAATGAACAGAAGAGGCATGAAAACCTCAAAACGTTCACTGTAAGGAGCTGCTTAGTTTTATACTTCATTTTTTGAGGGTGCTCATGCATGTTCAGGATCACGAGGGCCACTGGTCTGCTGGTGCAGCAGAAGGTTGCTGGATCATAACTTGCTAAGAGCCATCAGGAGCTCTAGAGACAGGACCTAACGGGTAACATATCTGTGCCTTTCTCTTTCCAGGAACGGCACGCTGACAACCTGATTCAGAATCAACATTACCAGGTAAACTCTTGAGCACATAAAGTTTTTACTTGCTCTTTCTTCTTCCTGCTCATTTTCTAATACCTCGATTCTTGCTTGCTTCCAGAATATATTTTGATAAGTGTAGGTCCCCTAAGAGGATTTTGCTTATCATGGATTAAAACGTTTCCTCATTAGAGGTGGGATGGTTCAGTCAATCACTCCTAGCCTTTCACCTCCTCTGAAGTAGTGGAAAACTTGCCAAGTATCAGTCTGGCTGCTGAAGTCAAAGGTGACGTCCCCATTGCATCAGAGGGACCAGGCTGTCACGCCATCCTGATTAAAACTGTTTCTACAGCATTTCTACACACTTCTGAATTGTTCCTCTCCTGCTCTTTTTTGTAAAGCATCCCTAACTCCAACAGTGGTTGGGATTTTCTTTTGTTTTGGACAGCTCAGGAAGGAGGAATGGTTCCTTTGTTGAATTTTGCTGGGTTTGTTTATTCTCAGCCTGCCTGTCATAAAGTACTCATTAAAGTCAACCTACAAAAGGATGAAATTGTATTAAACACACCAGCTTCAGTACTTGAATTCAGTGTGATGTATTATGCCAGCATGCTGGAAGAAAAAAAAATTCTCCAGACTGTTAGGTGGTACGTTAGGCTGTACTGTCAAAAACCATTAGTAATTTGTCTTTCTTAAGACATCTCTTGCTTTTTGAAGAGTAGTTTTATCTGAAGTTGATGTTTAACATAATTAGTCACCACTGACAACAGACATTTGGTACTTTCTAACTTCACAGCATAGCTTACGGGTACCAACAGTGGGATCTCTTTAAAAAAATCTCCCAGTAAAACCTTGGTGCGGAGACCATCTTCATGCTTGGTGGTGCTCAGACTTGTTATCCCTATTTATGAAATGGAGGATTGAAGGGAAGGTTTGGAGTAGTCTCTTCTGTATATAGAGATCAACCTCTCTGTATGTTGGCCGGCACGGATAAATGTACAAGCTTGAAGCACCAGTTTGCTTATGTAAAGCCAGCAAGGAGGTACACGAACACAGAGCAAAACGGATCTCGTCCTACCAAAAACCTGTACTGTAACAAACAGCCCAGGTAACACAGAGTGAGAACCCTTAGAGAAGTCACTGAGGGTGTGATTCAGTCCTTCCAGCGCTGTCCACAGACACTGCAGCAGCCTTGAAAGGAGTTTCTAACCTGCCCATAGGGAACACCCCGGCAGCTGGCAGATGTGGTTTAAGGTGAATGTGTGTTGCCCCATGGGGTCCTGACTGTTCTTCAGGTTATTTCTTGTCAAGATACCCTCCTTGGCTTTCAAATACTTGATAAACAATCTTCACAGGGCAAGCTTGGCCTGTCAGGATACACAGCATGTACACATGAGACTGGTAATCTTAAAAACTTTCAGCAGCTGAGATTAAATGGCTTGAGGACATTTAAGAACATTAAGAATTTTTTCTCAATGACTTTTACATATACAAAACAAGTACAAAATACCTGCTCACTGTACTTAACAACGGAGCATTCAAGCTGGAACATATATAACCCTTTCCAAAGGTTTGTTCTGTTTAAAAGAAAGTGTTCTGTTTCTAATGGTAAGTGATTTTCTTTTTAGACAGCAGACTCAGGACAGCCTCTGTTGGTAAGAACTCAGTGAAACACAGACAGAACAGAGTTTAGTCTGAGCCAGCACTTGAATCACTTGTATTGTTTCCTATTCCAGGAGGTGATAAGAAATCTTGTGAAAAGATACGTCGCAGCAATGATAAGAACTTCCAAAACCAACGAAGGTTTAACTGAGGAAAATTTCAAGGTAATTTATTATTCCTTAATAATAATTCATGATATTAACTCAAGTAGCCACTTGCAGAGTTTGCACTAACTTGTTAAGATGATTTGTAACCTTCTGTGGAAATAGGACTGTTGCTGGAGCTGGGAATATATATGATGTGCACGCAGGGGTTTTTGAGCAGAGAATATTATTATTTGAGTGTCTTCTCATATGATCACCTAGATTTTAATATAAAATACGTTACGTAGACAAAAGCATTGGAAAACGGTAGGAATGAAGTATCTGATTTGAGTCAACATCACATTCCTAATCCTAACCCAGACAGAGCCAAAGAATGAGTTTGGGTTAATGGATACGAAGAACACTTACCAACAAAGTTGAAGTTGGGCCTATCAACTAAACAGGATTCCTGCCATATTTCTACATTTCAGCAGTGTTTCCCCTCTTCTATAACTGTCTTGACTTTTTTTTGGGGGGGGGGGGAAGGGGGAGGTGCGTAGAGGGGGTTGGTCAAGAGGGCTGGTCCCACAGCCTTTGGAGACAAAGATCTTGTGAGGTCTCCAATTCTCGGGATTACCAATACTCTTTTTTTGTGTGTGTCACTGAATAATGAAGATGTATGTGGTTTTCTTGTAAGTGTGATTTGGTATCAGCCGTTTGCATAACTCTGAACAGCTCTCCCACGGGAACACGATTGTTCTTTCATGTCACAGATAAAGCTGCTGAGTGTAACTCATCTCTCCTCTTGCCCTAGGAATTAAAACAGGACATCTCAAGTTTTCGCTATGAAGTTCTTGACCTCTTAGGAAATAGGAAGCCCCAGAGGAGAAGTTATTCTACGAGCAGCACAGAGGTGTCCCAAAAGGATGAAACAAATGAGGATGGTGCTGGAGAAAAGTCCAAAGCCAAGAGCGTGTCTTTCAATGTAGCCAACAAAAAAAAGGACTTCAATGTATCTGCTCTAATTAAAACTATGTCTGGGATCGATATGGTGGAAGAGAAGCCAAAAAGCAATGGGATCAGTAAGCGCTCCTTTGTCCGAAATGGAAATAGAGTTCAGAGACTTTCCAGCTCCAAGAAGGAGTCCTTTAAGAGACTGGGCCTGCTTTTCTCCAAGATGAATGGACACGTACCTGAACCAAATTCAGAACCCATGTACACTATTTCAGATGGAATTATTCAGCCACACTACATGTGGAAAGACATTAAATATTCTCAGATTGATAAAGAGAGAGAAGAGAATTGTTCCAAAAGTGAAATTAACCTCAATGAGGTGGACTACAGTGGGAACACAAGACTTACAGGACAGCGCAAGGAGTGCCCTGTGGTTTGTACCAGCTCCCTTCACTGTGCTTCCAGTATTTGTTCCTCTAATTCCAAACTTATAGACTCATCAGAGGATGTGTTTGATTCATGGGGAGAGGCTTGTGACTTGTTTATAAACCAGTGGAAAGACGGGCAGGAGGATCACGTTACAACTCGGCTATAAGTAAAGCTATCTTAACACCCGCTGGAAAACTCAGCCAATTACTTGTAATTGTTTGCTCTCATCTGATTCAGCATTACTATTTCCTTTCTGTCCCCAGGTGAAAAAAAGTGTATAACTACTTATGTTAGCCTATTTTATAGCCATCTGCACCTTTTTTAATTTACTTTTTTTACACTCACAAATACTAAACTAAAGGTTTCACCATTTAGAAGGTCACTATAAACCACAGGAATCCCTTCGGATGCGGTCTTAAGTCTTCAAACACCACAGACTTCAGACTCGCTGGTGGCCGAGTAAAGGATTTCTCCAGTGCTCTCATCATCATCCCACCGCTGCTGGGTTATCACTGCTGCTATCCAACACGATCTGCGTCCTGCACCATTTTCCTCGTCAACACAACCAGCTGGTGAGCAGTGGCTTAGCAGGAGGCTGAGAATAATATTTAAAATCTTTCTAAAAAGAGTTTCAGGTTATAACTGGCTTTTGTTTTCTTTAAGCAATACCACCTCTGATTCTTTCAGTTGTGTGTGTTTTTTCAGGTTGTTTATTATATTAATATTGTAAATTGTTACTGAATAAGAGACCCCTTTGATCATCCAGCTAGAAGATGTTATGATTTGCTTCTTTACCTAATTCCCATAAGAAATTCCCCCTGTAGGGAGCAGAATGACCTTCCAGTTAGGCTGACGGTGGAAGCCAGCACCTGGCCTTGCTACCAACTTCTGTGTAGATGAACTGACCCAAAACCAGCTGTGGCTGCTTGAAGCACAAACCTCAGTGTGGTTCTCATATTCCTAATGGGCTGAACCAAAACCCAGCGCTGAGCCTTGCCCTTACACCCCACCCCTCGAGCTGTATCTGTTTTTTGAAATTCCTAATCTTACTTCCACTGCTGCATTCGCTTTTTGCTGCCTCTCTGATGGATGTCAGGCTTTAGGAAGAAAACCATCCTCCTGGTATATGGCAAGTACTAGGAGAGATAGTCTTCTCTGGGCCTGGGAGCTGCATTTCTGAAAGGCAACCTAAGCAACAGCAGCTCAAACTGCATCTGCCAGCCTGGAACATCTCTGCAGCGCCTTTTCTAAGGTGCAACAAAAAGCAGTGCGGCAGTAGATGTTATCTTTTATTTCCCCAGTTGTGGTAGTGGCTGGACAGGGCCTAGTAATGTCACTGCTTTTGTCCTAAGGAGCACCAGAGAGGGGAGAAGATGACCCCATCAAGGGCAAAATGGTTGAATTTCTAACAGTGATTTTTTTTTTTTTTTAAACAATGTGATACTTGAACTTTCTTCTGTGGTGTTGCTAAGAAACACAGATGATTGGCACTTACTTACCACCACTTCAGAGCTGTTATTAGTCAGCTACTTTCTTGGCAGAAGCAAGTCCTGACCGGGAGCTCAGAAATGGCCTTCCCATATGATGAGAGTGCTTTGTTACCGCTCTCATGCAGTCATGCTTACTGCTCTGTTCCCAGGAGAGGTTACATGAGCTGGAGCATATCCCAGGGGTGGCTGCCAAAAATCACCTCTTCTGTGAACTGGGTTGTGAATTCCATTTGTAAAAACATAATGCTGGAAAATCTATACCTACCATTGGCACTGGTCAGATTTTACCAGCAAGGGGCAGGAGCAGCTCTCATGGCAGGACGGAGGGTCAGGAGGAGAGGGATTTCTCCCTACAGCAGTCCCCCACAGAAGAGATGCTGGGATGCCTGCAGCTGGATACTCTGCCTGAGTTTTAAACCTGGCTCCCTCCTCTTGTTAAGGAAAACCACCTGGTTGGATTTTCCCTTTACAGCATTACCTAAAGGTCATGATGGAGCACACCTACAGAGACAAATGTGAACGATGCAGCCAGCTCCTGTAGCAGAGTTGCAGATGGCACATGCTGGACTCATGGGAAGTTTTCGATACAGACCTCAAGGTGGAGACCATGGCTCTAGGCAGGCTCCGGTGTCAAGAAAAATCAGCAACTAGGAGCAGAGACTCAAAAATGTTTCTGTATTCCTTGCTTACAAATGGCACCAGTCTTGTTACCAGCATACAGTATAAATACCAGAATTTTTAAGCCTCTATATGCGTTAGTTAAGGCTAAGAGTGAAAAGCATTTTTGTATCAACAGATTTTGGGCTTTCATACCAATTGCAGGGTTAGGATTGTCTTTGGAAACTGCATCTCCTCTTTCTTTACGAAAGGCTGAGCAAACTGACATTGGCACTACGCAAGACGACTTGCAAAATCTGAGGGTCAGAAGCAGCTTGCTCATCATTTCGTGAAGAAATCCAGCACCCCTGTCGTTTAAGAGGCAAATCCATTGATACACAAGAGCTGCAGTCAGAACCAACTGAAAGCAATTCTCAAAGCAGCTCACAATAAAAGCCTACAGTTTAATAAACCAAACTGAGCACTTTTCTGGAAAGATGAACATTAGCAAGAGCTGCTACAGGGGGAAGAAGGAAAGAGTTTGAATCATTTTATGCCTCACCTAACCACACTGCAGTTTATGAACTCTACCTGACATGGGGCCAGCAAATCTTTATGGTGTTTCCTGTGGAATAAGTAAGAGTGAAAAGAATTCAAGTATGGTTATGCAGATTACATCAACTGAGTTTGAGGCTGGGCTAGAAGCAGGGTTCATATCCTTGGACAGTAGAAAGGCTTTTAAGTTTTCCACGAGAGCAAGCACACTGCTACTGGCGATTATTATATTGTGTCATTCAAATGCAGCACTGCATCAACAGGTACAAATAACTAAATGAAACGCAATTAACTCCGCAGTGGTGCCCCCCAAAAATGTAAAAATGACACCGGGCAGCGCAAATCCCTTCTGTGCGAACTGCGTGAGTCATGGTCCCCTGCTGTGTCCTGAAAGGGCAGGAGTTGGAACTGCTACATTGCAATGGCATGATGCATAATGCAGTCTGCAAGAATCTCTCAATAATGTTATGTTAAAGGCGAGAGGTACATCACATGGCGGCTTGGCTGGGGCTCCCCTGTGATTTGTTTCATGACTCAGATACTTCCTAGCTTCCAGCTATGAGCTAGTTTGAGCTGACTTTGGAATTTAACACAAATATTTGATTTGGCTGTGATTAATACATGTGTCCAGGAGTTTGCAAAACTGTCAGATTGGTCCCCCCAAAGGCAAAATTCTGTTTGATTGCATCTATGCATCCCCTTTGGTAGCAATAGACTTTTTAGCAGCTGGTGAATTATTATTACTACTCTAAAACAGGAGCTTCAGGGGAGGGAAATTAAAGTATCTTGTGAAAAATACATTTGATAAGGAAAACCTGTTATTTTTTTCATTCACTTGCAGTCAAAGTATTTGGGATTTCACCAGCATTTTTCCATTTTCAATTGCTCAAAAATAAAACATGTTTTAGTGAAAGTTATTCTTTCCTTCAGAGAAATCCGTGAACTACACCTGTGCTGTCTGTGCAAGCGACCAGGGTAGGAGCTGATGGGACACTTGGAGCTTCTCCTGTGAGGAGTTAAACTCTTCCTTGGCTTGGGTTCAAGATGCACAGCTGTGCTCCAACTGGCACACGCCTGGCCTTTATTCTGTGGGCTTCAATAATAATCCTTATACATATGCAAGGAATTAGGAATAATAGAGATCTCAACCACTTACCCTTTCTTTAGGTTTCTTGCTCTTGAAGTTGCTTTATTTCTCACCTCCCATCGCTGGTGTCCTTTTTACCTGGCTTTTTAAAGTAGCACACCTACAAAAGATCACCAATTAAAAAGTTAACAAATAACATCCAGGGTTAAGAATATCACATAGAGCTAGGAGGTGTTTGTACTCAGGTCAGAGATTAAAGAAGTTGTTTCAGAAACAAGAAATTAACTGACATATCTCTGCAGATTATTTGGATAATTGCATTTGTATATTCTTCAATTACCGGTATATATGTAAATACTCAAGTATTTGTATATGTAGTCCCTACAGAGGAAGCATGCACAGTGGTTAGAGCACAGGATCAGCAAACAGAACTTCTGAGGTCTATTCCCAGCTCTGCCACTGACTCACCTGTGACCTTGGGCAAGTCACTTAGCCCCTCTAATGCCTCAGTTTCCCCATCTGTAAAATAGGGATAATAATACTTACCTACCTCGCAGGGGGGGTTAGTTCATTATTTATAAGCACTTTCAGATCTTCAAATTAAAGGCGCTATATACAGTAAGTAGTTAATACTCGTAGCAGTAGTATGTACTTTTATTTTCTTACAACTAATTCAGGTTAGGATTTAACCGTACGTCCGTTATGATAGTTTTCCATGTAGAAAACTAGCATGGTTTCCCACAAAGGGAATTTAGGGGACTTCTGCAGCAGACAGAGCAGGAGCAGCATACCCTGGAAGCCTAAACTCTAACACCCTTGCTTTTGTGATTTATGTCTCACCCTTAATGTCACCTTACTGTATTTGTGTTTCATCCTTTTTCTGATGGTACACGTAACATGATTTTAAGCAGAAACAGCCACTGTAAATATTAAAGAGTATTTAAATAAATATATTCATGTATAAATAGAAAACCTTACCTTTTAAAGAGGTTAAAATCGGTTGATGCAACAGACTTCCAGGCATGGGGAGGTTCCACAGGCAGCCCAGCACTGATGCACGCGCACACAGCAGGATACTGGAGTAGGGCTGGAGGAGAATTTCACCACAAGTCATCATCTCCTTAGTATTCACTTTTCACCTCATCGCTGGCAAGGGCAGCAAGTCACGCAGGTGACAAGGTGTCACGGGATGGTGCGCAATGTGCTGGGGCAAAGGGAGGCCATGGCTGGAGCAAAATCGCCCTGCTGCCTGTTTTGCCCCGAGGAGCAGGATCAGGCAGCTCCCAGAGACGCACCCCAGGCAGCAGCGTGTGGCCAACACGACAGCTGCTGGAGGAACCTTTCCTGGAAAGCGGGAGACTGTCTCCTGTGTCCCTGTGAGAGGGCTCTTCGCCCTGATTTCTCTGCAGGTACAATTTGTTTTTCATTAGTGCTTACTCAGGATAAAGGTCTTTGGCTTGAGTTACAGGAGCTCTAAGATTTGACTTGCACGGTAAGGGCACTACAAGCATCCTGAGCTCCCTCCAGGAGCGCATGCAGTTGCAGGGTATCTGCACCAGATATTCAGACAGTTACTAATAGTGTAAGCGAGGATCTGATTTACTGCTGGGTTTTCTAGCAGTTAGAAAACTACATGAGCACCTGCTGCTCTCACACCATTAAAAGTCTACGTCCCACTTCCCTTAGAACTTCTCAGCTTTGCTTTGATTTTTCTACTTCTCTTTTCCAAAGGCCAAAATCCCAAAGAGAAGCATATTTCAATTAACCAGGAAGAGATGCAATTTTGGTTTAATTTCTGGCTGAGTTCTCCTTCAACCAGTTAACTTGTCCTGCAGCATGCCAACACTTTTCCACAGACGTGACATGTCCAGGAGAAAGCTCTGTGCAGCCTCAAAGGCTGATTTCCAAAGAAACAGGATCACCCTCCCACCTCTGTTGCAATTCCACAGTCAAACAGAATGGCAAAAAACAAGCAAAAACATCCAAACCACTAGGGCTGCCTAGAATTAATGATAGTTGTTACTTAACTAAAAACTCTCCGGAGCTGTTTTTGGGGTGGATGCCCTGTAAGGACCTCTTCCTCGCAAGAGGGGCTTCCCAGGCCACCCGGCACTGCAGCCCCGGCCGAGGCAGGCAGCACAGCTGGTTGCAGCCTGCCCAGGTGTGCTGGAAGCATCAGTGACTCTCATTCATGCAGTGGTAAAATTAATTGGAATCAGTGAGACTACAGTGAATAATAAATCAGCTCACTGGAGGAGCATCTAAAATAAACTGTTACCAAAATAATCTGTAGTTTTCAGTGAATATGTAACTCGAGACCTAACAACTATAAAGTCAATCCCTTACTGGATTTTTTTCTTGGAGGAGGCCGGGAGCACTCTGGGCTAGCCACATTAGCATATTTTCTAAACATTTGTAATTTGATTTCATTTTCACACTACTTCTTTCCCCATTTCAGGCCATTACACTTTTACAAACAAGTCATTTATATATTCTTTACATAATTGCCTCC
This sequence comes from Ciconia boyciana, assembly GCF_034638445.1. Taxonomy (NCBI): domain Eukaryota; kingdom Metazoa; phylum Chordata; class Aves; order Ciconiiformes; family Ciconiidae; genus Ciconia; species Ciconia boyciana. Next base: position 21,133,805 of record NC_132945.1, on the reverse strand, counting down.
ACCCAGGACAACTACTGCTCTGGAGTAAATTCATGACCACAAATGATTGGTGTAAAAAGAGAACATGCTTTATCAAAAAAAGGCAGAAGCATTTGATCCTTATCTTCCGACTGTCTGATAATATTTCGTGCTTCAGGGAAACACTGTCACCTGCTCTGTTTTTCTAAGGTGTGCACAACAGAACAAAAAACCCAACCGTAACAGCAACAGAAACGCCCTAGCCTAGCTCAAACCACCCACAATTTTAAAAGCCAAATTGATGTTGCAGTTCTTTCTTTACATACAGACCCGTCTCAATCAATGGCTCACCAACTATGGAAAACAGTGCAGCCCGTTCCTCCTGGCTAGCATGCCCTCCTTCAGCATGGCTTATTTTGTTTATTTTGGGGATTTTTTTTTTTCCCCTCTCCCATTTAAAGCATTTCCATATCAGCAGTAACTCCTAAGCCAGAAGAAATGATGTGCTTAGGACAAGATGTGATCAATCAAGGAGCTGGCCTTTTAGCACATGAGCTAACAGAACACTGTGATACCTTTAGCCAACAGAGTGAAATGCCTTTTGACTATAAATAGTTGTTTTTGAGCAAGGGGACACTTTTTGGTCTAGCTATTTTTTGGGTATTGTACAGTCTTATTTACTGAATGTGTTTATAAGGTGGGTCTGGGAACTAGAGGGCTAGGGATCTTTGAGAAGCAAAGGGTAGTAGCAGATGCTTAAGTACTCTCTTTTCTATACAGCAAGCCCTAGAGACCTGGGCTTACTCTGCAAACAGTTTTTTTAGCAATCGAATTTTAATATCAAATTAAATCTTCATTAAAAAAAGCTATCACAGAAACAGCTTCACACCTGAGCATATTTTCAAAATGCCATTTTCCTTCATGGGATAAAAGAGGTGAAGCTTTTTTTCCTCCTCCTCCTTTATTTTGGTTTTGGTCAAAAACTTGATGGCCTTTTCCAGGCAAAAGAGCTTTTAGATGTTGTAAGAATTTCGCGTATGTAAAGACGGAGTGGGGACCTCAGCATTTGCCAGTTGAGTAGTAATAGCCACCCCTAGAGAAAGGGGGGGAGAAAAGGGGAAGAGCAAAAAGCAAAAACAAACGCTTAGTTTTATGTACTTTTCTACTTGCATCTCCTGTCCATAGTGCAGACTCCATGTCATACCCTCGTATAACATGTAAAAATGAAATGATGTACATAAAATTATTTATTTTATGTGTATTTTTAGCTTAACTGTAAACTGAAAAAATAAAAAGCATTTAATTTTTTTCCCAAAAATGTAAGCCTATTGAAATTCAAGGTGTTTCTACCTTTTCAGATGTAACATTTCCAGCTGCCTATTGATAATAAACATTTATTAACAGCAACAGATCTGACATTTTATAGTTTTTTAAAATCACGTTCAGCACAGACTTCTCAAGGGCTGTCAGTGGTCAGAGAGGCACTTCAGGGCTCCAATTCTATAGACACTTATATTGGTATTTACATGAAAAAGGCATGGCACAGACCTGCTTACCTACAATGAAATCAGCCACCCAAATTTGAGCAAGTGTTCATGGGCGAGAGCTGAACAACGCCTGGCTGTGAAAAAAAAAAAAACCAAACAAAACAACCCAACCCCAAAACATTCATTATATCCTGTCTACAACAGAAAATAGCAAACCACTGGAAGTGCTGGTAAATAAAATGCACTGCGTGAATGCAATTACTCCTGTACAAAGAAGTCTAAGTAAGTGTAATTCCATTTTAATTTAGTCCCCAAAGATATCCTTCGACAAGCACAACTACATCAGCCACATTGGAATATACAGCAATATAGCTAATAGTGTAAGTGAGTCATTAAGCAACAACATATAACTGTATTAACGTAATTTGTTCATGTAAAGCTGTCCTCCAAGCAAATCTCATTAAAGTACCGGAGGCATGCAGATACATTTCAAAAGGTTTCCATCAACTACCAGAGGCTCTTGGTCAAGTCTCCAGCAAAACAAGAGTTTCCTCAAGTTAAAGAGTGGCAATATCCCTTTCCTGGAAATGCAGAAAATTCCTGCACAAGGGGGACAATGTGGACACACACAGAAATAAACACAGTTCATGCCAAAAGCTGTAGCAAAGCTCAGGACCACAGTGATCCACAGCTACAGAATTTTAAAGACCCACATAAAGACAGAAGGCTACTTTTTTTTTTTAATAGAAAAGGCCATTTTGAAGTTGGATGTGCACATTCCCACTCGCATCAGAAAGCCTAGAAGTTCAAAGTTAAGGCACCCTGAATCCCCAGTTGCACTTCCTATTCCGGAAATGGGAACCAAACTGCACCTGAACATGACTTGCATCCCCTCAGCTGTCCCTGCAGAGGTAGACAGATGTGCTGCAGCAGAAAATACCACATTTGATCAGGGAGGGAGGTGGGAGGCGGGGGAAGAAGTTTTGCAGTGTATTTTGTCTCCTCTTACTTGCGCTTCCTGAAAAGTAACAGAAATCATGCATTCACATAATCACCACAAATATTAAAGCAAACATTTTTTGCTTTCAACTATGACCAATATTAAAAAAAGTACTGGATTAAAAAGAGTCAGAAACCACAGTTTTAGATTGGATTGGGAAGTGCAAATAGGCAGGGTAGGGAACAGGAAAAATATATAAAGGAGAGGGTAGAGGGAGTTAGATGGTCCATTAATTTCATCATTAGAGGATATTTCACTTTCTCTTAAAAGACCATTTTCTCTAACACAAAGTCAAGCAGTCATCACAGCTATGAGAACAGAATGACACTTATCTTGGGGTAAACCCCAGCACCCCAAAGCTAGAGGTAAAATGTTCACCTGCTCCAGGGAAGGCAAGATTTACCATCTGGAATAAAAGCATTGCCATAAACTGAGCCTAACACATAAAAACACCCTGTCAAGACTCAGGCACACATTCCTGTTAATGCAGATCGCCACACTTGCAGAGATGACTAAATTGCAGTAACTGCCTGCGTACGTGCTCTTAGCCTATGGCTCATACTGGCTGAACTATTTCATACTTGCCGCAACTCAGCTGACTGAAATGTGGTAAGCAGCAGTGACTTGATCTCGTGTAGGAGTTTCTAGATACAGGCCTGCCCTGCAAAATTTAAACTCTGATCTTATTTCAAAGCTATAAAGTGCTGGTGCAAGGGTTTTATCTTCCTCCCTTATGAAAAAAGCAGTTACTTGGAAGTCTGGGTCTGGATTTGTATGTTGAATATCTTCCACATATAATGCAGTCTTTGATGGTGTAATTTTATAAAAGAGAAAGGTATCCAGCAGCACTGCAGAGAGAACTGGAAGCTAAGAGTAAAGCAAAACAACTGAGCTAGAAAAACAAGTTGCCGTAGGAATCAGTTTGGTGTTCTTACGTGACCAAGGGGAAAACAGAGCACAGCAGCGATAGCCCAGCAGGCTAATACTGCTGGCAGGCAGAATCAGCGTGGTTTTTCTCTACAGTATTTATAATAATTATCTTCAATAACAGATGGATTTTACAATTCAAAAGACTTCAGAAAGAGACTTGTGCCTCTAGCAAGCAGCAGTAACGCAAAGGATGTTAACGCACGTGGACTGAGCAGGACTACAGCTGGGAGGAGGGCTGTAGGGTGCAGGACAGAGGAGAGGGAGTGGGGCACGCACCGGGAGGGCAGCGCTCACAGCCTGACTGCAACAGGGCACAGGTTTGGCACGTCCTTTGGTGCAAGACCCAAGCACCTCTGCCAAAATACCATGCTTTTACTTTACTGTGCAGCGAGCGGTGCTCAGAGAACAGAAGTGCACTCTAGCGTCTGGCGACCTGCGGGCAAACGCAGTCAGACCGAAGCCTGCTCCTTCTAAGGACAGACAGACTTGCAGCAGTTTAGAAGAGTCTGACATACTTAAAAACACAAGAAGCTCACACCCCAAAGCACAAGAACTACAGCTGATCACCACTTCTTTCATCCTGCAGTTTCAAAAGAGAAGAGGCTTGGCTCTGAGGCTGTTTATAAGGGCTATGAAATCAGAAGTGCTCACATCTAAAGAGAGCACTCTGCGGCGCTGCCAGCTCATGGATCCTTCCTGCACAGCCTTCAGGTGTTAATTTAATTTGAGCCCCTGCCTTTCATATATAAAAACATGGTGTAGAAAAGGAGGCGGCAAGCATGACTAGCACAGACTTGGCTGCATGACTCTTCTGTTCTGTTCTCCCTTTTAAAGGCTGAAAACCTATCCACAAAAAATAAGGAAAAATGAAAAACAGATTTCAGGATCAAATCCTTGCTTTAAAAATTCATTATTATGCAACATACTTCAAGAAGCCAAATAAACAAAGAAAGAAAGAAAGGGGGGGGGGGGGGAATCAATCTGAAATAAAATAATTGTTCCCAATAGGAATCAATACTCACGGATTTTTCTGTGCTTCTATTTAAATATAAAATACGCCTATGGCTGCAAGCTATATCCCGCTACCCCCGTTCACAGCAATTCTGCGATGCTGCTGGGCATGAAAAACCCAGAGCACTGGTGTGGTACCAAACTGTAACAGAGCAATAATCAAACAGTTTAGTTTGATTATCAAAGTAAACAAGTCTGGATGATCACCAGGCTGACACTGGGTTCCCCACAAAAAAAAAAGACCCTGAGCCCACATCTTAGCACCCGCAGACCATAAATACACACCCCACACCCCCCAACAAAAAACACCCCTCTCAAACTAACGCCCAGAATTCTGTGTAATTTTGGTGTGAATTATCTTATAGCCTCTGAAAAGGCAACTGTTCTGTAGCAATTAGCCACTGGAACACTTAACCACAAAACTAGGAATATTATTAGTACAGGGATGCTGCAGCCAGACCTAGTAATATCTAGATGAGGAAATGGCTGAAGTATGAAGCCGGTTAGCTGTGTTTTTGGTAGAGCTGTGGCTTTTTTGGCAGAGCTGTGGCTTTTTTGGCAGCTGTTTTAGTAAGTGATGTAGAGCTACTGTAGTGCAACACAACTCTGGAAAGCAGAATTGAAAAGAAAAGACTCCAGCATTCACTTAAATTTCTGTACCATTCTAAGCTCTTTGCTGTTAATAAAAAGGCAGGATTTCCTGACCTATAGAGAGCATTCATCAACCAGCTCCAGGACATGCTGCTACCGGTTCCCCACAGCCCCTACTTGCTAGTTCAAAAAGATAATTTTGAGCCTAAACAGCCTTGGCAAAAATACATGTATCAAGTCACAGGGGTACCCCTGTATATCAAATCCATAAATAAGTTAACTGGCCACATATTACATATACTATTATATCAATGAATGTAATTTTAATGTATATCAAAGTGGCCAACATGGCCACAATAGCTGTGGCCAATGCTGAATAATCCAGCTACTAGAAGGGTAAGCAAAAGCATGCAAAAAAACTTGAGTCTGTACCAGAATTATCAGTCAGTGTTTCTAATGGAAAAAAAAAAAAAAAAAGAGTTTACTTCAGGAAACAAACTAATACCAGAAGATAAAACACCAACACTTAGCTATGATAACCATTTGTATAGAAAAAAGCAAGGCTGTCTCAGTGTCAGTAGAAGAAAGGAGGCATTATTCATAGCTAAAGCCTGAAAGTGGCAGATAATCACTTTGGTGCTTGACAGCAACTATTTCAGATATGACAGATGGCACTCGTGACTGAGGTGGAAACACACTTGATGACTCCATCGTGGAGACTGTACTTAGAATCATAGAATACCTTGAGTTGGAAGGGACTCATAAGGATCATCAAGTCCAACTCCCTGCTCCTCACAGGACTACCTAAAACTAAACCACATGACTAAGATGCTGTCCAGATGCTCCTTGAACTCTGGTGCTGTGACCACTTCCCTGGGGAACTTCTTAAGTCTGTTCCACTTTGAAGTTCATAAAGTCAGTCACATACTTTACTGGTTCCTTTAAGAGGTTAGTCTAGTGAATGCTTTTTCAGAGAAAGGTGGAAAAATCTTGTGGTATCTTCTGCCTTTCCCGAGAAATGTCTGTGCAAGTCTAGTGCTCCTCCAGAGGCAGAAATACAAAGGCCAAGGTCCTAACTGCCACCTATTACTTCGTAAAATCATTTTGTGTGCATGTTTCGTTTTGTTTTAAAAACAGCACAGCAGCTTATAATAAAATTAGCTATTCAGGGGTCATTTTCATCATGCTTTGACTTCTCACCTGGCTCCTCCATCTTGAAAAGCCATTATTAAATTGCCAAGTTCAGTGTACAGCAATTAGAGATTTGAGGGGACAAACCAAAAGCCAAGCTTGCAACCCTCCCGACAGAGCATTATACTACCATCTTCTCTTAAAAAGGGGAAAAAAAAAAAGTCTCAAGAGTTTTAAGGAAATAGGATCAACACCAAAAGTGCTGCATGAATTTAAGATAAAAGTGTAAGGAGTCACTTTTTCCTACTATGTTTTTGCTTCCATGGTTACTTAAAAGTGATACCAAAGGAAATATACTTTTTCCCCGCTGCCAATTCTGCAACCAATTCCCTTTTCACCACCACTTAGCTATGTACAAAGAAAAAAAAAACAAACAAAACACCACGAAACAGTAGCATGGGCCCACAGAGCTGATTTCAACTTTGGCAAGTGGCAGTTGTGCCACTGTCTGAAGCTAGTGACTTCATCTCCTTATCTAAAGCAGGCTACGTTTGAATTTGGAGGACTCAAATTCCCTACAAGAACTGGCAATCATGGCTTTCAGAATCCACCTCAGAGACCCAAATGCTGAAATAACGTGAAAGTCAAGAAGATCTGTTAAATAAGTGTCTTTGCTTGTTTGCTGGCTTTCAGGCCTCCAGCACTGAGCCAGCATAATCTGCACTTGTGCCCTTGTTTGTTACCCCAGGACAGGGCTACGCAAAATGATGCCTCCAGGGCTGGGGCAAGGCCCAACTCTCACACGCTTCTTGCCACCAGGCAAACACGATATGCTGAGAAGCAATCCCCGATGTGCGTGGGAACTTTGGAACCAGTCTCCAGAACAACAGGGGTTTGAACTAGGAAACGCATTTCCAACTGTCCAAAAACACTGAAGCAGTTTTAAACCTTTAAAAGCTGACCACCAAAAGGAAAAAAGAAAGCGCACGTTTTAATCCTATGATGCAGTTCTGGAACTGTGCATGAGAAAAATTGTTGATTTCTCAGGTTCAACTACAGATTTGTTTTAAAGGCTCAGGAAAGGCAAGTCACCTATTCCACAGCAGTAGGCTTGCGTGTGCGTGCACACGCACAGACTTTGCTTCAGTACTGCTGGGAGCTGAAAGGGAAAGCAGGGAGACAACTCAAAAGGAGCGAGCCACTAAGGGCTTCAACTTCGCAACACCTCCGGAGTTACCATCTACACACCATCCTCTTACCACCTACCCGCTTCCCCCTAGACCAGGGCCTTGCCTCCACGTTGCTTCCCTGTCCACCCACCTACCACACACGCACTTTCCCAGCCCCGCTCTTCTACGGTACTGCGTGTCGTACTTTGCTGCAGATAGGCCCAGCGTCAGAAATGCAAACCCCAGCCCTGAAACGCACAAGGATTTGTTCCTCCGTTGCTGCTGCCAATTCTCAACTCTTTCACTGTTCAGCATATTTGATCAGGGCAACAATCCACGCAGCTATTTTTGGACGCGCACACAGATCCTTCCTTAGAGCTAACAGCTGTAAGCTTACTCCTGAAAGTGCTGGTGCTTTGGCTGTGACACTGACCACCGTCAGTAAAATATTAAAAATAAGCCCGAAGGCTCACGTAAATGCCAACTCTTTAGTGTCTAGCTGAAACCGCTCCTACATTTGGAACAAGGTTGTTTTTTCTTTTAAATCTGATTTTGTTCTTCAATCATTTATGCAAATCTATGCAAAACAAGCATAAGAGCTGAATGAAACAGCTGCTTCCTAGCAGCGATAACAGTACAAAGGAAGAGCTGGGAGACTGAAGTGACAAACTGATACTGGAAATACTGACGTCTGTGGAATGCTGGAACAGAAGCCGGTACAGTAGGAGACCAGTTTTTGTTTATATTCCTCTTTTAGATGTCTAGAAATCAAGTCAATCTTCAGTAAAACATGACTACCTTATGAAGCAATAGCTAAGCCAAAACAGTTAACCACCCTGACATGAAAATATAAAGACCCTGTTGACTACCGATAAAAAGCTCCTCTTGCAATGCATCCGGACAAGAATCAGGATAAAATTTTTACTGTGCCGATGGGAAGCCCTGGTCAATCCCGAACGCCACTGCAGCCTCTGGAACACAGCAGGATCAAGCGGTCTTTTCTCAACAGCTCCTTCAAATACAAGGGAGCAGGCAAGGGTAGGACACCCGAGGTCACCGTGTTAATAAAAACGTTTCACAAGCCCTAAGCTCCGTTAAAAAAAAAGATCCAAGAGACTCTGAAAAGTGCAACACACGCAGACGTACCAAGTAACACTAAGGCACACGGCAGGTCTTCCGTCTGTTGACAAGTCACACTCCCTATCTATACCAGCCCTGCAAGTACCTTCAGCAAAGGGCACAGAACTCTAGGTCAAGTATACCCACATACTTGACCCCGCACTACTCCAAAGCTTCTGCATTTCTGAACTTAAAGGCCATATAGAATTATACTACAGCAGCGTGACAACATAAATGCTACGTGCAATTCCGTGTTAACTACCAACCTTAAAATCCTTCAGAAAATTTCTAGAGCCTGTGCCAAGAAGGACATGGCCAATATTATGTGGAGTGACTCAGCTGAAGAGCTACAGGCAGGGTCTCAAGAGGTTGTTAATCCACATCCACTCCAGATTCTTGTCAGTACACTTCACACCCAATTCTCCCAAGTGCTGAAAGCCTCAGTTAAGGGCATTCAGCTAAAGCTGAAAACCATTAACTCTCATGCGTGCGCAGTATCACCTAGAGTGATACTACTGCAGCAGGGAAGTGGAAAACAGAATATTCAAGACTAACAAAGCCAGGAATTGAGAGCACCTGCAAGACAGCAGAGATACTGCAGAGCACAGGAGCCGTACCTCTGAAAGCAGCAGGCCTTGGAGCAGCCAAGCCATAGTGTTTTGGAACCTGCCTTCTTCCACATCAACTTCTGACAAGACAAGCATGCTGCACGGTAAATGCAACGGAAAGAATCCATAGCATTTCAGCCCAAAGTTGTTCTGCAACCTACCAGATGCAGCCACCTGAACTGTAGGTATCAAGCATAGCTCTTTCTCTTACCTGAAATTAGCCCTCTAGGATTAGGACATTGGGGAAAGTCCACACAGGGATAACACAGCTACTTTGCATGGCAATACACTGAATCAAGCATGAAAACAATTTGCATTACTAAGATATTTTATGCTCCAGCTTCGAGTAATAGCTTTTGGAATAAAAGCCAAAAGCCTTACATTCTGATGCAATAAAAGCTACAACTGCCACATACCTGAAATACGGTCAGTTACAAGGATGGGGGAGCGGGGGGGTGGGGGGGGCGGGAGGTAAGGGAGGAAATCCGTGTCAGACAGTTGTAGTGAAATGACACTTTTCAAAACAGCGCGGAAAAGGAACACTTGCATTTCACAGACCCTACATATACACAGCCAGTTCTTTCCCTCACTCACCCCTGAATGAAAAGCTACTCTCTACAGCAACAGAGAACATGGGAGATTCAGGAACTTGAACTAAAGGTACTAAGTCTGAGAAAATCACGTCACCTGCTGTATCTACAGATGGCTATTACAATAAGCCAGCTGCAATGCACAGACTTTCAACATATCTGGTGTAGGGGGGAGGGGGGGAGGAGAATATTTAAAAAGCCTATGTACTTCAACCAGTGTGCAGAGATATACCCACTACTTGAACAACAAAAATGTAAACAGCCAGCCAGTTTTGCACTGCTGCTCCTCAGAGTAGGCTACAGTTTACCTCTAGCTTGGCCTCACGACTGCCAGACAGAGCTTCCCACCATGATCCCTGCTGCCAGACAAGGCAGAAATAGCTGGAGCTGTGGTACATGCTGCAGTGGCAACACGGGTAACCATAATTGAACTCCAGCTCATATCCAAGCACTTCTGCTCCAGTCTGAGCACTACACATTAGCACAAGCTGAACCTTGCTACCAAGAGGACCAGCAGGCTGAATAACCAAGGTTTCCTCTACAGCCCTTCTAAGTTTCTAACCCTTAGTGCAGTTTGAGCCAAGGCACTGTCAAAAGACTGAGCAAGGGGGCATGCACAGGGTAGAGCGTTTCCTACAACTGTCCAAAACAAACACACAACCAACAATCCTTATCAGCTAAGACAAGACACTGCATCACGGAACAGTTTTATCTGCCTCTGGAGATGCGTGCAGTGATGCAACGGTGGCACGCTTGGGCCTCGCAGCATTCCCCACCTAGAGAAAAACAAGTTACATAGCATAACAGCAAGCAGTACTGTTATTCCTGCAGCTGAGAGGCACTTAGCTTGCGATAAGGACAGACGACAGCTTGATCTTTGGGTTATTAAACCAAGCTCTGCGATTTACAGGCTCTATTTATGCCTCGTGAGCCATAAACATGGCAGAACGAGGGCATAAATTAACAACAACAACAGAATCAAATATGTAATATGCCTGTTGCACTGCTTACCGAGCTCGGCTGCCTGAATGCAACCTTGCACGGTATGCCGATATTCTTAAATCGTAAGAGCACGTTGACCAAGAAGATTACCGCTTTCAAAATGAAGTCCACGTTCAGCTGACAAAGCCCAAAGCTGCTTCTGAGCTGCTCTGCTGGTAGCTGCTCTGCTGGTCTTTGCACGCCCGTTCCTTAATAGCTGAAACGTACCTTAAACACTGTCATAACTGATGACAGTACACAACAAGGCTACGCACACAAGGGACAAGACGACCCTACGCTTTATCCCCAGTTTATGATACCTCAGAATGACATCTTGGAGCCGTACAGGGAAACAACACAACACCCCACGGAACCGTGCAACAGCACGACTTCATAAATACATGGATTTGGGGTTTTTTGTTTTAATCCGTTATCAGAAGAATGATTACTCTGCCAAGAACCAGTATGATACAGGCCAAGCACCCTCTCCCTTGCTATGCATTTCTTTAGGATGCTGCCTAAAGCTGCAGCAGTCACATGTTTCAGTCAGACATGAACTTGCTATTCAGAACTGGGAATTAAAACATTTTTAGCATAAGCACCCATAATATTATTTCTCACTCCCTGCAAGCTGCAAAGAGCCATTGCTTCTCACTATAGGTATTCTGCTAAGTTTCCATGGAGAACACAAGTCAGAAGCGTGCCAAAGAGCAGCAGTAGTACAAGCACAAAATACCATCGTTACCTCGAGGCAGATCGCTGCCACTGGGATCACAGGAGTAAGGTGGAAGAACGGCACCAGCTTCTCCCACCTCACTGACTGGAGGAAGAGGAGCTGAATACATTGGGAACGGCACCGAAGAAACTGCTGCAGTTAGAAGGAAACCAAAGTCAAGTCAAATTTGCAATGGCACGTCAAATGAGCAAGATGCCAAGTTACACAATTAAGCATGCACTTCTTTGTCACCTCAGTGCCCCTAACCGCAAGCTAGTTCAACAAAGTTCTCTTTAGCAATCCCTTTAAAAGAACTCCAGAAGAAATTTTAAAACCAGATGGGAAGCTTCCAATCTCACAAGCCTTAACTGGAATATGAAGCTCGCCGATAAACAGACGGTTAAGAATAAATGTCTTTTTCTATCATTTCTCCATACTGGAAGGCAGGCCAGACTTTCCTTACGTAACCGTCTGTCCTAGAACAACAGGGAACAGACTAATCGCTTTAAGTCATCAGAAGCGTGACAGTAAGCCCACAAAAACAGGGGAAAGGTCAAGACACATCAGGCCAAAAATATTTTGGACAGGCTACTGTTAAATATTCATCAGGTGGCCCGCACCTCTACCACACCAGCAGGTTATTGGTAATGGCATCAGCGGGTAGACAGCTTAGAGAACTGCGCTGACTGAACTTGCACGCAGCGTGGAAAAAAACAAACCAAGGAGAGAAATGGAGAAGAAAAGGGAGACAGAATTGAGCACAATTGGAGGTGGAGGGTTTTTTGGATGCTCAATGAAGACTTACAGAAGACATGAAAAGTCCTCTTTATAAGAAGGGAAAAATCATTTTTTCTTCACAGATGTTTCACAAGAAAAAAAGTAGATAGAGCGTTCCAGTTGGTAAGCGCACCACGTGACAAATCACAAATTTGATCCCCTGGCACAGAAATAACTGAGCACAGGAGCTAACTAAGGGCCACAAAAATGAACCGGACATTGGCATGGATCCTGAACCATCACAGCCAGTGAGTCTTTCGGAAGGGATACTAAAGCCTCAGGACCGATAGCTCAACTCCAGAGGAAAATTAACTGTAGGAAATCGTGGGAGAAGGGAGCTGCCATGAACTTCTGCCTTCCAAAAAGAACCTTCTAGCAAAACACTTGGCATTGATGGCTAAAGGTGGCCAGGGGGGAACCCAAAGCAGACACCTCCAACTCCCGGGCAAATTCAGGGGCAACTGTCCCCTTCCAAACATGAAAGCAACAAGTCAGCAGTGAAGTTACAGCTACTATTAAGTCAGTTTAAGCCAAAGCAAGTGATACTACTCTTTGGTTTTATTTAAAAAAAAAAAAAAAAAAAGCCTTTTAACATTTGTCTTGGATAGGTAGGGGGAAAACTGAAAACTTAGACATCCAAGTCCATAGGCATAGTATGTACGCTCTACCTGGCCTCCCTATAGAGAGGGGAGGTACTACGACTGGCTGAACCGCTGTTTGTGGGGGAACTGCTGTTGTGACACTGGCTGGAGTGGAGGCAGCAGAATTTGAGGAGAAGCCTGTGGCTGGAGCAGCATAAACACCTGTTGAGGCTGAGATTGCTGCAGAGTTCACCAACACCTGGAAAAGAGTCAGAGTATTCAGTAGACTGCCTCTACAACTGGCTTTCACAAAGACCAGGGACATATCACAGAGTTCAAAAATTCTCACTTCACACAAATGCATTTTGGAAGTCCTAGCTGTAGAGGCAGCAGTAACTATCCCAGGCCTCTCAAAATTGGCTTGGAAATGCCAGTTTAGAGTTGCAGACACCTGCAAAGCATCTTTGCACCCTTCTGTTTTGCTTACGTTTTTAGGGAATTGTATTCTTCGCTACAAGATGCTGTAAGGGGCAGGTAGAGGGACCCCACAAACTGACACTAACCAAGCAGAGCGGTCACCTCTCCACAGGGCTGACACAATAAAGTACTAGATACTACCTTCTGGGGATAGCCGTAGGAAGCCACTCCATCTTGAGGTGACACAGAGACTGGCCCTTCTTCCTGAAGGGATTCCAAAGCAAAGCATGGTCCATTTAAGAGGCAAAGAAGTCACAAGGCGCACATACACCACACACCTGCATTTTTTTTTTATTTATTTACGGACTACGCGCGCACAGAGGATCTTTTGTAACTCGAGTAAAAGCAGTTCTATTCTGACATGCACGGGACCGGCTTCCACACCCGCTGTAGACCAGCGGGTCACTACAGATTTCGTTTCAGATTAAAACAAAAATAAATTTTAAAAAGTTCCAAAGTCAGTTCTCCCCGAGGCGAGAGCTCTCCAGTCCCACAGTGGAGGAATAAGACTAACTGGAAGGGGACTTGAAGGCTGGCATGATAAAAGCAAGTGCTGCCTGGAGCAGAAAAAGAAGAAAAGTAAACAGCACTCAAATACACCCTTTCTCTTTGCAGAGGGGAATGTGGAAAATCATTAATCTATCTAGCACAATTCAGACTGTACTTGCAGACCCAGACAAAAACCTCACCGTTTAGGGAGGAAAAGGGGGCTGAATATAGAGATGAAACCATCACGCCTTTCTTCCAAAAGAAGTCTCTGACCTACTACGTTAAGCCTGCATCCAAGGACAGTTTCTATGAAGAACGCCACACGCTTCACAGATTCCTAGTCTGAACAGACAGCGACTGAAGCTTACCAAGTTTGCTGTAGGTTCTGCTGAACTAAATGCTGTTGCAGTTTCACAGTCGGGATCTGGTGGGCACAGGCAAAGTTAATTGAAAAAAGTAGCACTGAACCTAATCCTTCAGAAACTTATACAAAGGTCATAATGACTGCATTACATTCACCGAGTGTTCTATCGGAAAAGACTAAAAAGTTTTACTTACCTGGAGGTGCATAGATATATTCTTCATGAAATTTCCCTACAAGAGAGGGGAACAGCAAGCTTTGATTCGGGGGGGGGGAAGGCAGCTTAAAGCTGAAGTTACCACAATTACATTACAGCGCACCCATTAACTAGCTGCTTTCGCTATCACATTGCTTTGTGCAGAAGAGGTAAACACTCAAGATATGCTCATGTTGTTATTCTACCAAGTATCAAGGTTGCCATTACCCAATTTACACCACACACTCTTATGCAGCAGCTTGGCTTGCTGTAGACACGTTTCTATCAGACAACGAAGAAAAATAACGTGCTCACATGCACGTTCAAAGCTCACAATAAACAGATACTTAGAAGGTGTAAGGAACCTACTCTCACAGTCAAAAGCACACTGAAGACCTTCGAAAACCTGTCTTTTTGCCCACTAATCCTTTGAGAACTCACCATTTTCACTTGTTTCTTCCTCCTCCTCTGAGGAATTCAGGGTCTGCTTGTTAGGCGGAACAGAGTTTGGACCTCTCCTTGCTACCCAAAATCCTGCTGGACCATGGACAACAGGAGCAGGGCTACCCTGGCTCTAAAAAGCAAAGTCAGAAGCATGCATTCAGAAACAGTTTAAAGCTTTCCATGCTCTACACGCACACACGCACGCAGTAGAAACAGGCTGGCAGACCAAGCTTGCTGCAACCAAAACTTACTAGAATTACCATTTATGTGTCCGTTCCTATGCACCTCGATTGCGGCAACACAGTTGCGGACACATTTCTTTCCTTTACCTTTTCTTCTGCCTAGCATACTTAAGGTAATCTACTTTTGAAGACCTACCGCTGCCCTGTGCAATACAGTCCAGCTGCTGCCTCCCAGAACTTAGCTGGCTTCATCTCAAGCTCAAACTAAGCTGAAAAGGAGGGAGCAGACCCCAGACAACAGCCAACACTGCTCCCCCCAACATATCCTCCTGCGTTCCTCATCCTGGAGCATTCCCACCACACCAACAGCAGAGCAGTTCATCCAAAGACTCTAATTATCATGGAAAAAGGTTCTCCTCAGTCCCAATTAGTGACACCCACGGGTGGCTGCTGGCACAGACACCGCTGTCGGCACTAACTTGACCCACACGTGCAAGCCTGACTCTTCCAGAGAGCAGCACCC
This sequence comes from Ciconia boyciana, assembly GCF_034638445.1. Lineage (NCBI taxonomy): Eukaryota > Metazoa > Chordata > Aves > Ciconiiformes > Ciconiidae > Ciconia > Ciconia boyciana. The sequence continues at coordinate 21,118,485 of NC_132945.1, read as the reverse complement.
ATCACAGTCTCCCACAGGACTCCTTTAACACTTCTCACGCCCTTTGTCTTTGCATTGAAGTCAGTCCTTAGCTGCACCACAATTTCAAATACAGAGTTCTCTGAAGCAGGAATACAGAATTGAGATGCTCGAGTAAAAAAAGTTGATTCACTCTTTTGTGATGGCTAAGGTGACACTCAAAATTCTCCTCAGAAGACATGGTGCCTATGAGATCGATAAAGTGCTCAGAGAGGCTCGTAAGATTTCCAAGGTTGAAGCAGAGGTGGTAAGTCAGAAGATTCTCCCACCAGGCCTCTAGTAGGATGGCAGACTTTTCTGCGAGATCCATCTTTCCCCCGGAAATGTTATAGTCCTTTACTAAACAAGACAAGGAAGAGACAGAGAAAAGGCTTTGGCAGCATTGACAATAACAAAGTCACTGAACGAGCACGAAAAACTATTCATTAGGAGCTGCAGGTTCATAGTCTGGCAACGGGGAGGAACAGCTAGTAAGCTATATTGATTTCATGTCGGGGGGGGGGGGGGGGGGGAATTGCAGGATAATCTCTCCTTGTTCCTTGACACTCTTGGAGGAAAATCAGAGCAAAGATTACAGATCCAGCACATGAGGACAAACTGAAAAACAGCTGCTGCTGAAACAGCCCTGAGCAGCTTTCCCCTCTCTCATTTAAATACAAGTCTAACATTTGTTACGTTCACTGCTTCGAGACAGTAAGAAGAAATGCAAATCTACCAGGGTTTGGTTTTTTTCTTCCCCCTAAAAAAAGATCTGCTTTCCTATTCAGATAGAAAAAATCCATTGATATTTAGGTAGCGTATCCAGCTTTGTACTAGGCTTAGACTACAAATAAAAGAAAAAGATTTATTTTAAAGTTTAACAACACACTGTGCCACTTTATCTACAACCCGACAGAAAGACCCTTTTAAGAGAAGTCTAGATTTGGAATTTTCTCCTGTTTCTGTAGCAGAACAAACCCTTTCAGGAACAACATGCTAGCCCCAAACATCACAACTATAACGTCATAGGAACAATCCAGGCTATCGCTGCACAGTTTCTGAATCTAGTTACACAAATGACAAATCACAGCGCGGCAAACAAGTGAAAAGCTTTCTCCCACAATATTGAGAGCTAGACAGACATCCACAGTAGGAAGGGATTTGTTTTGTTTTCAAACTGCAACAGAAAGGAGAAACACGACCCTACTTTTGTGAATATACACTAAAGAGAAAACAAGTGCTGCCCATGAGGGGAGGGAGAAAGAAGGAGAACTTTTTGAAACACTGGAGGTTTTAAGCAGGTTTTACAAGATCTAGACTCATTTCAGCCTTCCCTCCTCAAAAACACATTCACTGCTGAACTTTATCCCAAGGCGGGGGGGGGGAGCTGTATGTTTAGGTAAAGAAGTGCTGCGCATTTGTACAGCTCCCCCCGCCACCTCTTTGAGAGGGTTTCATGCACCCCTTCTTCATCACTTACTGGTAAAGTAGGAAAAGCAGCGTCATCCTCGCCTTCAAGTTCATAGAAAGTTATAGTTTCTTCTGGTGCTTGAGGCTCCTCTCCGTTCTCTGGGACAAACCCATACTGACATTCCTTGTTCACACACTGCATCTGACGGCGGCTACGGCTGTATGAGCTTTAAAAACAAGAAAGGAGGTTCAGAATCATCACTACCTGGAGCGTCACCGTGGTTTCGTTGCTCAATTTTAACTCTCTTCTTTTTGGAGAGGCACAGTAAACCCATTGTTTCATACTGTGCCATTAACAGCCAACTCGGCCCTCCAGACACCTCTCCCACCATCCTCCCCGACTCTTTGAGAGCAACGTTTTGTAAAGAGGTTTGTATTCACTTACCAGGACCTGCAGGAGAAATTGTCATAGCTCTGATAGCATCTCTTTCCTGGACTGGGGTAGAATGCTATTTGAGGGCCAACCATGTTGTGCCTGTTTATAAATCGGGCAGATCCCCTAAGTTTAAAGGGCAAAAGGTGCAATTACCAGGAAGTGCCTCTCAGAGGGAACTCATTTGTAGTTTCACCTATTAAACAGCACAAACTCTTTCCTAACCAGTCTGCAGCGAGAACGAGTAGAAAACGAGTGGTGATCTCAGACAGGTTTTCAAGGCTTCATACCTTGGCATCCCAAATCCACGGTTATGTCTCTGAGGAGGATTCTGAGGATGATAGGGTTCGTAAGGTGCCATGTTTCCACCACCCTGTGAGCAGTGAACTGGAGGAGAGCACCCCTCACGACTGCCAGACAGAGCTTCTCCCCATGATCCCTGCCAGACAAGGCAGAAATAGCTGGAGCTGTGGTACATGCTGCAGTGGCAACACGGGTAACCATAACTGAACTCCAGCTCATATCCAGAGCATTTCTGCTCCAGTCTGAGCACTACACATTAGCACAAGCTGAACCTAGCTACCAAGAAGACAAGGAGGCTGAATAACCAAGGTTTCTTTTACAGCCCTAACCAGTATCTCGACTCCAGAGGAAAATTAACTGTAGGAAATCGCGGGAGAAGGGAGCTGCCATGAACTTCTGCCTTCCAAAAAGAACCTTCTAGCAAAACACTTGGCATTGATGGCTAAAGGTGGCCAGGGGGGAACCCAAAGCAGACACCTCCAACTCCCGGGCAAATTCAGGGGCAACTGTCCCCTTCCAAACATGAAAGCAACAAGTCAGCAGTGAAGTTACAGCTACTATTAAGTCAGTTTAAGCCAAAGCAAGTGATACTACTCTTTGGTTTTATTTTAAAAAAAAAAAAAAAAAGCCTTTTAACATTTGTCTTGGATAGGTAGGGGAAAAACAAAAAGGGAGGGGAAAACCCAAACACTTAAGACGTCCAAGTCCATAGGCATAGTATGTACACTCTACCTGGCCTCCCTATAGAAAGGGGAGATACTACGACTGGCTGAACCGCTGTTTGTGGGGGAACTGCTGTTGTGACACTGGCTGGAGTGGAGGCAGCAGAATTTGAGGAGAAGCCTGTGGCTGGAGCAGCATAAACACCTGTTGAGGTTGAGATTGCTGCAGAGTTCACCAACACCTGGAAAAGAGTCAGAGTATTCAGTAGACTGCCTCTACAAAGAAGTAGAAGATTTGTTAAATAAGTGTCTTTGCTGGTTTTCAGGGCCTCCGGCACTGAGCCGACACAACCCGCACTTGTGCCCTTGTTTGTCACCCCAGGACAGGGCTATGTCCCTGTGATGCCCCCAGGGCTGCAGGAAGGGCCCAACTCACACCCACTTCTCATTGATTCTGCATGTACAGTGCAAGTTTGTATCAAGGACAGAGCCTGTGCAGGCAGTCATTTGAAAGAATTGCAGTTCACATGCCCAGACCACTCAATGTTTTCTTCCTAAACTTATCAACAGAAACACAGCTAGAGCCTTCCAGTGCACTTCATTCTCACACTGAAAGATTTTGCTACTTTCTCATAGAAAGCTGGAGAGAAAGCTTATCCCACACAAGACAACTACATTTCTTCAGTCCAGGCTGCTGGATGACTAATTGTCAGGAACATAACCTGCCAGTTATAAATGACCACTCATTTTCATGTGTTCAATGCTTTTATTTTGTGCTATCAGTGCAAATTAAACACCAAGACTACCACCATTTGTGCAACAGCTTTCACAAAACAAATCTTACAAACATACGGCAACATACAACAGATCAAAACAGTATTCTTACACTTTCAAGAGTCATGAAACCTACGCAGAATGAAATTAGACAGAAGAAATACAGCTGTTACAAATATGTGACCACTAGGGGCAAAGAAGTTTTGTTTTGCAAAATCTGAGAAAGCCAACCTATTTCAAACATTTCTATCCTCTAATGACCCTGTGCCCAATTTTCAGCTGTAGTTGTAATGGCAGCCTACTTCAGTGCTTAAACAAGAACCAGGTGTCTAAGTGTTCCACCGTAACCCCTCACAGAGGTACACAATGCAACATTCCTTTAGCAATAGCATGTTTTTTTACACACACTTTACGTAGTCAAATTCAAGCTTTCTGTTCCCTGCACTATAGTTTATGTATACTCTTTTCCTATGCTTTCCCTGCATAATCAACTGAAACAACATCTTGTCAACTACCACTAGCATAAACCTAAAGAGAAACATGAAATTTGAATGCAGTTTAATCAACTGACCCAGCCCACTAAGACAGGATAACATTTACGAAACAATATTAACATATAGTTGACAAACAAGAAATGAGAAACCAAGGGCAAGAAGTGAGCTTATAGCTCCCACATTTACATTCCTTGAGGTACATCATGAGGTGCAGGGTTAGGTGAGGCAATATAGCTGACTTGGTGCAGTGGTCCAGAACTTACAGCATTAGCAATTTGTGGAGAATTTCCATATGGTGGATTTACTGGATGCCAGGTACTAATATAGCGATAGGCAGGTACTAAAGAATCAAACCCAGGAAGAGACTGCTGGCTGAAGGGGTCCGACACGACTGGGTAATATACTGGCCCGTAGGACAGGGGTGGAGGCTCTGCATTTTGGAAGTTACCTTAAAAAAAAAAAGGAACAATACACACACACTTACCATATTTTACCGTATCTGTGGCCTTTTTATGCAGACTTTCTTTACCATGAACACAGCATTGTTTTGGTGGCCAAAAGGGAAAATCCACTTAGATGACAATTTTGTGCCCATATACGTCCCTCCTAATGGAGAGGCCAAAATCATTTTGGTTCCTAAGTTAGACTAGAGGACAACTTGCTCTTCTTCTCATCACTAAGCCCTGTTCAAGAATTGCTTAGCAGCATTCTGCACTGGAGTGGCAGCTTTTTCAAGAGGGACTCAGGTAGAGAGCTAATGTATTCTTTGCCTTTTTGATGTCTGACCATATGACACTAATCTATGCAAAAGAACCACCCCAGCTGAACAGGTTGAAGCATTACCAGAGCAGTAAGCCTGTATGCCTCTAGGCAACAGTTTTGTTATGATGCGCTCCTTTCCACCACTGACCATTTGCCATGTTCCATACATTTTAATGAGCTAGGCATCTGACCTTTTGGACATTTTTCCTCATTTAATACAACCCTCCTATTTACTGCCAAGCATATCTACAAGCTTGTTACAAAGCTGCTAGGTGAAACTAAGTTTTGCTGTAGATTTTACGCACAGTAAGAGACACAGCTAGCAATAAGGGCTACTCAAGAGATAACGGCTCAGCATGCTGAGCCTAAACCCAAGGCTTGCAACATCTGCCTTTTAAAAATTCCCGTGGAGTTGAAGTACCAATGCTCGGTGCTTGCCAAAACTCAACTGCCTCCTTTACATTAAATACAGGCTTTCTGTTTTGCTACCATGACTATTTGCTTATCAGTAAGTCAAGAGATTCCTTCACAGTTTTAGAAAAAGTTCTCCCAAGTAAAAGTTGGTGTACCTAGTACAGGCCTAGAAAGGATTACTTCTTCCTTTTTATGGCTTTAGAAAGCCCTTGACACATTGGTGGCTACACCAGTGACTGACATACTTTAAGCAGTACCACAGATGGCAGAGGAACTTGTGATAATCCCTTACAAGGTTTACTCTATGTCCTCCCAACCTCATGCTTCCTACAGGATAGCAAAGCTGCAGGCAAGCAGATCCTATGGAGCAGTCACACTCTGAAAACCTATTTCCTCACTTCTCATGAGTTGTCTATGTGGTCTTATACTCAAATACTAACCATTTGCAGGTGCTTCCAAGGCAACCTGGTGGACTTCAGTTCGCCCAGCATCAGTGTAGAGCTGAGGTACTGACTGATCGAGGACAGGAGCTGGTTCAGCATATGCTGGATAAACTTCCACAGGTGATGGTGGCAGCACTGGCTGTACATACACCATGGAAGGCCAACAGCTCTGATGATAATACTTTAAGGAAAAAAAAAAAACAACAAGGTCATGCATACAACCACATACTCTCCATCCCTCCTCCAAATCACTACTAGTGTCAGACCTAAAGTTAAGAAGTACATTTGTTCCTTCCTAGCCCCTTAAGATACTACACACACCAAAAAAACCCCACCCCCAATACAGCCTACCAGAAGAGATATTGCAATACTTGCAGCAATAACCACCTCAGTTCCACGCTGCTGTTGTGTCAGAAATCTTTACAGAGAAAGAAGATTCCCACCTATTGACTTTGTCATATGCAAAGAGATTTTTCCTATTTCTTCAGCTGAAGAAGCTGGCGTTACTTCTTTTACTTCCTGGGCAGCAGCACTGACACTGCATATGACTGCTGGTGCAGAGACAACTCTTCGGCAGAGCAACAGTTACCAGAACACAGAGAAATGGTGATAACCAGTCTGAACACAGCTGTACAAGTCCTAGAAGACTCAAACCATACATCTCTAAATGGTCTTTGATGTCTTGTCTAAGTACACAATTTTTCTTAAGAATGGCTCAGGTTCCTCCCCTTATCTTCACAGAAAGAACAATATTTATCCACCATCCTCTGCAAAAACAAAAAAACCACCACCACAACCCAAAGGAAAACAACTAAACACACATACTAGTGTGCTTCACATTTTGAGTTAGAACTTCACTTCCTGAGCGATACTTTAATCTCCACCAAGCAAGCCTATACGTATAAGTCAAGTGCACAGGATGCACATTTAGAAGTCTTAATTGCATCAGTATATTTGTCAAGAAAAACAGCGGTTTTTACAGGCAATTTACTAGAGTAATTTTAAAAGCACTTACTTGCAATCCCAGATTAAAATAATACCGCAAGACCTTTGTATCTGAAATTAAAGGATATGACATTGAAGAGTATGAACTGAGAAGCAAAAGAAATTCACATGCATTAAGAGCATTTTAAGTTACTCTTACTTAATTAATAAGAGTATTTTAGCACTACTTTTTCTTTAAAGTTTCGAGGGTGAAAAATATATCTTGAATATAAATAGTTGTTAAAACTAGTTTATCTTTTTTAGTTCAGTTAGATACTTGTGCAACAGTAAAGCATTTGTCTGACCAACTTATTATCTAACTTCAACGATTACATTAGCTTCAATTTTGGTTTATGCATCCTGATTACTCAAGGGATAATCGTCAGTGTTGTTACAAGTCTCCATTGTCTAAGCAACTAAAACTTAAGCAATTCTGGCTTCCTATTATGGCTGGGTTTTTAGAGGAAAAAGTATTTAACAAATACGAATATTGATTATGAACCCCTAAATTAAGTTGACCACTAAAAGCGCTCCCTCCCTTCCTCACTACAGGAATGAGAAAGGGTTTGGAAGCACACGGACAGGCAGGAGCTGCCTTCTCATACACCAGTGACAGTTCACCCCCAACGTACACACATTATATACGTACACACACTCTGCATACATATTGCAAATACCAGTACTGGGCTGGCATGCAAGACAATGGGCCAAATCCACAGAGACTCCAGCTTCACACTGCTTCTGCCCAGTGTTACATCTGGCTCTGCCACTATCTCCATCTTCAGAGCTTTGTTGAGCAATGACCACAGGCACGTGTCAATGGGGACACCATACGCAGCAATCCTAAGACCTTCTGACCTAGTTTTGGGGGGGCCCCAATTTTTATATCAAGTCAGAAAATGGAAGGGGGAGGAGTAAGGAATATGTTCCTTCCTTCCCCTTCCTCACAAGGCTACTCAGTTCCCTGCTTTCTTGCAAGTAGTCTTTTACTTCTGTCTGCCACGTACTGGATAATTTCCCCCAGGCAAATACATGATATGCTGAGAAGCAATCCCCGATGTGCGTGGGAACTTTGGAACCAGTCTCCAGAACAACAGGGTTTTGAACTAGGAAACGCATTTCCAACTGTCCAAAAACACTGAAGCAGTTTTAAACCTTTAAAAGCTGACCACCAAAAGGAAAAAAGAAAGCGCACGTTTTAATCCTATGATGCAGTTCTGGAACTGTGCATGAGAAAAATTGTTGATTTCTCAGGTTCAACTACAGATTTGTTTTAAAGGCTCAGGAAAGGCAAGTCACCTATTCCACAGCAGTAGGCTTGCGTGTGCGTGCACACGCACAGACTTTGCTTCAGTACTGCTGGGAGCTGAAAGGGAAAGCAGGGATACAACTCAAAAGGAGCGAGCCACTAAGGGCTTCAACTTCGCAACACCTCCGGAGTTACCATCTACGCACCATCCTCTTACCACCTACCCGCTTCCCCCTAGACCAGGGCCTTGCCTCCACGTTGCTTCCCTGTCCACCCACCTACCACACACGCACTTTCCCAGCCCCGCTCTTCTACGGTACTGCGTGTCGTACTTTGCTGCAGATAGGCCCAGCGTCAGAAATGCAAACCCCAGCCCTGAAACGCACAAGGATTTGTTCCTCCGTTGCTGCTGCCAATTCTCAACTCTTTCACTGTTCAGCATATTTGATCAGGGCAACAATCCACGCAGCTATTTTTGGAAGCGCACACAGATCCTTCCTTAGAGCTAACAGCTGTAAGCTTACTCCTGAAAGTGCTGGTGCTTTGGCTGTGACACTGACCACCGTCAGTAAAATATTAAAAATAAGCCCGAAGGCTCACGTAAATGCCAACTCTTTAGTGTCTAGCTGAAACCGCTCCTACATTTGGAACAAGGTTGTTTTTTCTTTTAAATCTGATTTTGTTCTTCAATCATTTATGCAAATCTATGCAAAACAAGCATAAGAGCTGAATGAAACAGCTGCTTCCTAGCAGCGATAACAGTACAAAGGAAGAGCTGGGAGACTGAAGTGACAAACTGATACTGGAAATACTGACGTCTGTGGAATGCTGGAACAGAAGCCGGTACAGTAGGAGACCAGTTTTTGTTTATATTCCTCTTTTAGATGTCTAGAAATCAAGTCAATCTTCAGTAAAACATGACTACCTTATGAAGCAATAGCTAAGCCAAAACAGTTAACCACCCTGACATGAAAATATAAAGACCCTGTTGACTACCGATAACAAGCTCCTCTTGCAATGCATCCGGACAAGAATCAGGATAAAATTTTTACTGTGCCGATGGGAAGCCCTGGTCAATCCCGAACGCCACTGCAGCCTCTGGAACACAGCAGGATCAAGCGGTCTTTTCTCAACAGCTCCTTCAAATACAAGGGAGCAGGCAAGGGTAGGACACCCGAGGTCACCGTGTTAATAAAAACGTTTCACAAGCCCTAAGCTCCGTTAAAAAAAAAAGATCCAAGAGACTCTGAGAAGTGCAACACACGCAGACGTACCAAGTAACACTAAGGCACACGGCAGGTCTTCCGTCTGTTGACAAGTCACACTCCCTATCTATACCAGCCCTGCAAGTACCTTCAGCAAAGGGCACAGAACTCTAGGTCAAGTATACCCACATACTTGACCCCGCACTACTCCAAAGCTTCTGCATTTCTGAACTTAAAGGCCATATAGAATTATACTACAGCAGCGTGACAACATAAATGCTACGTGCAATTCCGTGTTAACTACCAACCTTAAAATCCTTCAGAAAATTTCTAGAGCCTGTGCCAAGAAGGACATGGCCAATATTATGTGGAGTGACTCAGCTGAAGAGCTACAGGCAGGGTCTCAAGAGGTTGTTAATCCACATCCACTCCAGATTCTTGTCAGTACACTTCACACCCAATTCTCCCAAGTGCTGAAAGCCTCAGTTAAGGGCATTCAGCTAAAGCTGAAAACCATTAACTCTCATGCGTGCACAGTATCACCTAGAGTGATACTACTGCAGCAGGGAAGTGGAAAACAGAATATTCAAGACTAACAAAGCCAGGAATTGAGAGCACCTGCAAGACAGCAGAGATACTGCAGAGCACAGGAGCCGTACCTCTGAAAGCAGCAGGCCTTGGAGCAGCCAAGCCATAGTGTTTTGGAACCTGCCTTCTTCCACATCAACTTCTGACAAGACAAGCATGCTGCACGGTAAATGCAACGGAAAGAATCCATAGCATTTCAGCCCAAAGTTGTTCTGCAACCTACCAGATGCAGCCACCTGAACTGTAGGTATCAAGCATAGCTCTTTCTCTTACCTGAAATTAGCCCTCTAGGATTAGGACATTGGGGAAAGTCCCACACAGGGACAACACAGCTACTTTGCATGGCAATACACTGAATCAAGCATGAAAACAATTTGCATTACTAAGATATTTTATGCTCCAGCTTTGAGTAATAGCTTTTGGAATAAAAGACAAAAGCCTTACATTCTGATGCAATAAAAGCTACAACTGCCACATACCTGAAATACGGTCAGTTACAAGGATGGGGGAGCGGGAGGTAAGGGAGGAAATCCGTGTCAGACAGTTGTAGTGAAATGACACTTTTCAAAACAGCGCGGAAAAGGAACACTTGCATTTCACAGACCCTACATATACACAGCCAGTTCTTTCCCTCACTCACCCCTGAATGAAAAGCTACTCTCTACAGCAACAGAGAACATGGAAGATTCAGGAACTTGAACTAAAGGTACTAAGTCTGAGAAAATCATGTCACCTGCTGTATCTACAGATGGCTATTACAATAAGCCAGCTGCAATGCACAGACTTTCAACATATCTGGTGTAGGGGGGAGGGGGGGAGGAGAATATTTAAAAAGCCTACGTACTTCAACCAGTGTGCAGAGATATACCCACTACTTGAACAACAAAAATGTAAACAGCCAGCCAGTTTTGCACTGCTGCTCCTCAGAGTAGGCTACAGTTTACCTCTAGCTTGGCCTCACGACTGCCAGACAGAGCTTCCCACCATGATCCCTGCTGCCAGACAAGGCAGAAATAGCTGGAGCTGTGGTACATGCTGCAGTGGCAACACGGGTAACCATAATTGAACTCCAGCTCATATCCAGAGCATTTCTGCTCCAGTCTGAGCACTACACATTAGCACAAGCTGAACCTTGCTACCAAGAGGACCAGCAGGCTGAATAACCAAGGTTTCCTCTACAGCCCTTCTAAGTTTCTAACCCTTAGTGCAGTTTGAGCCAAGGCACTGTCAAAAGACTGAGCAAGGGGGCATGCACAGGGTAGAGCGTTTCCTACAACTGTCCAAAACAAACACACAACCAACAATCCTTATCAGCTAAGACAAGACACTGCGTCACAGAACAGTTTTATCTGCCTCTGGAGATGCGTGCAGTGATGCAACGGTGGCACGCTTGGGCCTCGCAGCATTCCCCACCTAGAGAAAAACAAGTTACATAGCATAACAGCAAGCAGTACTGTTATTCCTGCAGCTGAGAGGCACTTAGCTTGCGATAAGGACAGACGACAGCTTGATCTTTGGGTTATTAAACCAAGCTCTGCGATTTACAGGCTCTATTTATGCCTCGTGAGCCATAAACATGGCAGAACGAGGGCATAAATTAACAACAACAACAGAATCAAATATGTAATATGCCTGTTGCACTGCTTACTGAGCTCGGCTGCCTGAATGCAACCTTGCACGGTATGCCGGTATTCTTAAATCGTAAGAGCACGTTGACCAAGAAGATTACCGCTTTCAAAATGAAGTCCACGTTCAGCTGACAAAGCCCAAAGCTGCTTCTGAGCTGCTCTGCTGGTAGCTGCTCTGCTGGTCTTTGCACGCCCGTTCCTTAATAGCTGAAACGTACCTTAAACACTGTCATAACTGATGACAGTACACAAAAAGGCTACGCACACAAGGGACAAGACGACCCTACGCTTTATCCCCAGTTTATGATACCTCAGAATGACATCTTGGAGCCGTACAGGGAAACAACACAACACCCCACGGAACCGTGCAACAGCACGACTTCATAAATACACGGATTTGGGGTTTTTTGTTTTAATCCGTTATCAGAAGAATGATTACTCCGCCAAGAACCAGTATGATACAGGCCAAGCACCCTCTCCCTTGCTATGCATTTCTTTAGGATGCTGCCTAAAGCTGCAGCAGTCACATGTTTCAGTCAGACATGAACTTGCTATTCAGAACTGGGAATTAAAACATTTTTAGCATAAGCACCCATAATATTATTTCTCACTCCCTGCAAGCTGCAAAGAGCCATTGCTTCTCACTATAGGTATTCTGCTAAGTTTCCATGGAGAACACAAGTCAGAAGCGTGCCAAAGAGCAGCAGTAGTACAAGCACAAAATACCATCGTTACCTCGAGGCAGATCGCTGCCACTGGGATCACAGGAGTAAGGTGGAAGAACGGCACCAGCTTCTCCCACCTCACTGACTGGAGGAAGAGGAGCTGAATACATTGGGAACGGCACCGAAGAAACTGCTGCAGTTAGAAGGAAACCAAAGTCAAGTCAAATTTGCAATGGCACGTCAAATGAGCAAGATGCCAAGTTACACAATTAAGCATGCACTTCTTTGTCACCTCAGTGCCCCTAACCGCAAGCTAGTTCAACAAAGTTCTCTTTAGCAATCCCTTTAAAAGAACTCCAGAAGAAATTTTAAAGCCAGATGGGAAGCTTCCAATCTCACAAGCCTTAACTGGAATATGAAGCTCGCCGATAAACAGACGGTTAAGAATAAATGTCTTTTTCTATCATTTCTCCATACTGGAAGGCAGGCCAGACTTTCCTTACGTAACCGTCTGTCCTAGAACAACAGGGAACAGACTAATCGCTTTAAGTCATCAGAAGCGTGACAGTAAGCCCACAAAAACAGGGGAAGGGTCAAGACACATCAGGCCAAAAATATTTTGGACAGGCTACTGTTAAATATTCATCAGGTGGCCCGCACCTCTACCACACCAGCAGGTTATTGGTAATGGCATCAGCGGGTAGACAGCTTAGAGAACTGCGCTGACTGAACTTGCACGCAGCGTGGAAAAAAACAAACCAAGGAGAGAAATGGAGAAGAAAAGGGAGACAGAATTGAGCACAATTGGAGGTGGAGGGTTTTTTGGATGCTCAATGAAGACTTACAGAAGACATGAAAAGTCCTCTTTATAAGAAGGGAAAAATCATTTTTTTCTTCACAGATGTTTCACAAGAAAAAAGTAGATAGAGCGTTCCAGTCGGTAAGCGCACCACGTGACAAATCACAAATTTGATCCCCTGGCACAGAAATAACTGAGCACAGGAGCTAACTAAGGGCCACAAAAATGAACCGGACATTGGCATGGATCCTGAACCATCACAGCCAGTGAGTCTTTCGGAAGGGATACTAAAGCCTCAGGACCGATAGCTCAACTCCAGAGGAAAATTAACTGTAGGAAATCGTGGGAGAAGGGAGCTGCCATGAACTTCTGCCTTCCAAAAAGAACCTTCTAGCAAAACACTTGGCATTGATGGCTAAAGGTGGCCAGGGGGGAACCCAAAGCAGACACCTCCAACTCCCGGGCAAATTCAGGGGCAACTGTCCCCTTCCAAACATGAAAGCAACAAGTCAGCAGTGAAGTTACAGCTACTATTAAGTCACTTTAAGCCAAAGCAAGTGATACTACTCTTTGGTTTTATTTAAAAAAAAGAAAAAAAGCCTTTTAACATTTGTCTTGGATAGGTAGGGGGAAAACTGAAAACTTAGACATCCAAGTCCATAGGCATAGTATGTACGCTCTACCTGGCCTCCCTATAGAGAGGGGAGGTACTACGACTGGCTGAACCGCTGTTTGTGGGGGAACTGCTGTTGTGACACTGGCTGGAGTGGAGGCAGCAGAATTTGAGGAGAAGCCTGTGGCTGGAGCAGCATAAACACCTGTTGAGGCTGAGATTGCTGCAGAGTTCACCAACACCTGGAAAAGAGTCAGAGTATTCAGTAGACTGCCTCTACAACTGGCTTTCACAAAGACCAGGGACATATCACAGAGTTCAAAAATTCTCACTTCACACAAATGCATTTTGGAAGTCCTAGCTGTAGAGGCAGCAGTAACTATCCCAGGCCTCTCAAAATTGGCTTGGAAATGCCAGTTTAGAGTTGCAGACACCTGCAAAGCATCTTTGCACCCTTCTGTTTTGCTTACGTTTCTAGGGAATTGTATTCTTCGCTACAAGATGCTGTAAGGGGCAGGTAGAGGGACCCCACAAACTGACACTAACCAAGCAGAGCGGTCACCTCTCCACAGGGCTGACACAATAAAGTACTAGATACTACCTTCTGGGGATAGCTGTAGGAAGCCACTCCATCTTGAGGTGACACAGAGACTGGCCCTTCTTCCTGAAGGGATTCCAAAGCAAAGCATGGTCCATTTAAGAGGCAAAGAAGTCACAAGGCGCACATACACCACACACCTGCATTTTTTTTTTATTTATTTACGGACTACGCACGCACAGAGGATCTTTTGTAACTCGAGTAAAAGCAGTTCTATTCTGACATGCACGGGACCAGCTTCCACACCCGCTGTAGACCAGCGGGTCACTACAGATTTCGTTTCAGATTAAAACAAAAATAAATTTTAAAAAGTTCCAAAGTCAGTTCTCCCCGAGGTGAGAGCTCTCCAGTCCCACAGTGGAGGAATAAGACTAACTGGAAGGGGACTTGAAGGCTGGCATGATAAAAGCAAGTGCTGCCTGGAGCAGAAAAAGAAGAAAAGTAAACAGCACTCAAATACACCCTTTCTCTTTGCAGAGGGGAATGTGGAAAATCATTAATCTATCTAGCACAATTCAGACTGTACTTGCAGACCCAGACAAAAACCTCACCGTTTAGGGAGGAAAAGGGGGCTGAATATAGAGATGAAACCATCACGCCTTTCTTCCAAAAGAAGTCTCTGACCTACTACGTTAAGCCTGCATCCAAGGACAGTTTCTATGAAGAACGCCACACGCTTCACAGATTCCTAGTCTGAACAGACAGCGACTGAAGCTTACCAAGTTTGCTGTAGGTTCTGCTGAACTAAATGCTGTTGCAGTTTCACAGTCGGGATCTGGTGGGCATAGGCAAAGTTAATTGAAAAAAGTAGCACTGAACCTAATCCTTCAGAAACTTATACAAAGGTCATAATGACTGCATTACATTCACCGAGTGTTCTATCGGAAAAGACTAAAAAGTTTTACTTACCTGGAGGTGCATAGATATATTCTTCATGAAATTTCCCTACAAGAGAGGGGAACAGCAAGCTTTGATTCGGGGGGGGGGAAGGCAGCTTAAAGCTGAAGTTACCACAATTACATTACAGCGCACCCATTAACTAGCTGCTTTCGCTATCACATTGCTTTGTGCAGAAGAGGTAAACACTCAAGATATGCTCATGTTGTTATTCTACCAAGTATCAAGGTTGCCATTACCCAATTTACACCACACACTCTTATGCAGCAGCTTGGCTTGCTGTAGACACGTTTCTATCAGACAACGAAGAAAAATAACGTGCTCACATGCACGTTCAAAGCTCACAATAAACAGATACTTAGAAGGTGTAAGGAACCTACTCTCACAGTCAAAAGCACACTGAAGACCTTCGAAAACCTGTCTTTTGCCCACTAATCCTTTGAGAACTCACCATTTTCACTTGTTTCTTCCTCCTCCTCTGAGGAATTCAGGGTCTGCTTGTTAGGCGGAACAGAGTTTGGACCTCTCCTTGCTACCCAAAATCCTGCTGGACCATGGACAACAGGAGCAGGGCTACCCTGGCTCTAAAAGCAAAGTCAGAAGCATGCATTCAGAAACAGTTTAAAGCTTTCCATGCTCTACACGCACACACGCACGCAGTAGAAACAGGCTGGCAGACCAAGCTTGCTGCAACCAAAACTTACTAGAATTACCATTTATGTGTCCGTTCCTATGCACCTCGATTGCGGCAACACAGTTGCGGACACATTTCTTTCCTTTACCTTTTCTTCTGCCTAGCATACTTAAGGTAATCTACTTTTGAAGACCTACCGCTGCCCTGTGCAATACAGTCCAGCTGCTGCCTCCCAGAACTTAGCTGGCTTCATCTCAAGCTCAAACTAAGCTGAAAAGGAGGGAGCAGACCCCAGACAACAGCCAACACTGCTCCCCCCAACATATCCTCCTGCGTTCCTCATCCTGGAGCATTCCCACCACACCAACAGCAGAGCAGTTCATCCAAAGACTCTAATTATCATGGAAAAGGTTCTCCTCAGTCCCAATTAGTGACACCCACGGGTGGCTGCTGGCACAGACACCGCTGTCGGCACTAACTTGACCCACACGTGCAAGCCTGACTCTTCCAGAGAGCAGCACCCATCACAGTCTCCCACAGGACTCCTTTAACACTTCCCACGCCCTTTGTCTTTGCATTGAAGTCAGTCCTTAGCTGCACCACAATTTCAAATACAGAGTTCTCTGAAGCAGGAATACAGAATTGAGATGCTCGAGTAAAAAAAGTTGATTCACTCTTTTGTGATGGCTAAGGTGACACTCAAAATTCTCCTCAGAAGACATGGTGCCTATGAGATCGATAAAGTGCTCAGAGAGGCTCGTAAGATTTCCAAGGTTGAAGCAGAGGTGGTAAGTCAGAAGATTCTCCCACCAGGCCTCTAGTAGGATGGCAGACTTTTCTGCGAGATCCATCTTTCCCCCGGAAATGTTATAGTCCTTTACTAAACAAGACAAGGAAGAGACAGAGAAAAGGCTTTGGCAGCATTGACAATAACAAAGTCACTGAACGAGCACGAAAAACTATTCATTAGGAGCTGCAGGTTTATAGTCTGGCAACGGGGAGGAACAGCTAGTAAGCTATATTGATTTCATGTCGGGGGGGGGGGGGCGGGGAATTGCAGGATAATCTCTCCTTGTTCCTTGACACTCTTGGAGGAAAATCAGAGCAAAGATTACAGATCCAGCACATGAGGACAAACTGAAAAACAGCTGCTGCTGAAACAGCCCTGAGCAGCTTTCCCCTCTCTCATTTAAATACAAGTCTAACATTTGTTACGTTCACTGCTTCGAGACAGTAAGAAGAAATGCAAATCTACCAGGGTTTGGTTTTCTTCTTCCCCCTAAAAAAAGATCTGCTTTCCTATTCAGATAGAAAAAAATCCATTGATATTTAGGTAGCGTATCCAGCTTTGTACTAGGCTTAGACTACAAATAAAAGAAAAAGATTTATTTTAAAGTTTAACAACACACTGTGCCACTTTATCTACAACCCGACAGAAAGACCCTTTTAAGAGAAGTCTAGATTTGGAATTTTCTCCTGTTTCTGTAGCAGAACAAACCCTTTCAGGAACAACATGCTAGCCCCAAACATCACAACTATAACGTCATAGGAACAATCCAGGCTATCGCTGCACAGTTTCTGAATCTAGTTACACAAATGACAAATCACAGCGCGGCAAACAAGTGAAAAGCTTTCTCCCACAATATTGAGAGCTAGACAGACATCCACAGTAGGAAGGGATTTGTTTTGTTTTCAAACTGCAACAGAAAGGAGAAACACGACCCTACTTTTGTGAATATACACTAAAGAGAAAACAAGTGCTGCCCATGAGGGGAGGGAGAAAGAAGGAGAACTTTTTGAAACACTGGAGGTTTTAAGCAGGTTTTACAAGATCTAGACTCATTTCAGCCTTCCCTTCTCAAAAACACATTCACTGCTGAACTTTATCCCAAGGCGGGGGGGGGCGGGGGGGGAGCTGTATGTTTAGGTAAAGAAGTGCTGCGCATTTGTACAGCTCCCCCCACCACCTCTTTGAGAGGGTTTCATGCACCCCTTCTTCATCACTTACTGGTAAAGTAGGAAAAGCAGCGTCATCCTCGCCTTCAAGTTCATAGAAAGTTATAGTTTCTTCTGGTGCTTGAGGCTCCTCTCCGTTCTCTGGGACAAACCCATACTGACATTCCTTGTTCACACACTGCATCTGATGGCGGCTACGGCTGTATGAGCTTTAAAAACAAGAAAGGAGGTTCAGAATCATCACTACCTGGAGCGTCACCGTGGTTTCGTTGCTCAATTTTAACTCTCTTCTTTTTGGAGAGGCACAGTAAACCCATTGTTTCATACTGTGCCATTAACAGCCAACTCGGCCCTCCAGACACCTCTCCCACCATCCTCCCCGACTCTTTGAGAGCAACGTTTTGTAAAGAGGTTTGTATTCACTTACCAGGACCTGCAGGAGAAATTGTCATAGCTCTGATAGCATCTCTTTCCTGGACTGGGGTAGAATGCTATTTGAGGGCCAACCATGTTGTGCCTGTTTATAAATCGGGCAGATCCCCTAAGTTTAAAGGGCAAAAGGTGCAATTACCAGGAAGTGCCTCTCAGAGGGAACTCATTTGTAGTTTCACCTATTAAACAGCACAAACTCTTTCCTAACCAGTCTGCAGCGAGAACGAGTAGAAAACGAGTGGTGATCTCAGACAGGTTTTCAAGGCTTCATACCTTGGCATCCCAAATCCACGGTTATGTCTCTGAGGAGGATTCTGAGGATGATAGGGTTCGTAAGGTGCCATGTTTCCACCACCCTGTGAGCAGTGAACTGGAGGAGAGCGCCCCGAAGGAACACTGTGCTGTAGCCGGGGTGGAAGAACTGGCTGACCCCTGCTATAAGCCACAGTCATAAAGACTTCCTTTCCACGAACTTTCTTAAGCATTCTCTTCCGTGTTTTCATATCCATTTCTGCAGTTTCAGTTGAGGACAGAAAAGATAGATTTACACCTTAAACAGCTGACTCCAGAGCTATGTTCTCTTTATCATTTGAGAAGAGTCAATAGGTGGACACAAGGAAAAGAAAGAGCCAGTGGCCTATGCCATAAAAAGTGCATTTTAAGTATGCAGACTTGATACCCTTATTTTGAAGGTTCAAGCAGGCATTCTAAATTATGAAGACAAGCATCTCACATGTGAATACCTTCCCAACTTCAGCTGATCAAACCAGTACTCTCAGTGTTAAAATCTCTTATGAAGCTTGCATTTATTTATGAAAAAATAAACCCTCTCCAAATTAAACAAATACAATCCATATTTAATTGGCTGGGGAAGCCCTAGTCTGTCCATGCAGCTCTGCTAAGGCCAAATCAGACAAGCTTTTTGGTTCACAGATCCAGTCTTTATACGTGCTTCAAGTGCCAAATTTCTTCTTGGTAATTTTGAACCATATCAACTTTGCTCTGTATTTTCAATGGATTTCTCTTTTGCAAAGGCAAATTCATCCCTCTGCCTGAAGGATCACTTTACATCAAACCCCTGCAGCGACCAAGTTTTATATCACAGGCTGAATTAAGTAACTTCCAATATCCAAAGACTGCTACTGTTAAAACTGTCATGAGTGTCTCCCCCACTCCCCCCTGGCCCCAGTGGAAGGAATGCTTGTGGAAACCTTGTACAAACCTATTCCTGAGAAGTATCCACCTGTTATTTTCTGATAGGTTCCTCCTTTTCGGCTGGGAACCATATTCCAAGCAAGGACAGGCGCCACTTGTGTCACTGGTTTTAAGTTTGCCAAAGGAACTGTATGCCTACACGAAGAACACTGTTAGCAGTGCCACAAGGATACACTGTGCATAACTGCACAACAACATAAGCTGAAGCAACACTAAAGAAAACAGAAAAACCCACAAACTTAGAGTGCAGGGAGCTTGTGGAAATAAGAAAATAATCTGTTTCTCCGACACCAAGCACACATTACTGTTACTTGTTTCTTAAAGAGGGCAAGCTAGGATTTAGTCTCAACACTACTGACTTCCTGGGTCAAGTCTTTCTTTGCTGCATTTGTATGCCTTCAGAGGTACACCTGAAAGCATTTGACAACACAGAATTTTCGCAATATGTCATCAAGCTCAATTCTAGGTTTGGAGAAGGGTGAATGCTTTGAACAGCAAGGTGGAGAAAGTGATTAGACTCACTAGAAGTGCCAATTATTTAGTTGTTTGGATACAATAGAAAAACTCCAGAGAAACCAACAGCAGAGGGTAATTTGCTATCCGTGAATTAAGCCCAAACTGCAAGGATCACCTTCACATTCCAGAGAAGAAAGAGCAGCAAGATTTCACAGAAAGCATTACAATGACGACTTTGGTCATTAGGAATCCAAGAGAAAAAATTTCCTGCAACATTCTATTTGAAGAGTGATAGCCAACAAGGAAGCGAAGCCTCACTTTGTATTTAAAAGCCTAGGTTCTCTTTTCTTTTCAAAGTATCTTAACAATCCTCTTTTAAGCATCCGTGATTATACAAACTCAACCAGAAAGAGTTCAAACATGAAGTCGTCACCAGACTGCTTACTTTTCTGCCAGCTCCTCAACGAATACAGTCAACGTGTTGCCATCCTGTCCAACTTCCTGGATATGAGCATTGTAATACTTACCTCCAGGCTCCAGACGTACCTGGAGAGAGAACAAGGGAAGCTCTAAAAGCGCCAAACTGTATCAGGGGATTCAGAATACTGTCTACAAACCACTAATAGCACAGGCTGCTCCTAGCTGATCGTATGCTACTGAGTTGGCCCAGGAGCCTCAAATACTTCTTCAAAATAGCAGGCAAAACAAAGAGCACTGTACTTCAGGGAGAGGGGGCAGGGAATCAGTCTTATAAGTGACTGAGAAGTAAGAAGATACCTGCTTTCTAACTTATTTTTATACACTGTGCCAAGCAGATAAGTAACCAAGACAGACCGCTATTTAAGAACTTGAGGGGAACAGAAGATAAAACAGGAAATTGGAAAGGAAAACTCTGCTCAGCTAGAAACAAGTCACTGAGTGGATCATCAGCACTACCTCAAACAGCAATAAAAAAAAGTAAGCCCTCACTACATACAACATTGGAATACAAAGAAAGCTGACCTTCCTCTCAGCATCTCCTGGTCAGTTCGTGCTACTTCTCCCTTTTTAGCTCTTCCCTTTCTATTTTATAAAAATATTTGCTACATTACTATTGAGAAGCAGAAGACTGTCCAAACTTGTTGGTGACCCCCAATGAAAATCTAATAGACAGCTACCTCAAATGCACACCCTGTGCATTTTGAGCTCTAGGTCTGGAACTTCCACACTCACAGAACGTATATCACTGGTTCACAGTGAATTTCCAAGCAGCTTTTCCTTCACACTACCCAATGTTTAAAGGTAGATTTTAGAAAGAAATGAAGTTAAAAAGAATGTCAGATTAATAGCTACAAGGAAGAGAATGAGAAAAGCCTTGGAAAATTCTATGAATGATTTTATGGCTTACCATACTCCATTTAAAGCAGTTTTAATAGTTTATCATAACTGAGTCTCCTTTGAGTACTAACCTGACACTTGTCTCCTAAATAGTACTGTCTCCCAGCAAACACCATGTAGTCAGTTTTTTGAAGCTCTAAAAATAAATGAATAAATAAATAAAAAGGAAAAAGCCTTTAAACTACTGTTCTTTCTTCATGTATCCTACAAGTACTTCACGACAGCATCCAACTACAAATTATAGGCCAACTGAGTTAAGTATTTCCTATGCATATCTGAACACTCCCCATAGTAATGGTGAAGTAGCTGTAGATGTTCTTATAACAGACCATAACCAGGATAAGTCACAGGAGATCAGTAATATCCAGGTAATGCAGTAAGCAGCACTACTACTTCAATACTACAATGTCTTTTGTGATGGTACCGAGTTAATCCTGCATTTAATACCAATCCTGGTATTAAGAATGTTGGATGTGTCTTGTCTTGCCAGAGTACTGGTGGCACTTGGCAAAAATGAGATGTTACCCAGGAAAAACTAACATTGTCTAAAGTCTCCTTATGCTAGGTTTCAGTAGTTTTTTCTCCATTCCTTGCCTGGATTCTCTGCATGTCAGTACTCTACATAGACTATTAGTTGCTATACTCTGTTCCAAGAATTTTAATGACCCTCATTACTGCTTATGCAGTTGTAAAATGCCAAAGTTCTTCAGTATGCAAAGCACTTCGGGTCAGACATCAAACACCACTTCAAAACTTATCTTTCTTGGTAACTTCTTGCTTTACAGACCAGCCATAGCGTATGCCAAAAAAGCAGCAACCTATCCCAAGCCACGAAGACCATGAAATCTCTCCAGAATGTTCAAGCCCAGGAGAGCTGGGAAGCAAGAGAAAACTCATCTTATTTGACAGATCTCAATGCTAAATTTGAGATCTTCATTATTATACAACTCTGAAGCCAAAATCATGCTTTAAAAGGCAGAAGTCCTTGTGCATATGCTGCAACAAACTCTCAAATTTGAATGATTTCCAATACAACAGAATGGTAACACAGTTCTGTACTCTGCTTTGAGTCCTCGTATTTCCTATACTATAGTCAATAAGTAGCAGAAGTCAGATTTTTAGCAACCTTATCACCATTACACAGTGTCAGAATCAGAGTATTTCGTACTTTGAAATGAAGCAAAGAAACCAGCTACTAGCAAGATGTACTACCTACAAGTGTCTGCTGGGTTAACCAGTATCCTTCACATTTCAGCTGTGAAGAAACAGGTGACATAGGCCTCAGATTAATAAATCTAACACTGAGCCTAGTACAGAAAGAGTTGTTTGTTTTTCCCTTTTTAAAGATACCTTTTCTGCTGTCCAGCCAAACATCAAACTCCACATTTCGATAGATCTCAGGGTCCAGTGCCTTTAGCACCTTATAAGGAACAGGCATCTTTGACGGATTTTCTGGAGGCTAAAAACAGAGTTGAAATGGAGCATTAACAAGTGTATTTAATGTGTTCAGCATAGTCTCTATCCTGCCAGCACCTGTGGACCATTTTAAGATGTACACATACTGTTTTCCAAAATTTTCACTTCCACTATATTTGCCTAAAAACTAAAGCTCAAGAATATGAAAACACATTTAGGCATCCAGAAGCTGAGCAAACAGACTTTGGAAAGGTTAGAAACAGGCTCAGAGTAACAACTGGCACGTTCTTTACTCAAAAAGAATCAAAGGAAGCTAACCAGACCAATGAAGCCATGGCTTCAAAAGTTGGTGGGAATTTCAGTTATTATATCTGAAGACAGGTTTCTACAGAGCTTCTAAAACTGTTCTGAAGTGATTTATACTGTGTTCAAAACAAAAGTGAACTGATTTAAACCATTTCTGGGGAAAAAAAAAACAGATGACTAGGAAACATGTTCTAAGCTCCAACGGGGGGGGGGGGGAGTATTAGCTAGAGAAGAACAAGAGAATCTCAGAAAGGAAAAAGGCTTATCCAATTTAAGAGAAACTCAAGGGCAAAACCAAAAGACAAGCAGATGGAAGAAATAAGCCACCCACTTTCCAAAACATCATTTTTAGAAAGTGCAAAAGAGGGTTTAGCCCGAACAAGGGTAACGTCATACAACAACAAAAACAACCCCACACCATAAGAAATTCTTCCCTAACTGACAAACCTTTTCTTCTTCAATGCCTTGTTTGAACTTATCTTCCTGTGGATTGTCAGTATCATTGCCTTCCCAGTCGTCCACTCTAAGTAATTGAAAATAAGATTACAAAAGATACAATGCATAATTTCTAGCCAGGATTAAAATCAACCAACTGTTCATACAATCTGAAAAAGCACCATGGTGCCATCAAGTGGTAGATTTTACCTTAAACACTAGCTATGGCCACGATGCGGTACAGGACAACCCTTTTCCTAATTTCAGGAACATGATCTTTACTTGTTCCAACACCCACCCCTAACGAGGGCTACTGCTTGCATTAGGAAAGGATGAAGATGATCCCACCGACTGATTAAACCCTTGCACTGTCAAGTACAGCAAGACACCCTGTTCTAAGTCCTATCAAACCAATGTCATCTGCAAGCATTCAGTAATGGTCAGAAGCCTCCCTCAAGCTGTTCTAGTGACTTGAACGACACGGGATATGAGGGTTTCTATCGATACATTCTGTCTGTTCCCCTCATCCCCAGTGATCCAACTGACTTGAATAATGCCAGCATTTAATTGTCTATTTGGGGTACGATTCCATTAAAAAAATAAAGAGGATAAACCAGAAAATAAAGCAGAGCTCATTTTCTCAATACGATATTGCCTCTGCAGAGCTACAGAGCCTTAGAAGGGTAATAACAGCTTCTCACTAAAAAATAGTCTGATGACACAAGGAACAATTATTTACAAATAAGCTGTCATTTTACAGAGTAACACACAACTGTAACATAGCCAGCAGCAGAGGATGTTCAATTACGTGACACTTCCCAGCTCCAAGGAAAGCACACTCTCTTCCACAATATACTTCAGCTTTGTGTTTGCGTCATGAGATAGGAAAAAGAGTTAATACCCTAAGAACATTCAAAGAAACCTGGAAAAGTTGTCCTTTGCAAGGTTTTTAATTTTTTTTTTTTGCTTCCCTTTTACCACATCCCCTTCCCAAAATACTACCTCTTTTCTGATGGATTTCTGGATACTTTTTCGTGAAGACAATCAAAGTTTGCATCCTCACTTCCTACAGAGCCACTGTTTCTGTTCTTCTTGGATCCACTTCGAAACACCTCAACTGCAGACCTTAATTCTTCCTCGTCCATGCCAAACACATCTTTGTACAGGATCTCATATAATACAGCTGAACAAATCAACACAAAGCTCAAACCAAATTAAGATAATACCAGATCCATAAGAACTGCTGCAATTTTCAAGGTAAGCATATCTTCAGATATTAACTACTGTTACAAGGTACTAGTTATATTAGATTCAGTTAGGGAGAGGATCATAAAATAATTCAGGTAGGAAGAAGAGACCTCTGGAAGTCATTTGGTCCAATACCCCACTTAACAGATAGAATAACAAGTGTATGAATATATTAATATACAATAAATGAGCTTCCATCTCTCCCCTCCCCACCCCTGAAAACAAACACTGCCTATAAACATATGAAAACACGTAATTCTCTTCCATAGAAAAATGATTTCAAGTTTACCCTGGCAAATAGCAGCATTTTCCTGGAATTGTTTTGTATACACAGAATCATAATGGCCGTTGCCGGAACAACACAGTAAAATCTGAGAAAATAAGAAAAAAAAGGGGCTTTAAGGCTGGAATGATGTAAAACCTAACTCTTTCTGTATGATACCCTAGCTCAAGACTACATTATTCTTTCATTCTACAGCTGACACCAACTCATCAAGAAAACAATAAATATTCTCAATATAAACATGAAAAAGCTGTAGAATCAGCTTAAAACTGAATCCTAGGTAGTCTCTAAATAAGTTTGTCTATTATACAAAGAAAAACTATCAATTTGTACATCATGCTGTATTAAACATGAAATAAGAGTTTGTTTCCAGCTTACCTCTGAAACCACCAATTTTTACCTCAAGAGGTAAAAAAAATGCAAGCCATTAAATGCAGTACCCCGAGATACACTGTCCAAGTATCAAAGGCACATTTCACCCTTCCCTACCTGGGGGACTAGAAGAGCATCTACTTCTCTAGCCCTCAACAAAGCCTTGCTTTTAATAAGCAATATTATGCCACCTTTTCAAAAGATGCATGCTTTCTGCAACATGCACTGATACACCAAGTAAACGTATACCATCAAACCCCATCTTGGCATGTGACCACAGCCGACTGCAACTGGCAGAAGCCCTTAGGCACCTGTCAGCACATTGCCAGCAATGATGCTTCCCAGTGAACCCACAGGAGCTGGGATGCCAGGGCTCTTAATTCAGTGTGCACTATGTCTTCTGCCAACATGAGCTCTCATCTCATGGTGAAAATGAGCAAGACCAGAAAGAGCTGCTGCCTGTATATGCAGTCTAATGACAGACAGCTGCCAACACTTAATGAGAGCTCTGGTGGTAAAGCCTTTGAGGACAAACACACATTTAGACCATACTGCTTGATTTTTAAAGTTAGCTCATTTTGGAATTAGATTAAGCTACACAGGAAACTACATAGAAAAAGAAAGAAGCCCATGTAAACAAAGACAGCAATACTTTCAGAGCAGACTAGCCACTTTGGCAAATATAATAGCCCATACTGAAATCCATACCGCAGCAACATCATGCCTGAGCTAGCACATAATTGTGTAGGCACATCTACGTAACTGCAGAAAAAACAAGAGGGGTCAGATGGGAGGTAATACAGAGTATTTCTCCTTTATGTTCCTTCTTTTTGCTCCCAGCAGTAACTCTTGTGTAGATAAGCTGTTCCATTAGCTCCCATTCTTAATTGGGCTCAATCTGTATGTCATAGAAATGAATCAGTTTGTTAGATTAATCCATTCCCATCAACTTCCCCTTTTCAGGAACTAAAACTGCATACCCCATCTGACTTCAGGAAGAGAGGCACTGGGGTAGGGGAGAACACCTTCTCTTTGCCAATGTGATAAATACACCTTGTTCTGCTCTTCAACTCAACCCAGATATTTCATTCTACCCTGTCAGATCAGTCAAATTCCCACTGGGAAGTCTTTTTACCCAAAGAGATTTCAAAACATGAAAGAATATTCCAGAATGGTGATGTTACCTCTTCCTGCCAAAATTAAACTTCCTTCCAATAATGAGCTGGAGTAACAAAAGAGATTGGCAGGGGAACAGCACAGAGTCCACCCCTCAGATGGGAAGCAAAGCTACTATAATTGAATTAACTGTTGTGCAAATACTGTGCTTTTTCCATCAGCTGAAGTCAGCTTTGGGGTTTTGTTCAGGTATGCAAGAGCACTGGAGTTGCAAGAGCTCAATTCCAGTGGCAAGTTTTTACAACCAAGCAGGACTAGGTAACTAGGATTCAGGGGTAGGGGTAGGAAACTGCCTCACTTCTCACCTTGTCTTCAAAGCCATTGTCTGTAGCATAAGTGGGTGGCTTTCCAGGGTACCGGTACAGAATAAAGTCTCGCCTAGGTAAGCAGAGGAAAAACAAGACTTGCAAGAGCACGCTTTTAGTAGAGCCATGTTAGGAAGAAGTTTGCAGGGAGCTGTTTAGAGAATCCACTGTTGGTTTATAGAAAAATCAAGTAGAATACTTCTCCTGATAAATGAATGCTACCATACAGCAATAGCTAGATGAGCAAAGAACACCCATCTTAGGGGAAAAAATATTATCTGGGAAAAACCATTATATCTAGTCACAGATTAGGTCAAGTACTTATGCTTATGGCAGGGTGCTCAGACACTGAGACAATTAAGTCTAAGTGATTTAGTCATCCTGCAACAGGATTAGAGCCTCAGTACCGGGAGCTAGTAATTC
This sequence comes from Ciconia boyciana, assembly GCF_034638445.1. NCBI lineage: Eukaryota > Metazoa > Chordata > Aves > Ciconiiformes > Ciconiidae > Ciconia > Ciconia boyciana. The sequence continues at coordinate 21,091,533 of NC_132945.1, read as the reverse complement.
TTGCAAAACTTCAGTTCGTTCCTTTAGTGCTGGAACAGAATGAGCCTGCAAAGGGAGGGTTCTTCCTTCTACCACTGGAGAGCCAGACTGCTTGTTACAGGATAGCAGCATTTTTAGCAAGACAAAAGCACAGGCTTACATTACCTTTGAAATAAATATCAGGGTTTATGCCCCAAGTAGGGCAAGTACTCCTCACTACTGGAGCTTTCAAGAACACCTACATGAGTTTTAGTCATGCTTGTAACTACCACACAGTGTTTCCACTACACACAGCTCCTTGTTTTTCCCCCATTTTCCATCCTTCAGCCACTAGAAGGAAACACTTGACTTCGGAGTTTAACATTAGCAAAAAGATAACAAATAAACATCGCTGGAAACCAACCCTTCCATTAATCCACACTATGAGAACAGGGGCTGTGATGGCACCCGTTCACATGTTAGTTTAAGTAACTTCTTTACAGTAGCATTTCTAGCCATATTTCACACATTAGTATCTCGGCAACAAACAAACAAAAGTGAAACTTAAGAAAGAGACACTTACTTGTACATCACTGATAAAGCACTCATTTCCAGATGGCCAGCACTTTCCTATGCAAGATTATGAGATTACATGAGATAGCAGAGCCATCTTCAACACCAAGAACTCTATTCTAGCTCTCTGTAGTATTAAAATACCTAACCAAACTCATCAGTTTGTTAAAACAAACCATCAATGCATTGATAGTTGAGATATTAGGATTTCCCGGGGGGGGGGAAGGGGGGGGAGTCTGCAACTTGGGATGGCCATGATTACCAAGCCAAGTAAGACGGAGCTAGTTCTGGCAGCAACTCTTACACACATCACTCAAGACATTTTTTTTTAACTAAAAATACTACATTTGTCTCAGAGACTGCTGCATTCACCACACTTATTGGTTAAAGTCTAAAGAAACAGAAGTTTGAACTCTAGTATTCGAACCTGAGGGTAAAGGAAAAAGCAAGGGATTGCAAAGCCTGATAAACATTTGATGTGAGGTACACTCCACATATTTTGCTTTTTTCTTCTTCAAGAAGAATTGCAATTATGAATAAGGCCCACGAGAGGCCTCAGCTTTACTGTCCAGTCTGCATAGATTGCTCCTTTGCACCAAATTCCCCACTAAAATTGATATTGTTTATACGTGTGAATATTCAGTACAAACCCATAGTATTACCTATGCAAATGAGACCCCAGGATTGGGGTCTATCTGAAAAAAAAAAACCAAACAAACCAACCCCAAACCACCACCTAATTACTTTCCTGTTCTAGTCTCCTCAAATTTTAATCTCTTGACAAGTATTAGATTAGTCTTACCTTTGGATCTCCTAGTCGTTCGAGGTATTTCTCAAATGATCCTTCCACATACTTTCAACAAAACAAAGGAGAAAAATATAAAAACTTAGCCAGTTGGAAAGCAAAGTTAAACCTAAACACTACGCCATACATTACTAGCTGTTGAATGGGAGGGGGAAGGGACTGGGGGCATAGACACCAAATTCGTGACTAGTCTGCCAATTCCTATCACTTTTGGGTTCTGAAGGGCTGTGGTCTGACTAGGGGTATGACTTCAGCTGTTCCCTGCCTTAAAGCACAGGAATGATTTGGGGTACCAATGTAGAAATACCAAGAGATCCTACAAAAATTAAAAGCATGAGCGAGTAATACTCAGTGACTCATCTCCCTCCTAGATTAGATTAAGTGCTTAACCGTGATTACAGGGGGAAAGAAACTAAAATACACATCAAAAAAACCAAACAAAAAAATCCCAAAAAACATCCCAACGCCACACAAAACCACGCCATGCACGCACCCACACAAACCACCACACACGCCCGCATCCATGCAAACCACCACAAGCAAAACCAGCCAACCAAAAAAAACCCCACCACCCAAAAAACCATGACTTTATGCAATGATTAAACACACTCTGGAGTTTTCCACCACCTTTTGATGTTCATTTCTTACTCTAAAATGCTACATATTTCCTACCTACTAAATTCTGCAAGGGTTGCTCCACAGAGAGTATACTACACAAGTAACTGTCACCCTCCTGGTTACTTGGGTATTAGTAACTTGCTTGATTTCAGGAACTTCAGAAATACAACGTCAAATAAAACTTGCGTGATCGCAACTCAAATATAGTAAGCAAGCAATTACCCTGCCGTTTCTCTTCTCTTACACGCATCAAGCCTGGCAAAGCATGACATGTTTTCAGTACATATGTTTATAGGGGTATGTTTATGGCTAAACCACTCACCCCCTCCCACATTACTTCCCAACTATACTTGCAAAACTGCCTAACACACTTTACTTACAGATTCAAACTTATGCTGGTGTTGCCTCACAAACAGGACACAAGCTTTCCTAATTTCCATGTGATGAATTTGAGATGAAAACAACTGAAAAAATAAAGGTTATGAAAGAACAAAGGAGAAAAATGCAGAGTTTAATTTATGCTCACATTAGGCTTACTTTACTCATAGTTTATAAAGACTAACACCACCACAAAACACTTCACAAAACAGAGAGAGGAGACGCTGCGAAGGGCCACAGGCACTCGAGGGAAGAAGCTGAGGAAAGCCCAAGTGACCGAGGAGCCTGCCTGCCCGCCCGAGAGCCCAGGGGGCTGATCACACCGGGCCCCACACACGTCCCCGCCGGCGACACCTCACTTCGGGCACCCAGGAGGGGTCTCCAGGAGCACGCCCTACCCACCTCCAGCCGCGGGCCTGGAGCGGACGCCGCCCGCCGTGCCAGCCCCAGCGAGGCCCTGAGGCGCCCGGGCTGCCCCCGAGACCGTTACCGCTGCCGTCCCGCCGCCCACCTGCTCCGAGACGGCTCGGAAGAGGCAGGAGGCGTCCTTGGCCGTCATCTTGCGGTACAGCCCCAGGCTGCCCAGGTACTCGTCCATGGCCACCTCGCTGAAGGACTTCTGCCCGAAGTACTTTTTCCAGCCCTTCTGCATCCTCCCCGGGCGGCAACGGCCGAAGCGCCAAGGACTGAAGCGGGAGACGGGCGCTCCGCGCGGGGCGCTGCGCTGCGCGGCGCGTGGCGGCTGGGCGCGCGGCTGCTGCTAATGAGGGGCCGCGCCCAACGCGCCCACCTGCGCCGGGCGCCGCCGCGCGCTGCATGGCCCGGCCCGGCCCCGGCTCGGCCCGGCCCGGCCCGGCCCGGCGCGGCCGCCGGCATCCCCCTTCCCGCCGGCGCCGGGCACTGCCACGCACGGAGCGCGCCCCCAAGTCTGACTCGTCCCCGTGGCAGCGCAGCTGGGCCCGGTTCTCTTCGCCTGCGAGCGGTGCCCTCCGGCTGAGCCCGCGGGCCGCCCGCAGGAGGTGCCTCCTGCAGCAGCCATGTTAAGATGCCCGCGAAGGAACCCCAAATACCTGTCCCCGCTCTCCCGCTTAACGACTGCAGGGGCTGTCCGAGCGCGGTGGGGTCGTTTTCCTCCAGCCTCCCCACCCCCGAACTCTCGGTGTGGGGGGTACGCCAAACCGCGGTAAGCCCCATCAGACGCCGTCTCCTCCCGGACCTGCCTCGGGAAGAGAGGGGAGTCCTTGCTAAACTAACTCCTTCCAACTTCATTGCTCGATGTGCCTGTGACTGCAAATAACTAGTGGAAAAATCAGTCAAATGGTTACTCAGAATTTCCTGTGACATTCCTGCGTGCTCTCGGACTGCAGATAAGCTGCTAGCAGTAAACTTCAAATAACAACAGCTCTATAAAAATCGTTAAGGAAGTTAAAATCTTAGTTGGTCCTAATAGAGTATTTGGGGAAAACTTTGGGGATCGGCAAAAATCACTGTTGCACAACTGTGCAGCATGATTTATTCCACGTATAGCCCTTGTGCTTGATTTGGAGAATGCCTCTATGTACATTTAACTTGCAAGTAAAAATTGCAGTCGGGCATGAGATGCACCGATTCAAGAGTTTCTTTTTCTTGTTTTAAGCAACAGCAACAAAAAACCCCTAACAGGAAGGGCAACTAGCACCAACTACAGCACTTATACAATTCTAGAGTATCACAGACCAAATAGCCTGCGTAAACATTTTTAAGTTTAAACACCCTTTTTCAAAATATTTACTTTAACAAATAGACAGTAGCATCAACATGGTTGACAATTTCAATACTTTAAATGGGGAGCTCCAATCAGCATCAAATAGGAAACATTGCACTTCACAGAAGTCCAGACTAAGTAATGATGGGATAGCACCGTGTAAATGGATTGATGGTATCGTCAACCCCATTCCTCTCCTATAGGCCATGTTTTACTTTGGGAGTAAATCACCCAAAACCAGGCAAGTCCATTGGTGGACAGTTTGGCAGCAGGTTTCCAGCTCTTGACCTTTCCAACCCAGATTCACCACATGCCCCTTTCCCTTTAAAGAGGCTTAAATCTCTCACTTTTTAAATTCTCTTTTCAGTGCTTCTGTAAACACATGAAATGAGAGCTGAAGGCATGAGCTTATTTGCAGAACGTCACAGGAACATCAACAAGGACAACTTATTTCCACTAGTCCTAGGCAAATACAGTCAAGAGACTACTATGTATATACCATGCCTGTTAAGAAGTAATTTAGCTTGTCCTCCTCACTGGCATTACCAACTCAGTGCAGATTTTGTGATGTAAGTATCTGTCTGTCCAAGAAACTAGACAGTTCATACTCCCCCTCCTCCCCTTGTTGTCACTGTGCTCTTTTAAGCATAAAGCTAGATGACTTTAAACTGGCACTAAATAGGAAACCATTTAATGTCAGTTAATATTAACAGACATTTTCTTTGAGTGTTTGTCCCACTTGGTGGACTCTTAAGTACAGAAGGCCTCACTAGGAGAGGAGAAAGGTTTTATTCTGACATTTTTATTCCTCTGTATTGTTTATTGAAAACCAACAACTTTATCCAAGAACAAAGCAAACTTTTCTGGCTGTCCAGGAGGAAAAGGTTTCAAAGTTGACAAATCCATCGACTGCAGTGTCTCCACAAGAGTGCTGTAAAAACAGACCAAAACCAAAAATTAAAAAAAAAATCCATCCCAAATGGTAATTTTTTCTTCACACAATTTTTCTTTCTATTCATACACACATAATCCTTTAGCACAGAAACAAAAATGAGGGCACGTATTGAAAGGAAGAAGAGACCCCACAAACGAGCAGGCCCCAACCATCACTGGCTCATAGGCAGCAGTGCTGAGAACACACTTTGACCTGCACCACAGCTTTCACAGACAACCTCAGCTCTTAACTTTCTAATCTTCTGTGGTTGCAATGTTGGGAGACTGAACAAGATCTGAGGATCTTCACCATAAACCATACCAGGAAATTCATCCTATTTGAACACATGGCATAGTTCTCTGCTTAACACATAGCCAGAAAGAACAGCTAAATCAATCTGTTAGCTTGCTATTATCAGACTGCAAATAAGGCTCAAATGCTAGGCACTGTTCAACAAAAAGAAATAAAAATTCCTTCCTGTCTCCAAAGCTGTCAGAAGCACTGAGATACTAAGTTTAAGAAACTTGCCCAATAAAGGCAGGCCTGGTCTTTTCAGAAGGCTCTTCTGAAACATACGAAATCCTATTTGCAGGGCAGACTAAATAATGGGAGTTGCATTTCCTCTGCCTTCAATTTAGAGGTCGTCTGTTATTTATAGAGTGCAATCAATCATAACTAATGAGAAAACAGTAAGATATAGTCAAAACAAGAGAGCAAATGAAACTAACAGGAGCCAGGATGAACACAAAGGGAGCTGGGTTTGTTGTTGTTGTTTTTTTGGGGGGTTGTTTGTTTGGTGGTTTGGGTTTTTTTTTTTCCCCTGAAGTGACAAGCAGTAGATCTGTGAAACTCCTTGTCAGAGGATGTGGTGGATTCAGGAAGTTTGGTTAAAAGGGCAGCCTGAATAAGTTGGAAGACAGAGGTATTGAAAGTTACTAACCAGACAGCCTCTGATTTAGGAATCCCCCTGAATCAAGGTACTTAAGAGCATTTGAGGGAAAGTGATACAAGGAAGTACCATATGTTCTTGCCCTGTTTCTACTTTTGGCTGGGCATCTGCATATGGCCACTGCAAACAGGATATTGAGCTACGTGGACTCCTGATCCATATCAGTAAGGCCATTCTTGTTTTGTTCTAAATCAATTTTGTTATGTCAGTACATCTATACAGTCAACTTTAGTGCCTTTTACAAGGAAAATCCACATAGCAAAATGATGAAATGGAGTCCTAAGTCTGCAGGGAGCAATTTATTCCTTACGGCTCATGGTTACAAACTGATGGTCTGGGTTGTATTATTTCTAGACTTCGGAAAAGAATCAGACAACTAGTGAGAAAGAGCAGAGAGAGAGCAGAGAAAGAGAGAAGCTGTTAGGTGCCTCTAAGATGCTACCTGACTGTTCCAAATTCAGCCACTTCTATTTGGTTTAAATTGCTCTTCTTTCAATCTGAATACGTGTGCCCTCAAAAAAAAAAGAAACTTGAAAGGAGTCATGGTCAAAAGGCTTGACAAGTTTGGTAAATCAGCACCTAATGTTAATCTATCCACAATGGAAAATCTACCTTGCAAATGGTCATTACAGAGAAGGATGTAAATTGCCTTGTTACATTCTCAATACTGTAGTAACAGAGTGATGGTGCTGAACACTGCTTCTTCAGTCAGGACAGCCACAGCACCTCCGTACCTGCAATTACAGCAGAGGACGTGCCCATCTCTGTGGAGCTGTTTTGCCAGTTCAAGCTGATGGTTGTTCATGAGCTTTTCGTTTGTTACTACTATTATTGGTTTTCTTTTTTCTAGAGTCTCTAGACAGCTACCTGCACCTACGGGAGAAACAGAACGCACAATGAGTTTTTGTCCTGACACAGTTTTGCTCTGACAGATGAAGTATCATCCTACTTGCTCTTGAAACACAGGAGACTCCTGAACAGTTAACCATCCAGCTCTAGCTGTGGACCTGAACATTCAAGGCCAGCCCAGCCCCGAGCAGTAGAAAGACAAACTTCACCCAACCGACTTCCACTCCTGCCCCCAGAACAGGCTCGCCAAACAAACGGGGCTCTACCTGCATGGCTGATGACCAGGTCCGCCCTCCCCAGGTCCTCGGCCAGCGAGTCCTTGAAGCGGAAGGCTTCCACCGCCAAGGCCGGGCTGCTGCACAGCGCCGGCTTCAGCGCACCCCGCCCGACCTGCAGCACCAGCTTCTCGTAGCCGCGGCTCTGCAGCACCTGCGGCGGAAGGAGGGTGGGATGGGGGGCGTGCGCGGCTGTGCCTCTACCCAGGTCGGACACCGGGGCGCCTGGCCTTGCTCCCAGCGACCCCCGCACGGGGGCCGCTGCCATCCCCCGTTCCTCCCCGCTTCACGACTGTCCTTCCCCCTCCTCCGCCGCCACTCACCACGGCCCCGCCTCCCGCCCCCTTCCACAGAGGGCCCCCCCCACAACCGTCCCCGGTAGCCCCCGTCTCCCGCCCCCTCAGACAGCCCCGGCAGCCACCGGCGGAAAGTGGGGGGGGAAGGGGCGGGACAGCTCCCACTACGCATGCGCCCGCTTGAGGCGCGGTGTGCAGGCCGTGAAGGGGAGGCCCGGGACGGCTGCCCGCGGAGCCGGACTCTCCGCCGCCTCACCTGCAGGGCCGCCGGGGAGCAGACGGTCGCGATCAGGTCGTCGAAGCTGGTGGTGCCCACGGTGACGAAAACGGACTTCATGGCCGGCGGCCGCCCGCTCCTAGCTGATCTGCGGGCGGGGAGCCGCCAGAGGGCGCGGCGCGCCGCCCGCTCGCCGCAACGCTCCCCAAAATGGCTGCCGGTCTGAGGGGGCGGTTTGGCGCCCAGCCGCGGGGACACGCCCCCTTCTCCTCACGGCCCCGTCCGCTCCTTTAGGCCCACTGCCTCTGCCTGGGCGAGCGAGGGGACGGGGCAGGTGCGGTAGCCGGTGCCGGGACGGGCGTTCCCGGTGCTACGGGGCAGCCGGGCCTGCCGTAGGGGTGCGGAACTCCCTGAGCGGTGCCGGTCGGGCAGGGACGGGCGACCGCCTCTGTCTAACGAGGCCATTCGCCGGCAGCGTTCAGCGACCTCAGCGTGGTAGCCACGAGTGTCTCAGTTTGTCAGACTTTCAGGAGGGGGGGAAAAAAACCCCAAATTTGGAAAAGGAATTCAGAAAGTACTGCCCTCTGCGTGTTATTTTAGCACTTGGGGCACAGATTACTGTAACTGACAGCCTGACTGGGGCCAGGTGCTGGGTATGCCGGGCCTGCCATTCCCATAGCATGCCCCCAGCTACCTTTTCTTTATAGACTGTCATGGTTTAGCTGCAGTTGGCAATTAGGCACCACCCAGCCGCTGGCTCACCCTCCTGCCCTGGTGGGATGGGGGAGAGAAGTGGAAGAGCAAAAGTAAGAAAGCCTGTGGGTTGAGATATGAACAGTTTAATAATTGGAAAAAAAAATGTAATGAAAAGGAAAAAAACAAGAGAGCAAGAGAGGAACAAAACCCAGAAAAAAAAAAGTGATACAGCAGTTTGCCACCCGCTGACCGATGCCCAGCCTGTCCCCGAGCATCCATCGCTGCCCCCTGGCCAACTCCCCCAGTTTCTATACTGAGCATGACGCCATATGGTACGGAATAGCCCTTTGGCCAGTTGGGATCAACTATCCTGGCTGTGCCCCCTCCTGACTTCTTGTGCACCCGGCAGAGCATGGAGAGCTACAAGGTCCTTGACTAGTGTAAACATTACTTAGCAGCAACTAAAACATCAGTGTGTTACCAATATTATTCCCATACTAAATCCAAAACACAGCACTATACCGGCTGCTAGGAAGAAAATTAACTCTATCCCAGCTGAAACCAGGACATAGACTAACTGACCTGGGCTAGGCATGGGATTACCTAGTCTGGCCCAAGTCTCCCAAGGCATTTATTGTGGGAGTAACATCACAAAAGGATAGTAGCAAATGAGCAGTCAGTCATGCTTTGGAGGGGAGACTGATATTTCAGAGAACTGCCTGAAGCAGTGCTGCAGTTGGTCCTGTAATGGCAGCCCAAGAGTGATGGGCTGATGCATCCCCTTGAGCACTGGGACTCACTGGGGGACACACTTCACTTCTGGTCAGAGTGTCACCTGGGGACATGTCATAGCACTGCAGAGCAAATGCATGGGATACAAGCCTACCTTCAAATGACTGAAGGCAGAAGATTGCATACCTTTCTATCAGTGGGTGAGCTTGGGTGGTTTTCCTGTGTGGATATCCTTCCACTGATACCACAGGGATTGGTGAAGATGGGAGACAGAAGGAAAAGAGACAAATATAGTTTGAACTCTGCATTCTATGCTTCATTTAGAGAACTTTAATAATTCTGGCTATGTACGTGCACTGTGTCCACCCCCCTAAAAATCCAAGAAATGCTGCAAACTCCAATAGAAAGCACTGTCTGCTGGCTCTTAGTTGATTCCAGAAAGTCAGACATAAAAATTATTTGGCCTAAATAGATGAACCTGTCACAGGAGCTGAGATTGCAACTCAGGGAAAACCCTGAAAGTGAGACTGAAATCAAAGCTAGGAGTTGTGTCTTCCTGGTTTCTTTCCCTCACTTTGCCACTGATCAGTGTTAGCACCTTGGGGAGGTGCTCATCTTTTCTGTTTCTCCACCTGCAAGGCAGTGTTTAGCAATTTATCTCCTCTAAAGCTTTCTGTGGAGGTAATTATATTAATGTGCAGAGAACTGAGTCTTTTAAAAATCTTCACTGTAGCAAATTTTTAAAGAAATTGAATAGTTTTTTTGCCTACCCTGCCTTTGGAAAGACACATTCTCAGTATCATTTAATACAGGTAGGTTTCCCCTCCTCCCTGTTGCCGTTTCTCTAAGCACACATTTTTCTGATGCTGTTTCAGGCTGGTCTTACTACCTTTTTACAAGGACTGAGGAAAAGTACTCCCTTGAGCAAAGGCATGTCAGCTCCCTGTGGAATGAGATCCTAAGAGCCAAGGGACAGGAAATCAGGCAGGATCTGAGGCTGGAGATGAAGGCCCTTTCTGAAAAATAAAAATGCTGTTTGGTGCTAAACCACATTAAATCAATTGCAAAGATGAAGTCACCAGTAAATTTATTATTTCAGGTACATTTCCCTTTTGTGATGGAAACCCGGGGGGGAGGGGAGCAAGATAACATTTTAGTTTCAAAAAAAATCCAAACATTAAATCTGTTAACACAGTCTTGTCCACTGAAGGCTAAGAATAACCCCTTAGCAGTTGCACAAACTGAACTAGCAGTTTTCTTTCTTAATTGCAAGTGTAACACAATGTCCATTTCTACAAAAATAAACTACTCAAGTTAGACATTTAAATCTATTTATTCCCTGAATTACATTTAATAGATGAGGTCACATCTGTATACGCTACTGAGTGTTCCAAGAAGGATGCAGAAAAGATGTAGCTATCTTGAGGATACCTCTGATTGCCATGTTAATGGCTCATTCACAATGCTCATTAGCCCCCTGTTGCTTTCATTTAGCATAATGAGCCACACTGAAATGTATTTATTTTTTGATTATAGCGAGTGGTACTGACAGCAGACATGGCCAGGGGGAGGGAGGCACTTTATCTTGGGAAATGTGCTGTAGAGCAAAATAATACCAGAGTCCTGAGTGCACAGGGCCTTAGTGGCACTGGCCAGCCTCACCCAGCTCTTACTGCTCTCTCTCAGGACAAGGAAGCCAGGAGCTGAGGGTGACCACAACACAAGCAAGGCAAAGACCTCACTAACAGGGTACAGTCTGACCACTCCAGAGAAAAGCAAGCAGAGCAGTGGCAGCAACAGGTCCAGCAGTCCAGTGACCATCAGGCAAAGACAAGGTAACAAGCCATTTCCAGGGTCAATCCAGGAAACCCAAACAGCAATTCAGGAGCAGAACTAGCAGCAAGGACACCTACAACTCACCGCTGTCTTTGTCTTCCCATCATAAAGAAGACATGGACCTGTTGGAGGAGGTCCAGAGGAGGGCCATGAAGACAATCAAGGGGCTGGAGCACCCCTGTGAGGACAGGCTGAGAGAGTTGGGGTTGTTTACCCTAGAGAAAAGAAGGCTCTAGGGAGACCTCATAGTGACCTTCCAGTACTTAAAGGGGGCCTACACGAGAGATGGGGAGGAACTCTTTAGCAGGGAGTGTAGTGATAGGACAAGGGGTAACAGTTTTAAACTGAAAGAGGGTGGATTTAGATTAGATATTAGGAAGAAATTCTTTGCTGTGAAGGTGGTGAGACACTAGAAGAGGTTGACCCAGAGAAGTTATGGATGCCCCCTCCCTGGAAGCACCCAAGGCCAGGCTGCATGGGGCTTTGAGCAGTCTGATCTAGTGGAAGGTGTCCCTGCTCATAGCAGGGAGTGGGGCTGGAACTAGATGATCTTTAAGGTCCCTTCCAACCCAAACCATTCTATGATTCTACTTGAAGCCTGAGCTTAAATGAAATCCCCATCAGAGGTTGTGGGTGGAAGCCCCAGCTGAGGCTGGTCAGGGCAATTAAGACCTATTAGTGCAGTTAAGACCCTGACAACTGATGGATAGAAAGTTAGACTTTGGGATGAAAGAAAGGATGCTAAATTTTTCAGGTCTGTCAGAGATGAGGGTTAGCACACATGTAAATCTTTGTAAGAAAAGGTAAGGACAGGATAATTAAATGATTGTAATTTTTTTTTTTAATGAGGAGGATAGAATTTAAATATATTGGAGTGTTTTCGTGTTTATATCATTATTTTATATTACATTAATTACAGTAGTTTAGGAAATTACCGCTTATTTGTAACTAAAGCACTATAATTCACCACATGCATGCTCTTACTCTGCCAAAATTGAAAAATGAACTCACCATCATAATGAGATAAGTCCACATGTTCATTCTGCGGTTAGAACAGGTTTACAGTGGTTGCCATTGTACCTCAGCTGTGACCTTGCTTTCAGCCATCCACTCATAATTTAAAGTTCCTATAAAGTAAGGCACTCTCAAGAAAATATTCCATGCATGAGCAGCAATTTGTTCATATTCTCACTGTTTGCTCCCTCAAATTTCAGCAGAGTAAAATGTGTATTTAGAAAAATGAGGACACTTTGAGTAATACTAGTCTTCCTAACCCTCAAGTGAGAGAGAAGCTGGAGTACAGTCTGCATAGTACTGTGAGTTAAATTCCTATGTCTAGGTTTGCTCTGACTGTTAATGATTGCATACAGAAAAGCTTCTTATTCTTCAGTCAATGGGTGCCCATTTGGTGGTATTTTCTAAACTCTGCTCAGTTATCTTGTCAGTGCTTTAGGGTATTCACAAGTGAAATTAAATGTCGGGCATTTTAGGAGAATGACATATTAGGTAACAATAAACCCATGCAGCTCAAGAAAAAAAACAGATTCAGTGACCTCTTCTTACTGTTAAGAAGAGGTTTGGACTAGTTTCTGTGTGATCAAAGGACTGCTCAAAGGGAGGAAAGCATACTGCTCTTCTTCCAAGGCCTGATTGCATAAGAGCATGGTACTTCAAGTTTCAAGGACAGCTGACCATACTCAGCAGTTTGCAAAAACAGATTCCATTTGACACGCTAGTAACATTAGGTCTATCTTTCAGGTTTTTTAATCAAAAATGTCCAGGAGTGAGTGAGCACCTGTCAACAAGGAGTTCTTCCTACACTGAATCTCTTCTAATACTCCTTGTAGAAGATGTTACATAGTGTTTTGTTTGAAATAAGGGTTAAAACAGCTATTCTTAAAATACAGTATGTTTAGGATCATGGCACATCAGGTTTTGCATTTGATTATTTTGCTTTTTATTGTATGAGTGCTGAATTTCACTTCTATAGGACCCTGTTTTGCTCATTTGCTTTCTAGAATGAAGAGAATTCAGAAATCAGTGGAATGATTTCTGTGGTATGGAGCAGGTCTCTGTGATTCCAGCTTGGTATTTTCCATGTGTCACTGAAAGTCGGTGTCCTCTGCAGCTTGTACTCCTAGCATCATGCTGTATAGGGACTAGAAGAAAAAAATATTCACGAGTAACATTGCAGTGACTTAAATTTGCATTGGAGTTTTCACTGGAGGATACATTCCACTTGCACATTGAATTAGGCATGTTAGGGTGATTTTAAACTAAAGAGAAAAGGGAAGGCCACCCACGGTAGGACTCATTCTCATGCTAATTTGTACCTGCTATTTTAATTAGAAGTTGTGTAGGGCATAAGTAGAATTTTGTCCATGAGCGCTCATGTGCTCATGAGAACTACATGTTCTACGATCCATGAGAACTACAGTTCATTTGCAGAATGAGCTACTTGGAGCTGATCCCTTGCAGTTTTAAGGCCGTTAAAGATCAGGTAACCCAGACTTGGTGCTATGTCTTGTTTCTGGCCATTCATTGCTACCCCTGCTCTGCGTTTCTACAGATACTCTTACAACGACATAGTGATCCAATTCAGAGAATTGATCTGACAGGAAAGTGATGTGTTTGCAGTTAGATCAGTTCCCTGAGTTGCACAAGCACCACTACTACTAGCACAAGGAAGGAGGCAGAATTGTGGCACCTTGGATTTAGATTGGCTTAAATGCTGGGGAATTGTACCTATGTCTACCTCTTCATTGTGATTAGTAGCTGCGATCCCATTCTCTGGGCCCTGTGGCTCAGGCAGTTGAGTGCCCATTGCCTCTGGGGCAAACCTTGTGTGAACCTCTCCCTGCTTGGGCTGGAGAGTCTCTTTCTGCAGTGCCAGTTGTTTCTCTCCAAGATATGTGTGTGGGATATTATTAGGGACATTCAAGAAATATGGGCTCAATCTGACATAATGTGGTCCAAGACCCCAGAGAGAGGCTAGGAAAGGGCTAAAATGGAAGATATATTCTTGTGAGAGCTTGCTCCCATCTGTGCTTTATATGGCATAATTTATATTCTGATATTTTCTTGCCATAACAACATCTGGGCAAGAAACTGAAGATGGCATGACTGCAAGCTGTTTTTTGTTAAGTGAGAAATGATATATGCCTTCTCCCTTCTCCTTAGCCTTTATTTGAAATGTTTCTGGATGGCTCAGTTTTGAGCACTGTCGCTTTGTATTCAGCTCAGCTTGCCACAGTTTGCCCTGAAAGCTCCATAATTGTATTATTCAGGAGTAAGAAAATGCATGAAAATAAACTAGTTGGTTCACATCTTGGTTTCTGAAAACTACATGCTGCCCTCAGTTTGCACTTGAAGTCTAAAGACTAACTCACAACTGTCCACGTAAAACTCTGACGACCTCTGAAATGTGCAGGCTGCAGACAATGTATCAAATAATGAGGCAATCATTTAAAAATATTCACCCAACAGAAAGGCTGGTAAACCTGTAAGCCTACAAAGTCTGATTTTCTTTGGAAGGAAAAAAAAGCCAATGACTAGCTAGTTAAAAATGCAACCCTGTCTTTCCTTTACCTTGTATTTTGTGCACAGATTGAGTCTCCATTTGGCTTGTGATATAATGGTGCAGTGGATGACACGACGCACAAGAGAGCAATTAGACTTCACACTAAATTTGCATTATGTTTCAGTACTTTTTATATGTTTATGAATGTGGAAAATGAGTAAAGATAGTCTTACTTCTGTTTCTAGTTGGCTTTATATAAATTTGAACTGAAAAAATGTTCACTTCCTTTTCCTCTCTCATTTAGATGTAGTGCTATACCTATGAGGGATGATATTTCAGTTACCATAGGGAACTGTGAAAATTAGATGGAGAATATTTTGGGGAATGATTCCTTCATATTACTGTGATTCAGAGATGCTTGGTCTGGGAAAATAACAGAGGAATATTTGTCAGGAAAATTTAAATAGCATACTTTGAAATATTTCATCACAACATTTCTACATCCTTTGAATTGTCTCTCTGTAGGCTTGTTATTTGGCAGCAGGGATTGTCAGATAGCCTACAGATACACAAAGGCTCTCAGACTGACTGGAGGCAGCAAAGGGGATGTTAGATCACCTCTTCCTCAGGGCTGACTAGCAGAAGACAGGCGCTGAAGCAGCACGGGGGAACTATGTCTGCTGACTAAATAGTTCATATTTGAAGTGGAAGCGGAGGCTGTGGCTTAGCTAGAATGAGTATTTTATCAGTCCATGATCTGACAAGTCTTATGGATTTTTCTGAATTTTGCAATATTTGATGGCGTGCCTTGAAGCCCCAGGTTCTGGAATTACGTAATCACGATTTTTAAGGCATTATGCTTCTGGAGACCGAGAAAACGACTCACTGAATCTTAAGGCTGTGAAGACTAACACATAAATAATATTTATTATGTAACTACGTATCTTTTTATTACTCCTGTTTTGCTTTGTATTTAAACACTGTCATGATTCTTTGAGACATGACTTCTGGAAGCTCAGAGCTTACTAATTTATGAAAGTGAAGTGCTGCTGGTCTTTGCCCTGTTGCGTGAAGCAGGAGGTCACCTCTATAGTGGGATATAGCACATACTATGTTTCAATCCTTGTTACAAGCAGTGTGGCTCAACTGATTTTTACCAGCTGTTGAACTGGATCTTTACTGATGCTTGATGCCTCTGCTAGATTTCTGTCAAGGGTAAAATGCTTGCATTAAAGAACCAGAAAATGGGCTTCATATCAAATAAAATTTCTCAAGCTGGTGATTTCCAGTAAGTGTTGGGGATATTTGGGAGATTTTAAAGGAAATAACTTGAAGAATGGTTGCAAAACAGGCTGGTATGCAGACGTAGGAGGGAGTCTGAGGTCTGTCACAAGGAATGTTATCCTGGCTGTGAAGGCTCGATATGGTGATGTCTACTGGCAACTGGTCCCTTCAGCTCCCCAGGGAACCTCTGCCTGTGACAGCCTGGCACTACTCCTTGCTGTCTGTGGAAAACACACGCCACTATTCCTGCCTACTAGCCACCACCAAACACCTCCACAGCAATGCACTGTGTGAATGCCCCGCCATTTCATATTCCTGCATAATCCCTCTGACAACCAATTCTATTAAAAATTCATTTTCATCCAGGCAAATCAGACTCCCTGAAATCAATTGAGCTTTGTTCTCTGAAGGCAGCTTGTGCTGGTGCACATGTAATCAAATCCTGTGGTGGCCTTGCATGCATTTTTACAAGCGCTGAGATAGACTTCATGTTTCAATTATTCTTTTTGATGTGCATTTTTGAAGGAAATTAGAATACTATGCTCAAGTAAACCAGCAGTTTTAGATCTTTAGGAAGGAACTCCAAGTGAGCAGAGTTCCTCCCTTTTCCCAGCCAGTCCCAACTATACAAGTACATACAAATATCTCTTTTTGCCATGCAGCATAAAAATAGGTAAGGAGGTGACCTAGGAACCCAGTCTAAATTTCACCTCTATCCATTTGCCTGTTGTTTCCCAATAGCTGGCTCTCGGCAGCAGTAGTTTATGTAGGCATTATGAATTGCTCTTCAGAAGTCTTCAGGGACACCTAAGTCAGTCCACTGATTAAGTAAATGGATTTGGATATACCCTACAGTTAATGAAAAGCTACTCTAATTCTTCCTGAAAAGAAAACAGAAGAGCACGGGTGTTGGGCAAACATGATCAGTGGTGTTCATACCAGTAGAGGGCTGCCCGCATACGCTGCATCGAGGGGATCAAAAGTCATCAAGCATGCAGGCTCCTTTTTGCTCCGTCTTTTCAGCATAGTATTAGCATCTTTACATTTACAATGCCTGTTTTTTCTTCTCAAGCTAGCTCTCAAAACCGAAGTGAAATAGTGAAAGCATATGAGATTCACTTCCCAGCTGATCAATGGAGATAGCAAACACAGATCTGCACAAGGTCTGGAAGATCGAATGATGTTTCATGCACCGAGCCTGCCTGTTTCCAGCAAGTCTTGTTCAGAGGAACTGTACCCTCTGCCATCATTCCCAAGCCTTTGCAACAGCAGCAGGGGTGCTAATAGCAGTAACAGAGTTGTGATTCATTTATCTCTCCTTTTTGTTTGTACTAATAAGATGATAGCCAGCATCAGTTAGTCAGATACAGGCAGTCTAGTTTCCATTAGACATTAGGGGTCAAAGTAGCCACTAGATACTTGCCAAAACCACTGAGCTCAACTTGGAGATTCTTTAACAGCTCTGTCTGGGCCACCATTTTTTTTAGTTTGCATGTTTATATAGCAGTGAATCATACTGAGAAGAATCAATACCAGAAACATCTTTGTTTGCACGCATTTCCTGTTTATGGCCTTCTTTTTACCACCAGAAATGCTAGAAATACTTTATGCAGAGGCAAACCAGAAGGTTAATATTATGCAGTGAATTTCACAAAGATGTGATAAAAAATTGTGGCTTTTATTTTTTAATGTCCTAAAGATGTATGCAGAGAGATGTGTAAGAGAGATATATAGTCATGTTTACAACTGGAAAACTGTTTTGAGTATGTGTGCCTGTGCACTTTACAAATACATACTCTTATTTAGGTATCCACATATAATGGTGAATCTTCTCTCAGGATTTCTTGCATCATAATTCCAGGATAACATTAATCTGTTTAAAATAAATAATCTTGCTAGAACTCGCTCAGAAATATTGGACCAGATTCATCCCAGGTGTAATTTAACTGACTTAGATCTAAAACTGAGCTCAGTGTTGCATTTGGGAGAGTCATTACTGCTGCATGCACTAACGTCAAAACAAGACTGTTTTATATTATCTTGTCCCTAGAGAAAACTTAGAGCTGAACTCATGATAGTCCTGTTTGCTTCGCCCTGTAGCATACTTATGCATGGCCACCTGTATTTCCATCTACAGTAACACTGCTTTTCCCTTTCCCTGATGAAACTAAGAGATATTCAGATACTAAATGTGACTGTTCATTTACATAAGGCTTTGTGTACCAATGTTTCCTGTTAGCGGCACACTACAAAGCACTGTTCTTGTCACTGTGCCATATCAAAATGGTGATTCATGGTTAAAGAAATCGGTCCAAATGAAGGGCCTTGGGTTTGGTTTGTCTGATATTTAAGTGTATTACAGATTGGGCTGACAGCTGAGGATAGACTGAGGTCTTTAATCAATCCAAAAGTGAGGTAAAACATACTTGGCAGATGTACAGATAGGTCAGCTTTCCTTTGCCTTGCTTGGGAGGTAGAACTACGAAGGCTGAGAAAATTCTTCATGCTTCACAGCATGGGCCGTTTCTAATCCTTTTGGTAGTGGCTCTGAGCTTTCAGTGGAGATATGGGCAGTTGGCCATCAGAAATTGGACCGAGGACACTTGCAGGCTGCTGGGCAACCATTGTATAGAACAGCATCAGGCTGCTATCAGACAGTGTTGAACTTGACCCAGTGCCTTTGCCATGAAGTAAATAATGTTCCTTTTCTGTCCCTTATCAAAGGGATGTAATTGCCTGGCAGCACCCGTAGTTGACATGATGACAATTCTGGCATAACTAGTAAAATAAGTTAATTTTTCTGGATGTAATGAGTTTTGATATTGAAGAAATGATTTATGTCTAAGATCAAAAGGAAATGTCTTCTGAAGCAGACAGTGTCCCATTTCCCTCCAGAGCCTTAGATTTCTGTCATGATAGGCAAAATCATTCCCTTTGGTTTCTCTGAACTGGAATTTTATTTTTTATTTTGTGAGGCAGTGACTTGGTGAGGATTAAAGTGAAATCTTCGTTGATTCTAAGACTGGTATTACACAAGGTACTGCTGGGATATATTGCAGGTCCCTTACTGTTTTCTGTTTATGAACAACCTACCCCAAGGTGCTAATTAGCTAGAAGAATTGCATATACACAGAGTACTGTTTTGTTCCTCCATAAAAATACATTTGTGGTTGAGGTGAATTTATCTGCTTCGCTTAATTGTGAGCATCCTGGATTTCTGAAATCAGTAAGGTAATAGCAAAAATTTGTGAGACTGGTATTTTTCATCTAAAAACTAATTACAAATATTTGGTTAATTCCTGATGACACCCATCCTCATTAATGATTTGTTAGATGCAATAAACCCATTTAAATATTTTTATTTATTTTCCACAAAGTCTGGCCACATATTGCTTGTACTCAATAAGATCTGTGTTTGGTGGTTGGTACCTCTGTTCTGTGATTGTAATCAGCTATTTTCTTGGTCTATGTACTGTGTAGGCTGGAAGAAATTCTTTTGTGCATCTTTCTTTGACATACAGATATGATTTGTGCCATGCCAAGTGTTTCTTTTCTAACTTGAGTTCAAGGATACCTGAACAAGGGACATGGGGCAGAGCATGGCTGCCTGTAATCTGTTGCTTCCGAGACTAGGCAATGCAAATGCCACTGATCTTAAATTTTCTTTGGGGTATTTTATTTTTCTCAGAGGAAGAAGGTTCATGTCAGACTTCTTAGATGGATAAAGTCTTGAAGGTACTTGTGGGTACTAAATCATAATGATACATCAGTTTTAAATTGAACACTGTGCTTCAGAAGTGGCTGCAATAGGAGGAATCAGCATGATCTCCATGGGTTTATGTAACAAAAATGAACACCAATTACAGTGCATTTTTTCCACTGGGACTTAGCCCATCATTTTGTCTAATTATGGTATGAATCCCAAAATGGAGAAAACCCGTCTTCTGTAAAAAACTAATTCCCTCCAGAAATGCTGAAAATCCTAAAGAACTCTAATTATCATACATTTCTCAATAGATAAAGAGAGACACTTACCACAGGAAAAAAAACAGAAAAAGATGAAGGACTACCCTGGGAGAGAAAGAGGGAATGTGAAGTAGTTTGTATAAACTCCTCTCATCCTTCATATAGGCTCTTACTAAATATAAGGAGTGATCTATGCCTAAAAGCGTTACTGTCAATTGAGAATTGATAGATTTATTGACATATGTTCAAGGAATAATGTTGGACTAGAGCGAATTGGGAAGAAAATGGCTGAAAACAAATTCTACTATACTCCTAAGAAGTTCTGAGACACTCCAAACTAGCATGGGTACCCAGACTACTCAGGCATGCAGTTAGCTTTGTGTATTGTAATTTCTGTCACCAGGCATGTTATATCATGAAATCGGTTGCCTGTGATCGAAAAGGGGGAAAACTCAGATTTCCTCACTCCCAGTCCTGTTCTTCAGACCAAGTTCCAACATTGATTTGATTGGATTTCTGCAAACCTGAGATAGTTCATTAAGCTGCAAAGCTCTACTGAGGGTTGTTCAAAAGACTGCTGAATGGCAAAACAGTCAGCAGAGAGAAGACCTGCAAGGCTTCTTCAGCACAACAGAGGATGGTTGCAGATGCGAATGACAAAGAATAGGCTATGGTCACTCGGGGATAAGATAACCGCACATACACATATGACTAGGCATTAGTTTATTTTGCCTGGTGTTCTACTATGAGTTTTAATCCTGCAGTATTAAATAAAGAGGCAGTGTTTAACATTGAAACTGCCTAAAACATGCCTTCCCCAGCTGTCTGGTGAAATTGAGTCCAAACTCTTATTTTCATTCAATGGAATGGTCTCACATACTTTATAACACTGAATGAAAGATTTTTCAGACTCACTTACAAGAAAGAATAAACAGCCTTGCCAAGAGGAGGACTGCATGTTGCATTTATTTACAGATTGGTCTACTAAAAAAACCAAAACCAAATGATGATTAATGCTGAAAGATGATACCTTGGGAAGTGAAAACCCAGTATAGCTGGATCTAATCACCTGAGAGACAGACATCAGCTCTCACTGCTTCCTGGCCATGGAGATGTTTGTTTGCTGTGTTTGTCTTTCCTTGAAGGAAACAACTGAGAGAATTTATACATCCACAAAGACAAAATCTCCAGAAAACAGACAAAACCTAGCAACTCACAGGTCTTCCTGCCTCAATAACGCTGACGTCAAACCATGTGGTAATAGTCCAGGGAAAGCTGGTTGGCTTTTCCTAATTTTACCTTTAAATTACATTCAAAGAGAATGTAAATATAAGAATGTAAAGATTTTATTTAGATAATTTATTGCTATCAGTTTCCTATGTTCTTTCTTAAGTGGTTGATACAGTGATATGCAAAGGTAAATGGAAGGAGAAGCACATGGAACATGCACAGAGACAAATTTGGTACAGCTCAGCTACATTTGCTGTACCTGACCTCAGTGCAAGGAACTGCTTGTTGAAAGAGACTTTTTCAAAGCAGGTTATACTTATAAAAAGTAGTCTCATAGTCTGTCTGCATTCCAAAGTCTTTGGCTGGCAGTGCAGCATTGACTCTCATTTGGTTTGGCTGTTGCTGGTTTCTCAGAGTCTATTGTCTGCTGTGAGAGAGGTCACATTGCTCTGAAGTAAGAAATAAGAAATGACTAGCCACTGCAATCACACCATCCATTCCCATCTCATCTGAGTCTGTTTTATCCCTGTAGAGGAGATATATGAAGGTTTGTGCAGTTAATTGTGGTGAATGATATGTCAAGTGTTGTTAAAATCCAAGCAATGGACCAAAAAGGTCAGCTCTACCAGTAAGAGAGCAATTGGTTCTGCCAATGTCTTTGCTTCTGAGACTGACACTTACAGCAGCATCTGATTTCTTTGACAAGGTAATGGTTCTGTGAGTGATGCTAGTATAGCATAAGCTTCTCATAATTAAATGGGTTACTGACATTGTCATTGCACGTGACGCTTCTAGCACATAGCCAACACCTTTCTTTCAATCTAAGTTCCTTAGAAACAACAACATCATATTTTAATGGCATTTTGCCATCATGAGCTATTGTGATTTTAGCTTGGCATGAAGCTAAAGTGTTGTATGGTGCCTCCTGCTGATGGAGTTGCTAATCCCTTCTGACCATTACTGTATTCCATACAAGATTAGTCCCCTACTTCATTGACCTCTTTGGCCAGCCAGTTAGAAAGGAAGCACATTAAAGCTTGTCATCCAGTAGCCTGAATTCCAGCTTAGTGAGCCTTTTCTTGGAACTGTCCAATTTATGGTGAGCCGTTATTTGTTATTGTAGAAAACAAAACTTTAATAATCAGTTCTTGTTAAGCTGTTGAGTTTTGAGCTTTATTAATTGAATTGCTTCCTTTTTCATTTCCTCTCTCCCATAGGATATTTACTGTTGTGGGCAAGTATCCACCTGTTTTGAAGTTCAAAACTAAGCATGCACTGAGGAAGCTCTGATTTGGTCCTCCTGTAGGTCCTGCTTTTCTTTGTCTTTTTGTCTGATGTGCAACTGGTCTCTAGATTTGTCTTTATACTTTATATGAGCATTCCTAGCACTCTGCTGTGATTCATTCCTGTGATTTACTGTGTGGCTTTTCTGCCTGATCTTGGATTCAGAGCTGGATAATGAGTAAAACATACAGTAGGAAAAAGCTACAGTCACACATCCACCCACAACAGACCTTCCTTTGCCTTGCATGCATGTTGTATGGATTACTGTTCTCTGTGTCGTGGATACTTGTGTGCCTGCATAAACTGGACACTCTGACCTAAAGTTTTAATTGTAAGTATCTTACTCTGTCCCCTGCTCTTGAGGTATGAGTAATTCCTGTGATCTCAAGTTTCCTCAGCAGGAGAAAAAAGAGGCAATGATGCTGAACTAATCAATATTCATAAAATGTAAAGGCTTATTCAAGCCTTTAAGTGGCAGGAGTGATAACCAAATTTAAAGGCGTTGTCTACAAGCATTATGTCTGAACTGGGACTTGCTCATGGATATGGAAGGCAGCTTTTCAAAGAAAGGCCTTCAAGATGGCATCTGGTCCATCCCACTACCTCAAAGCATAAGCTCTTCCTAATCTCTTTGTAATCGCTGTTGTCCAGCATGGGGACTGAAGACACTGAATTTCCACTAAAGCAGTATCCATTTGGAGATGTTTTAAGAATACTAAGCCAGGCAAAATTAATTGGAAGAGTTGAAATAGAACAAAATCTCACCCAGGCTAAGTATATACTCAGTCTGTCAGCATATCTTTCCCAAATTGCTTTGCAGCAAATTATTATTCAGCCTCATGCCAGCTAAGCTGGTGCTGAGCAGTCTGAGTGTGGAGGTAAGCAGGACAGTGGGGCAATGGTGTGTCTGGTAGTGAACTGATGGATAGTTACAAGCAAAAGTCAAACGAAGGAAAAGCAACCTCAGCATTCTGATCCCACTGGTTTCTTTCTTCCCGAGTAGGTTGCAGATGTGCATATGGAGAATGTTGCTGTGCTGTAGTTATCTGTCAGCTGTCCCTTTCAGTATTGCTTATGCCCTATAACAATAAACAGCTCTGAAATTCAGGGAGTAACATAGCACAACATTAGTCAAAACCAAGTGCATTCAGAACACTCCTCTCTTTCCTCCCTCTGCTTTGGTGAATGCATTCAACATCAGCAAGTGACATTTCTTCCCCACTAGGTGCCAACATGAAGTAAATGCAAACCGGTGTGGTGTTATCACCTGGACTCCACATGCTGGCAGAGGCAGTGCCAAAAGGGCTGTTCAGAGCTTTTCCAAGCCGTGGAAGCATGAAAAATTTGTGAACAACAGCAAGCCCACATCAGTTTGATTCTGTTGTGACAAGGTGTAAGATTTGCCAGTGAGTGTATTGCAGCAACCTCACACTGACCCAGATGTGAGCTTCCTGGGGCATTATGTGTTAGTCATGCCACAGCTATTTGGACAGGTTCCTAGTAACCTAAAGATTATGGAGTAACATTATAAAAAGTGCTGCACAGTAACGGCTATGAACATGAATTAGTTTGAATTAGGATTGCTAAGGCATAAGGAGTAAAGGGGAGATCTTCCTTGTAAATTTCGCTTCAGCAGGTGGCATCCAGGTTTATGTCTTTCAAGCTAATAATACAGGCTTACTTAGCCTTAAAAAATCCACCCTCAGCCGCTCTGTGCACCACAGCACTGGAAACACCCGCTTGTGAGTTCTGGGCCAAAGACAGGATTCTGATATGGGAAGATGTTTAAGAGACATGAGAAGAATAGTGGGAAGGTGCTGGAGGGTGCCAAAGCCTGTGATACACTCAAACCCAGCTCATGGGTTTATGTTGTCCTGTAAAGAGTGCCCCAGTTCAGCACCTGCTTGCCCAAACAGTTCAACGGGTAGCCCAAGTCCAGTTTGCTTCTGAATCTCCTCTGCCTTTTAAGAAAGAGCTTGTCTGCCTAATGTTTGCTCACATGCGTGGAGTACATCAAAGTATCCCAGACAGGTGCTACTTGATCCTTCAGTGTTGCTGGTAGGTATGTGCTTTTTCATAAAACTACATGAATAAACATTAGCCAGTAGCTATTGTGGTGCAAGTGTTTCAGGACTTGAAGAGGAACTAGCTTCAGGACAACAGCCCGGATTAAATAAGATAAATTTCTTGCTTGCAGAGAAGAACAGATTTCAAGTATCAAAGAATGTTGCTGAGCTCTCATTTGACTTGCAAGTGCCTGTTGTATCTTAATCGATTGTTACTAAATGGAACTGTGGAAGTAGGACTATGACCATGAAGACAGAATTAATGCAGAGAGAGTCAGTTTAGGAAGTCTGTGGCTATTAGCTTGGTCAAATTATACTTTTAAAATGGGTTAATAAATCTAGAGGAGAAGGAAGGGAGGGGAAGGTCTTCTGAATTATTCATCATTTGTTTCCCAGTTGACAAGTTTACATAGACATGAAATTCAGGTGGGAGTATAGGGAGTGGATTATTTATTAGTTACATATTAATTGGACAGACCTTTCTCTCTTGTATCCAGATCTGCTTTCATAACTTAGCATTGCCTACAGCTGGACAACTTCTTTTTGCCTTGAGCTGAAGAAATCCTAGTGTACCTCTGAAAAATCCAATCCATCAAAATTCAAATTCATTTTAGGATTATTTTTCACATGTAACATCAACTGTCCTAGATGATACTTTAACTGTTCTCTCTTATGAAAGGACTGAGGAGGAAATTTTCATATACTGCATTCTAGAGAGCAAGTGTGCAAGGAACCAACTTGTCATTGTGATTTTTCAGGCTTTGTTTTGATATTTGTGCCCACAGAATGAACATCAGGAATTGAAATTGCTCTTATTCGTGCTGGAACTTCACAACCTTCTGTAAAAGCCTGAGGATGGTGAAGATCTCAGAGGGCTTTAGGGGTTTAGGCTTTTGGTAGATGGAATGTAAAACATGCAGTTCCTTTTTGTGAACAAACGTGAAATCTGTGTCAGGAACAGTAACTGAAAATAATATCTTCCCCAATCCGCAAGGATGTAGTCTTAAATCTTCTCTTGTAGCTTTAGGATTTGTTTATAGAATTGTGTATTTGGATGCTTTTTACTTAACATTCTGTGTAGTCTTTTTTAAGCCCACTGCATCTATCAAGCAGATTTCACCATCTCTAGGTTTATTTTTCTATCAAAATGGCAACAACTAAGTTGACAGCTCATGTACCAAGAAAACACCATTTGGGATTTTTCCCCTTTTCAGATATACCTGCATCTGAATTCTTAGTCATGCATGTCATTGTAAGACTGCACATTTTTTGCAGGGCAAATCAATAAAACAGGACTGTGAACAAACTTTCTGTCCATACCAGAATTAAGCTGAAGTATAGACACACAACAAATATATATTTTCTTTGAAAAAAAAAATACAGTCGTTCCACAGTCTCACCTAACTTGCTACCTAATCTGTAGCAAATAAGTTGACTTGTAGCATTTACTGTCAGCAGAGGGTAAGTAGCAGGAGGAGTTATTTGCATCTTTCCTCGTCTGCTAACCTGCTTTAAAGCTATAGCTGTCTATCTGCACTAGGATGTTACCTCCTAAGTAGGTACCACATTAGTGACTGCAGGGTAAGGACCTATTTATTTTCCTGGTGAAGACAAGGCATACAAGTAAGTTTTCATTAATGCTGACAGTTAAATGTGTGTGTGACCTCACATAATATTTGGATTTCAAACATTTTTTATTTCTTTTTCAAGTAAAATCAAGAAAGGTCCTTCAGGGAGCTCAAGGTTGATCCTCTGCTGAATTGTGCTGCTTGCAAAATTATGTTCTTCTCTGCAGCCCTGTGAGGATATGAAAATATACGTTTATATATTCTGACACAGAGAATGAGCATATTCTACATATCAACCCTTTCTGCTCAATACTTAAGGCTTTGTTAATGCAGAAAATTCATGGGCCTGGATGGAAATCATGTGTATGAGATTACCCAGGCATAAATCCTGTAGAATATATATGGTTCAGGGAGTTACGCCATACTCAGGTCCTGACACCTCCTGGGGAGATTTGGGAGCAACGGTGGTTTTCTGATGACTGTAGGCTTACTCTGACCTCACAGTCCCACCCACAAGGAATGGCAATGCATAGTTGTTTTGCTGCTCCTTCAGAACAACAGGTGGCTGTCTTCCCCCGCAGGTAGGGAATGGAGGAGGTGATGAATTTACTAAATAGTCATATTTGTTTCCAGTGTCTCAGATTGGAGTAAAGATGGGAGCAAACCGTCCTGGTTCAAGTAATACTACACAGACTGGTAGGGGGTCTTCTTACACAGATGCCCGCTGAGGCCAACAATTAATTTGAAATGAGTGGCACCACTTGAGCCTATTTCTCCATATAAGCTGGTCTCTCAGATCCACACATGGCAATAGTACAGAGCAGTCAATGACTCACCATTGGTAGTAGTATGTCTCTTTATTTTTGTAAAACCCCCCAGTTTTCTGTAGCAGATGGACAAGTGGGAAGGAAACAGACTGATGGAGGGGAAGGGTATGGATATGACACCTGCAGTTCTCCAAGATCCAGCAAATCCATGCAGAAGTTCCAATAACCACTTCTTATAGCCAAAGAATGCCGAAGTCCACTAAAGCCCACTCAGCAAACACAGGTCAAAGCATCCCAACAGTCTCTTTTCTCAGAGACATCAGGTCTTGGACATTACAAATGAGAATGAAAAGGGGAAAAAGGCATTCTTCTATTTCTCAATGGGAAAGGCTTTAAAATTTGCTGGCATTGTACAGACAAATGAGGCACTCTAAGTCCTTCTGGGACTGTAGATGTATCAAGTGGGACAGATAACTTTGTGTGAAATGAAGCCTTAGAAAGGAAAACTTGTCATTTTTGTGTTAGAAGATAGGGCTGCCTTCCTTAGAAGTATTATATAGAAATACACAGTCTACCCAAAGATATAATGTGATATAATGTGATATAATGTAATCATATAGAAAGTGATTGCTCTTTTATTTACAGTATATTTACTGAATAAGTTTTAAAGGGTTGTGAGACTCTTTCGAATTAACATTCTTTAGTATGAAGGAAAGAAATGCAGTCTTGACACCTACCTCTGGGGGGCTTTTCAGCTGAGATCAGAGGAATCAGAATTTGGGTCCCAACTGAGATTCTGATACTGTCTTTTTCCATTAGTAGGTCTGATATTTTATGTCAATATTTTAATCTGTCCTGTAGCTTCTTGGAAATAAGGCTTTTCCACAGATAATTGTGCTGGAAGGCTAATGTGGTTTAGTTGCTGATTTAGTATGTTAGAACATTTCTGGTCTAAGTAAGTTGTAGCTTTTGAATGGCACATCAAGAAAATTGAGAGGCTGTATAGGGCAAGCCAGATGTTGAGCCTGGGCTAGTCTGCTTCATGATGGCTGAATGAATGACACATACCAAGCCAACTTGATCTGCATAGATTTTTGTTAAATTTAAATGGCATTGACTAACTCAGTAGCCGTCTGTCTTAGTTGGATTAATGTCCAAATCATCACACAGAATTTGGGCTCTTGTGCAATACTTGAGACTAGCACTCCTTGAGGAGCCAGTCTTTAGATGGGGTGTGAAGCCACTATCCTGCCTGGTGATATCTGTGTGTTGTCCCCATGGCAAAAAGCTTGAGGGCAACCTGCCTCCTGCCTTCTTTTCCAGGTAAACACAGCCAAGCATGGCATGGGGAGATATTGCTGAGAGTGTATTGTTTGCTGTATTCCCTTACACAGTCACTGTGCTATTTCTCAGATTAAACTTGCTTATGTGGGGGTTAATGGAGTATAAAAGATGCTATTCAATATAAGGAAGCAATTTTTAAATAGTTTCATACTAAATACATCTGTGAGAAAAACACTAGTCCTGCCCATGGACCAACTGTATCCAGTATGGATGTTACTTGTCATTCTGCTCCCCCACACACACAATCAGCTGTAAAAGCCATATTCCTAGTCCAGACAGCTCACCCATATGCAGACCTTTAAAGGTAAATAAAGAACCTGTTGTACACAAAGCATTTGAGAAACAGTTTCTTGTTACTATCACAAGTCCACGGAGTCAGTGTCATCTCTAATTTTAGCACTGTTTTTGTATGGGGAGTTTACACTTTCCAAGCCCTTGGAGAGAGAAGAGTTGGCAAATAAGTGTATATAAATGTGGAAAGCACCAGGGGATTTTATCGCTAAGCTAGAATTAGACTGTAATAAAGAAGATAAGCTGGGCAAAATTCGTACCCTTTAGAGATATAGCTGAAACAATCTTGCTCAGAGTTTTTCTGTAAGAGGCAGTGGCTCTCCCAGAAGTGATATGCCATATTTGATTCCATCTTTCCCATCCACAGAAGCAAAGCCTATCTCAAAGTACATCATCAATAGGTAAGAGGATTGGGTCAGATTGTTGTTTCATAAATTTAAGTAAACATTTTTTTCCTTGCTGTTTCAAATGATCTGCCAGGATATTTGAATCCAGTCCTATCTTTTAGTGCTCAGTGAGTTTACTTTCCATCTGCATGTTCCCTAGTAGTCTATGTCCAAAGCTGTTCACACTATTCATTATTGCAGTGCCAGGCCCTGGCATTTCTTCAACTTTCTTTGGAGGAAAACAAATGAAAAAAGCTTTGGAAGAACTGGTCTGTCTTTTGGGAAAGAAACCCAACATGGATATGAGAGGAAATGTTATTATGAATTTGAGTCTGTTAGGAGAACAATGTCCATTTGACTCACAAACTTTACACTGCATTTTAATTACTGAGTGATACTGGGAAGGCTGAAAGGCATGAACACGTTTGTATTCAGCTCAGTTAGTGTAATGGAGAACAAAGGAAGAGAGGTAGAGTGTCTTTTAACATTTTTTCTCTCCTGCTGCTCATTTCCTGGTGATGCTTTCTTTTTATTTCAAACCTTTGTTAAATTTTATCTTTATTTTCTTTCCTCTTTTAAAAGTTCTGTCTCTGTCTGATCTCTGAAATGCAACTTATCCACGGTATGGTTTTTAATGTCAGAAACCAATAGTTCCAGCAGGTGATGAAACATTTGTATGCTTCTGAAACTCCATTGTGTAAATCTGCCATTCAAGTGGAAAAAAAGCAGTTTAAGGTTTCCCTTCTTGAATGGGAGAAATGCCTGAGAATTTCCAAACCACTGATAATTTCTGTATGTGCCCCGTGGGCTCTTCCCGCTTATGCCACTTAACTTTGTTGATTCAACTCTTTTCACAAGCAAGGAATTTAAGGGCAGAGAGACAGGTCAGCAAATACAAGCTCCAGGAAACATTCTGGTATGTGTCTCTTTGGGTTTTTGGCTGTCATTATTGTGGCTTTTACCACTTTCTGCAAGGGCTTTTAGAGGGATATGAGTCTTTCCTGACAGCAGTAGGTTTCTGTAATGTAAATTTTATTGAGGGTGTTGCACGCATGTTGCCTGTAGTGTCAACAGCCAGTGGGGTCCCAGCCAGTCAGTCTGAGTTGCATGACACTCTCCAGATGCTCTGTGCTGCTGTTGGTGGTTGTGCAATAAGCTGTAGGGCTCAATAGGCAGGCAGAGATTCTTTCCACCACCATTTTGCCGAACAAAACACGTTTCACAAGCATAGAGCCTTCTTTGCTTTGAGGTCTCTAAGTGGTAGGAATCCTGCTGTGCATTTCCACATCTGTGAACTGCTGGGCATTCTCAGTGCTCTCTGGAGACGTGGTGATTGGGGAAATAACATGCTTCAGGCGCAAGAGCATGGAGAAAAGCAATATGAGAAGGATAGCCAGAAGTGTTAGGAACAATCCCACGTACACGTAGAGGCTGGAATATTTATCTGCTGTTGTGTCTACTTCTGTAGCCAGAGTTGGAAAGTGGACGCGGCCAGTCAGGTTTCCACGGAATTTGAAATAAATCTCAGTCATTGCTCTCTGTCAGCTTTGGTCCATTTTCCCTATTTACCTTCAGATTTCCTGTCTTCCCTCACCAGACTCACAAAGGAAGTCCAGAGAGGAAACTTATGACAGATGGCACCATGGCTTCAGCAAGAAATGCTCCATCTTCTTGGTCTCAAGACTGCTGGTTCACACAGTTAAGCAGACTGCATGAGGCAGACCTTTGCAAATCATTTTGCAGGTTGCTATTACAATGACAGCAAGCATTAGACTTGTGTTTTACACTGCCATCTGGCTTTTATTTTGTCCTGAAAATGCTTTGGTCCTTCTTTTGGTAGGTCATCTCCTTTGGTAGGTGAAAAGCTTTGGTCCTTCTCTCAAACCGAGTGAGCTGCAAAGGTTTGCACAGCTTTGGTCTTTGCAAGTGTTGTTTTCCAAACAGTCAGCTTTCTGCCAGCTTCTCCCACAGCAGGTGGTTTATCCTTGTATGAGCTGGGGAAGGTTGTTTTCTGCTTTGCCAGGCTACTGGGGGATCTTTTCTCTCCTAATCCAGGGCTATTGATACTTGCTTAAGGAGTATGGAGTTTTGAGTTTCTCATTGGGAACAGTCAAAAAGTCAGCTTTCTAAAAGGAAAAAAAATGAGAGAGAGGGAAATGAAAGCAGGTACCAAAATAGCCTAGCCTCTATGTGGTATCTTTGGAACAAATAGATAAGAAAACCCTTGTGCTCCTGGGAGACACCTTGAGATCAGGAGAAGCATTGAGTATTTAACTTTAGAGAAAGACCATGCAAATCTAATTGCTAAGGTCTCCTCTGGTAACACTCACTATACTTATGGGTAAGAGAAGGCCCCATGGTCTATGGAATTAGATGTCACAGAGGAAGGGAAGATACGAATCTAGCCAGTGCCTTCCACCATGTGTCTCTCATTTATTGTTTATCAGGACCCTCTGTTTCTGAGGCAGGATGCACCTGGCAGGCATCCAGAGCCCTACCTGTCCCACTGGGGCAACTCTGCCGCAGGATATGACACTTCACTCAGCTCCTGGGAGCAGAACTTACTAGAAATGGGGGGAATCTTAACGTTTTAGCATTTTCAATTCTTCCAGCTGGAAACAGAAAACATAAATGCCAAAATTTCACTGTAAATGGTGCATCCAAAAGCATCATGTTCTGCTTTGATAAGACCAGAATTTTGGTTTTAGCTGAAGCAAAAATGATAGCACTGAAACAAAGTGATGCAATCATTTATAATGTTCACTACATATACACCTACATGAGATGTAAATAGAGTAATATTAATATGGTAATATACCATAGATTAAGATAAAGATAGTTTTAGATAAAGATTTCACCTAAAAACCATATTGCTGCAAAACATTTTGACTTTCATGGGCCTTCAGTTTATAAAATGTACCTGGTTTATTGACAGTGTTTGGTTATGTTCTCCCCATGCACCAATGGGAACAACACCTTGCTGTTCTTCAGAGAGAGGTGGTTGAAATCTGGAGGCCTGAGTCATCAAGTAGCTAATATTCAGGCTTTCGTTACAAGCAAGACAGACGTACTTTGGCTCATGTGATGGGGAAACATCTGATGTGCCGAGTTTTTGGAGAAGGGACGCTGGGGATTGCCTACACTTTACCTCCCAACTCCTGCAATACCTTCTTCAGTATCAAAGCATTTGAGATAACAGCGATCCGGTTTAGGGAATATTGGGCCAGATCCTGCTTCGTAATAGGCTGGCTAAGCTGGGCCAAATTGCTGATTGGAAAAATTGCCTGGGGATTTGACTTCTGCAGTCCCTGCGTGGGTAGTGGATTCTGTGCTGTGCTTCGTGTAGGAGGGTGTGGGCAAGCATGGTAGAGAAGGGCTGCCCAGTATTTTTCCAGGGACTGACCCAACCCCTTTGGAGCCATTTATTCTGGCAGCAGGTTTGGTGCTGATGCAGAAGCATGGGACATGAAAGTGAAGGTTGTGTTGCAGCCAGGCACTTTTGCTCTCAATTATATGGCAATAACTGTGATTTTCACACTTCGAACCTATAAATGGAAATTCTTCCCCCATGAAGAATATTCTTATGTTACACAGCAGGTGGGAAATAGAGGGTGTGAAGGTTACTGGCCATATTAAACCTCTGTTCTTACAATATGATTTATCTGTTGATAATGAAATGCAATGTCTGGAATCTGGCACTTGTGTGAGTTAAAGTACAGAGCAATGTCTTTGCCCATCTCATCTGCTATCTTACTGAGAGCAAAAGCCAGAGATAGTTTCTCTCCTTAAGGAGCAGAGAGCCTAATGGCTCTACATACTTCATGAAATTAGACTGCAGAATGCTAAGAACATTAGTCTGAAGTTCAATAATTACCTTCAAACCCATACGTTGAATTAACAAAGCTTAGCTGAGCATTTATTGATAAACAGAGCAGATAAATAGTAAAAAGTATTAGCAATGGGGAGTTGGCACAGCTTTTTTTTTGTTTAGTCTCCACTATGGAATTGTCAGGAGCAATCAACTATTCAGACTATTGAAAGCTGTGAAATTAACTACATCTTTTCCAGAAATGAGCCAGAAACAATTCAGTAGCTCCAGGCAACCCCAAAGATTTTTGCTTTTCAATCTACCAGTTATCTCATTGAGCACATCTTTTTGGATATTAGTAGATTCAGCTTTGCACACTCCCCTTTAAGAAATAGAACCTTGAAGACTGTAGAGACCAAGGTCATGTGAAAATAAGTGGTACACAAAGATTCTGAAAAAACTGTGTATGGAGCAGGTCAGCACTATAACTTTGTATGACTCAGATTACAGGAGGCAAAACCTCACTGGTTACCCTGAGAAACCCTCAAGTCCATGGACAGAGATAGTAACTAGAAGTTTGTCATAGAGCAGAGCAGCATAACCAGAGCCCACATTCCCTGTGATCTAAGTTGTTGATCAAGGCTTAGTCATTCTTCTCTGGCTGGACAATACTCCCATTTCTGAGAGGTGTCAAGCACCATTAGTGTTCACTGATGCTTAGTGGGTACAGATTGATTCCAAGATTCCATCAGTTTGTGGTTGTTTTTGAGCAAGGATTAAAAAAAAACCAAACCCAACATCTTTAATTTAATAAAAATCAATAATGAAAATAGAAGCCTCATACAAAACAACAGAAAGGTTTCTTCTCAGAGTGTGTCACTGAGACAGGAAATTCATGAGCCAAAACTTCATGGGCACTGAAATTGCCATTCTCCCACTGCAGCTATCAGGGTTTGGGGAGCTTCAGGTTTGGGGAGTTTTTATGAAGCCTGCATGGCCCTACTCTGCACCTTTGTAGGTCACAGAGGAGCAGAGAGAAAGAAAAATTTTCCCCAAAACAGGGCAGACAGGCAGTACAAATTGATCTTGTAACTGCAGTAAATGTCTTGTCTTGCCTACTCGCTTCCTTTTACTCCCATATTCGGTTTAAGTGCCACTTGCCAGCAAGGCATCTCTGAAAGTGCAAGCAACTTTTCTGAGTTCTCTTTTGCTTTTCCACCCAATACTCTAACTACTACAAACAGGTAAGTGGGACAAAATAGAACAATTACTTGTGTAGCTTCTCCAAGGCTGTTAATTTAAACTGCACTGAACTGGCTGGCAAGCACAGAAAGGTTTGGTTTTGAACACAGACAGTACCAGATATATTCTGTCTAGGTGACCTCTAAAGAAAAAAATCAGCATTAAAGAAATGCAAACAAAGCATTAAAGTATCAATTCTGTCCATGGCTTGCATTTTCTCCAGGGAGGATTTGAGGGAGAGGAAAGGGGGGGCGTCTCTTCTTTCAGTGGCAGACGGTATTTTTTGTTCTCATGCAGAAGTGCAAGATAGTATGTCAGTGTCTCAGCTGTGGTACTACATAGGAAGAGAACAGAATAAAGCATAGTTACCTTTCAGAGCAGGCAGGGGTGTTGGGACTAGGCACTAGAGCAGCTGGTTCAGACCATGAGCTTGCTGGTGATTTATCTAGGAACATCTCCTCCCAGGTAGTGGGATTTGTGCGGAAAAGATTTGCTGTCTTATTGCTGGAATCAGGATATTGTCTCTTCAGCAACAGACATGCCAAGTACACTTTCTTCTCCTCTGCTCTTGAATTCACATGGTTCGCTGACAGGGATGGCTCTTACTCCCGGTCTTGAGATGTCAACTGACAGTCTAACTGAACAGCATCACTGCTGATGCCCTTTCTTCACAGGCAATAGGAGAAGGGGGCAAGGAGCCTTCTCTTCATGAGCTTCACTGCTTGGATGGAAACAGCCAGTCCCCTCCCTCAGCAGCGGTAGGCAACAGTTAGAGCGGAGAGGATCGGTAGTGCTCCGGCGCTGCTGCCTCTCGTCTCGGCAGCAGGCAAGGAGGGAAGGGAGGGAAGCTGTGAGCTCAGCTCGCAGCAAAGTTTGTGCAAGGTTCGTCTTAACCCTTTCGTGCTTGCAAGTGATAAACAAGACTGAGCTGCCTGTGGAGTAAGACATGAGCCAGGAGGACAGGTTATCAGTTTCTCTCTCTAATTTTCTGGAAGGTTTTTTGTTTTGGGAAGGGTTACCTGGTGAGGGCTCCCAGCTGGGTTCCTGTCTGGAACCATGGACAAGTGTCACTTTTCAGCTGAGACCCTCAGGATAGTCCCCAAGCATTGCTCTTTGGCATTGGAGCTTTTGATGAATTTTTGTCCCTGTGCTTACTGTTTGGTGGTTTGGGAAGGGCTGTGTGCCTGGTTTAGTTTACAGGTCCTCTCTCCCCTGAGTAGTTTGAAAGTCTGCATGAATAAGCATAACCCCAACTTTACAGCGTTGTGAGCAAAAATGATTTTCACCAATTTATGAATGCGTGAAGCACAGATGTACCTACAAGGCGCCACAGAAATGAGGCAGAAGGAGCCAAGGCTGGGGTGAGAACCCGAACCGTCCTGATCCCTCTGATTACCACACCTTTTGACCTGCATTTCTTAGCTCCCCCCGGCTGACAAAGTAAGGATGTTTTGTGATCCTTTTCCAGTTACAACACAAATTAGGGTAAACCATATCAATGAATCGCTATAATTTTAGTTGTGTGCATGTTTCAGAAGGGTGATGGGGAACAAGATTTCTGTTGCCTTACGCAGGGTGGCTCAGTCTGTTGGGGACAGATGTCAGTTTGGAATGCATTGCAGCAAGCCCCAAGGTTTCAGCAGCAGTGGAGCACAGCTGGAGGTGACCAGCACATAGACAGAGTAGCTGCAGTTTGCAACTCTACGCACTGAGCTGTGTACAGCTGCATGCAGCTGTATTTCACATGTCCATGTCCCTTGTGCCCCGGCAGGTGGGTTGCCTGGAGGCACCTCATGGGGTGAACCTGACCCACAGGCCCACACTGGCCATTTGGCCTGTGGTAGTTCCCAGTGCCTACAGGTTGTCTTTCATGGCCTGTGCTTGGGACACTGGGAGTAAGCTTCGCCTCTGGAAAGTGGGTCCCACACAGGGGTTTGGGAAACACCAGTTCATTCGCTCTCTGCAGCTTTCTGTGTGACAAAATAGAGACATTTAATCTCAAAACTGTCTCCTCAGAATAGCTCTCCCACTCTGGTCCCCCATGGCCACAGCCTGAGCAGAGAGGCCAGAGGGTAATGAAACCCAGAGCTGCACAACTCTTTCATCCTCCTGGGGTGGAGGCCTGTATTATAAATCCATCTCTCTAAGGGCTTCAATCTCTGGAGCTCACAAGCACAGTGTATTATTGCAATGCAGCACTATTTAGATAAATAAAACATAGTCCCTGGAAAAAAATACGGTTCCTCCATGCTTCTGTGGTGGGATGAACCCTCTAAAAACCAAGACTTATAAGGCAGCTTTGCTGATTTTATTTCACATTTCCTTTGTTGTAATATCATGCGCAGTGCCCACTATTGCAGTCTATGCCACGATTCCCTGCAAGTCACATAGGAATGAAAGTACAATGATAAACCAGAAGGAAGGCTATGTGTATTTTCCCCTGGAATCTGTACAATTACTGCTTTACCAACAAACTACCTGACAGCACCTTCAAACCCTGGGTACATGCCCTCTCATTTAAGAAGAAACAAGTGAGAGCTTTATTTAACCAGGAATTATGTTGCTGGTTGAGTTATGAGACCCAGAAGAGACAGACGTGTTGAA
This sequence comes from Ciconia boyciana, assembly GCF_034638445.1. NCBI lineage: Eukaryota > Metazoa > Chordata > Aves > Ciconiiformes > Ciconiidae > Ciconia > Ciconia boyciana. The sequence continues at coordinate 21,055,313 of NC_132945.1, read as the reverse complement.
ATCCTGCAACCCTGCTTTCTATATAATGCTAATGAGCAGTGCTGAAATGAAAGGCTCTCTCTCCCGGTCCATGCAATCCAGTTTCTCTACTCAGCTTTTTTTCCCCTTTGTTGATTTTGCAGTAAATTATCTCTCCCTTTTGTAGGACCAAGCTGCTGTTTGCTGGATGGGTACACTTAGATTTCGTTTCCTTTGTAGCAGGGTATAATAAAGACAGATGAATTTTAGATAATGCCACAATTTATACCAGCTGAGGCTGATGAATGCTTTACTGAATGATTGCTGAATTCCTGAATTGTTGAGAAGTATGTAAGGCTTTCTCTCTATGTAAATTTTTGGGCCAATCAATGACAAATTTGTGCAACATAAAATGAAGGTGTACAAATTCCCTTGGAAATACACAGAGGTATGAAGCCAGTGAAAATAATTTTTCGGGCAGCCATTAAGAATTTGGGGGCAAAAGACCAAGGAGCTTGTTAGGTTCTTTCCTTTGCATTATTTGACCTGTGTCTCAAGCTTTGTATCAGGTCATTGTACACATCTTTCTCATAATGGTCCCACACCAGTCTTAGAGTGAAATTTGGATTCAACAAAGAGCAAATAAGATCTCTGAATGATTGTTAGTGAGTATAATCTATATGTTCCTATAGGGATTCTTCCGTTATCCAAATTCATGAATCCTATGAACACAGTAAATGCATACTTTGGGTCTTTAAAAATTGCTTTCAGTGCAGCTGCAGTGAATGGAGAAAGAGCTGTGCGCTCCTCTCTCCCGCATCCCTTTCATAGCAGACACATCCCAGAATGGTTTATTCAAGCCCTCAGCTGTAAAGACTTTCCATATTTGGGGTCGTCTGTGTGTGGGAGGGCCAGGGCCAAGCAGAGGTCTCTTTGGCTAATGTAGATGCTGTACATTGAACTCAGGAAAGAGACACAACTTGGTAGGTGCCTGTGCACATGTCAAAGATGACAGAGAAAACAGAAGCAGTGGCTGAGTTTTCAGTATTAAGGGCAGAAAGTGTGTTAAATTAGAGCAGAGTTTTAACTCAGAGCTGTTATGTCTGAAGCGTATTCTGTTTGAACATATTTTCCACCTGTTGTTTAGAGGTTACAGTTAATACCAACTCACCATTTCTCCATTACCGTCCATCCCTTTCCTCCTGTTAAAACAATTTATTTCCTTCACCTACATGGTTAATCCATGCCTGGATGAGAGTTTGGCTGACTGAGCTGTTGTGCTGAGCCGAGGCAGCTCGGCTTGCCTGGAGTTTCACTAGCTTTCAAAGGGCTTAGGGGGAGTTCACCCGCTTCTCCCCTGAGAGCATTGCTAGAAACCTGCACCAGATGGCTTAGAAATCAACTCAGCACTGTGAAGTTCTAGTAGTATTCATTACTTACAGCAATAATAATCATACTTAGCACTTCTGTATTTCAAGACATTTCACAGTTACACAGTCCCTCAGTGAGGTACAGTCAGACAGCATTGAACAGGACTGCCAAGGGTCCAATTTTTAACAGCTTTTGTGGCTGTTACAGGCTTTGTAGCTATGCAGTGTAGCTACCCATGGGACACCTCCTTGAAGAGGTGCCCAGCCCCTCTCTAGCCTTAGAGGCCATAAGGTCCAACTCCTGAGTTGTCCAGCTGATATGAGACATGTTACATGGAAAAAGACCTGTCCTTTACCTTTCCTGCTTTCCCCACCCCTGCCCTGGCCATCCACAGAGGTACTAGGAGGCCCCTTCCTGCCATGAGGAGAGTTAGATAACTGGAACTGCCTAAGGTGATTGCTTGGGGCGTTGTTCTTCTGAAGATCAAGATGGTGCCTAGTCTCCACTTAGAACTGCACAAGTGCTATGAACAAGAGGGTAAGTCACTATGGAAGAGATGCTGAAGCAAGTGACAGCACTTAGCGCTGTTTGTCTTGGCAGAGTGGAATCTGTTGTAAATATGTTTTTGTTTTAATAGGTTTTGTCTTTATAGCCACAGCACTGAGTGGCAGATGATCTATACCGCAAACAGGCTTGTGGAACACATGAAAAATCATGTTTCAGTAGGTTTTGAATCAGGAGTCTCTAATGAATGTTTGGACTTTCAAATATTTATAGCTTATTCAGATTTGTGTGAAATAGGTCTAGCTGCCACCAGCTTTAAGGGAGAAATACCACAGTGCTTGGGATGGCAACCTTGAAAGCAAAGGAAGTTGCCTGGAGTTTCTTTCTTGCTTAGGCCAGTAAGGGTGCCCAAAAAATGTACTGACTTTTCTCTGTCTCATTTATTTTTCTTGAAAAGGGAAAAATTGTTAGTACCTCACCCCCCATGAACAATCTGTCAATACTAAGTGCTACGCAAATGCCTGTGGTCATGTGCCCACTGCTCCAGCAGAGCCAAGTGCCTTTCCCTCTGTGCATTCCCAATCTTATTTTGTCTGGTACCGTGTGTCTGAAAATGCTCATGTGTTTGGACTAAAAGAGTTTTGTTGCTTTGAAAGGCTTTGGGCTGTTTTAACAATTTGGCTTTGTTTTGAACTTCCTTCATCAAAAATATTGCAATGCTTCAGTTTATTTATAGAAACTTATTCTCCCACAGATAACTGAAGAAATTCAGCCGGGTCTGATGTTACTGCTAATTTTTAGGAACATTTCTAATTTGATTTACTGTTGTCAGTGAAGGGCTACATTGTCCTGCACAGAATTCTGTCTGAAACAGTTCTAAGCTTCATTTTAATGAGTGAGCTTGTGAAGAAGGCATTGAAGGTCCCCAAAATAGTGTTAACACCACTTACGGAAGAGACTTCCAGTGCTCTAGGTGAGTCGATGAGAGCTACCTCAGGTAGGGCCAGCTGGCAGCGAGCAGGGTCGTATGGACAGCCCTTTGAGCAAGGGGTATCTAAAAAGCAGGTTCCACCTCGATCCAGACTGCAAATACGTGTCAGCCACTCTCCGTCAAGGTCCCTTGTGGGTCTTGGCAAAAATTAGTTGAACAATGAGTCAGGGACAGAACTTAAAACAGATCCTGTGTTCTCCAGCCCATGGTCTGGAATATTATTATTTCCTCTGAAGTAGGACAGTTCTTGCAGCAGTGCCTATTTTTAGGGAGTTGAGCACAATTTCTAGACCCAAGAGCTTCAGGTAGCTCTGGAGAAGCTTTCAGATATACTGATCGTCTGGTTTTGGCTGGCCATTTGCTAAGATACAACCTGAAAGGTGCTCGCATGACAGTGAGCCACTCTGTTTTAGTCACTTAAAATGGGCACTTGTTTTTGACACTCACAATCAAGCTTGTCTTACAGCCCACCTGCACTGCTTACCAGATGATCTTAACATGACTGATGACAATGCACAATAAATACTAACAACTGGGCCGTATTTTAGCAACAAGATAGCAGAATGGCTTCCAGGAGACTAGTTGTTTCTCTGCATGATGGACACATAATCCGTGTGGACAGTGCAGCATTTGCTGGGAATTGGGTCACTCATGGAATTTTCTTCTTCCTGTCTGCATGGCAGGGCTGGTGCCCCAGGGGAGACTTGGCAGGGACCTCAGTATCAAAACCAACACCTGAGGTGTGTATACGTGTGAAGTGTGCATGTTTTATGCTTTGGTGCTCTACCTGTTTTTTTCTGAAACTCTGGACTTTCTTGATGGAGCCTGAAAATCTACTTGTTCATTTTTTATTCCCACTTCATTTCCCCACTGCCTGGCTCCATGCTCTGGCTGTGGACAGCATTGCTTTCAGTGTTACTTAATATTGGTCCATGGGCAAGTGGGTGAGTCACTCTCGAGCCACTGGACACACTGTCACCACAAAGCCCATCTCAGCCCACCTGGAGCTGGGCCTGTCTGTGTGCAAAGAGCCCTTTGACTCCTGTGGGCTTCACACAGATTTCTGCCTGCAGGAACAGCTTGTAGGGTTAAAGGCTTAGATGTGATTCCCTGAAAGGTGCTTTTCACAGCACAGATGATGTGAGGAAGGTCTCAGATACAATCACACATGTTAAAACATGTGCCTCTCCTCCTGTTACAGTCAAAGGTACCACCTGAACTTGCCAGGCAGCACTGTGATTACAATGCTGATCAGTAAAAGGCTTTCTCTTCAGAGTTCAAATCCTGAGCAGAACCATCCTAAAGCTGGAGTTTACTGTTCTGCAGGATGGTATTTTGGTCTGAACCCAGAGCTCGTAGACTCAAATATTCACTAACTCACTAGTGGCAGGGACCCATGAGGCATAACTTCCAGAGTCTTTAAAATATGAACAGATATTCCCTGAATTCTAACCAAATCCTCCCAGTCAGACCATAAAGCTGAATGCACAGTGGGTAGAGTATGGGGAATGCTAGCTGCAAAACAGTTAAACCCTTCTCTGAAGTCTCCGATGTCACATTATTTGCATGATTCACAGTTAACAGATGGGCTCATGCCTATATTGAGGGGGGACCAGTTCTTCAATTGCTATCATTACATAATAATTATGACAGTTTATACTGAAAGGAAAACAATTTTGTGATGACCCCATTACATCACGTTTTATTTCTTTGGTTTGTTTGTTTTAATTCCAGTCTTAAAGAAGAAAATCCCTTTTCTCAGTTCTCATTTACAAAATATGCAGCTGAGAGAACTCTGCCCACCCACACACTTCGACATTTCAGATATCAGCATTTCCATCCAGGGTTGGATGAACTCTTTCTAAACCCGTTTGGAGGAAACATGGTTGAAATCTTTACAGCAGGAGAGTGAAACACAGTCATAGATGCAAACACTGCCATCTCTGCTCTGCCACCAGTTTTCCCTGCAATTTTGAAGAAACCCTCCCTTTGTATGTATCTGTTCTATACAGGAGAGTACAAGCACAGGAATCCTGAGCTGCTGCCAGTTGTACTAAAAGAGTTATCATAGTTTAAGCTAAAAAAATTCTTCAAGTGATACAAAAGCCCATGCTGCTGTACCTGGCTATCATGGCATTGGATTAAATCTTCCAAGGGTTCAGATTATCCCACGTCCATATGCTTCAGAGCTTCTGACACCTCCCTCAATATAGCCTTGCTCAAGCAAGGTACTTCATGTACCATGGGTCTGAAAGGGTGTGTTGAATCAGTGCTGCTCAGCCCCATTGTCTTTGGGTGGCTGTCTGTGGTTACCTGTACAACATAGGAAAATTCATCTTACAGCTAAGATGTTCCTGATGGCCTCTGTCTGCATGGTGATTCTGGTGCAGAGGGACATAGTGCCTCCTGGGACAAATATCAACATCACAGATGTGTCTGGGAATAAGCCCTCATTTGTATTTAACCTGTGGGTGGGCTTGAGAACCCATTGGTGCTTGTCACTGAAATAGTCAGGGACATCAGAGTGGGAAAAAAAGCTGCACTTTCTTCCTTTGCATCATAAACCTGCCATTCAGGTATTTCTCTTCAGTCCACTTCCTGGGAATGACCCTTCCCAATAGCAGGGATCCCCCTTTTGCCATGACTCCCTAAGCACTGCTCTTGCTTCTACCCCAAAGCATTTGTGCCTTAACATCTGCCATTTACTGCCAAAGAGCCCCACAGTTCTGTGCTGTGACACAGACCCCATACATTGCCCTGACCCTGTGCAATGGTATGCCACTTTATTCTACTGCAGTGAGGGAACGGGAAAAGAGTTATGTCACACAAAACAATTTTTAAATCCTTTGTGATTCATTGGATGAAAAGATGCTACACTATTGTCACTCATCTCAAATACAATATTTACCAGTGAATTCTGAGTAGAGATGGGTCTTGAGCCCTAGTTCCAAACTTTAATCCCCAGTTGGTGCTTTTAGAGTGCTGAAGAGGAGGAGAGCAGACAGTGTGAAGACAAATGAAGAACAACTGCAGTGTCTGTATTTGAGTTCCCACTTTGTTTCACTGGAGACTTCTTTATACAACAACTTTTATCATCTACTGCTTTCCCCCAACAGTGGAGACAGGATGTCAGCCTAGACAGACTCTCAGTCTGAGTCTTGACAGCAGTTGCTATAAATTTATGGTAAAGCCAGGAATGTTTCCATTTGATGCCTTTGTCTGATAGCAGTCACAAGTTCCCTCTTCCCCAGCCTCTGGGTCAGTAACAGAACAAGCTGACTGGGCAGTTCCACTTAATTATTGTTCATTTTTGGTGAAGCGAAGAATAAATGTCACTGTGTGACTGTGCTTAACTAATGTGCCTGATTATTAATAGCCAGTTTTGGTCCCCCTCCCAGCCTATGTGCCACAAAATACATTTCCCTTCTGTCTCCAGGATCAAGTTGTCTGGGAAGTCACTGTTCTGCAAAGAGACTGGACAAAAAGCTTATTGAACATCCCTTCCTTTTTATCAGAAGACTGATCTCTCTTTTTATTTTTAGCATGTTATCAACAAAAGTTGCTTTATTGCTTCACTTTGCATAGATGAAGACATGTTTTCAATACGGACAAAGAGCTCTACCCAGAAGAATTCACCACATGGTTCTCCTGCATGACACACATGAAGTCCACTGCTTGGTAGCCTGGTCCTTTTTTTCCTCAGACCTCAAATGCACGCCACACCCTGCCTTGCTCTACACAACCTCGCTTAGTTCTCACTGAAAGCAGGACGTTTTGTCCATGCCCCAGACTGACTTTGCCAGCTTCTCCCAGCTTCTTAAACCCCAGACTTCTCTAGTGCCTAGGCATCAGCTTCAAACACTGACCATTTTGCCACACAGATCTTGTAGTGAAATCAGGTGATGCTCTTTTGAAGAGAAAGAGGCTTCTTGTCCTGTGAAGCAGTAGGAAGCCTCCTTGCTGGGCAGTAGTGGCCAAGTGAGATGTGCATTGCTACAGGGAGGATACCAAAAAGAGACACCTTATAGATGCCACACTGTTGCTGAAGACTAGCCTTTTCTCTGGCAGGTCCCTGTTATTCTTTAATCAGCAGTTCCACGTACCCAGGTTAAAGGACATTTAAACATTCTGGGCCAGGTCTACTCTCCATACATACATGTGACTCCCACTGGAGATGCAAAGGCATTTGACTCTTCCCTGGCAACGGCTTTAGAAAATATTAAGTCTGTGACAGTGTCTGTTCAGTGCTAGTGCTGCTCTCTGTAAAGCTTTCAAATGCTCTATTTCCAATCCTGGAAGAGATAGTAATTTGTTATCTTACCACTAATGCCAACAAAATCCCTGTTTCCGTTTCCTAGGTTTTTAGTCCTGTGCAACAGGGAGGAGAAGGCACATTATCTGCTTCTCCATACAGTTTATTATCAACATTTCTTCCTGCTTCAGCTTTACTTCTAATGACAGGCTCAAAGTAATCAAGAAAAAGATTACTTTTGTAGGAATGTAGGAATAATGCAATGAGCTGCTGGTCTCCTTCTTAAGCTGTAAGAGGAGCATGTACAGTGTGTGTGTGATGTTCTGGGACTTTCAGCAGGGGTCAGTCCTGCAAAGATTATCCCAGGAATAAATGTATGCATTTAAGTGGGATAACAGTATAAGAGATTAGACCTCTAAGGGCCTTTAAAATGAGGAAATCTCAATTTCCATGAGCTTGGAGCAGACCCAAAGTCATCAGCTATAAGATTTTTACACCACTCACTCTCTAGAAATTTCTGTTTGTGGATACAGATAACTGAAGAGATCATTCACATATTGCCCAGATAGAAAGCCTCTGTATTGATGATCGAAGCTTGTGATGGCAATGCTCTGCTGGGCTGTGCTACAGTCACTCCTTGGTGGAGCCATGCTTTCCCCAGGCACTTTTCCACCATTTGTGTGCTCACTTCCCAGAGCTGGGCTCCTTAGAGGAGCTGTTTGCGAGTGTGATGTTGGCAACTTCAACGCTGACATTGCAGCTGTCTCCATACCCAATCTGTGTACTGAGAGTGCAGTCCTGAAGCAAACTTTGCTGCACAGTAACATCACCAATAGGGGCTATAGCTCCTCTTCTTTAGCATCCCCTGCACATTTGGGCTGATGTTAATATAGGGACTGGTTCTTTGAGTACTAACCAAGCCACCAATATTTGATGTACTCCTGGTCCCTTGGCTGTTTGCAAAAGCTCAGTTGCTGGAGGCTAACAGGTGGCTTGCAGCATCTAAAGGTGCTGTGTTCCCTTGGGGGTTGAATTAGCCTACCTAATGTCAGGTAGGTGGCAGACCCTCTGGAATTCACCATATCAGCGTTGGATGTTACCACTGCCAAAGCTCTGAGCCTGCAGCCAGGAGTGGACTGGTGTAACCCACTGGCAAGTTCTTGTTGCTCGGCACAGAGCAGAGGTTGGCCTGTTATGATTCACAGGACCTGGCTTTGTAGCTTAAAATATAGAAGCTCCTGCTTGACACTGGAGAAGCCTTGTTCAAAACCTGCTGGCAGTCAAGATAAATGCTCTTACAAGAATGGAGAGACCTCTTACAAGGTCTAGAATTTGGCTAGTTCCTCAAGTCTGAGCTACCCCTCGCTGCTTTAGCAGTATTTGTTTCTGCAAATACAGTCCCCTGCCCACCCACTTCAATTTCTTTCCTATTCCTTATAACCCTTTCTGTATACTGTCCATCCTTGTCCTTCCCAAGCCATCCTCCCCCACCCCCAGGCCACCTCAGGCTCACACAAAGCTTGCAGGAGCAAAGCCAATTCATTGCAATGTTCATATTTCAGTGAGTGGGTCATATTGGACAGGGCTGCAGTGGAAAAGCAGCAGTGGGCAGCTGTTTCCCATTTATTCACATGTAGCCTCCACAGCGCTGTCAGCAGAATATTAAACAAGGTTTTAGCATCTGCTTTTTTGGTTGGTTGGGTATCAGCCAACTGCTCCTGAATTCTGAGATTGACTAAGTGTCTGCATATCTCATTAGCAGGGTTAGCTAATCTTTATCACTCACTGCCACAGCAAAACCTCAGCAGCTCTGAGCTCCTTTGCAGAACATAATTGTTGTCTGCAAGCGTTTGATTCTGGTGACTTCTATTGCCAAGCCACAGCATGGGCTCTCCTCTGTTTCATAGGGACTGTAGGAAAGCTCCAGGCTGTACTAGACTGAAAAGAGCTGGTCACTCTTAGGAAACTGAATGTGCCTTTTCTCCGGTGAAAAAAAAGATTTAGCTTGCCTCTCTGCTAGGTTTTAAATCGCAGTACAGAACTGAGGACAGTACAGAAATTTACTGGCTGTAAATTTCACTCTTGCTGGCCCAGGGTGACATCCAGCTATTCATGTTTGTATTCCAGGCGAAACCCCAAGGACTTCCCAAGAGGTCACCATTTGTGGTGGGCTGCAGCTCCTTGAAGCTTCCTCACACCAGTCAGTTCATTCTCAGCTCTCTCACCCGCTGTATGTTCTGCTGAGCAGAGCCTATTCCAAGAGTTCAGCTAGCAGTAAGGAAAAGCTGGTGGAAAAAACCAGAAGGGAAAGATGCAGTCTTACAAGTCCCACAATTAAACTGGCACCTTCTCTCTGCACCTGGTTGTGTGTCCACCCAGCAGTGACTTGGGTGAACATATTCCCTTCTCACCAAAAGCAGAATTGTTAGGAAAGGAAATATCTCTTCTCCCTGTCACAGTGAAGGCTCTTCCCTGCACAACATTTACAAGTACTTCACCCAGTCTACTTTTAAATAATGCACTTGACACCAGTCAAGAGGAAATAGCAAAGGTGAAGTGTATTTTCTATGCTAGCAGTGATTTTGCCTTGGAAAGTTCCTCTGATCAGTCTTTCTGTCCATTTCAGTGACATAGCTTAAATTCCACTGGGGGTGAGTAAAGTCCAGCCACTGAAGAAGAACATCTGAACACCCTGCAGTGTAATCACCTCTGCTAATTTAAATATAAGTTCTCTGAAGGGAATTTAAATATCTAAATCTTCCTGAACTCACTGATCTCCTTTACAGTAGCAGAAAGATTTGTACCACTACTTTTTCTAGCCATAAAATTTCTCTTGCCCTTTCACATTTTGAGATATTTCATTTTCTGTGGCTATAATTTCACAAGCTACCTTCATGTTGTGTAAAATGTACACACAGTTTGCAATGCATGACCTGTGACATAGGAGCTGTCTCCTCCCATCAAATATTTCCTGTAAGCAGGAAAACATTTTTTAAAAGAAACGAAGACAATACAGATTTCTTTCCTGCTCTTTGTCACAGAAAGCACAATCTCAGACCTAATGGTGAGACAAGGTCCACAAATGAATAACTCTTTTCAAAGGAAACCTGCATTAATAAAACTTGGCACATCAGTCTCTACATTCACACATTCCTGTATGCAGAAATCAGGACTGTCACTTTTGGAGACACGTCCTGTTCTTTCTGGTAGTGGGACATTGAGGTCTTTGTCAGATGTACTGACATTTAATGATTCTCTTTGCTGCCCTGCTTGTGACTGTCACAGCACATCAGATTCATTGCCAGCTGAGGTAAGACTTGTTTTATGAGTCTGACAAGAAATGTTAAAGTGTCTGAGAAAGAGGGTAAGTTCCTTGCACAGGAAACATGCCAGCCTGCCAGAAAGGACTACAGAGAAGCAACTGAAGAGAGTGCACACATATAGAAGAATTCCAGTGCCACTCATCCAAGCAGCAAAAGCAGCATTTCATTTGCCCCAGCCTGATCTTGCTCAGGTCTCAATACACTGAAATACCTCCCAATATTCCTAATGGCCTGAGCACCCTTTTCATTTCCTGATGTGCTGCTGAAGCTTTCTTGCCTTCTGCTGCAATCTTGAAGTGAACCAGTGTGCCAAAGAGGATGAGGCAGTTAAAATAATAGTATCCTTACTAACAATGCTTGGCAGTAAGAACAGAAGCCCATTTAAATGCCTTTCTGTTTGTCTGTGTTCAAAGTCACAGGGTTTAATTTAGCGGTTATATGGTTTACTCTACTCCTGACTTGCACCCACAATGCTTTAGCAGCACAAAGTGGTGCAAGGCCAAGCCAAAGCCTTTTCAAAAGAAAGCGTTGTCTAAAATGATGCTACAATCCTCAACTCATTGGGGTAAAATGGAGATAAACTGGGATTAAATTTAAGTGGTATGCTGATTATTGCCCCCTAAAGCTAATGATATGGGAGATGTGTGCTGCCTGGTTTGACTGGTACATGAATCTGAACTGAGATCAGTTCCTGATTTAACATCTGGATACCAGGCCTGGAGCTAGTTCCATGAGCAAGTGATAACAACAGTAAGAAACTCAGACAGTAAGAGCTGAGCTGCTGATGCCTGGGAATTGTAACTGTGTGTTACTAGGTTTCTATGCAGCATAAAAAATATGAGGCTGAAAATCTCTCAGCATGGGTGAAAGAGAATGCAACTGTCCCAAAAAGCACCATAAAGCTCGTCATTGGGTATCAGAGGTCTGGTTGATGGTTCATGATCCATTTCCCTATAATGGGATGAAGGAGGCTGGGGCATATACTAAGAGAGAAAAGGTAATGTTGGGGTATCTATCATTTTCATCTTTTATCTACTTAGCACTGCAATTTCTCCCAGAAATCCATGGGATGCCGCCAATTTTCATGCAGGTATGGTTAAAAGGTTTGAATACATTTTTTCATCTCGCTGGTTTTGGACTCTGTATTGCTGCTAGGCTGGTGCAGACCAGCTTGCCTACAATAGTCTTCAGCACCCTTCATCTTCCCCTGATGCTTTAAACTGGATGTTTGGATGCCTTCTAGCAAATCATACAAATATCAACTAATGGCATAACATTTTTTTCTAGAAATGGTTCCTATACTTGGTGGTATGTTGAAGATGAGGCCCATTTCTGGATGCAGCTCTGAGCATTGTCCTAGATTTCTCTCCTAGCACTTGGTTTTCTCTGACTTGGTTAACCAGTTGTGAAACTGGCTTAATTCTTTCTCTCCCATCTTTATGTCTGCTATGGCTTTAATACACATAATAGTGACTGACTGTCTTTGTTCTGGGGACAAAAGTGGTTTTCAGTGTTCTGTTTTCATTTGAATACTTTGATTTATACATTTATTTCTACATGGCAATATATATGCCACGTCATGGAAAAGCTGGTGCTTGGCAACACAAACCATCACAAATGATCGCAGCATGTCACCTTCCCTTAATGACCTTGGCCTAACATCTCCAGGTAAGGGATGCAACTGGCAAGCTGACATTTCCCTCAGGAAATGCTCTGTCCCTCCTCTGGTTCCTCCCTCCCTTCATTTGGAAAATCTTTGATAATTAAATCACTGCAAAGGCAAATGATCTGTTGTTATAATTCATTTGATAATTCAGCCTAAGCCCCACGTTTCTCTTTGCACAAATGAAATTTGCTCTGTTCACAAAAGATCAGCTCCTCAGCTACCTGCTTACTCACACAACCCCTTTCTTAATTAGGTGGCTGAAACCAGCAAAGCATGGCCTTTTTCCCAGCACAGATGACCTTAGGGAAACAAAAAAGGTGGTTTTCATTAGAGAGGTCCTGGAGACCTTGCCATAAAGGGGAGAGATATATTCATTTCTGGAAGAAGGTATAAAGGTATAAGAACTCCTTGGTCACTTACGGTAGGCAGCATCTCCTGTTCTCAGACAAGGGCAGCAGAGAGAGAGGAAAGGGGCTCAGCTGTTACACTGGGGACTCCTTATCCTGGCTTCTTACATTTTTTTTCCATTACTCACCTATGCTTCCTTTTGCTTTAGCAGGTTTTGCCTGAATGAAGTTTTAATAAAAGTCTTCTTGGACAAGAAGAGCTTCCAGGCTTGGCCTGGAAAGCACAGTCTTTTCCCCGGTAGCTGGAAGAGTTGCTCTGCAAGTGCCTGTAGACACTTTTTCCCGTTGCATAGGCTAACTAGTCCAGAAGGATGGAGCAACTGCAGGCAGGGTGCCACCTGAAACAAAACCCATGACATGATGCTTTCTATTGGTGATGTCTTTAGATTAAGCTTGGATATTTTTCCATTAGAAATCATAGTGGTGTAATGGCTATTGGCTCTACATCCTTACTGAAATGTTACACTAGGGATCCAACTAAGGACTTGAGGATCTCACAGTTCCTTTTGGCCTTCACTAACTACCAATCTATTTGAAGATAAATTCTCCATATCCAGGACATCAGGTTTGTGTTACCAGAGGACTGTGTGCCTTCTTTTGTACCTGGATTGGGATAGGCTTTTTATTGCCTAGCAGGGAGGTGGTGCAGCCTCAAACCACCCCCAGCCACTGCAGCAGTGCCCAGTGCTCAGCACTGCCATGAAAGCTGTGCTAGTTGGAGAGTTGAAAGCAGGAGCAGAAAAGGAAGGAGATCATATACAAAAGGCTCAGAGAAAAGCTGCTTTACCCTTTTCTTACTGCAACAGGCATTTCTTTGCCAGGCCTCCCTTGGGAACAACTGGAGAAATCTCTGCTGAGTCGCCCTAATGACCTATACAATGGACTAAACCAACTTTCAGGAGATTTTACTTTCCCATCTGTAAGGGCTGGAGATCATACTAATGCCCTTCAGTAACATTCCCTGCGAAACAGCTAGCTCTCAGCCATCACTCTCCCTTCCTCAGAGGCATGTGATATCAAACTACATTATCAAACCATGAATCTCCAAATCTCTCTGGGACTGCAGCACATAAAAGCAATCATGTCTGTAATTAATATGTTTGATGAGTAATGGACAACAAGTTAAAATCCACGAGATGCAAGTAATGGCAGAACTAGCTGAGGATGACAGTGAACTTGTTGTGGCAGAGAACGAGAATCAAGCAGGGAACTAGGCTGGGACAGCTTGTAGCTGTCTTAGGGCAGATTCACTGAGACTCTTCAGCAGAAAGTGAAACTAAAAACCAAGGCCCCAAACGCTGGTAGCTGACATAAAAGGGACCTGATGCAGCATCAGCAACTACCAAGAAGTTATTAGGTCAGCAGGAGGAGAGAAATGGCTAGAAACATGCTTTGTCTTGGCCAGTCCTGACATTCTGTCTCCACTTGGGATCATTGTTCCTCTGAGGGCTTTGCTTGTTCCCATTATCTACTTTTTTCTTTGAGATTGGACTGATCCTCAAGTTTACCACCGGTACTCATGCTTTGCCCAGGGAATGAAGAGCCAAAGTAGGTGGGAAGTGCAAAGATGGGATAAAAAGTACAAAGCAAAGTCATCATCCTGCCCTCATTCCTTTGAAGCACTCCTCAGTTTCACTTGCCTCTGAACTCTGCCTCTGAACATTTGGATTCATAATAGAAACAGCTGTGGATTTTCACTGAAGGTTTCCCTTCGCTGTTCCCTTCCTTTTCCCTTCTGGATAGAAGCTCCCCAGCTTCCTCAACCACATGATCAGGTTTGTGAGTGAGACATTTGAATGCCAAGGCTCTTTTTTCCTTGCCACCCATCTTTTTGTCCAGGGCATTTTCTGGGGTGTGGAGGGTAGAACAACACTGTGTTTCCATTTACATCTGTAAAATCCCTGCAGTGATATAAGGTTTGTTCAGCTCTCACTGAGTACTTGATCTGGCTGATATTTAACCCACAGCAATAATAATTTCATTACCTTTGAGATTTCCGTCACTGAAAAAGAATGGATTGGCATGCTAGAAGCCCAAAATATCAACCACATCTTCACTGCATATCCCATTATGTTGTTTTACTTGGTGTCAATATTCATTTGTAAAGAGCAATAGGCATCAATAGGCAGTAATAAACAGGAGTATCCAGTGACAACCACTTTGTATAGTGGATGCTAGTTGAAAGTTTCTAAATAACCTCTGCAAGTCATTGTTTCTGGATACTGTCAAGGATCTCAGGGCTCTAGAACATTTGGCAAGTTATTTAGACAATAAATACTACACAAATTTATAAAAGAGTAAAAACATTTTTTTTGTAGCTGACAATACAGATTCACTGAAA